>NC_079193.1:78283475-78956440 GCF_029499605.1 Hyla sarda | reverse complement strand
TTTTCTTTTATACAGGGAGATGATGACTTACCATACAAACAACTACATATTTGCAGAATCTCCCTTTCAGAAAATGCCACTTCCAAATTTCTCTCCCAGTAATCAAAAATCTGGCCCTTCTATTATTGCTCCATGCTAACAGAAACTTATATAATTCTGACAGGGCCCCCTTTTCTGTCTCCCTAGAGAGAACTAAGTTGTCAAATTTCGTTAGCTCCCTTCTCTCAGTAATAGCCCACAATAAAGTTTTAATGAATGAGTACATTTGAGAGTACTCCAGCCAGGACAGATTGCTGTCTACACATATAGACTTCCTGTACCGTTAAGTCATCACCTGGTCGTCCACTAAGACCTTTTTTATACGTGATTTACATTGTCTATCCCAAATCAAAAATCTTTTAGCATTCTCCCCTGGAGGAAATGAAGGATTCCCAAAAATTGGTGTCATGCCTGGACATAGTGAGATCTAATATTTATTAATCCATTTATCCCAGATTATGAGTGCCTATCCTACCAGATATGTCCATCCCTCTATTTTCATCCTGTCTGCAAACAGTCAACCATGGGGCTAATTCCAGCTCTACAGGGGACACAGAGGCCTCCACTACCAGCCATTTGGGCTATCTCTATGTATCCAATCCGAAATACCTTTAAGTACTGCTGCCTCATGGTATAATTGAAAATCCAGCCAACACCCCCCGCCTTATTGTTTCAGTCAATGAACGTTGTTTTAGTCTAATTTTACCCCCTTTCCATATGAAAAGAGAAACGGTCCACTGCAATGATCCAAAGTATTTTCTTGAGATTGCAATTCGAATTGTCTGAAACACATAAATTAAATGTGTTTCTAAATTTGCCTTAAAGTTGCTCAAATAGCCAAAATGTTCAAATTTTCGAATGATTAAGGGTAATAAGATATGCAGGGAAGATACGTACATCAACAGGTCATCTGCAGAAAGGGCCAGTTTGTGCTGTGTCTTCCCTATTTCAATACCCTTTATGTCGACCCTTTTCTGTAGAGCTCTGGCCAGATGCTCCATTGTAATAATATACAGCAATGGGGACAAGGTACACCCCTAGCGAGTACCATTGCTGATTAAAAAGGCCTTCGATAGGATCTCGTTTGCCTGCACCCTAGCGTTCGGTAATGTATATAATGCCAAAATCTGATTCAGAGATGCAAAAATAAACTTCCAACGGACCCTATAAAAGGTCTTTTTGGCATCGACCGACGGTAGACACATAGGAATATCATGTGCTATTACTGATATTGTGCGCAAAGTATTAATCCTTGCCTCTCGTCCAGGCACAAAGCCCATTTGATCCCTATTAATGACCTCTGGTATCACCTCCCCCAACCTTGCTGCCAGCAATTTAGAGTATATTTTAATATCCCAATTAATTAATTAAATAGGTCTATAGTTCCCACAATGAAATGGATCTTTATTGGGCTTAGGTAATACAACCACATAAGCCTCCAATGCTTGTCTCCAATGAGCCACTAAAGGGCATTCTGGTGAAATACTGTTAAAAATACGTGTCATAAAAGGGATTAATACGCTTTTAAAGGTTTTAAAAAAATATTGCTGTAAAGCCATCTGGCCTCGGGCTTTTCCGGTTCTTTTTGGCTAAGATCATATCCTCTATATCCTCCTCATTTACCCGTTTTTAATTTCCTATTGTAGGTAGAGCTGTTTCCGATACATATTCGAGAATTTTGTTGTCCAACTTAGTTGCAGCAGTTTCAGAGCATTGGCTAGAGATATTATATAATTCCTTATAGTAGGCACCGCAAGTCTCTGATATGTCCCTAGGTCCCTATTGTGTACCACTTTCCCCTCTAACTCATACACTGACGGAATATATACAGGGGCCGATTGTGGATGCAATACTCTTTCCAGGGCTCTACCACATTTATTAATCTCCGCAAACAGATAACACAGCTTCATCTCTGCTTTCCTTCCTGCCATTCGGGCCATATGATTTTTAATCTGCTACCGGCCCACTGTCAGTTGTACCAAGCATTCGTGTTCACTCTGATTTTTATGTTGCTTTGTGATCTTATCTAATTCCTCCTGCAAACCCTTTAGCTTAGCCTCATTCGCTTTCTTCATCTGTGCCCCATACTGAATCAGAACCCCCTTAGCACACACTTTAAGGCCTCCCACTGCATAGGAAGAGTGGTGGGGTCTTCAGTATGATCTGTAAGAAATGTCTCTATGGCTCTTGAGACTGCATTTTTGCAGTCTATATAACTCAACAGGGTCTCATTTAACCGCAGTGTCCATTCCTTAGGCCCCACCCGGGATATCAATATTCAAATAGAAAGGGGCATGGTCCGACCAAACTGCAGTTCCAATCGACGTTTTAGGGTTATATAGCATTGCATGTTGAAATATTAAAAACATATCAAGCCGACTATATGACCCACATGCAGGGGAAAATAAGTATAATCTCTTTCTCCTGGGTGCAAAATTCTCCATATATCAATCATCCGGTGTAAATTTAAAGCAGCTTTTGCCAGTTTAACTGAACTTTGTGGAACCAATGATTTTCCTGTTGAAGTATCTATTCCTGGATTTAGGGTCATTTTAAAGTCTCCTCCCAATGAAAAGATGCCCTCCACAAATGAATCTGCCTCCAATAATATATCTCTCAATACCCTGCCCTGGTCCTCGTTTGGAATATATACATTACCCTCTGTATAAATTTGCTCTAATGTTAATCTTAAGAAAAACATATCTCCCTTCCGGTTAAACCAAAACGTCAAGAACGAGGTGTTGTAAGCCCTTATGAAGTGCTATAGAAACACCTCTAGAGTTTGTGCTATGCACCCAGTAAGAAAAATACTTGGGCAACTGCTGTTGTACATGATCAGCTCTAAAGTGTGTTTCCTGCAGTAATATTTGGAGATGTTTTTTCTGCATCATATATGTTATCTGGGAACGCTTAACGTTAACGGGGTCATTAAAACCTCGCACAATAATAGAAGCCAATGATAGCAATGGTACCAACATCTTATGATATATCCTTATACCAAAAATAAATTACACCCCCAAGCAAAGTGTGTGAAAAGAGGGGAGGAAAGAAGGGGTAAAAAAAAAAAAAAAAAAGTCAAAAGGTAATCCCAAACACAAAACTTAGAACCCCAACAGAGGGATTCCACACTGCAAGAAACTAACCTTTTAGTGGATAGAAAATAGTTTCAACGACGCCTCCACGTCTCCCTATAAGAGAAAACCCGGCCCACGACAGCAGTCGCTTGGCGCCTTCCCCCCAGTAGAGACCTTATTTCACCTTCTTATTATATGACCTTAATATATAATATTAATCATAATTATTAAAGGTAAAATAATAATAATAATAATAATAATAATAAATATATATATATATATATATATATATATATATATATATATGTATAGATAGATAGATAGATAGATAGATAGAAATGGGGTGAGCCCACATAACCTTTATCTCGTACTCATACACTTATATACACAAACATATTATACAGATCTTGAATATACCCATATACATAATTGAGAAAAATAAATAAAATTTAAAATAAATTTATACAGAAATGGGGTGAGCCCTCATAACCTTTATCTCATACTCATACACTTATATACACAACCTACAAATTCATACATGAGCTTCCAGAGTATATACTATGCTTTTTTTTTAACTCTTTCCCGCTTCCCTAAAGACACAAAAGAAAGAAATAAATAAATAAGAAATAAGAGAAACCCCATCTCCATGCTCAAACATATTCCATTATATACAGATCATTGGTACACCCATATACATGATAAAAAAAAAAAAAATATATATATATATATATATAAATAAATATAGAAATGGGGTGAGCCCACATACCCTTTATCTCATACTCATACACGTATATACACATCCTACAAACTAATACATAGGCTTCCAAAGTATATATCTGTGCTTTTTTTTATTAACTCTTTCCTGCCTCCCTAAAGACAAAAAAAACAACAACCCCCCAGCCCAAAAAAAAAGAAAAGAGGAACCCCCCGCATTAATCTCCATGAGCCATCATATTCTATTATATACAAATCATAAGTACACCCATATACATGCTTAAAAAATAATAATATATGTATAGAAAAAACAACAGCACTCCCAAGGGTAAAAAGAATAGGTGCTGGGTGCAGACAACTAAAAAGTCCAAAAGTTCCAAGGCATCCATAAAAAGTACAAAATCAGTGCAGCACTCCGTTATGGTGAAAAAAAGAAGAGAGAATATAAAATTTGGAGGGAAATCACAGGGGCTCAATAATAACAGTTTCATTTGAAATAGCAGGTATGCTTAAATATTTCAAAAATTATTAGATTTGGTTTCATTGCTGTGTCTTGGCTGGTTAAAGTTTACTGCTAGTGATATTTTGACAAATAACTATTGTACAGCACTATGTGCGACAGTCATTTAATTGTAATGCGTTACAAAATCGGCTTTCAGATACCTGAACAAGGAGCATTTCTCCCCGTTCCTCACTGCTCTTAGCTCTTTTTTCCCAGTTCCTGCTCTATATTGCTGAGCAGTATGAGACAGACCTTCATCCTGCATCACTATAGCAGTCATCTTCAAGGGCAAGACCGGACGCCATAGAATTACATAACGCTTGGTCTCACTGGAGAAGGCTGCTATGGGGACACAGGGGAAGGGTCCGTCTCATACTATACAGTAAAACAGAGCTGAGAATAGCGAGGAATGGGGAGAAGAGTGCCCTGTTCAGGTAACTTAGGAGACTTATATAGACAAATGACTTTTCTGCACAGTTCTTTGTCAAAATATCACTGTGGTCAACAGGATTTCATAAACGCTCATCTACATTATGCAGCAACTGGAATACTGGACATACTGGTGGAGATTTTCAAAAACTCAGTTTCAAAAAGTCTTACTTAATCTAGGCAGTCTGAGATTGTGCCATATGTTTTACAGTAGCTGCTTGAAAATCTGGCACATCTTAGGGCCCATTCACACTACGGAATTCTACATTGTCCATGTCAATTCCGATGCAGCAGTCTCCCATAGTTTTTAATTGGATTCTGTTGCACTATGCAAACTGCAGAGTTTCTGTGGCGGAAATTCCAGATTCTGGGCTCCTTTTGAAAGATTGAGCATGTTCATTCTTTGAAGGTATTCCATGTGGACTGCATTGCCTTCAATGGAAACAGTGAATTTTGCACCGATTGATTTCAGCCACGCCTACCACACATCAAACTCTGTAGTGTGTGGACTCTTACACTGTCTACTCTGAGCTCCCATGCACACAAATCCAGTGAGAAATTTCCTTGCAGAATTTGCAGCGGAAATTAACCCCTGTAATTCAAAGTACCATTGGTGCAATTGTGGAATTCCACTGAAAGCCTAGATACCTGGTTATCTAATCCCAGGTAAACTATTGGCAGCTTCATCAACATCATCGTTTATATGATTAATACATTCTACTTTATTTACTGAGGGTTCACCATAATATCTAGATTAATCATCTACCATGATTTGTGCTACAGGAACAGAACATAAAGGTATATTCCTATCTTGACATTTAGTGTATATCCACAGGACCCTTTTGGACCTTCACTTATCCCCATCTGGCTTGCTTGCAGTGGCTGGAGGTGAATGAGAAGCTGAAAACAGCCAAAAAGCCTTTTTAAAGCATTTTGCGTAACTCCCATAGAGGATAATTAGAGCTCTGCTGTTTCTATAACTTGGAATTTTACACAATATCTATGGTAGTAAGATAAAGTTATGGACTGCTCGACTATTTTTGGCTTTCTGGCTTCTGCAGGGAGAGGGGTTTATTCTTGAGATGTGGGTCCTAGAGGTTAAAGGGGTACTCCACCCCTAGACATCTTATCCCCTATCCAAAGGATAGGGGACAAGATGTCTGGTCGCGGGACCCCTGCATTATCAGCTGTGGCAACCCAGAAGTCCAGTGCATGGAGTGAACTTCGCTCCATGCCGGATGACCGGCGATGCGGGGCGGAGGCTCGAAATGTCACAGTCACGCTTCTCTCGTGATGTCACGGCCATGCCCCCTCAATGCAAGTCTATGGGAGGCAGTCACACCCCCTCTCAAAGACTTGCATTGGGGGGGCGTGGCCGTGATGTCACGAGCCTCCGGAGCTGCATCCGATGCTCTGAACGAACACTGGGTGCAGGGAGCAACAGGGAGATCGCTGGGGTCCCCAGCGGCGGAAGCCCCATGATAAGACATCTTATACGCTATCCTTTGGATAGGGGATAAGATGTCTAGGGGCAGAGTACCCCTTTAAACCCACATGAAGATAGGAATATCTCTTTAACCCCTTAAGAACACAGCCCATTTTGCTCTTAGGACACATAGAAAACGCAAAGAAAAAATGGAGCCACTAAAAAATTATTCATGCAAAAAAATTGCAAAACTTTATTCATTAATAATGACATACAATGAAATAAAACAAAATATTAAAAAGGAGGAATAATCAAAGAAGGATGGCAGACTGGGACAACCCCACTAAGAATAAAGTGTATAAGTAATAACAACACAAGCGGGTACATGAAGGTGGTAGCGGCATGAGAATACAAAAATAATTTTTTAGTGCCTCTGACTTTTTGTTTGTGTTTTTATGTATAGTAGACTACTTTCAGGCTAAATTTTACATTTAAGAGTACATATACTTTGTATAGCTGCATAGCTTGTTTTTTTTCTGCCCCTCGATTTATTTGCCTTGCCCTCATATTTTCTTTTTTTTTTCTCCCTCCGTCTCTCCTTTAAAGAGGCATAACTCTTTTATTTTTCCTTTCACTTTTGAAAAGAAAACTGCCAATTTTACAAATTTTGAGGGAAAAAGTTCTATAAAAAATCTATACGATTAAAACTATAGCCATATTTGCATACTTTTCTATTACTGTACTGCTTTTAAAAACATAGACTTTTTAAACAAAGTAAGTATTTTTCCAATTGTTACATTCTGACCCCTATAACTTTTAAATGTTTCTTTATACTAGGCTGTAAAAGGCCTTACTTTTGTGCATTGATCTGTAATTTTGAAAGGTACCACTTTTGTGCATATATGTCTTTTTGATCACTTTTTATTCCATTTTTTTCTGGGATGCGATGTGACCAAAAATCAGCAATTTTGAACTTTGGTGTTTTTTTTTTTTTTTTTTTTTTTACTTTTACGTCGTTCACTGTACAGGATCATAAACATTGGCTTATATTTACCAATCTGTCTGTGATGACAAAAAGTACAAACTTTCAATCCGCCAGATTCATCAAAGTGTCTAAGACTGACGAATCTGATGAATCTGAAGACTGCAAATGTAAGTTTACGCCAACATTTTTTTTGGCCTAAATGTACAAACCAGAATTTGGCAAAACTTTTTTTGAGTTTCTCAAACTATGGCTCTTTTCCATGTAACCACAAAAAAAACTTGTAAAGTTATTTTCCTATAAAGTCAGTCATTTGTGAGCTCTCTTGCCTCCAATTTCTGGGACAGGAAGTTGCAATTTGTAATCCATAATAGCCCTCATAAAGTTGCCTTTTCCTCCCTACTTCTTACATCTCCCTAGCAGCCAATAGCAATGGGAACAACCCATTCCCCGATTCTCACACTGAGCAATGGACTTAAGCGGTAATGTGTCTCCTTGAAGACCTGGAATGTGGAGACTTACAGGCCATGCAGGGCCTGCTCTGCCTATAGGCAAAACAGGCAACAACCTAGAGCACCCTCTTGATGGGGGCTCTGCTCTACCTGCCACTAGAGTTAGACAGCCAGCTGCACCACCATAACCCCCCTCCCCAATGTGTGTCAGCCCAGTAGTAAGGTAACTACATAAGGATGGGATTTATAACAGTGTGTAACCCCAAGACTAAGGAGACTAAATGAGAAGGAGTTTTGTTACAGTGTGTCACACCAGTAGTAAGGTGATTACATGAAGATGAGGTTTGTTACAGTGTGTCACCCCAGTAGTAAGGTACATGAAAAGGAGGTTTGTTACAGTGTGTCTCCCCTGTAGCAAAGTGATTACATGAGGAGGAGGTTTGTTACAGTGTGTCAGCCTAGTAGTAAGGTAATTACATGAGGAGGAGGCTTGTTACAGTGAGTCAGCCCAGTATTAAGGAGATTACATGGGAATGAGATTTGTTACAGTGTATCTCCCCAGTAGTAAGGTGGGGCATGTCAAAGGACAGGCCAATGGGGCGGCAAAAGTAGTTTTTGCCTAGGGTGGCAAAAATCCAGCCCTGAGGCCATGCAATGCTTCAATAGGTAAAAACATACAGAAGCTCTCTAGAAAGATAAGACCTTGCTCTATGGTGCCACGTATTGGAGATAACTTCCCTGCAAGTGTATGTTCAACCCCTTTAAGAGTCTTGAAACATGATTATGCAAAGGCATGCTTCATTAAATAGTGTCCAAAACCAAATCTGGAATCAGTGACCTAAAATGTAGACTGTATGTTATCAGTGACATGTCAGACAAACCTCATTCTTCATCATTTATAGCCTATGCTGAGGATTCTTTGAATAATAAGTATGACCCAGGAGTGTATTACAATGTTGACATCATTGAGTGAGGAAGTAAGTAGCTTTCTCCCCTAATAGGGTTTATTGGAAACCAATTAATTTGGCCTCCTAGGACATGACTACACGATAAGGTTGGTAAGACATAGGACTTTAATATTCATTTGTATCTGTTTATTGGTAAATAGTAAGACATAAGCCAACTCACTTTTTTTTTCAATTGTATGACAATATGTGTTTAGTAAATGTACCCAATACATCGAGGGAAGGAGGTAAAGGAATAATCAGTGGTATTCTTTTGTAGATGTCAATAGGGATGTATTCCCCGGAGTGTCAGCCAGGCAATATTTTTCTCAAGTGGGAACCAGTTTCTTTAAAAGCATTCCGGGAGCCGTACAAGAGATCTGTATTGACAACTCTAGATTTAGACATATTAACAAGAGAACCTACATGTTAGTAGTTGTCAGGTTACATCTATTACATACATAAGTAGGATAAAATATTGAATATGGTTTGACTAAATGGGTAAACTGAGCTCACAACAGCTTAACATCTGCTACTATAGTAATTAACCTGGTCATCTCCTGCCAGTTTTCTGTCTCTGTGTCGCACCATGCTTCTAACACTGGTGTGCTGTTCCCGCCAAAATACTGCTTCTTTCACTATAGAGAAGGCATAGGCAATCTTCAGCACTGCAGATGTTTTGGACTACATCTCCCATGATGCTTTGGAAGTTTTTTTTTTTGCTGTAAGAGCATCATGGGAGATGTAGTCGAAAACATCTGCAGTGCCAAAGGTTGCCTATGCCTTCTATAGAGGATTGCAGGAAGAGCAGCAGCCACTCTGTGATGGATATATGTATTCCAGAGTATTATATGGCTTGATCTGGTAAGCTCTTTTCTTGGTGAGGGCCCCAGAAAATATGCATTATGTAAGAACCTGAAGGGTTAAACTGCACTGAGAGCTTTTGTTTATTCTGATTACTGTGGTTTACACCTGGCTCTCTGGGATGGTCAGCTGACCTCTTTAGCTTTCACCTGTGTACTCCCTATTTAAACCTGCAGTTTTTATCCAGGCTTTGCCTGCAAAAGAGTTTTCTCTAGTATCTTGCGTTGTTTCTTGTATTCCTTATCTTCTAGCATTTCTGTCTTATTGGCTTGGCATTCTGACCTTTCTCCTGTTTTTGCGACTTGGCACTTCTGATATCTCCTGGTATTGACTCGGCTTGTGGACTGTGACTTATTGTGTTTGTTTGTTTAGATATTATTTCTGTTAGTCTGTTTGCTCCCTTACTGTATCCTGACCTGTGTCTGTATTGTAGTTTATTTTGTTGACAGTTACTTCCATCACATATTTAGGGAGGGACTGTCACTGTTGTTGTTGATCCGCAATTTAGGGTGGACAGGCAAGTAGGCAGGGATAGAGGGAGTGGGTGAGATCAGTACTGGACTCCTTCCCTGCCCATTCGGGACTCATTACCTGCATTATAGGGTTCTTCTTAATGTTAATTCTTACAGTGGAATACCTAGAACCTCCATGTAGATCAGCTGCTATTGTAAACTATCAGATTCTTGCTTTCTTTTTCAGAGGCCCTGTGGAGGATAAAAGATTAATGGAAAACAGTCATCCTGTTCATCCACTAAAAACAATATACTGGGTTATAGTGTAGGTGAACAGGAGACCGATGCGGGCTCTCTGACTAATATACCTACCTTCAGTCAGGCACCCGGTTCCTCTGAAGATCCTCTTTTATCTTTGCTGAATTGCGCGCTGGAGGCGGGCCTGCTGGCTGAATTTGAATATTCATGGTCGCTGGTCACGTAAGTGCTTGTGCCTACTGAGCGCTCATGTGTTTTAAATCAAGTTATTTTTGCCCCCCTTTTTCTGCCTGTACATCATATGTACAACCTTTATATTTCTCCATAAATAGCTAAATGGTTTATGTTACGCCGAGCGCTCCGGGTCCCTGCTCCTCCCCAGAGAGCACTCGCGGCGTTCACCTCCATGCAGCGCCCCGGTCAGACCCGCTGATCGGGAGCGCTGCATTAGTGTCACCGGCGGGGATGCGACCCGCGTAGCTGGACGCGCCTGCCCGCGGCTCGCATCCCAATCTCCTCACCTGCCCCATCCTCCGTCTGCTCAGTCCTGCCGCGCGTGGCCCCACTCCCTAGGGCGCGCGCGTGCCGGCTCTCTGAGATTTAAAGGGCCAGTGCGCCATTGATTGGCGCCTGGCCCAATCAGTACCTGCACCTGTGTCCTCCTTATTTAAGCCCACTTCCCCTTCCTGGTATGGCTGGATCTTGTTGCCTCAGTGCCAGTGAAAGCGTTTGTGTATGTTCCAAGCCAGTGTTCCAGACCCTCTGCTGTTGCTTCTGACTACGATCCTTGCTGCCTGCCCTGACCTTCTGCTACGTCCGACCTTGCTCTTGCCTTGTCCCTTGTACCGCGCCTGTCTCAGCAGTCAGGGAGGTTGAGCCGCTATCGGTGGACACGACCTGGTTGCTACCACCGCAGCAAGACCATCCCGCTTTGCGGCGGGCTCTGGTGAAAACCAGTAGCAACTTAGAACCGGTCCTCCGGTACGGTCCACGCCAATCCCTCACTGACACAGAGGATCCACAACCAGCCTGCCGAATCCTGACAGTTTAGATATAAGCAAGTTTCAAAGTGTGGTCCAGGCTGGAGTAAGATGTACAAATTTGCGCCATTTTTAAATTTTCACAAATGATAAATGAGCTACTACTGCACAAGTGAACACTCTTTTGACTTCAACCACCCTATTTTTTTTTTTTAGTAAGTATAGTTTTTTTTTCCCATTTTCCTAAAGCCCTATCAATATGTTTTTTTTTGTTTTTTTTACCCCTTAAAATTGTTTAATATTGATATATCTCTATTAAAAACTCTCATCATAAGTTTAGTCATTACCAGTTGCCAGAATTACACAGGACTTGACTACAGAGATAATAGAAACAATGCTTCTGTATAGAGATAATAAAGACAATGAAATATTAATGCACTAATCACAGGGCATGACATTATTCACATTGTTTTCTACATCTCTCTTATTGTGTTATTATAAAGGCATAAATTAAGTCTTCTGACAGTAGAACTTCACACATAACAAGGGGCTTTTATTTCAGATCCAAAGTTTATAGAAGAAAAATGAGTCATGGAAAAATATTTTACAGATGTCTATTATGTGAGAACAAAATCAAAAGCAACAAAACCCATTAAATGACATTTATTTGCACCATTATTACTTTTTGTGTTGACTCATATGTGGCTATAACTATATTACATTAATCTTGCTCCCTTTTCATAAATCCTGTACATTTTTAGTGTGCTGAAATAAAGAAAACTGAAGTCGTGACCCATTACAGAACAGCTGTATCATCCTATTTGACTCATCAAATAAAACTAGGTTGCTTGGGCTGCATTATAGAGACAAGAGCAGCTGGTACAATATAACAATAGAGTAAGAACATCCCAAATATTCTACACAAGTGGATTACTATAGAAATAATAAAGTCGTTAAAAAGCTGATCATATGAAACTGGATCAATTGTGATTATGATTAACTTGGTCCTAAACACTTTACTGTCACTTGGAAAAACTTTTGACATATTGTCTAGACATGTCAAAAGTTTACATTGCCCCAGGTCTCAGTCCTGAGACCCACTCCAATCACAAGTTACAGCAGGTGACGTGTGAGGAAGTGCATGATTCACTTCCTGGCTGCCACTCAAATTGTCTCATTCCCATAGACTCAAATGCAGAAAATGAGTTGGAAGGAGCGTCAAGATGGGGAGTGAAGAGCAATGCTGCGCACTCCACAGGGTTGTAACTCATTATCACAGCGGGGCTCAGGACCGAGACCTGGTAAGACCTAGCCAACATGTCAAAAGTTTTTCCAAATGACTGTAACACTTTAAATAATCACTAACCTTGCATAAATTAATAGTACAAATAATGATAAAAATCTGTGATGTACCTTATTAGAGAGAATGCTACTTTCCCCACTTATCATGCCCCCCTTCTCATCATTTACTAAAATCTGTCTTGCCAGATCATACTGATTATCAGTGAGCTGAAGGATCAGGTTACATACTGCCCATATAAGTCTATAGAGTGGAAAGGGAAAAAGAGAAGGGAGTTACTGGGGAAATTAGGTCAGAGATATTTTTGCGATCCTAATTTTGCAAAGATGTTTTTATTTGTGTCCGTTATTTTTTCTTTGCTACTTTTCATCTATGGCTTTAAATTTAAGGTGTGTTTTGAATAAAATTATCCCTAAACCTGGCCCCCTGGTCAATGATCTACCCCACAGCATTCTGATTTGTGATATGGGGCCCTCAAATTCCTATAAAAGACTGCCTGCTGACAGGTCACTAAGATCTGAGCTGCAGGAGAGGCCTTAGGTGCCCCCCATGCAAGTGAATTGAGACAGAAACTCGCTTCAGAGAGTCATTGAACTGGTAGAAGATTGCCAGAATCCTTTCTGGGCATGATCAGAACTGTAGTTTTTCAACTTCTGGAGAGCCATTGGTTGGAGATTAGGGAATACTGATGTAAGAGAATCTTTTTTTGAGGTGGAAGTCTCCTTTAAAGAGTTGCGGCTCTGACCCACATTTAATGCGTTTTCTTTCAATACATATTGGATGCAGTCATCTGTTCCTTTATTCTGTAAGCACATTAACTACAACTGCAGCATGAATATATTGTATTTTTGTAACTAATGGAATACAATAATTCTTTCTACAAAAACAATATATAATATTAAAGAGTGATTGAACGGATGCACTGTTTGTGAATGCGCCATTATATATCACATTATAACTGCAGCCATCTGTTCTGAAAAGCTTTCATTTATAGATGACTGTCAATACTGGGTCTCTGTGTCTGGGAGGACTGTGATTTATACTGGTTTGGGGAGATTACATTATTACATTTGTAATGAATATTTCATATTCAGACAGCAAGCAAGGCTTCTGAGGAAGTGGTTATTACATGTTTGCAGTAAATAACAATCTGGCGGTACATTCTACTGTATAAAGTAACTACTAAAAACACTGACTTTAGACCTTTAAACAGGCTTCAAATAGTTTCAGTCGATAAATCTTTACAGGGTTAACTTCTATGTAGTCACCATTTTTCTGTGACTGTTATGGGGGCATTCCCATCTCAGATATTGATGGTGCATCCACAGTATGAATGGGACAGCCACATTAATTTCTCCTACAAACCTCCTACATGTGAGTTCATCTTAAAGCAGCACTCCGAGGAAACTTTTTTCTTTTCTTGATAGTAATCTTGATGAATTAAACAAGTATTTCCATCACTGGCAGCTTTATTGTCATGGTAAGACTAGGTCTACACTATGTGACTGCACAGTGGACTTACCTAATCCCACAGAGCCTGTTGTATGAATAAGGAAGTGGTTTTATATTATCCTATAGAAAGTCCCATAGAAATGAATAATGACTGTCAGTATTGGACTGGGATGCCTATGGGCCACCACTAGAATTGACTCTGGGGCACCACCGTAAAGTTATATGCAATTATTACCTATTTATCCTTTTTAAACCTACAGAATGCTCCAAAAACACCACAAGTACAGTATAATGTATTTGAAGCAAAATGCAGAGACATGTCTCGCTGCTATTCAGGCAAAGACCCATCGGGGAGTCTATATGTTCCCCTGTGGGTCAGTCCATGCTTGGTGAAAGTGACTTCTGGGCCAGAAAGCAAATGCTGTGGGATTGGACAAGTGCGATGTGCAGTCGCATGGGGTAACAGCTGGACAGGCTTCAGGGGGAGAGTTATGAAAACCTGTGTAGTGGAAAAGCAACCAATAACATTAGCAAAAAAATTAAAAAAGCCATCTGATTGGTTGCTATTTGCAGCTGGTCAACTTTTCTTCTGCACAAGGTTTTTTTTTTTTAAATCTCCCCTCAGAAGCCGGTAATAATGATCAGTGTCCAGCTTCTCAAGATTCCTGGCAGAGAAATTGTGTAACATTTCCTTGGAGTGCTGCTTTAAGAGTTTGCTTTTTAACCTGTTAAGGACAAAGGGCATATGGGTACGCCCTTGCACCCTGGTTCCATTATCAGCATTTAACCTCTTCAGGATGCAGGGCATATGCATATGCCCTGCATCCTGAGTCCTTAAGGACGTAGGGCATACAGATACCCCTGTGGGAATTCCAGTCCCCGCCGCTAGCCAGTCGGGGATCAGACCGGGATGCCTACTGAATTCATTCAGCAGACATCCCGGCATATCACCAAGGGGGGACCTGAGACCCCCCCATGTCGGTGATCGCTGAAAATCGCCACTTAATTCAGACCGGCGATCTGCAGCGATTTCAGGTCATAATGGTCTTCGGTGACCCAGTGCAGGAATACAGATGTGGGAGGTGGGAATACCGGCAGAGATTCCCTTTACCTTCCAGTTAAGATCCGACTTCAGCACTGTAGCGCTATGCCGGCGTGATGACACAGGAGTCGGGTGTAGAATAGTAGTACTTTTTATTAATACTCATAAAAAGTGACATACAGGGTTGGACTACACTTTTCGGAGGGGCTACCTCCTTCCTCAGGTATTGACCATTTAGACAGCACAATCTAAGTTGATCACTGCATCTTAAATGAAAGTAAAACGATCCCGGCAGCTCAGCAGAGCTGATCGAGACCATTGCGATGTACCGATCAGCTGGGAGGACGTCAGGAGGGCCCTTAACTGCTTTCTCGTCATCTGATCAGTGATCCTCTGCTACCTTCAGCCTCCACATGCCTGAGCAGCAGAGCACCGATAATAGCATAGCATAGCATAGCATAGCATTGAACAGTGTATGCAATCAAAAGATTGCATGGTATAGCCCCCTATTTTTGGTCACTTCATAAAGTATAAATTTTTTTTTAGAAAAAGCGATCAAAACAAAAATGGTACCAATAAAAACTACAGACCATGGCGCAAAAAAGGGGTCATTTTGGTGCATGTAGTTAGGGTTTAAACTAGCAAAATAAAACAAACCTACATAAATTGGGTATCTTTGTAACCGAATGGACCTACAGAATAAAGAGGTGTCATTTTTACCGAAAAGTGCACTGCATAGAATCGGAAGCCCTCAAAAGTCACAAAAAGGTGTTTTTTTTTTCTTTCATTTCACCCCACTAACAAGTTTTTTTTGCTTGTCATATATATATATATATATTTTTATAAAATAAGTGGTCATTAAAAAGTAAGATTAGTGACACTAAAAAACAAGCCTTCATATGGGTCTGTAGGTGCAAAATAAAAAGTGCTATGATTTTTAGAAGGGGAGGAGAAATAAATGAAAATACAAAAACGAAAAATTGGCTTCATCCTTAAGGGGTTCAAAAAATGTGTGTGTATATATATATATATATATATATATATATATATATATATATATATATATATATACAGTAGAATCTCCCAATAGCGAACACTCACAGGGAATAAAAAAGTGTCCGCTATTGAGAGATGTCCCTTATTGGGAAAAAAGGCTAAAAAATCTTCCTAAATGACAGAATACTGTCCTGTACTCACTCCAGAGTGTAATTACCTATAAATCACAAGAAAAGCAATATTACGGTAGAATCTCCCAGAGTCATTTAATCTTCCCTTCCCCCCCCCCTTTGTTTAATTTCATCCCCCTTTTTATACCCTGTGACATCTTATTCACCCGTGCATTGTGTCAAATTATCCCCACCTGTACCACATAATTTCCCCTGGATCCACCAGTGACATTTTATTCCCCCTTTATTACCCTCCGTGTAAATTTATCACCCCCTCTTTACGAAGGGGGAATTAAATGGCACAGGGGGTGGTAAAGAGGGGGTGATACATTTGCACAAAGGGAAATAAAGGGGGTATGAAATAGCACAGGGGGGATCAAATCGAAATTATTTGGCACAGGGGGTAATAAAGGGGGAGAGGATTTGGGGGGGGTAAAGTTGCACAGGGGGGGATCAGGGGAGGAGGGGGTGAATGATGTGGCTGGCGGACCACTGTTTAAACATCGGTCTTCTGCTTCTGTGCTGGAGCCTCTGCCCTGACAGCGGCACTGTGTACAAGGTAGAGCCGGCACACAAGCCTGGTTGTCCCCTAATGGGAGTGTTTTGTCCCCTATTGGGAGTGTTTTGTCCCCTAAGGGGAGTGTTTTGTGACCTATTGTCCCCTATTGGGTGTGTTCGCGTCCGCTATTGGGAATGTCCCCTATTCGGAGGCTGCAAATACATTAAGTCTTATGGGACTCTGCCGGGGAATTAAAAACTGTCCGCTATTGGGAGGTGTCCCCTATTGGGAGGTGTCCCCTATTGGGAGGTGTCCGCTAAGGGAGATTTTACTATATATATATACATTGGTTACACAAAAAGCAGTATATATATTGAATTAGATCTTTGGACAGTATAATACAGTAAAAATCTTTATCTAGCATTCATCTATCACACACTTTTGGCTCATTTACACTACGGAATCTCCGCCCGGAGATTCAATTTTTAGCGGGCATTTGCAAAACAAGCTAGTGCTAGAACTGCTCTTAAAGGTGCAGTCTCAATAGACCAGCAATGCATTTCAGAGTGGATTCTGCCAAAAGAATGAACATGTTCATTCTTTCGGTTGAATTCGGAGTCCAGAATTTCTGCGGCAGAACCTTGGAAATTCCATAGTGTGAATGGTACAGCAGAATCCAATTGAGAATGAAGGGAGGCTGCTGCACTGTAATTTCAAAGCAGAATTCCAGAATGAAAATACCTAATATGAATTAGCCTTTACCCTCCCTTAACACTGCATTTTGTGCTGAGCATCTAAAGTTAATGTTGTGACAAGGCTCAGATGTACACATTTAATGGAAAATCTTAGGGGGCTAGGTGTACATACTTGTCTTTGAGCCTGGAAATCACACGCACACACACACACACACACACATATATATATCTCCTTTGTTCACCTTTGGGATCCCCCACCTGCCATGAAAACAGGGGTTACCATATCTGATAGAAGTATAGAATCACAGTTCCTATTCTATAAGTGGTTCTCTCTTAATTGAAGGGTCACTAGATAAATTAGATTTTTTTTTTTAAATACACAGAATATCTCCAAGAAAACCTCTTAGATTCAGATGTGGATATTGGTGTTTTGCTTTGAAAATGTTGCAGATTTATTGTAGATTTAACCTGCCCCATCCATTTTAAAAAAGAGAGACAAAATTGCAATAAAATTTGACATGCTGCAGATTTAAAAATTTCACTTTCACTGATTAATTCATTTAGGAAACCATCTGCTGTGTGTAGATAACATTTTAAAAATTATGTTATATGTTTTTACTAGTATCAGTTGTCGTGCAAATTTCCATGCAGAAAATCTGCAGAAATCTGCAGTGTATTTACCCTAAGGCCGGATTCACATGGCAGAATTTGTGCACTGAATTCTGCATGGAATTCTGCATAAAGTTTCTGCAAAAATGTATAGCCAATTCACTTCAATGGAATTCCTGCAGCAGAAGTTCTGCTGTGTGAATGGGACAGCAGAATCCCATTGAAGTGTATTGGCTATAAATTCATGCTGTAACGGTCCGGACAGGTGACTGGAGGTGGATCCACTGGACCAGAGGAGTAATGGCGTGGGCCGTACCCGGGGAACGGAATCTAAGGAGCTACTGGTCTTCACCAGAGCCCGCCGCAAAGCGGGATGGTCTTGCTGCGGCAGGTAGCCCCCAGGTCGTTCCACCAGATAGCGACTCAACCCCTCTGGTTGCTGAGATAGGCGCGGTACAGGAGGAACGGACAGAAGCGTAGTCAGACGTAGCAAAGGTCAGGGCAAGCGGCACAGGTTCAGAAGTGGTAGTTACTAGCAACAGGTCAAGGCAGGCAGCACAGGTTCAGAGGCGGTGGTCACGGGCAAGGGTCGGCAACAGGCAGGGAACATTTTAATAATGGGAATTCTTTCTCTGAGGCACGAGGCACAAAGATCCGGCGAGGGCAGGAAGGGGCTGGAGACTTTTATAAGACAGTAAGGGCCAGGCACCAATCAATGGTGCGCTGGCCCTTTAAATTTCATGAAGCCTGCGCGCCGGGAGGAAGAGGCAGCGCAAGGGGATGGTACCGCGGGTAAGTGGACACGGGATGCGGCGTGTGTGCGGGGACCGGCCGCCACACTAACCGCATCCCCGACGGAGGAAACCCTGCGCTTCCGGTCAGCGTGTCTGACCAGGACGCGCAGGGAAGCCGCAGACTGGGGCAGAGGATCCGATCCAGAGGAGGGGACCGGAGCGCTCACTGTAACAGTACCCCTCCCTTAGGTCTCCCCCTCCTTTTGGAACCAAGAAAGCTGGGGATGAGGCTGCGGTCCAAGATGTTCTCCTCAGGTTCCCAAGATCTCTCCTTAGGACCGTAGCCCTCCCAGTCGACCCAAAAAAATCTTCTTCCCCGGATGAGCTTGGACGCCAAAATTTCTTTGACAGAGAACACATCCGTAGTGCCGGACACAGGGGTAGGAGTAGAAACCTTGGGGGAGAAGCGATTAAAAATTGCAGGGTTTAGGAGGGAGACATGGAAGGAGTTGTTAATCCTGAGGGAGGGAGGGAGATGGAGTTGGTAGGATACCAGATTGATTCGCTTCTTGATTCTATAGGGTCCCAAGTAGCGGGGACCCAACTTGTAGCTTGGGACTCTAAAACATATATATTTGGAGGAGAGCCACACCTTGTCACCGGTGAAAAACTAGACAGAATAGAAATCCCGGACAAGGTTGTCAACTGCAGGTACGGGAGAAGGGGAAGTCAGCGGCAGCGGTGGAAGAGGATGGCGACCAAAGACTACAAAAAATGGAGACTTGTTAGAGGCAGAGGAGTGCTTGTAATTATAGGAAAATTCTGCCCAGGGAAGCAGATCGGACCAGTCATTGTGGCGTGAGGTGACAAAGTGGCATAGATATTCTCCCAAAATTTGATTCACTTGTTCCACTTGGCCATTGGACTGAGGGTGATGGGAAGATGAGAAGTCCAACTTGACCCCGAGCTGACCGCATAGCGCCCTCCAGAATTTAGAAACAAATTGTACCCTTCGGTCAGAGACAATGTGCTTGGGGAGACCATGGAGGCGGAAGATGTGTTGGAAAAACTGTTTGGCAGATGCTGGCGCAGACGGAAGACCAGGCAGAGGTACAAAGTGGGCCATCTTCGAGAAGCGATCTACTACGACCTAAATGACTATCATTCCATTGGAGGAGGGAAGGACGGTAACAAAATCCATGGCGATATGAGACCACGGAGTTTCAGAAATAGGGAGGGGCAAGAGAATACCAGCCGGCTTAAGGCGAGGTGACTTGTCCCGAGCACAAATCATACAGGCCTGGACGTAGTCTGAGACATCTTTTTCCATAGTAGGCCACCAGTATCTTTGGGAGATAAGCTAGAGAGACTTCTGTACCCCAGGATGACCTGCAAATAAAGAGGCATGGCCCCACTTAAGCACAAGTAGCCGCTGCCGTGGAGGCACATAGGACTTGCCTGGAGGGAGAGAGCGCAGATCCAAAGGAGCAACGGCAATTATGCGCTCAGGCGGAATTATATGTTGGGGAATAGTTTCGTTGCCCACCACATCGGAAGAGCGGGTAAGGGCTTCCGCCCTGATATTCTTGCTCGCTGGACGAAAATGAATCAGAAAATTCAAGCGAGCAAAGAACAACGACCAGCGAGCCTGACGTGGATTCAGCCTTTGAGCGGATTGGAGGTAGGCAAGGTTCTTGTGGTCCGTGAAAATACACACAGGGTGGATGGAGCCCTCGAGAAGATGCCTCCACTCCTCGAGTGCCAATTTTATGGCCAAAAGTTCCCTGTCACCAATAGAATAGTTTCTCTCGGTGGGAGTGAAGGGCCTTGGAATAGAAGCCGCAAGTGAGAGTCTTGCCCCTGGGTGACTTTTGGGTGAGTACGGCTCCGGTTCCCACAGAGGAGGCATCCACTTCCAGGGAAAAAGACTTAGTGGGGTCAGGTCTGGAGAGTACAGGTGCTGTGGCAAAAGAGGCTTTCAAAGACTGGAAAGCCTCTTTAGCTTGAGAAGGCCATGATTTAGGATTAGCCCCTTTCTTGGTCAAAGCTACTATGGGAGACACCAGAGTGGAGTCATGGGGAATGAATTGCCTATAATAATTGGCAAAACCCAAAAATCTTTGAATGGCACGGAGTCCAGAGGGATGTGGCCAGTCCAGTACCGCTGAGAGCTTGGCTGGATTCATCTGTAGACCCCGGGCTGAAATTATGTACCCTAGGAAGGGCAAGCTGGGCCGCTCGAACAGGCACTTCTCGATCTTAGCATACAGTCGATTCTTTCTTAGGCGCGAAAGAACAAGACGGACATGGACCCGATGTTGGTCCAGGTTGGTGGAGAAGATGAGGATGTCGTCAAGGTATACAACCACACAGGTGTAGAGCAAGTCTCTAAAAATGTCATTGACAAATTCCTGAAACACAGCTGGCGCGTTGCAAAGACCGAATTGCATCACTAGGTATTTAAAGTGGCCATCCCGTGTGTTGAAAGCGGTCTTCCACTCGTCCCCCTCACGGATTCGGATCAGGTTATAAGCTCCTCGCAGATCCAATTTGGTGAAGATCCTAGCCCCTCGGAGATGGTCAAATAGCTCAGAGATCAAGGGGAGAGGGTAACGATTCTTGACAGTAATCTTGTTTAGTCCTCTGTAGTCAATGCAAGGACGGAGGGAGCCATCCTTTTTGGAAACAAAGAAAAAACCAGCCCCAGCAGGAGAGGAGGATTTTCTTATAAAACCTCTTTGTAGATTTTCACGAATGTACTCCGACATGGCGAGAGTCTCTGGTGGTGAGAGTGGGTAGATTCTACCTCGGGGCGGAGTAGTCCCGGGCACCAAGTCGATAGGACAATCATAGGGTCTATGAGGTGGAAGAACTTCGGCTTGTTTCTTGCAAAAAACATCAGCGAAGCAGTGGTAAGGCTCCGGAAGACCAGGTGGTGGAGGAACAGCGGTGTGTTGCTTGACAAAAACAGACTTGAGACAACGGCCAGAACAAGAGGAACCCAACTTCAGGATCTCTCCGGAGGACCAATCCAGGATGGGACAGTGACGCTGGAGCCATGGCAAGCCCAAGAGGAGTTCAGAGGAGCAGTATGGAAGAACCAAGAACTCCAAAGTCTCTGTATGCGAAAACCCGATGTTCATCTGTAAAGGCAAAGTGCGGTACTGCACAGTGGCAGAAAGTCTCTCACCGTAGACGGTAGAAATGAAGAGTTGCTTGGGCAAACGGACCACAGGAATCTGGAACTTATCAACCAGAGAGGCATGGATGAAGTTGCCGGCAGATCCAGAATCCAGGAAGGCGGTAGCAGTGAAGGTAGACTTGGCAGGCACAGTGAGCTGTACAGATAATGTAAGATGTGGAGAGGAGGAATCCACACCTAGCAACGCCTCTCCCAAGTTCACTAGGTGTGTGCGTTTCCCGAACGCGGAGGACGGAGAAGACAATCATTAAGGAAGTGCTCGGTACTGGCGCAGTACAGACACAGATTCTCATTTCTTCGACGACTCCGTTCTTGGGTGGTCAAGCGAGACCGATCCACCTGCATGGCCTCCACGGCGGGAGGCCCAGAGAAGGGTTGTGGTGGACATTGAAAAACCGGAGCCAGCTGAGGATAGCGTCTTGGACGAGCTTTCTCCTTGACTTGCTGCAGTTCCTCTTTTCTCTCCAGGAAACGCTTGTCAATCCTAGTGGCAAGCAGTATAAGCTCACTAAGTTGGCATCTCACGTGCCGCCAGGACGTCCTTGATTTCACTGCATAGTCCCTTCTTAAACGTGGCACATAGAGCATCATCATTCCAATTCAACTCGGAGGCAAGGGTGCGGAATTGGATGGCGTAATCACCCACGGTAGAACCTCCTTGGGTTAGGTTCAGCAAAGCAGTCTCAGCAGAGGACACCCGGGCAGGTTCCTCGAATACACTGCGGAACTCTTGGCAAAAATTCTGGACGGAGGTAGTGGCTGGATCAGAGCGGTCCCACAAAGGTGTAGCCCAGGCCAGGGCCTTCCCGGTTAACAGACTGAGAATGAAGGCCACCTTGGCACGTTCAGACGGAAACTGGTCGGCCATTAATTCAAGGTGGAGTGAGCACTGCGACAGGAACCCAAGGCACTGCTTAGGATCTCCGCCATACTGGTCAGGCAAGGACAAGCGGATTCTGGAAGAGGAGACGGCTGCTGGCTGAGGCGGAGCAGCCGGCATAGGTGGTGGAGACGGCTGTTGCTGGACAGGCAGGAGCTGCTGCACCATGGCGGTCAACTGGGCCAGCTGTTGACCTTGCTGGGCGATCTGCTGTGTCTGCTGAGCCACAACGGTAGTGAGATCCGAAAGGCTAGGAAGAGGTACCTCCGCGGGATCCATGGCCGGATCGTTCTGTAACGGTCCTGACAGGTGACTGGAGGTGGATCCACTGGACCAGAGGAGTGATGGCGTGGGCCGTACCCAGGGAATGGAATCTAAGGAGCTACTGGTCTTCACCAGAGCCCGCCGCAAAGCGGGATGGTCTTGCTGCGGCAGGTAGCCCCCAGGTCGTTCCACCAGATAGCGACTCCACCCCTCTGGTTGCTGAGATAGGCGCGGTACAAGAGGAACGGACAGAAGCGTAGTCAGACGTAGCAAAGGTCAGGGCAGGCGGCACAGGTTCAGAAGCGGTAGTCACTAGCAACAGGTCAAGGCAGCACAGGTTTAGAGGCGGTGGTCATGGGCAAGGGTCGACAACAGGCAGGGAACCCTTTAATAATGGGAACGCTTTCTCTGAGGCACGAGGCACATAGATCCGGCGAGGGCAGGAAGGGGCTGGAGACTTTTATAAGACAGTAAGGGCCAGGCACCAATCAATGGTGCACTGGCCCTTTAAATTTCATGAAGCCGGCGTGCGCGCGCCCTAAGGAGTGGGGTCGCGCGCCGGGAGGAAGAGGCAGCGCAAGGGGATGGGACTGTGGGTAAGTGGACACGGGATGCGGCGTGTGTGCGGGGACCGGCCACCACACTAACCGCATGCCCGACGGAGGAAACCCTGCACTCCCGGTCAGCGTGTCGGACCGGGACACGCAGGGAAGCCGCAGACTGGGGCAGAGGCAGCGAGCGCTCCGATCCAGAGGAGGGGACCAAACGCTCACTGTAACACATGCAGAATCCCATGAAGAATTCAGTGCAGAAATTCTGACGTGTGAACGCGGCTTTAGGCTTCTTTCACACTACAAAATTAATCTGTTAAGTTCTGTCTGAAAATCAGCTGTAAAACGGCAGTTACAAAATCCTATACGGCCGTAAGAAAATCCCATTATAGTCTATGGGATTTTTCTAATAGCCGTTTTAACCCATTATAGCCCGTTATTAAAAACGGCCGTTATTATGTGATGGAAGATAGTAACTGGAGAAAAGTTCTGGTCCGTGAGGTGGGATAAGACCCCCCACCACCTTAATTTCCCTATGATTATAGAATTGACAGTCTATCTGAAGCAAACATATGCTAATAAAGACACTTCCTGCCATTGTCACATTCTGAGGTGCATAGATTATTGATTTGTGTCACTTTAGTTATTACCCATCCACAAGAGACTATAAAGTGGTGCATAATTCATAAAGTTTTGAAATTTTTATCTTTGTAGATGTTGCTAAAAATAAAAAGAGAATTGTGATATTCCCAGAGAGATAAATTAGACATGCAATACAGACTGCAGGAAAGTATGTTGACCTTGATGATGGGATCAGAAAGAAATATGGATATAATATTCATAAACTTCACAGCCTAGAATTATTCATGCACAGTCACTGCCCAGTGAGAATAGGGCTATTTATAAGGAAAGATTTTGACAGCAACATCTTTGAAAAGAATAAGTAATCTTATCTAAATGTATTTCTAGCCAGCTTTATTTAGAAAATTACCTTGCTTATGTCCCAATCATTATCCCAAGTAACCAATATTGTGAATTGTATGTATATGGTTAGTGATCATCCAAACTTCTTGTTTCTTAACCCCTTAAGGACTCAGCCCATTTTGGCCTTAAGGACTCAGACAATTTCATTTTTACGTTTTCATTTTTTCCTCCTCGCCTTCTAAAAATCATAACTCTTTTATATTTTCATCCACAGACTAGTATGAGGGCTTGTTTTTTGCGCGACCAGTTGTCCTTTGTAATGACATAACTCATTATATCATAAAATGTATGGCGCAACCAAAAAACACTATTTTTGTGGGGAAATTAAAACGAAAAACGCAATTTTGCTAATTTTGGAAGGTTTTGTTTTCACGCCGTACAATTTCTGGTAAAAATGACATGTGTTCTTTATACTGAGGGTCAATACGATTAAAATGATACCCATTATTATATACTTTTATATTATTGTTGCGCTTAAAAAAAATCACAAACTTTTTAACCAAATTAGTACGTTTATAATCCCTTTATTTTGATGACCTATAACTTTTTTATTTTTCCGTATAAGCGGCGGTATGGGGGCTCATTTTTTGCGCCATGATCTGTACTTTTTTTTGATACCACATTTGTATATAAAAAACTTTTAATACATTTTTTATAATTTTTTTTTTAATAAAATGTATTAAAAAAGTAGGAATTTTGGACTTTTTTAATTTTTTTTCGTTCACGCCGTTCACCGTACGGGATCATTAACATTTTATTTTAATAGTTCGGACATTTACGCACGCGGCGATACCAAATATGTCTATAAAAAATGTTTTTTACGCTTTTTGGGGGTAAAATAGGAAAAAACGGACGTTTTACTTTTTTATTGGGGGAGGGGATTTTTCACTTTTTTTTTACTTTTACTTTTACATTTTTTTACATTTTTTTTTACACTTGAATAGTCCCCATAGGGGACTATTCATAGCAATACCATGATTGCTAATACTGATCTGTTCTATGTATAGGACATAGAACAGATCAGTATTATCGGTCATCTCCTGCTCTGGTCTGCTCGATCACAGACCAGAGCAGGAGACGCCGGGAGCCGCACGGAGGAAGGTGAGGGGACCTCCGTGCGGCGTTATGAATGATCGGATCCCCGCAGCAGCGCTGCGGGCGATCCGATCGTTCATTTTAATCGCGAACTCCCGCAGATGCCGGGATCTGTATTGATCCCGGCACCTGAGGGGTTAATGGCGGACGCCCGCGAGATCGCGGGCGTCGGCCATTGCCGGCGGGTCCCTGGCTGCGATCAGCAGCCGGGATCAGCCGCGCATGACACGGGCATCGCTCCGATGCCCGCGGTTATGCTTAGGACGTAAATGTACGTCCTGGTGCGTTAAGTACCACCTCACCAGGACGTACATTTACGTCCTGCGTCCTTAAGGGGTTAAAGGGGTTATACAGGAAAAAAAAACTTTTATATATATATATATATATATATATATTATCAACTGGCTCCAGAAAGTTAAACAGATTTGTAAATTACTTCTATAAAAAAAAATCTTAATCCTTTGAGTACTTATGAGCTGCTGAAGTTGATTTGTTCTTTCCTGTCTAAGTGCTCTCTGATGACACCTGTCTCGGGAACTGTCCAAAGTAGAAGCAAATCCCCATAGCAAACCTGTTCTACTCTGTGCAGTTCCCGAGACAAGCAGAGGTGTCAGCAGAAAACACTGTTGCCAGACAGAAAAGAACAACCCAACTGCAGCAGCTGATAATTATTGGAAGGATTAAGATTTTTTAATAGAAGTAATTTACAAATCTGTTTAACTTTCTGGAGCCAGTTGATACCCCTTTAATATGATACAATGAATGATTTCTCTATCAGTGAATTAATATTGTTTTATGCTTTATTCTTTTTCTATCATATTTTATGTTGTATTATTTGTCTTTTGGATACCTGATCACAGGTGTGTGATTCACTTAGCATGACACTTAGCTCGCACTGTTGTGAAAAAAGCTACATATTTATTTGAGAGTAACATATATCCTTTAATTAATAATTTAGCACTTGTTTCAGTGTCTTAAAGTATATTCTGTTTTACATCATATTATATATGTGGCGGACTTGGATTTTAAAAGTTATGGGCCTCAATAACTCAAAATGAAATTTGGTGTCACATGGCCTAAAACAACTTTTCAAAAGTTGCCATTTTGCCGACCTTTGGCACAAAAGTTCTGGTTCTGACGAACTAGTTTTGTCTGATAAAAGCCCTGTATAACACTGTTAGGTCACCTAGAAGTGCATATATGCAATTCTGAGCTGTTTTTAAAGCAAAGGTAAATTTGAAGTTATGGCAATATGTATGACAACAAGTTTTGTGCCTGAAAAGTTAAGAAGAAGTTACTTTTTACTAGCTGTAAAAAATGATTCCCATTCTGAGACGTAGGAACAGAATTGGCATCCAATAATACAGATTTCTCTGTAGTGCTGCTATACTACAATTCCTATATATGTGTGGCCCTATTCCTATCGGTGGTGATCACTGCTTTTTCCCTTACGTCCTAACCAGTAGCACAGATGGGGTATTCCACCCCCCGCGAACTGGTTAGGACAGATGGAAATTTTATTGAATCTAATTAAACAATCAGTGAAAACACACCCACAACACCCTGTATAAGTAAGAGGGTCACCCTCTGTCCCATTGTGTTATTTTCTGTCCTCCCGGACAGTGGGACAGATGGTGACCCCCTTACTCCTGTTATATGAGTAGGGGGGGGGTTCTTTCTTACTTGCAAAGTTGGGCATGTTTTGCGCCCATCGGCATCTGATGTCACTTCCTGTTTCTCTCTTCACTCCCGACTCGGTTTTTGCGCCGTTTTACTATCCATAATGCGGCAAAACCGAGCCTCTTTCTATAACCCTCTAACTTAGGGTTCCTTTTTTTCCTGTTTTAAGCAAAATTTCTTTATCTCTCCTGTAACTCCGCCTTGTGGGCGGAGTCTTGTTTTGGCGCCAGCTAGGGGGATATTTAAACTCCCCCTAGGCTGTCATTCAGCCTCCTAGAGCGCAGAGCTGTTGGTACTTCCACAGTCCTGTCTTTTTGAGTTCTTTCACCAATCAAACAGGGGGCGCTAGAAACTTACATTCTGGAATACATCCAGAAGAATGCCTTAGAGGAAGTCCCTCTTGCAGAGCGGGGGTCAGGAATTTACTCTCCAGTCTTCCTAGTTCCCAAGGTAACAGGAGACTGGCGAATGATTATAGATCTGAGATATCTCAATCAGTACGTAAAGCACAAACGCTTTCGTATGGAAACTATTCAATCTGTGGTCAACCTCATCTCGCCAGGGGATTACCTGGCTACTCTGGATCTAAAGGATGCTTACCTTCATATTCCTATTCATCCGGTATCCAGAAAGTATCTAAGGATCGCAGTTCAGGTAGGGGGAGTTCTAAAACACCTCCAGTTTGTAGCCCTCCCGTTTGGAATTTCTTCGGCCCCACACACATTTACCAAAGTGGTGGTAGCGGAAGTTGCCACTCTAAGGCTCCAGGGGCTCAGCATTGTTCCCTACCTAGACGATTGGCTCCTCAGAGCTCCTTCTTCTGCTATCCTGTCCCAACATCTGCAACTAGCAATATCCTTCCTTCACCAGTTAGGGTGGATAGTCAATTGGGCCAAATCCAATTTCCTCCCAACGACCTCAGTGAGGTTCCTCGGCTTCATAGTCGACTCAATCTCCATGACACTTTACCTCTCTCCCGAGAGGAAATCTCGGGTTCAAGAATCGGCCCTTTTTCTCTCTGTACCCCGGAGAGTATCCATTCGCACTCTCATGCGGATGTTGGGACTTATGTCCGCTACCGTGGATGCGGTTCCTTGGGCTCTTTGGCATCTACGCCCACTTCAATCAGAGGTGCTCGCCACATGGAATCTCAGGCCCTCGGGCCCAAACAAGTGCCACTCCCTGTCTTATCGAGTCCGGTCCTCTCTCAGATGGTGGTCTCACCTCGAGGACGGCAAATCAATGATCCAACCCTCTTGGATTATACTTACCACCGACTCGTCCCTTGTAGGTTGGGGAGCGCATCTCTTGGATCTGACAGTGCGGGGATCTTGGTCTCCACAGGAGAGAGGGTTAACCTCCAATCTCCTCGAGATTCGAGCCATCAAATTAGCACTCCTCCATTTTGCTTCTCTTCTTCAAGGGAAAGCAGTAAAGATCCAATCCGACAGCATAACGGCTGTATTGTACATCAATAAGCAGGGAGGCACTCGATCACAAAGCCTCCTCAGAGAGGTGGGTCTGATCTTGGATTGGGCAGAGAGGAACCTAACCCATCTGTCGGCAGTTCACATTCGGGGATCTCTCAATGTGATCGCCGACCGCCTGAGCAGAGGACTTTCTACTGGAGAATGGTCTCTCCATCCAGAGATATTCAAACAAATAACACTCAGGTGGGGTATGCCGGAAATAGATCTTATGGCAACGAGGTTCAACACCAAAGTGGTGAGATTTTACTCCCTGTACAGGGAAGACAACCCAGTAGCAATCGATGCTCTCTCAATCCCATGGAGGTTCAGGCTGGCCTATATCTTCCCTCCAATTTCCTTGATCCCAAGGGTATTGATGGAAATCAGGCAGGACCAAGCCTCTGTCATAGCCATAATTCCATTTTGGCCCAAGAGAGCTTGGTTTACCCAACTCTTGCAAATGAGTCGGGGACAATTCTGGAGGCTTCCCCGAGAGCAAGCACTAGTGTCGGGGGACACTCACAGCTGCTCAAATCTTCAAATGTTCAACCTGACAGCCTGGAGGTTGACCAGTCCCTTCCACATCTAGAAGGGCTTTCTAGTGCAGTCTTGAATACCCTCTCGCAATCCAGAGCGGAGTCCACTAACAGAGCCTATAAAAGAATTTGGACAACTTTTCAGTCTTTGTGCTCCAAGAAACAACTACCTGGACAGAATCCAGATGTTGCCACAATCCTCAACTTTCTCCAGGAGGGATTAGACAAGAATCTATCTCCTTCCACACTCAGAGTTCAGGTATCAGCCATCTCTGCCTTTCTCAATAAACCATTGTCTCAAGACCCACTAGTCAAAACATTCTTGAGGGGATCCTCAAGGTTAAAACCTACAATTATACAACCTGTCCCAGCATGGGACTTATCGGTGGTGCTCAAGGGGTTGGCATCTCCCCCCTTTGAGCCCTTGGAGGAGGTGGACATGAAATTTGTTACCATTAAAATAACTTTTTTACTGGCAATCACATCAGCCAAGAGGATTGGGGAACTTCAAGCGCTCTCGGCACTTGAACCATATACAAAATTTTTGCCAGATCGAGAGTTACTCAGATTTATGCCATCCTTTATACCTAAAGTTCCATCATTCCAAAATATTAATCAAGTTATATCCCTGCCAGTATTTTCTCCTCCTCCATCCTCCAATGAAGATAGGGCTCTTCATTGCCTAGATATCTCGAGATGCCTCCAGATCTATATAAGAAGATCTTTGAAGTTTAGGAAGGATGAAAATCTGCTAATTCTCTTTTCAGGACCCAAGAGAGGTCTTAAAGCTTCAAAGCCCTCCATCAGCAGATGGGTAAAGGTTGCCATTCGTATTTCCATGGTATCCCAAGGTAAGGAGCCTCCTGAGTTTGTAAAAGCTCATTCCACCAGGTCTGTATCTACCTCCTTTGCGGAAAGGAGTCTTGTTCCCTTGGAACATATATGCAAAGCTGCATCCTGGAGTTCACTCTCCACATTTATCACCCACTACAGACTTGAAAGTAGATTGGCCGATTTCTCCTCTTTTGGACGGACAGTATTATCTGCCGTCAGGCATGAGAGCCCTCCCTCATAGGGTTTCTGCTTGCCATTTCCCCATCTGTGCTACTGGTTAGGACGTAAGGGAATCGTTAATTTCTAACGATAATTTGTTTTCCCTTAGTTCTAACAGTAGCACAACTTTCCCTCCCTAATTAAGTTATTTTTTTCTATTCTTTGCTTTTAGTTCTTCTTGTTACTACACAATGGGACAGAGGGTGACCCTCTTACTTATACAGGGTGTTGTGGGTGTGTTTTCACTGATTGTTTAATTAGGTTCAATAAAACTTCCATCTGTCCTAACCAGTTCGCAGGGGGGGGAATACCCCATCTGTGCTACTGTTAGGACTAAGGGAAAACAAATTATCGTTAGAAATTAACGAGTATCCCTCACAGAGATCTTCACCTAACACCTGCTATCTCTAAAATGTCTGCTGAAGCAATAAGATTGGCTGGGAGAGCTGTTTGAAAGGCATAATGAGATTCCTTGAGGTCAGATGATCCTTCTTCATTCTTCTTTCTCCTATGTGGCTGATGTTATTTTAGCAGATTCTGCCGAACCGCACAAAATTCAAGTTCTAACAGAATCAAGAAAGTACTGACCAAACACGAGTTCTACGGGTTTGGTTCGTTTAGCTATGACCAGCAAAATGAAAGCTAAAAGGGGTACTCCAGAGGAAAAAATATTTTCAAATCACCTAGTGCCAGAAAATAATCTGAAGCCTTCCAGTACTTATCAGCTGTTATATACTCCAGAGTAAGTTGTTTGGTTCTTTCGAGTCTAACCACAGTGCACTCTGCTGCCACCTCTGTCCATGTCAGTAACTGTGCATACTAAACCTCTCCTGCTTCGGAAAGTTCCTGTCTCGGACAAAAGTGGCAGCAGAGAGCACTGTGGTCAGACTGGAAAGAATTACACAACTTCCTTTGTAGTATACAGCAGCTGATGAGTACTGGAAGGATTAAGATTTTATATAGAAGTCATTTACAAATCTGTTTAACTTTCTGGCACCAGTTGATTTGAAACACTCTTTTTTCCTTCCTGAGTACTCCATTAAAGTAGACCTGTAGTCAGTCTGAAAAAAGATATAACATATTTTTGTAGCCTCGATGTCCTCATTCCAACAGTGTTTTTTAATTTGTTGCTACACTCCTGATTTCAGACATGTAGTGTCGAGGTCTGAACACATAGACCTCAATCAATCAAAACTTTTGATATGTTTTTTTCATGACAGTGCCCATTTAGGAAAAAAGTGGAGATAGTCAACAAAATAGTTAGCAAACAGTTAAACCCCTTAATCTCAGGAATCGGGGGGAGTCATTAGAAAGTAAATCACCATTGGAATCAGAGCAGGGGAACAGGGTTATGTAAAAAATATTTACACATTTTTTTTATTGACTCCTCTTTAAAGTCCTTTTAAGTCCTCTTTAAATCTAAATGGCTATTATAGGTAAAACAAATATTGTTTGCTAAAACAGTTTTTATGCTTGAGATGCTATTTGTTTTTAACCATTTAAAAAAATATGTTGCAAAAAACACATAATAATATTTTAAAGACTCGGTACATACATAGGGTTTGTATTTTGGCCACAACATCCTCTCCCTGTTTTAACTAAAGAGAACTTGTAACATACCGTAACTACTGAGTGAGACATCAGTGAAGTATGAGAGTGAAGTTTGAATTTTGTTAATAATTTTGACACAATTTATACTTTTTTTCATTCAATACAAACATGGGATTTGTCTGGAGGTGAAACAGAAACTAATTTAAAAGTGTTTCTGGCCAAATAAAGGCAATTTGGGACCCTCAGCTGTTGACAACAGTGGGGGTCCCAAAAGTTGGCCTCTCGCCTAACTTTCTTTTATAACCTGTAGAAATTGGGTTGTCATTGGATTAATCCTTAAATGATAATTCAAAGATCATGTGTTCATTTAATGTAGATACTTTACAAAATAAAGATATAATGATAAAAAAACTAATGGGTCAGTTGTTGTCTTCATATGAAATATTCTTTATAGGGGCAGCCCCATTCTGCTTGGAAGTTTTCCTCATGGGATTCTATCAAGACTATCCATCCATTTAAAACACAAGTGTATTAAATATTAAGTTCAAGGGGGATATTTTTCCATTCACCACTGTCTTAAACAAATGCATGGAAAAATCTATTGGTCTATCTTGACCAGATGGAAAATGTTACTTAATAGGCTAATAGATTTCTCTTTCTGCTGAGATGTCTCCTATAAGTAATAAATATGAAAATATGTGGAGTCAGATAATGGAAACTTAAAGTGCAAAAAAAAAATCACTTCGCAAATGAATCGCAAATCATACATCACAAATGAATACAATACTAATAACCAAAAAACATACTGTAAAACAGTTACAAACCATGTTTGGTTTCTTCATACACAGAGCTTGTCTCTCATAATACCCTTACTCTTACATGAGAAAAAAAATCCACAAGTAGTTTTCTTTATTTATACTGTTTTTTCTTTCTTTCTTTTTTTTTTCTTTTTTTTAAGAACATCTCATGTGTCCTATATTGCATGTTCAGGTTGGCTTCTGTATATTAGCACAAGCTCGTCATCAACACAAAAAATCTCTGAACTTTATCTTATACCACAACACACAATTTGTAATTTTCCAAAATAAATGAAGAGTTGTCTCGCCTTCCCTTCCAGCTTGTGCTCTTCCTGTCTGCCTTTACATTTTCATTCTCCTTTTGTAAAGTGCTTCTCCATTATATGGATACATATTGTAAAGCACACTATGCATTAGTGAATTACCATCAAAGGCTTACACAAGGGAGTTTAATCCCTATTTATACAATATTCTGCATTTTTCTTTAAGCGAGACTATGATCAGTACATCAAACTACACTGGAATCCATCAATGATATGCAACAATAGAATTTATACAGTTCTACTTAGATTTTCAGCTTTGGGTTGTATTGTCCAGTTTATATGACTGCACTATGGGCACATCTTTGCACCCTTTTAATGGCTAATAATCTTACCGCAATCATTGATCTAAAATTCTGTGTTGAAGTTAGTTCAGGCCACTAGACCCATGATCTGCCTCAGATTTGTGAAACAGGCCTTAATGATGTTATCCAGTATAACAAAACTTATCCCCCATCCGCAGGGATCTGCTGTGTTCTCCCGTATGGCACCCCACTTTTCTCATGAATGGAGGTGTGTCGACCACCACACAAAGCTGTGGCCGACATGTCCCCTCCATGCATCTCTAAGAAAGAGCCGGAGATGCAGCATTCAGGTACCGTATTTATCGGCGTATAACACAGACTTTTTAGGCTAAAATTTTTAGCCTAAAGTCTACCTGCGTGTTATACGCTGATAAGCCGCTGCAGTTCAATGATTTAAAGTGGGCGCTTTAAATGAATGAACTTCAGCGGCTTTGCAGGTGCAGAGACCTGCTGTCGCTGCCGGCTTCTCTGCCCCTGCCTGTCCTGGGGTCTAGAGCCCTGCTGCCGGCCCTTCTCTCCCCCTGGCTATCGGTGGGAGAGAAGACAAGGGGAGAGAAGGGGCAGCGGCACCCATTGCCTCCCCCATCCCCGGTTGTATAATTACCTGTTGCCGGGGTCGGGTCCGCACTGCTTCAGGCCTCCAGTGTGCGTCCCCTGCCTCGTTGCTATGCACTACGAGACGCAATGACATCACTCGTCATTGCGCTGCGCCGTGCAGTGCATAGCAACGACGCATGGGACGCACACCGGTACCGATAGTCAGGGGGAGAGAACGGGCAGCGGCACAGATAGCCAGGGGGAGAGAAGGGCCGGCAGCAGGGCTCTAGACCCCAGGAAAGGCAGGGGGAGAGTAGCGGGCAGCGACGGCCTCTCTCCCCCTGCCTTTCCTGAGGGTGTATCGGGGTATACGCATGCACACACACGCACCCTCATTTTACCAAGGATATTTGGGTAAAAAACTTTTTTTACCCAAATATCCTTGGTAAAATGAGGGTGCGTGTTAAAGGCCGGTGCGTGGTATACCCCGATAAATACGGTATTTCCGGCTCTCCCAAAGAGATGCATGAAGGGGATGTGTCAGGCTCAGCCACAGCTTTGTGCCATGGACGACATACTCCGTTCAGGAAGAGAGCCAGGGCACTGAATAGAAGATCCAAGGTGTCCCACCGGTCTGACACTTATCCCCTATCCGCAGGATTTTTGGATACTGGACTACTCCTTTAACTTTTTTGTATCATCAAAATTTAGAAGGTAGATTACATATTATTTTGTCTTTTTCTGTTTGTTTTTTTGCCTCTTGATAGCAAAGGAAAATGTTTTTTTATAATTCAGATAAGATAATAGCAAACAAAAGTGATGTCTTTATTTTTAATGGAGTACTATGGTGTTTTATTTTTATTTTTTATTATTAACCCTCTTTGCCCGGGCTGAAAAACGAAACAAAACAAACTTCTCTGGTCTCTGTCTTCTTCCACTTCCTGCGGGATGGTGAGTCACGCTGCGCTCAGCCTATCACTGCCCACAGCGGGACTCATCATCTCGCAGGAAGCGGAAGAAGACCGGAACCGGAGAATGGGACACCGATTTCGGCGTAACAGGGGAACATAGGAAGGTGAGTTAAAGTTTGTTTTATTTTGTTTTGCAGCCTGGGCACAGAGGGTTAATTAAAAAAAGCACCATAGTACTCCTTTAATTAAGCTTCAGAAATAAAGTTATATAGTCAATGATACTTTAGTGACTTAGTCCTGAAATGCTAAAGAAAGATACAGTAGCTGAGGTCAACCATTTCTTTCTTTTTTGTAGATCTTTAATTTGAATTTCTGATTATTGAAAGAACTTTTGCTGTCACTACAAGATCTGGGATTCAATCAAAGCTGGGATTCAATTGGTCAGCATGTCTTCTCCAACTGTGAGCTCTACAGCACAACCAGGTCAGCCTTTTAAATACTTATATATGATTTGACATAATTGCTTTATAATTTCTCTAACCTCTATGCATAACACTGTTAGGTCAACTAGGAGTGTTACAAAATACTTTTGAACAGCTTTTAAGGCTAAGTTAATGTCAAAGCTACGGCAGCATGCATGGCTATGAGTAAACAGATGGTTCCCATGGTAACTAACAGCTTGTTTAAAATCACACTGCACTAGGAGTTTTTTGATGATTTTTAAAATAAAAAAAAGTCCAAAAACTATAATTTTTTTGCCTACTGATGTTAGAAGCTGTCCAAACATTCTCCCGTTTTGCGTAGTAGTAACAGGATTGTCATCCTGGAAAGTGAGGAAGCAATGGCTCTTTACAAGCTGTTTTAACATTTTTCCATTTTGCAGAGTAGAAGAAGAAATGGCTTGTTTTACCAATAAAAAGTCTAAAAAAATTATCTTTTTTTTCTTTAAAGATTAACTGGTTGTGTAGGCCTGGTAGTAGCAGCAACAGGGGTGGTGGTAGAAGTAGCTGCATCAGCAGCAGCACAAGCACAGCTTAGGTATGAAGGAATGAATCAACCTGATTGTTTAGGTAGCAGTAGTCGTAAAAGCCCCCCCCCCCCGTTCGATAGGTGTTTGCTGTGGGAAAGTGGGAAAGCCCTGGCAAGCTATGTGTATAAATTCGCTCTCTCAATATCCATAATGCAATCAGTCAGATATGAACCTTCTTTCATCCATTGCTCAATCAAAGTCAGCGTTTGCGCCAGAAGGAATATCAGCAATATAATGTTTATCATTCCGCTGTTGTCCCTGATGACAAATCAATTTACCTCTTTAAAAGACCTCAGCACATGACATGTGTCTTGGATCAGTTGCCAATGCCTGAGCTAAAAAGCACACTGGGTTTAGTAGCTACCAGTTTGCTGCATAAGGAAATCAGTCGCTGTTGGTACATGTGGATCAACATGTCTAAGGGGTTGAAACATTGCAGATTAAGTGATATTCAGTAAGTGTAAGTGTAAGTGCAGAAAAGAAAGTTTAAAGGGGTACTCTGCACCTAGACATCTTATCATTGATCGAGGGGGTCCTGTAGCTGGGAACCCCCGCGATCTCTCCTGCAGCACCCCCTGTCATCTGGTGCACGGAGCCGGAGGATCGTGCCGTCATGGCCCCACCCCTCATGATGTCAGGGCCGTGATGTCACAATCCTTCGGCCCCTGTATCGCCCGTGATCAGGCAGGGAGCGAAGTTCGCTCCATGCACCAGATGACAGGGGGTGCTGCAGGAGAGATCACGGGGATTCCCAGCAGCGGGACCCCCGTGATCAGACTTCTTATCCCCTATCCTTTGGATAGAGGATAAGATGTCTAGGGGCAGAGTACCCCTTTAAAGGCATAAAATGGCTAAAATAAATGCAAACTTTCCTGGACTTGGCCAGCACATCCTTCAGACTGATATACTGTACATTTTTAAGAAATATCTTGTGACCAGATTTTGCACATGTGCCACTAACACACATCATAGCCACTATGTTCTTCCAGTTATTAGTGACTACATTGCCCAATCTTATATTATGAGAAGACAGCTAACAGGACATTTTCTCCTGCAGGTATAGCAGCAACCCTACTGCTGTGTGCCCTTTATTGCCCAGGCCTAGCAGATGTAATATCTGGCCTTTATACACATACCCCATTAGTTGCCTAAAGTAGGTTTGCTCCACCAGATTGTACACCACTAACAATTTGGCCAGATATGAATTCAGCCTCATGAGAACTCGTTCCTTTTCTTGACTTCAAAATCAAATTCTCTCCTTTACCATTTATAGGCTAAGGCCTACCTGACTGAAAAAGATGAAGAAATTGCTATTTCATACTAATTGTATGGAGTTGTGGAGGAATATATCAACCAGGGGTATATCTCTTTGTAGTTAAAAGCCATGGACACCTTTGAAAAGCATATTTTTATTCTTGCTTTGTACCTAATATGGTACAATTTTTTTTTCAATAGGTCTTGATTAAAGAATTTGTTTAGTTTGTCTTCTACAGCTTCAGTTGACCTTTGATGTAGTCATACATTACCTCAGAAGTTTTTGCAGGCGAGAAAAGAAAAGCTGATAAGTAGCCCATTAGAGAATTACTTCTCTGACGGATTTTTACAGATAAGAGAAGATGTAGAACACAAACTAAACATTTTTATTTAAATAAAGACCTATAGAGAAAGTTTTGTACCATAATAAGTACAAAGCAAAACCTAAAAATATGCTTTTCAAAAGTGTGCATAGCCTTTAAAGCACACCCACCTCTTGGGATAGGAGGCCCAGCACTGTTCCATACCATGTAGGAAAGAACATTTCTCACTGAATCACCAAAATTGTAGTGCCTGTTTATCCATAGGAAATAATAATACAATTTCTTTATAGAACTGTTTGGATTTTTCAAGCTGTTGGGACTATAAATATTTGTGTATTTCTTGTTGTTAGAAAAATACTGAATGTTTAACCAAGTATTAAAAACAGCAATTTTGTTTGCTAGAGAGAAAAAGAAACAATCCTTTAATTAGCGGGTTTGTTTGATGAAAGCTAAACCAGAACGGAATTACTATTCTGCTGAAATCTGGAATAAAAGACTGATACAGATTGTACAGTCCTGTAATACCACTAAGTCTAATCACCCAAGTGGCTACATTTCCGTGTTTTCGTCTTTGAAATATCCATAAACAGGATTGTAAAATGTGGCTTTTCTCTAAATTCATCTCTGCAATAATAAATGTGCCACTTTATTGGGCTCAGTTTCTGTCTTCTTAGCAATCAAAATGATCTGATTTCTCCCTAGAACATCATCACAAAGAAATACTGGCAACCTTTGTGCTTTCAGTGCATCAGTAAATGACTTACAGCACAGGAGTTGCCATATTGTAAACACTGATATACCAGGCCAAAGCTGGTCGAAATAGATTAAATATATGTCGGCTGAAACTGCAGCAATCTTACCAATGATGGTATCTAATATACATGGGGCCTCTTGTCTCTCCCCTGACCAGAGATGCTATTGTTCTCATGGAGAAAAGTCACCCCTAGAGGTATCTGGCAGGGACTTCTTCCCCATTCTTTTTCAAGGAAATGTGTGGACCTGGAGATATAACTGTCAGTCAAAAAAGCCAATAGCTATGGTATGTGTATGTTCAATAATAGACTTTAGATTTCCCAAATACAGGCAAAGAGATAAGTTACTGTGGCCTCTGGCAAAAAGACTTATCTGCTTATTTGTTAATAGATGGATGTAGTCTCCCACATACTTGCAAAAATAGGCTACCAAATACTTTGTACATCTTCAGTCTTCAAGTGACCTTAAAGAGGTACTCCACCCCTAGACATCTTATCCCCTATCCAAAGGATAGGGGATAATATGTCTGATCACGGGGGTCCCACTGCTGGGGATCGCCGCAATCTCAGCTACAGTACTCCAGACATCCGGTGCACAGAGCAAACTTTTCTCTGTGCCAGATGACTGGTGATGCGGGGCGTAGGCTCATGACGTTACAGTCACGGCCATGCCCCCTCAATGCAAGTCTCTGGCCCCTCCCATAGACTTGAATTGAGGAGTGCAGCCATGATGCCACGAGCCTCCGGTGCTGAACCCGATACTCTAAACGAACACCGGGTGCAGCAGGGAGATCACAGCGCGGCGTGCGTAGTGACGTAATACCGACGCCGGAAAGCAAGGCCCGGACCCTGGAGAAGATGCGCAAGACACCGGAGGATCGCAAAGTGGACCCGGAGCAGCCGGAATAGGTAAGCGAACCTGCCAGGGATGCTTAAACTGCTATCCGACAGCAGCTTAAGCATTTTGCGCTGTCGGATAGCAGTTAATGCGATGGCCCCGACATATAAAAGCATCGTATGTCGATGCTGACATCGACATGCGATGGCCTCTGAGAGGCCATCGTATGTCGATTTTATCATATGTCGGGGCCATGGTAGGTCGGGGGGTTACTGTACCACCAGTCCATACAGTATGTTGCTCTCCAGCTGCCATGCTTGTAAAAGCAGGCTGGAGAATAGGCTGCTCCTGTTGACATACAGCTCCTCTTGGTGAGTGCCCTGTTGTCTCCTCTTCTCATCACCAACAGGCATTGTACTAGCCTCTTTAAGGGCCAGTGTGGGTGCTCTAAATTCCATCCTAGCCAGTCATCTTCCAGGGTCATCTATTTAAGGATGTCACTTTCTCCTTTTTCTTGCCTGAGCATTATGTCTATAGTGACAGAGTGCTGAACCTGATGCTGTTATCCATGTATGACTCACGTCTGCCTCTCCTGTCTGCCTATTCTTCCTGTATTTTATAGAAACACTTGTGCCTGACCTGAATTGCTGACCCAGAACCTGTCTTTTGATCCTCTTCCCTTTATTTCACTCTGTCTCTACCTGTGTAACATATGGACACTCTAGTGCTTGACACAGACTGCTGACTATGCACTCTTGTCTGAAGCAATTTTTGCCATGCACTTCTGTCACCGTTGGGCCAGCTGATACCCACTCTGGGACCACGCTTGGGAAGCAACATTAGGGTGAAGACCTAAAGGGTACTCTGCTCCCAAATCGGGATTAAAGCCAAAACATTTTGGTAGTGCAAGGAGTCCACATCCAGTGCTTTTTACGCTTGGATGTTTAGTATGAGTCTATGTGCCTTTAAAAAGTTTATATGTCCTGTCCTGGTAAAGGCAGTGAAATGAGTTAGCTAGAAGAAGGCAATAGGCCATGGTGTTTAGAAGAGCGCCAGTGCCCCTTTGTTGGGGAGTCAGCAGGGAACAGATCGCTCATTAATAACTATTTCAGATAATGTATGTCCTTCCTGTCTTCTGCCAATACTGTTCTGCTGATGGTGAAATGTCTGCATGCAAGAAATACCGGAGGCAGTTCACTTTGTGGCCAATGATTTGCTGGTGACATTTCACCAAGAAGTGGACCTGGACACTATTAGAATCATGGAAGCAGGGGATCAGGAAGGTGAGTATGCATTTTTTCAAAGGCATCCTTACCCCTTTTAAACTCTTACTCCCAGCTGAAAAAAAAACTATTCACACTTTACCCCTCCATATACCAATAACTGTTCTGTTCCATTTAAAGAGAATTCAAATGATTTTCTTGCATATCAAAAACAGAAATCAGATGTCCGATTTCTAGGCAAACGGCTATTCAGATCAATAGCAGTTTTTAGAATGCTGCATCATATTTCCAGCACCAAACCCTGTTTTAAATGATGCCAAAGAGCTTGAGTTCCCTATAGACAGTTTTATTTTAGAAAATATGTGGTCTGAGAAAAATTACCAGTGTAATCTTGTTGTTAAAAAAAAAAAAAAAAAAATACATACATACATCTGTGTACCATGTTAGGGAGAATTTTCAGTGGTTAATACATTCTAATGTCTAACAGTAATAGATAAAAGCAAAAGGCAGGCTTTCCAGAACAGAATTGGCCTTTCACATGCCTAATCCGCCCTTGATAACTCGCCTTTTGTCAATTTCAGCTAAAAAGGTATCAATCACAGAGAACTGTAATTTTCTCTCATGTATCTATGATATTGCAGAAGAGCATTTCGACTGAGTTTTGCCTTTCAATACAATTTGCAGAAAAAAATGTTCTGCACCTTGCTGGCAAGAAAAGTCTAGTCTATACTTTTGTTTAAAAAAAAAAGACAGAAGTAGAGACATACTATTATTGGCTAACCACAGATTCCCTTCATTAGAAATGTTACAAAATGATATTATGTCCTGGATCTATGCATTTTCATAACGCATATGTCATTAATTTAGTAAGGCTAAGTTCACATGGCGTTCGCATCCGACCCATTAAAGGGGTACTCTGCTCCTAGTCATCTTATCCCCCATCTTATCTAAGGATAGGGCATAAGATGTCTGATCACAGGGGTCCTGCCACTGGGGACCCCAGCAATCTCCCTGCTGCACCCGGCATTCATTTAGGGCGTTGAGTGCAGCGCCGGAGACTTGTGACATCACAGCTGCGCCCCGCTTGTGACATCACGGCCATGCCCCCTCAATGCAAGTCTATGGGAGGGGGCGTGGCATCACGAGCCTCCATCAAGTTTCGCCAGTTCGCTCCATGCACCGGATGTCTGGAGTGCCGCAGCCTAGATTGCAGGGGTCCCCAGCGACAGGACCCCCGCGATCGGACATCTTATCCCCTATCCTTTGGATGGGTGATAGATATTTAAGGGCGGAGTACCCCTTTAAGGGTACTGAAATGGGTCAGATGCAAACGGCTACTACCGGGTCCTGACGAACCCCATTCACTTGCAAGGGGTCCGTCAGTGACCCAGTAATTTTACAGGAATTTAGCGGAGAAAAAAATTGAACAAGTCCTAATATCTGTTATCCAGTGTATTGCATAAAATATCTAAAAAATTTAGATAGCATTCAAGTTGTTAGCGATAGCATGAAAACGCTATAGGACTTGAATATTTTATATTCCAGCATTAAAATAATAGATATTGTGACAGCTTGCAATGGTATAGAGCTGCAGGTGAAGAAGATGTGCAGAGTGCTAAACTGCTGAAATAATAGAGGTGGTGTGTCATTTCATTATTACTGAAGTTATTACCCGTAGCATTATAATTATGCTGCTCACTATTCTGTAGCACATACATCTCCTCTAATATAATAACCTCATAAAAGTTAACCTAGATCGGCAACAGTAGGCATATGTACAGCCGGAGAGCTTTAATGGCTCTTATTACAGAATCAAGATGACTGCTGCCTTTCAGAGACCATCTCAACTTTGAAATAGTACTGTACACTTATTACAGCTACGTGGCTTGGAAATTGGAATAGAATAGCCTCTTCTGTAAGTTATGGCCCTGCTGAAGCTCAGCCACTAATGCATTTGCACAGGGATCATTGATAACACATGTGAATTTTTAGGCCAGAAATGATTGTATGTCTTGTCCTTAGTTGTCCCGTTGTGCCAGGGGCTGGGCATTGCCTTTGATTGTTCCTACATGTCTCCTAAGTGGCGCATTTCTAAAATAGAACCATCTGGTTAAATCACCACTGGGCTTTTGGACCTGCTATTTGAGACAATATTTTTGTACCTTTATTCTCTCAAGGCTGATTCTCCAGAGTTCTCTGTGTCATCAGACCTACAGTGCAGGAAATAGACCAGCTTGTTACATTATGTCAGTAGCTTTTGTTATTTGCTAAAATAAAAAAACTCTCTTCTTGGGTAACTGTTTGGATTTGCATTTTGTTTGCAGATTCAGTTGCTGCTTCACTGTATGAGCTGTAGATACCTTTCCTAAAGATGGTGGGTGCCAAGTAGGCAGAAGTGAGCTGCTCAAATGCCACAGCCTGACATGGCTCCTTGTTACCCTTACCTTCCACCCCCTCCTTTATTGACCTACAGTACAGAACCCTACACCTTACTTAGTGAGAAAGAGACAGGTGAGGCTGAGTGAAGAGTCATGCCCATCTGTGGCAGACCTGAAAGGGGTACTCTGACCCTAGACATCTTATTCCCTATCCAAAGGATAGGGAATAAGATGTCAGATCACCGGGGTCCCGCTGCTGGGGAGCCCCGGGATCGCCGATGCGGCACCGTGCTATCATTGCTGCACAGAGCGAATTCGCTCTATGCGTAATGACGGGCGATACAGGGGACGGAGCAGCGTGATGTCATGGCTCCGCTCCTTGTGACATCACGGCCTGTCCCCTTAATGCAAGTCTATGGCAGGGGGCGTGATGACTGCCACGCCCCCTCCCATATACTTGTATTGAGAGGGGCGCGCCGTGACATCACGAGGGGCGGAGCCATGACATAACGATGCTCCGGCCCCTGTATTGCCCGTCATTACGTGCAGAACGCGGTGCCGTATCGGCAATCCCGGGGCTCCCCAGCAGCAGGACCCTGGTTATCTGACATCTTATCGCCTATCCTTTGGATAGGGGATATGATGTCTAGGGGCGGAGTACCCCTTGAATGAACATCCTCTCCGATTTATAATGAGGCTTTTCCTAGCATGCCACAATGCGTCCTCATAACAGTTCATAAGACACCAGGCCTTCTGAATAGCCCAAATCATGTGATTCCCATGAAATAGGCAGTGATTCAATAGGATACTCCTGGGAACAAAATCCTTGAGTTCATATTCCGGGGAATCCAGCAGGGCCTGGGCAAATGGGCACAGACAAAAGAGGTGCAAAGCTGTTTCCTCAATGAATGGGCATCTCAGGCAGTACCTTGTGATTCAAAGTCTTAGGGCATGCTCATGAAAGTTCTCAGGAACGGCCCTCCTGAGTGGCCATCTATGCCAGGTATTTGTGCCTGTTGGTAAGTCTGCTAGAAGTCAAATATTTCCACACTATCTCAGCTGTGGCTGCTGAGAGCCCTAGAATAGACTCCAATGAATCCTTGGATAAGTTTGTGGGCAGTCTTTGGTTTCCATAAGTCGAGTCCCTTTAGCAGCTATTCCCTCACAAACCTGAGAACTTCCCAGAGATTCCCAGCCTCCTCCAAAGATGCAAACACAAAAATGACATCAGCATGCTGTATACACTAAGATATTGGTATCGTATGAATGGTTTTAAATTGAAATGTTGAAAAAAAGAATGGAGACTCTTAGCATACCAATTGATCAAATTGTGTGTACCATTCCACCACTGTAGGGTGACCCCATCTGGATCCACCCTACACATTGGGGGAGATTTATCAATATGTGTCTGTGTACAGCTACTTCATAGCCTCTTTATTTATTTTTTGCTGTGTTTTTGGCTTATGTGCGCCAAATTTATCAAAACGGTGTAAGGCTTTGATAAATTTTGTACAAGTGAAAAATCACCTCAGAACTTGCTGTAGCATATCATTTTTCTAAATGAGCATTTTTTTGAACGTTTGCGCAATATTTTTGCGCGTTTTAAAAAAAAGACGCAGTTAACAAATCTCATCCACTGCATAGTCAAGAATGAAGCACTGCATTTCACAGTCACTTTTGCCAAAATTTCAGCCAGTAAAATGTCAGATAGGCAATTATAAATCTCCATCTATGTGCGTTTCCTGCTAAGCTGTACAACCACAATGGAGGCACCCCACTTTTAATATGAAAAAAAAAGAGTGTGCACGCAGCTCAGTTTTTAGTACTCCAGTTATATATAAGATGAGATGTGATTGGTTGCCATGTATCAGAGATACACATTCTTATTTCAGACAGACTGCTTAATCTAGATCAATACTGTAAATGTCCAATAAGTTAGCATTTAACTGACTGCTATCATCCTACACACCCCATACATGTGCACGCTCAACTTGGAGGAGCATGTATGCATTCTGAATAGCGAAAGGAGAGATAAGGGATTATTCCCATATTCTCCGTGAGCAGGTTCAATTTCCCTCCCGTAGAGAAGTAAAACGCTGGGGGCAAACAGAGGTAGGTCAGAACTAACCCCATTGCTGTTAGGCTGGAACTCCACTGAGTTTTTTTTTTGCAAAAACGCCATTAAAAACGCAAATTTTCCCGCACGGCGTTTTTTCAGTGAAAAAAACGCCGTGGCCAGATGTTAGCTGCAAGTCAATAGTAAACTGCAAAATGCCAGATCCACTTGGCGTTTTTCTGTTTGGCGTTTTTTTTATTTTTTTGGCGTTTTCAGCAATTTCGGGCTCAGAGGCTGGATTTTCAAAAACCCGACAAAACCTAGTTTGGTGTTTTTTGCCCTGAAATCGTGGCGTTTTCCTCCCATAGAAGTCTATGGGAGAGCAAAAACGCCAAGAAAAACGCCATGTTGTTTTTAAATTTTGCGTTTTTGCAGGCGGTTTTTATTATTTTTTGTACTTTAGCGATCAAAAAAAATTATGGAGATACCTTTTATATTAAAATGTCATAGGGTACCATAAAATTTTTTTTATAAAAAAGATACAGTAGTGATGGAAAAAATTGTATCTAACGAAATTTATCTTTTTTTATTATGAAATGTTTATTAATTTTTAAACAGGGATCAATTTATGTGAGCGGGTAAAGCACTAAAAATGTAGCTGACAATAATAAAAATGTAGTGTGTGTGTGTTTTTTACTTTTTTTTTTAGGTAGGAACACACTGTTCCATGATGGGAGTAGTAGTACCTGTACTAATTGACAGATCACCTGTTGCGATCCTCTTGTATAATGTATAGATGCGGCGGCCGCTCTTCTATGGTCCCTGCCCTGCCGTATATATACACATATTCATATTTCCCGCAGAGAGCTGTGATTGGCCAGATGGTTCCAGCCAATCACAGCTCTCTGTGAGAAATTGGAATGTGTATATATATGGCTGTGCAGGGGACCATAGAAGACAGCCGGCCGCTGCATCTATACATTATACAGGAGCATCACAGCGGGTGTCAGGAGTGATACCCGCAGTGATCTTTCCTTAACTACAAGTACTACTACTCCCAACATGGAGTACACTCTGCTCCATGCTGGGAAATGTAGTACTTGCATTAATAGACAGATCGTAGCAGGTGTCAGAAGTTACACTGTCTATTAATGCAGATACTACAGCTCCCAGCATGGAGCAGAGTGTGCTCCATGTTGGGAGTAGTAGTACCTGCAGACATCACAGTGGATGTCACTCCTCCTGACACCCGATGTGATCGTCCTGTCTATAGCAGAGATGGAGCAGCTGTATACATCACTTGCATCCCTGCTCTGCTCTGTACTCTGTGCCGGCCACTTATTCATTGATATTTTCCTCAGAGCTGTGATTGGCTGCAACCATTCGGCCAATCACAGCTCTAGGCGTAAAATATGAACGGCCAGTGATGTGAATAGAGTAGAGATGGGAGCGCTGTATAGAGCCGCTCCGCTTCTCTGCCATATAATGGACGATCGCATCGGGTGTCAGACTGACACCCAGGGCGATATGTCTATAGTACAGGTACTACTACTCCTAGCATGGAACAGTGTGTTCCATGCTGGGAGTAGTAGTACTACATAAAAAATGTGAAAAAAAGAGAAAAAAGTTAAACACACACACACTTTACAAAAAAATGTATTAAAACTTTGTTATAAAAAATAAACATTTAGTTAAATACATTTTTACATCCCTACTGCATCCTTTTTTATTTATTTATTTTTTGGTACCCAACTATTTTGTAAAAAAAAACGCAAAAGGGGCCAAAAAAGGCAAAGGTAAAAATGCCAGAAAAAACGCCAAAACGCAGGGAAAAACTGTAGCAGTTTTTCTGGCGTCTTTTCTGGCGTTTTTATGCCACAAAAATTGCAGGGCAAAAATCTCAGTGGAGTCCTAGACTTAATGTGATCATTCCTGGCATCCAGAGTGCTAGTTGTAATGTCAGACAGATCCAGATGTCAGATAGGAGCACATGTCTTGCACCATTTTCATTTCTGGCTCTGAACTTTTCTCTATAAAAAGTGTAAAAAGTCATGGATGACTTTCAGTTATTGCATGGCATTATTCAGTATTATCAGTTATCTACTGATAGAGCCTTATTCGAATATTGGAATAAGTAAATATTTGTACAAAAATCAATAGGGAAGCAGATGGAAGGGGGTGTAACTAACCTGTTGACACTTGACAATACCCTACTAAGGTACAGGGTGTAGCGTAGGCAAAGTGATAAACACAGTACAGAGGTCAAGGCAAAAAAAGCTATAACCAACAACAGCACATTAAAAAGACAAACTGGGGATTCACATACAAACATATAATGGCTGGTCGACCACTCCTCCTGTTTGGCCCAGGTGTCATCACAGCAACAGTGAAGCAGCAGCTGAACAGGAAGGATTGGAGCTGCTGACAGAGCAAAAGGAAGACAAACCTATTATACCAAGAGATGAGCGAACTTACAGTAATTCGATTCGTCACAGACTTCTCGGCTCGGCGTTTGCTGACTTTAGCCTGCATGAATTAGTTCAGCTTTCAGGTGCTCCGGGGGGCTGGAAAAGGTGGATACAGTCCTAGGACACTCTCTCCTAGGAATGTATCCACCTTTTCCAGCCCACCAGAGCACCTGAAAGCTGAACTAATTTATGCAGGCTAAAGTATCTACTGCCGAGCCGAGAAGTTTGTGACGAATCGAATTACTGGAAGTTTGCTCATCTCAAATTATAACAATACAGTGGGGGCATGGCCTGAATGCCGGAGTGAGCGGACGTGTCCCATAGGAGCTCCCGCTACCCCTGCCTAATTACCCCTTATATACTCACACTGCATGGCTGGTCTTCTTCGGGCTGGTAGATACGGGCCGTAGAGTAGGAATCTCTGGTAAGGCCTCTGGTCCGGTCTTGGCAGCTGTGGAAGGTGCGGGGAGCATTCGGCTTCTGCTGCCTGTGGAGTTCTGGTCCCGGTCGGAGTAGTGCTGTGAAGCTCTGGTGCGGTGGCGGTTGTCTGGTGGCACGGTCCTGCTTGTCCAGGCTGCAGTGGTGAGTGAGGTGGTGCGGTCCCTCCTGCCCTTGCTTGATTCGGGGTCTGCGGCCATCCCCTGAGACGGGCGCCATCTTAGGCCTTCTTGGGCGGGCCTCTGCAGGGTTGCAGTGGATACTCTTGCTGTGGTTGGTTGGTGGCTGCCGAGAAGGATAAGTGCGGCATAGGCTGTTAACTCCTGCTGGAAACTCCTACTGCTGGGAGACGGAGTGGCAGCGGTCTCCTTCTGCTTGCTGCAGTATCTCCCTGTAGACCTCTCCGGCCATCAATGCCAGGCTGCCTGCTGCTGTCCTGCCTACACTTAGAGGTGCCTCACCAGAGTTCTCTTGTACATGCGGAGAGAGCTCTCCCTTGACTGCCAGCTGTCTTGCCATTTGTGAGTATCCTGTGGGAGACCTCTATAACTGCTGGGACTTGTGGTTCCTTGCATATTTACTGAGGTTTGCAGTAAAGACCTCTCGGGGAGACCAGTGTTCCTGGGACTATCGTACTAGTGCCTTTCTACCTGCTTTGTATACCCTGCTAGCCATGGGTGGCCCCCATGGTAGTCACAGAAATAAGAAATCTAAACTGAATGCTGAGGCCTCTCGGCCAACTTCTGATGAGGATGCTTCCTCTGATTATGGGACCTCCTGTTCCTGTGGCCCTTCTCACCGGGATCCTGGTGCTCAGACCCCGCTTGCTGCTAAAGTATCCGTGCAGGCGGCGAAAGCGCTTAGTCAATTCTCCAGACCACCGGACAGGCCAAGGGGTGACTCTCCTGATCCACCTCTGTCCTTATTTGAGGGTTCTTCGATTCCTCCGCAGCAATTGTCCCCTGAAAGACCTGTTTATGATGCTGCTGCTCTGGACCAGCAGTTCTCCGAACTTTTGACTGCCTTTACATACTGTCATTCAATAATGGTGACTAAAGTAGATGAACTGTGGCAGCAATTTGTTATTCTGCACCATGAGACCCAGAAGATACATGAGCGCACTGAGGAGGGGGAGCGCAGGGTCTTGGTGGAAGATACTCTCCATCCTTTGCCTGACAGAGTGGATTCACTGCAGCGCCAGATGACGGGAGTTCTGGGCCGCATGGTTGATATGGAGAACCGCCTGTGGCGCAACAATTTCCGCCTGGTGGGCCTTCCTGAAAAGGGGGAAGGGAATGATCCTGTGCTATTCCTGGAAACATGGTTGAAGGAGATTCTTCCAGTGGACACCTTCTCTCCCTATTTCTCCGCTGAATGGGCTCATAGAGTCACGACTAGACCTCCTCCTCCTGGGGGTCCCACACGTCCTTTTCTTGCCAAGCTCCTACACTTCAAGGACAGAGATGCAGTTTTACGAGTTGTACAACTTAAAGGAGAACTCCAGAATAGAAAAATTGTCCTCCATACTACCGGCAGTAAAAAAATAAAGAGGTAAATACTTTCCATTGCTCCCCTGGTGCCTCCGATAACCCACTCCAGTCTCCACCACGATCCTCTTCTTGGTTGCCGGTGGTCGGCGAGTCATACTGCAGTCATACAGCAGGTGCGGCCGTTGATTGGCTGAGTGCAGTATGACTGTATGACTCGCCGACCACCGGCAACCAGGAAGAGGATCACGGCGGAGACCGGAGTGGGTTACCGGAGGCACCGGGGAGCGAAGGAAGGTATGTACCTCTTTATTTTTTTACTGCCGGCAGTATGGAGGACAATTTTTCTATTCTGGAGTTCTCCGTTAAGGGAGAGGTCATTTGTGAAGGGAGCAGAGTGTCCTTCTACCCTGACTTTTCTGTGGAGCTACACAAGCAGCGGGTGCAGTTTACTGAGGTCCATTCAAAGCTGTGTGCCAAGAGCTATCTCTATTTGATGCTTTATCCTGCTCGCCTGAGAGTGGTGGATGGGACATCTACTAAGTTCTTCACCTCCCCGACCAAGGCTCTTCATTGGGTGGATGCGGCCCCTTCTGTCAGACCCCCGAAATGAACTGTCATGGACTGTCCTGCTCTTGACTACTCTCTCCTATTGTTTTTTTAGGTAGTGGTGAGGGAGTTAGCTTCCTTAGGGTTTCCATAGGTTCCAGCTCACCTTAAGGTATCCCTGGGTAGTTTTCTTAGTTACCTGCAAATTTAGTTTGGGGTGGGGTAGCGGGAGGGTTCTGGTAAAAGTAGTGTTGTCAGTTCACTTGGCGTTCTGCTGACACCCCGCAGTAGTGGTATTTTGGGTATAGATCTGCACAGTGTTAGGGTGTAGTTGTTTCACTATGTCCCGCTTAGTGTTAGACAGGGAATTCATAGGATTGTTCTGTTTATGCTTTGTTGCATTTATTTATGTGTTTTGTGTTTGTGCCTATGAAGCTCTCACTATCTTTCTGTTGTTTGTGTGTGTGGTCCCGGTGCTCCTTCCTTCCTCATCCTGGTCCGCCTTTGCTTCTTCCTGTTGTTTTATATGGCTATGTGTAGTGATGGGGACCCTAAAGGTTGTTAGCTGTAATGTTCAGGGGCTTAAGAGGGCCTTATGTCTAGACTTTGCGAAACGCCAGTCGCCTCACATTATTTGCTTGCAGGAGACTCATATCACGGGCCAGAAGGTATTTGCCCGGAAGAGGGCATGGATAGTGAAGGGATATCATGCCTCTTATTCTAGTTATGCCAGAGATGTCTCTGTTTTTATTACTAAGTCCCTACCACTGTTTTTTTCTGAAGTAGCCTGTGACCACTTTGGGAAGTTTGTGATATTACACTGTTCTATGGGCTCTTTTTTATTTGTTCTTGTCTACGTTTCTTGTTTGACCGTGTCTTATTTGTAGGAGATTTCAATGTAGTTCCTGATCCCCTGCTCGACCGCACCACTGCTGCTGACCCTGACTCCTAATCTTTTAATACCTGGCGCACGGCGTTGGGTCTGACCGACCTCTGGAGGTGGAAGTACCCGAATGCATCTGCCTTTTCCTTCTACTCTGCTGCTCATAGGTCCTTATCTCGCATTGATCTTGCTCGGGCATCCAAGGATCTACAGGTGGTAAGAGAGGTTCCCTACACCACTAGGGGGATCTCAGACCACTCTGCTATATTGGTAGTTCTCAATCTAGGTCCTAGCCCCCCTTCCCATATCTGGCGAATGCACCCGGGCTGGCTACAGGCTGAGGCGGTGGTGGCTTTAGGGGTTGCCCATACTGAGAACTGGGTGAATAATGCTACTTATCCTGATCCTTTAGTTCAATGGAATGCATACAAGACCACGATCAGGGGTGCTTTTATAGCTGGGGTAGCAGGTCAGAGGAAGATCAGGTCGGCCATGGAGAATAAGTTGTTGCAGGAAGTCAGTGCTTTAGAGTTGGCATATATTAGGGATACTTCTCCTGATCATGAGAGGGCGTGGGCCAAAGCTCAGAGGTCCCTTTTGGTTGTCCAGAAGGATAGGGTTCAATTGAGGTTGGTGGAGAGGGAAGTAGGCCTTTTTGCATTTGGCGATGAGAATGGGAAGCTATCAGCTTACCTGCTGAAGGTTAGTTGCCCTGCTGCCTCTATCCCATGTATTAGGGGAGGGGATGGTTCCGTGGTGTCTGACCCTCAGTTGATTAATTCTGTCTTTAGGGATTTTTACTCCTCCTTGTATTCTGCTCCTTCTAGGCCCTGTCAGGGGGGAAATTCAGTTTTTTCTACTTGAACGGTTTAGTTTCATTTCAGGCTTGCTGGTCAACTTGGCTATGTCCTCTCCCATGGTGCTTTCGCCTGGAGTCCCCCTTCTGTCCTCTTTTCTGGCAGGGGTGCAAGTGGTCACCCATTTTAGATACCTGGGGGTGGAGGTTACTGCATCCCTCATGGAATTTATGTCCCTGAATTTGGAACCGCTCTTGTGCTCCACTGTGGAGCAGTTGAATGCCTGGTCCTCTCTCCCTCTCTCTCTAGCTGGAAGGATTTAAAATGATTTACCTTCCTAAATTCCTTTACCTTTTTCATTTGGCTCCTATAGTTCCCCCTAGGAAATATTTTAGTAAACTGTGTGGTGCTCTGGGATCCTTCTACTGGCAGGGTAAGTCTCCCAGACTCGGTCGGGCTCATCTTCAGGCTCCTAAAAAATATGGTGGCCTAGCTGCTCCTGATGTGTATAATTATTTTCTTGCCTCTCAACTGGTCTATGCAGCGTGGTGGATCGACCTGGATCTGTTGAACTCGGCAAATGCCTTGGCTGGAGCGCTTATGGGTTCCTATGAAGCGCTCACTAACGCGCTCTACAGGTATCACTCTCACTCCTCCTTTGCTAGGCCACTGTTAATCCACTGTTAAGGGGCCCCAGGAGCGGCGGCGACGACGAGGGACTGACCTGCAGCGTGGATCAGCAGTTGGGTGAGTGACAGCCTCCTGCTGTTGCTTAGCAACAGCTCCCAGCATGCAAAAAGGACATGTTGGAAGCTGTAGTTATGCAACAGCAGGAGGCAGACCACCACAACTCCCAGCATTCCCTTATGGGAATGCTGGGACTGATAGTTTTGAAACAGCTGGAGGCACATTTTTTCTATGGAAAAGTGTACCTTCAGCTGTTGTATAACTACAACTCCCATCTTGCACAATCAAATAAAGTGCATGCTGGGAGTTGTAGTGGTGCATCTGCTGGTTGCATAACCACAACTCCCAGCATGCCCGTTGGCTGTCGGTGACTGCTGAGAGTTGTAGTTTTGAAACAGCTGAAGGCACACTGGTTGTGAAACACTGAGTTAAGTAGCAAACCAGTGTGTCTCCAGCTGTTGCATAACTGCAATTCCCAGCCAAAGTAGTATGCCTCCAGCTGTTGCATAACTACAAGTCTCAGCATGCCCTTCCACTGTCTGTACATGCTGGGGGTTGTAGCTTTTGCAACAGTTGAAGGCACACTGGTTGCAAAACACTGAGTTTGTTACCAAACTCGGTGTTTCACAACCAGTGTGCCTCCAGCTGTTGCAAAACTACAACTCCCAGCATGCACTGATAGACCGTACATGCTGGGAGTTGTAGTTTTGCAACAGCTGGATGTCCCCCCCCCCCCCAATGTGAATGTACAGGGTACACTCACATGGGCGGAGGTTTACAGTAAGTATCCGGCTACAAGTTTGAGCTGCGGCAAATTTTCTGCCACAGCTCAAACTGCCAGCGAGAAACAACTGTGAACCCCCGCCCGTGCGACTGTACCCTAAAAACACTACACTACACTAACAGAAAATAAAATAAAAAGTAAAAAACACTACATATACACATACCCCTACACAGCCCCCCTCCCCAATAAAAATGACAAACGTCTGGTACGCCACTGTTTCCAAAACGGAGCCTCCAGCTGTTGCAAAACAACTACTCCCAGTATTGCCAGATAGCCACTGACTGTCCAGGCATGCTGGGAGTACTACAACAGCTGGACGCACCCTGTTTGGGAATCACTGGCGTAGAATACCCCTATGTCCACCCCTATGCAAGTCCCTAATTTAGGCCTCAAATGCGCATGGCGCTCTCACTTTGGAGCCCTGTCGTATTTCAAGGCAACAGTTTAGGGTCACATATGGGGTATCGCCGTACTCGGGAGAAATTGTGTTACAAATTTTAGGGGGTATTTTCTGCAATTACCCTTTCTAAAAATGTAAAATTTTTGGGAAACCAAGCATTTTAGGTAAAAATTTTTATTTTTTTTTACATATACAAAAGTCGTGAAACACATGTGGGGTATTAAGGTTCACATTACCCCTTGTTAGGTTCCCCGAAGTGTCTAGTTTCTAAAATGGTATGCCACGTGTTTTTTTTTTTTTTTTTTTGCTGTTGTGGCACCATAGGGGCTTCCTAAATGCGGCGTGCCCCCAAAGCAAAATTTGCCTTCAAAAAGCCAAATGTGACTCCTTCTCTTCTGAGACCTGTAGTGCGCCAGCAGAGCACTTTTTCACCCCCATATGGGGTGTTTTCTGAATCGGGAGAAATTGGGCTTCAAATTCTGGGGGGTATTTTCTGCTATTACCCTTTTTAAAAATGTAAAATTTTGGGAAACCAAGCATTTTAGGTAGAATTTTTTTTTTTTTTTTACATATGCAAAAGTCGTGAATCACCTGTGGGGTATTAAGGTTCACTTTACCTCTTGTTATGTTCCCCGAGGGGTCTGGTTTCCAAAATGGTATGCCATGTGTTTTTTTTTTTTTGCTGTTCTGGCACCATAGGGGCTTCCTAATGGTGACATGCCCCCAAAAACCATTTGTCGCTCCTTCCCTTCTGAGCCCTCTACTGCGCCCGCCGAACAATTTACATAGACATATGAGGTATGTCCTTACTCAAGAGAAATTGGGTTTCAAATACTTGTAAAAATTCAAAAATTGGGTCTACAAGAACATGCGAGTGTAAAAAATGAAGATTTTAAATTTTCTCCTTCCCTTTGCTGCTATTCCTGTGAAACACCTAGGGTTAAAACACTTACTGAATATCATTTTGAATACTTTGGGGGTGCAGTTTTTATAATGGGGTCATTTGTGGGGTGTTTCTAAGATGAAGACCCTTCAAATCCCCTTCAAAACTGAACTTGTCACTGAAAAATAGTGAGTTTGAAAATTTTGTGAAAAATTTAAAAATTGCTGCTGAACTTTGAAGCCCTCTGGTGTCTTCCAAAAGTAAAAACTCATCAATTTTATGATACAAACATAAAGTAGACATATTGTATATGTGAACCCAAATTTTTTTTTATTTGAATATACATTTTCCTTACAAGCAGAGTGCTTCAAAGTTAGAAAAATGCAACATTTTTTTTTTCATTAAATTTAGGGATTTTTCACCAAGAAAGGATGCAAGGTACCACAAAAATTTACCACTATGTTAAAGTAGAATATGCCACGAAAAAACAGTCTCAGAATCAGAATGATAAGTAAAAGTATTCCAGAGTTATTAATGTTTAAAGTGACAGTGGTCAGAATTGCAAAAAATGCTCTGGTCCTTAAGGTGTAAAATGGCCTGGTCCTTAAGGGGTTAAGGAGAGGGAGGGAAACCTTTGGAAAGGTTTCCCTCCATCACTGTTGGATGTTGGCTCAGTAAGATATAGCACCACAAATCAACAGAAGGTTTTTGAGAGGATAGAAAGGTTTAAAAGGGGAAGATCAGGTTAAGAAATGGGTGTGTCACTGTGACAAAAGATAAAATATGAAGTGTTGATATCCCTCTTCTCCAGTAAAGAAGACGATTCAAGAGTCAGCCAAGAAAACCATGTTGACAATGCTTTGAGACATTAAAGGGGTTCTCCCGTGCTTAAACATCTTATCCCCTATCCAAAGGATAGGGCATAAGATGCCTGATCGCGGGAGTCCCGCCGCTGGGGACCCCCGGGATCATACACGCGGCACCCCGTTTGTAATCAGTGCCCGGAGCGTGTTCGCTCCGGGTCTGATTATGGTCGACCGCAGGGCGGCTGGCGTGTGAATTCACGCCTCCACCCCCGTGTGACGTCACGCTCCGCCCCTCAATGCAAGCCTATGGGAAGGGGCATGATAGCTATCACGCCCCCTCCCGTCGGCTTGCATTGAGGGGCGGAGCGTGACGTCACACGGGGCGGAGGCGTGACGTCACACGCCGCCGGCCCTGCGGTCGCCGGTAATCAAACCCGGAGCATACACGCTCCGGGCACTGATTACAAATGGGGTGCCGCGTGCATGATCCAGGGGGTCCCCAGCGGCAGGACTTTCGCGATCAGGCATCTTATCCCCTATCCTTTGAATAGGGGATAAGATGTTTAAGTACCGGAGTACCCCTTTAAGGGCAGGGTCACCCGGGGCACATCTGCAGTGTATTTTGCATATTTTCGCAGGGTCACATGGGGCAAAAATGCAGTGTATTTCACACTGCGGATGCACCGACAACAGTCAAGGAGGGACTCCAGATCAAGATCCTGGGTGCGGCCGGGTAGCTCTGTGCGTCCGTTCTTAGTGGCGGATTTCTACACACAGAGCTACCCAGCTGCAGTTGGAAGCTCGCTCTGCAGTCCCTCTGTGACTGTCTGTGACTGTCGTCACCCCATATGACCCAGCGAAATTAAAGGATACTCTACCCCAGACATCTTATCCTTATTGTCACTCCACGCCCCCTCAATGCAAGTCTATGGGAGGGGGCGTGACAGCCACCACGCCCCCTCCCATAGGCTTGCATTGAGGAGGGGTGGCGTGATGTCATGAGGGCGTGTCATGATGTCATGATGTCATGAAAGGCATAGCCGTGAAGTCATGCCACTCGCTCCAAACGTTCGGAACAAAATGTTCCGAACGCTGGGGCAGCGGAGTACCCCTTTAACTTAAACAGGCAGTTCTCAGAGAAAGAAGAGAAATGCTTTCCAAAACAGTCTCGTTGTACAATGACAATGCAGTTTCTTATATGGTAGCAGCAGTTTGGGTTTGAACATCTTCAGCCCAGATCTGGTGCCGAGCGATTATCAAATTTTCGGTCACAATTGACTTTCGTTGATGGATTATAAAGGCTTTGGGAGCAGCAAAACCTACTTCTCTGCAGTTAGTTAAATAATGCAACTAATGCATTATCTTGCATGGGGACTATGTGGAAAAGTGATATACTTAATTACTCATAGTAGCTTCTCTTAAAGCCATTAAATGTATTTTGCCTTTAAGGGAAATTAGCCTGTAGAGAAAATTCCCGCAGACTTTTCCATTTGCATTTGCTTTTATGTCTCTTCCTGTGCTTAGTTTCATCGCAGACTGTAGCTGGATATGTTTCTTCATATGTAGAACAATCCTTGTGTTAAACAATTTCATTTACCTCTGGAGATTTGCTAATAATTTGGTTACGTTTGTTGAAATTTCCAAACAAGTGTTTTCTACCTGGCCCTGCTGAATGGGGCCTTACAGTATAGTTACCTATTATCATTCCTTCCCCACAGTCATTTAGTGCAAATGTTTCTTTATAATGAGTGATGTAAAGTGAGGGCCCCTGTGTGACAACAAGGACTTCCATCACAACACTTCCATGTAGAAAACAACTGCACCGCACCCCACAGAGACAGGTTTTCTAAATGACTTATTAATTCCCACTGCAAAAAAAAAAAAACTGATGTCAAGTTTCATCTGGGGAAATTGGATAGGGGCAATGTTATTTGTTTGCTCAATAAAACAGTGAGGTCATGAAGGAAATGATTACATCCTGAATATGTCACATGCTTTCAGCGAGCAATGCTATGGGGGGCAAATGGAAATGTTCCGGTTTAACATGTGCATAGCTTTTCATAGAAGTGGCAAAACAATTACATCAACAGTAATACATTTAGTAAGTATATAAAATCTAACCACAGGGATCAGAGGAACAGTTAAAGGGGGCACATCTGCACTAAGGTACCACTTGTGGATGCAAAGTATAATGTACTGATATATAGTGAATGACCGATAAAACTAAACTTTAAGGAAGAAACGTTTGGCTTTTTTATGACGTCATTGCATACGGCAGGATAGTTATATTGTTAAATATTTGTTACAGTTTGGTTATATCTGCAAATATTGAAATTCTACTCTGTAATTCCTCTACAAGGTCATTAAAGGGGAACTCCTCAGCTCCCTGCAGCACCCGACGTTCAGAACTTTATATTCTAAATGAGGGTTGCAGGTGGGGGTGGTCGTAACCACCACACCACACCCCCTCGTGATGTCTCACCACGCCCCCTCCAATAGACTTGCATTGAGGGTGTGTGGCGTGCATCACAAGGGGGTGTGGCATGATGTCACAACCACTTTCGTTCTAAACGAATGCCGGGTGCTGCACAGAGATTGCCAGAGTCCCAGCGGCGGGACCCCTGCGATCAGACATCTTACAGCCTATTCTTTGGAAAGGGGATAAGATGTTTAGGGGAGGAGTACCCCTTGAATAAACATATGGAAAAAAATTGGACCCAATACTGACCCCTACGGTACCCCACTTGTAACTCTCACCCAACCAGAATAGATCCCGGAATGATCCCCGCCCTCTGCTTCCTGTCCCTGAGCCAAAATCTTACCCAAAAAAGATGTTAAAGATGTGAAACTTACAAGCCTATAGTTTCCACAATCACTTTTTGACTCATTTTCAATATTGGTACCACATAAGCTAAGCACCAGTCCTGTGGAACAATCCCTGTCACTATGGAATCTTTAAATACAAATAATGTGGAGACATTCCCCTTTTTTTCCTCTTCATTTAACCCAGAACACCATGAAGACTTATTTTTGCATGAATTCATCTTTTGCCTGGGACTTCTACAGACATCCATAGCCTCAACACAAAACACTTAACTTACTAAACCAGTGTTTCCCAACCTTTTTCGGCTCAGGCACCTCGCGAGGGGGATGGACATGGGTGAGAGGGGGGATGGACATGGGTGAGAGGGGGGATGGACATGGGTGAGAGGGGGGATGGGCATGGATAAGAGGGGGGGATGGACATGGGTGAGAGGGGGATGGACAGGGGTGAGAGGGGAGATGGAACATGGGTGAGAGGGGGATAGACATGGATGAGAGAGGGGATGGACATGGGTGGAAGGGGGGATGGACATGAGGGAGAGGGGGATGTACATGGGTGAGAAGGGGGGATGGACATGGATGAGAGGGGGGATGTACATGGGTGAGAAGGGGGGATGGACATGGGTGAGAGGGGGGGATGGACATGGGTGAGAGGGGGGATGGACATGGGTGAGAGGGGATGGACATGGGTGAGAGGAGGGGGGATGGACATGGGTGAGAGAGAGGGATGGACATGGGTGAGAGGGGGGATGGACATGGGTGAGAGGGGGGGTGGACATGGGTGAGAGGGGGGATGGACATGGGTGAGAGGGGGGATGGACATGGTACAGTACCTTAAGCAAGCCATTTTTCTGGCAGGGCACTGACTCAGGGCTCTGGCAGGGCACTCATTCACTGCACTGCAGGGGGGTGGGGGATGCTGGGGCACGGGTCACTACACCGGCCCGTCGCAGCTTCTGCATACTTCCCCTCTCTGGCAGGGCACTCACTGGGCCGCAGGGGGGAGGGGGACGCTAAGGCATGCACGGACAGACACAAGCACAGCGCACACAAACTTCCCTCCCCCTGCGGTGTCATGGAGGGAAATTTTAAAAACAAATAATAATAATTTTGACAGCAAAATCCCGCGGCACCCTGGTTGGGAATCACTGTACTAAACAAATACAGACTTTAGACACCTTAAAATACATACCCCGGACCCCTAAAAATACAGAACCATACCTAAACCCCCTAAAAATACAGAATCCAGACCTGACCCCCTGAACAAACAAATACAAACCCCTGGCTTGACCCCTCTAAACAAAATACAGACCCAAACCTAACCCCTGAAAACACAGACCTGACACCTTAAAACAATACAGACCTCAGACATTATCCCTTAAACAAAATACAGACCCAAGGTCTGACCCCCTAACAAAATACAGACCCCAGATCTGATCCTTAAAGAAAATACAGACTCCAGACATTACTCCCTAAACAAAATACAGACCCCAGACCGTAACCCCCTTACAAAATACAGACCCCAGACCTGACCCTTAAAGAAAATACAGACTCCAGACATTACTCCCTAAACAAAATACAGACCCCAGACCGTAACCACCTTACAAAATACAGACACCCAGACCCCTTAAAAAAAAATACAAACCCCAAACTTTACCCCTACCAAAATACAGACCCCACACTTGACGATCCAATAAAATACAGACTCCAGACCAAACCCCCTAAACAAAATATAAACCCCAAACTGATCCCCTAAACAAAATACAGACCCCAGGCCTGACCCCCTAACAAGATACAGACCTCAGACCTGACCATCTAACAAAATACAGACCCCAGCCCCTTAACCCCTTAAGGACGCAGGACGTATATGTACGTCCTGGTGCGGTGGTACTTAACGCACCAGGACGTACATTTACGTCCTGTGCATAACCGCGGGCATCGGAGCGATGCCCGTGTCATGAGCGGCTGATCCCGGCTGCTGATCGCAGCTAGGGACCCGCCGGCAATGGCCGACACCCGCGATCTCACGGGCGTCCGCCATTAACCCCTCAGGTGCCGGGATCAATACAGACCCCGGCATCTGCGGCAGTGCGCGATTTCAATGAATGATCGGATCGCCCACAGCGCTGCTGTGGGTATCCGATCATTCAGAACGCCGCATGGAGGTCCCCTCACCTTCCTCCTTCCGGCTCCCGGCGTCTTCTGCTCTGGTCTGAGATCGAGCAGACCAGAACAGAAGATGACCGATAACACTGATCTGTTCTATGTCCTATACATAGAACAGATCAGTATTAGCAATCATGGTATTGCTATAATTAGTCCCCTATGGGGACTATTCAAGTGTAAAAAAATCCCCTCCCCCAATAAAAAAGTAAAACGTCCGTTTTTTCCTATTTTACCCCCAAAAAGCGTAAAAAAAAATTTAATAGACATATTTGGTATCGCCGCATGTGTTAATGTCCGAACTATTAAAGTAAAATGTTAATGATCCCGTACAGTGAACGGCGTGAACGTAAAAAAAAAAAAAAAAAGTCCAAAATTGCTACTTTTTTTATACATTTTATAAAAAAAAAATTATAAAAAATGTATTAAAAGTTTTTTATATGCAAATATGGTAGCAAAAAAAGTACAGATTATGGCACAAAAAATGAGCCCTCATATCGCCGCTTATACGGAAAAATTAAAAAGTTAGAGGTCATCAAAATAAAGGGATTATAAACATACTAATTTGGTTAAAAAGTTTGTGATTTTTTTTAAGCGCAACAATAATAGAAAAGTATGTAATAATGGGTATCATTTTAATCGTATTGACCCTCAGAATAAAGGACACATGTCATTTTTACCGTAAATTGTACGGCGTGAAAACGAAACCTTCCAAAATTAGCAAAATTGCGTTTTTCTTTTTAATTTCCCCACAAAAATTGTGTTTTTTGGTTGCGCCATACATTTTATGATATAATAAGTGATGTCATTACAAAGGAAAACTGGTCATGCAAAAAACAAGCCCTCATACTAGTCTGTGGATGAAAATATAAAAGAGTTATGATTTTTAGAAGGCGAGGAGGAAAAAATGAAAACGTTTGTCTGAGTCCTTAAGGCCAAAATGGGCTGAGTCCTTAAGGGGTTAAACAAAATACAAACCCCAAACCTTACCCCTACCAAAATACACACCCCAGACCTGAATACTATCTAATAAAAAAATACAGACCTGACCTCCTAAACAAAAAACAGACTGCTGTGCAGCAATGCCAGGACATCCAATAAACTGACAATCTAAGTTGCCCTCCCAGGAATTTGCCTGGCCTAGAAGATTATCAGTCTGGGCCTTATTATTACAGTGGTTAATTATTCACTTTAGTGCTGCAGTGTTTCAGAGGAATCATAGTTATAAAACCCTTTAAAAATAGGTGGGGAGACACGCAGACCAAGTGGGGTTTGTGCAACGTAGATAGGCTGGGGACAGCACGTGAAGGAACATAAATATCATAGATATTCTTTTTAAAACAAAAACACTGGGTCTATTACTCAGTTTAGATGCTGAAAAAGCGTTCGACAAATTAAGTTGGCCTTTTCTCATGCAAACCCTTAAAGCATATGGTGTGACCGGTAGTGTTACTCGCGAATATTCGTGATACGAATTTCATTCGCAAATTCGCGAATATTCGCGAATATAGCACTATAAATTCATAATTACGAATATTATTATTATTTTTTTTTTTTCACAGTACACATCACAGTGATCATCCCTCTCTGCTTCCAGCTTGTGTGGTGTAAAGAAGGCTCTAATACTACTGTGTGAGACTGGCGAGCGAATTTTCGCACATGCGAAAATTTGCATATGTAAATTTTTGCATATGTGAATTTTTGTTTATCGTAATTTTTTATATGCTAATTTTCGCATATGCTAATTTTCGCAAATAAAACGCAAATATTACGAATATGCGAATGTAGCGAATATATCGCGAATATTCGTCCATATATTCGCGAAATATCGCAAATTCGAATATGGCCTATGCCGCTCAACACTAGTGACCGGTGTATTCCTCTCGGCTGTTTCCAGCCTTTATACTACCCCATCGGCTCAAGTTCGCTTGACCCCTGCTTTATCCCCACTTTTTAAGATCTCCAACGGGACGAGACGGGTGTCCCCTATCCCCTCTATTATTTGTATTGAGTATTGAACCACTAGCAGCCAGTATTAGAAGCAATGCTGACATTAAGGGAGTTAAACTGGATTCTTCTGAGTTTAAGATTTCTTTATTTGCGGACGACATCCTCCTAACTTTAACTAATCCCCACATTTTGTTACCTAATCTCCTTTCCTCTATCCATATGTACTCCAAAGTGTCAGGTTATAAAATAAACTCTACTAAAACGCTACCCATAAACATCACTGATCCCGACATTCGTAACCTGAAATTAAACTATCATTTTAAATAGCAAGATACCACACTTAATTATCTTGGTGTTAAACTCACCTCTCATTTTAGCACCTTATTCAAATGTAACTTTCCCCTGCTTATTCAGGAGATTAACTCCTTATTATCTAAATGGTCTCCACTACCCCTATCTCTACTAGGCAGGATAGCGGCAGTCAAGATGACTGTTATACCCAAGATCCTTTACCTCTATGAGACCCTACTCATCCCTGTTCCCAAAAAAACTTTTTAAAAACTCAAATCCTCGCTCTTAAAATTTATATGGAAAGGGGGGGGGGGGTCGTCATAGAATCCCTTTTTCAGTTTTGTCATCATCTAAAAATTCAGGAGGCCTGGTATTCCCCGACATCTACAAGTACTACATTGCTACTCATTTACGTAGAGTACCCGTTTGGTCATCTTACTCAATTACTCAAAGGTGGAGCGAAATTGAACAAAAGTGGATCTCACCTACCCCTCTTAGTTCCTACATATGGGCCTGGAACCCAACTACATCTCCCAGAAACCTTCTGGGATCCATGAAACTTACCAATTCTATTTGGGAGAAATCCTCTTCCACCTTTCTCTTAAAATCCCCTAAATCCCAGTTAATCCCTTTGCTCTTTAACCCTTTAATTCCCTTGAGTAGGGACGCAGTAGAGGTCTCTCCTTGGATGAGGGCAGGATTATTTAAATTAATTGACATGATCGATCCGCTAAGGTGCACCATACTATCCTTTGAGTCCCTCCAAGAAAAATATGGTCTCCCAGACTCTTCCATCTCCTTCTATAAGGAAATAGTTAATATGTTTTTTCCTTCCTTTAGACATGCACCTCTCCCCTCCTGAACACCATTTGAAAATTTATGTAGAAGGTCGGTGACATCCAGAGGCCTTATCTCACAAATTTACAAAATTTTGCCTTCACCCACTGATCTAGATCTACATCCTCACTACTATAAGTGGGAATCTTACTTAGGTAAACCCATCACACTGCAGAGTTGGCAAAAGATCTGGTCCTATGAGGCTAAATCTTCTTTGTGTACTTCTAACCAGGAAAATCAATTCAAAATTATCATGTTTGTGTACCATACCCCAGATGTATTACACAGTTTCCTTCCCCAAGTTCCTGAAAAGTGCTGGCGATGCGGGTTAGATAAGGGGTCTCTCCCGCACATATTTTGGGACTGTCCCTCACTGAAAGTCTTTTGGTCTAAAGTTTGCATTATCATACATGACATACTTGGTCTCCTGGTACAACTGGACCCCTCAATATTTTTCCTTAATCTCTTACAAAACTGCTTTATAAAGTTCCAGGCCAAACTATTTCTTCACATTTTAACTGCGGCTAAATGCCTTTTAGCACAGTGGTGGCAATGAACTAAGGCCCCGCCTTTCTCAGCTCTACTGGATAGAATTAGGGAAGTGAGACGGATGGAATGTCTCTCTGCCCATATAGACCATACCATGTCGCAATTTTACTCGACATGGCAACCCTGGGACCTCTGGGAGGAGATGTCATAGGGAGCTTAGTCAGATCTAGATTTTGTTCTTAACATAAGGTATGAAAAATAATACAATGATCCTGGTCTAAAGGAATAGCTAATACTTCTAATTTATATTGTACTACTTACTCTTTTCATAATCTAGATATGGACTATCAAAAACACAAGTGAACTGCATATTGCCTTTCAATGACACTCTCATTGAGAAATATATCACCTCTATTGTATACTGTCATGCATATTATTATATGAAATATGTGATTCTGTCTTTTCTTTCTTGTTTTTATTAATTTCATTGTATGCAGTTATTATTGCTTTCTGTGTATCGGTTGATTGTTAAAAAAAAAAAAAAATCTCCTTTCTTAAATAAACAATTATTACAAAAAAAATAAAAATAGGTGGGGAGAAGACACCTGGCACCCCAATGAGGCAGAGCCACATTCCTGGACAGTTTTATGATTCCTTTGAAGTTTTAAGAGTGAATTATACACCACTGTAATAAGTCAGTAGCATAGACGGAAAGAAAAATTTAAAATCGGCACGGACACAACAGTAAAAGTAAATGTTATAGGCAAATAGGTATCTCTCCCATTGGTGGTGCTCACTTCAAAGTTACAATGCAGATCCATGTAAATTAATAAGCAGATAGAAAGAAAAAAATGATGCAGGGCACTCACGTGTGCGGGTGAAAAATGTGTTCAATTAAAACGAAGGTGGGTCGGGTAGACGTGAAAGGACAGGGGCCGCTTAGGTAAAGACCATTTCAAGTCTGATTGATGCTTTCTGAAATGGAGAAAGTCAGATGTGAAACAGTCATTACCTTGTTCTATACTGACCATGGTTTGTCCCTTTGGATAATCTCAACTAACCTATGTTAACATATGATGCTATTTCAATATGGAATCCATGCAAATTCTGAAAACTAGTTAGCCTCAAACTCTGCCCAGGCTATGCCAGGGATTCCAGGGCAAATCTGAACATAAGCTATGGATAAGTAAACATGTACTATTTTGGTCAGTACTTGGTACTCATTTGGGACCGCATTTTGATCCAAAACAATTTTTATCCAAAATTAATAGTCGGTCTAAAACATAGAAAAAGAAGCAAAACTTTTTTTTATTACAGTTTTTCTCTGTGTTGATTCTATCCCTGTCCAAAATGAGGATCAAATATTGTAGTGACCGAAATATAATGTGTGAACCCAGCCTAATTGTTATGGCTTTTGTTGTGTGGCTTATATACTACATTTATCCACTATCACCTGGCTATTATTTAACATAAAAAGGTCATGCTTTTCCAGTAAGAATATAAAATACAAGTCTGTTTTAAAGCCTTTTATTTACTTAGCTCTGCCATTTGCTGATTAAAAAAATGCACAATGGTAATTTCAAAGAGGCTGCTCCTTACAGGAAGCATTATGTGATTCATTATTCCAATAATAGCATGTGTTATACTTATTGTTGCCTCAGCTGACTTTCTTCTAATAGGGACTGTTCAATCAAAATTGTGTTTTTGTGCTGGTGATTTGGTTAAGAACATAATAACTATTTCCTCTCAAATGGCTTTACTGAAAACATTTGTGCATGAAAGGTACCGAAAGTAGATTATTGCTTGGAGAAGTAACAAAGAGAATAGAGCCGGCCGTAAACCATACATTGCATTCATTTACACTTAAAGCGTACATGTTGTTTCAAAAGATTAAAAAAAAAAAAAAAAATGGCCTGCTTTTTCTAGATTAACCCTTCAGAGTAGTGACAGGCTGATTTTAGTGATCTCACTGCTGTTATGAAGCCCACAAGAGTTCCCTCCATGGTGCACAGCTGTTTCTGATTCTCTCCATTTCAGAGGACAGAACCTGGGTGGAGCTATTTGCAAGTAGTACACACACAGGCTCTTCCTCCCTTAGTTGCCTAGAAAATTACAGCAGAGCACAACATTACTGCTATGTCAGTCATAGTGCTTGTGAAAGTGCATTGAACAGGCTGGCTCTGTCCTGGGGTTTAATTTACACAGTACAATACTAGGGATGGCATGTGGAAAGGAGAAGGGGTTAATGGATGCACTTGGTTTGCAAGGCGTTGAGTGAGCAGAAGTGCAAGAAGCAGCAGCAATGAAAATATTATGCTAATTAAGGAACTGCTGCTGCTGATACACTAAATTGAGAGAGAAGACTACACTGCAGCAATGTGCAAATATAGCAGTAGGTACGTTGGCATTTGCACAAGGTACGGCTTTCATGAGCTTTATATGGGTGGTCTGAGATGAGAGGGAAGCTTGATTTACCTTGGTGAATCATCTTTAGCAGGCCGGTTTAACTTAGCTTGCAGGCTCTCTCCCTCTCCTGCACATAGCAAACACTAATCCCACATCCACTTCCTGTATTCTGTCCCTGTCTCTACGTTACTCAGGACAGAAATGCCCTGACAACAGGTAGTACACAGCAGATTGCAAAGAAAGGAGACACCTAGTGGGCAAGACATTAGGTCTGTTTTTCTGGGGTAAGGAGTCATTTTGAGTAAATTAAGTCATATGCAGGGAAGTTTTTGTAAAACAACAGTGCCAGTTTAACCTCTTAAGGACACAGGTCGGTCCTGGTATATAACACGGTGTCATGCCATGACCCCGCATCATACCGGGTCGGTCCCAGCGTCTAATGAAAGCCGGGACCCTGGGCTAATAACGTGCGGCACCAATCATTGTTATACGTTGTTAAACGTATACATTTTCCTGCATGTAGTTATGATATTTTTTAGAAGTATTACAAAATCAAACCTATTGACATGGACCTACAGAATAAAAATGAGGTGTATTTTTTAACTGCGTAGAAACGGATGCCCCCAAAAGTTACAAAATTTCATTTTTTTCTTCAATTTTGTCGCACAATTAATTTTTTTTCCACATTGCCGTGGATATTTTGGTAAAATGACTAATGTCACTGCAAAGTAGAATTGGTGGCGCAAAAAATAAGCCATAATATGAAATTTTAGGTGCAAAATTGAAAGCGTTATGATTTTTAGAAGCTGATAAGGAAAAAATCAAAATGCAAAAACGGAAAAACCGTGCGTCCTTAAAGGGGTACTCCGCCCCTACCATCTTATCCCCTATCCAAAGGATAGGTGATAAGATTTCAGATCGCCGGGGTCCTGCTGCTGGGGACCCCCTGTGATCTCCGTTGCAGCACCCCGCTTTCATTACTGCAAAGGGCAAACTCACTCTGTGTGTAATGATGTACAATACAGGGGCCGGAGCATCGTGACATCACAGCTCCGCCCCCTTGTGACATCACGGACCACCCCTTAATGCAAGTCTATGGGAGGGGGCGTGATGGCCACCACGCCCCCTCCAATAGACTTGTATTGAGGGGGCGGAGCCGTGACATCGCGATGCTCCGGCCCCTGTATTGCCCGTCAATGCCAAAGAGAGAATTTGCTCTGTGCAGTAATGAAAGCGGGGTGCTGCAGTGGAGATCCCGGGGGTCCCTTTGGATAGGGGATAAGATGCTAGGGGCGGAAAGGGTTAAATGAGTAAATATGGAATGGACAAACATGCAGGCTGTTATATTAGTAATGTTATTTTTAAATAGGTCCTACACCTGCATAATTTTCTGCCCACTATCAACTTATATACAGTATTTCTCATAAGTGAGAACACCCCTCACATTTTTGTAAATATTTTATTATATATTTTCGTGTAACAACACTAAGAATTTACACTCTGTAAAGTAGTGAGTGGACAGCCTATATAACAGTTTGTAATGTTGCTCTGGCAACAATAACTCAACACACTCAACACTCAACACACAAATGTCCAAATTGGGCACAAAACATCAGTATTTTGTGTAGCCACCATGATTTTCCAAAACTGTCTTAAAGGGGTAATCCAGGATTTTTTTTTTATTTGACTATGCTACAGGGGCTGTAAAGGTAGTGTAGTTCATAATATAGTGTCCGTACCTGTGTGTGACGGTTTTCTCACAATTCTTCTCTGATTTTCACCCCAATATTTATTTTTAACAGCATACAAAATGACTGTTGTCTCTGATTTTCCCAAGGTTGCAATGCGGCCGAGACCTGACTTACTAGTCAGCTGATGACAGGGAGCCTGTCTGCTTCAATGGGTGGAGGGATGGCTTGGTGGGAGATCAATCTGCAACTACTGCAACAGCTGTAGGCACCCTGATTGAAAACCACAGGTCTTTTGAATGGATGCAGCTCATTTATGTTTCAATCGGTGGGTGGCTGATGTATGGGAGGGAGGAAAACTGAATTTTGGGATTTGAAGGCAAAAAAGAAAACTCAAACAGGAAATAAAAAGCTCACAAAAAGTTCATAAAGAGCTAGCCACATTGTCATAGTAAGCACACAACATAGCCATTTATCCCCAAGACAAGTGCAGATCCTTCCTAAGCATGTCCATTACTGTCTGGCAGGTACGTACTAAAATCACCTTATGGTGGATAACCACTTTAAGCCTCTTGGGCATGGAGTTCACCAGAGCTTTACAGGTTGCCAGTGAAGTCCTCTTTAATTCCACCATAACAATATCACATGGAGGAATGAACAAAGATTCAGACATATTTGAGGCAGTGTGCAGCATATGGTCTGAGCACTGACAGGCTGGCGCCCCACCTTTCAACCTCTGCAGCAGTGCTGACAGCACTCCTTTCTCTATTTACCAAAGACAACCTCTGGATATGACGTTCAGCATGTGCCCTCATTTCCTTGGTCAACCATGGCAAGGCCTGTACTGAGTGGAACCTGTGCTGTCTTCCCCTCCATGCAATCTTCTTATAGCCTAGGCCACATGTAGAGCAACAATTCTTTATTTTAAGATCCTCATAGAGTTCTTTGCCATGAGGTGCACAGTGGAACTTCCAGTGACCAGTATTAGAGAGCGATAACACCAAATTTAAGACACCTTCTCCCCATTCACACCTGAGACTTTGTAATACTAAAAAATAACATGACACCGGGTAAGAAAATAGCTTATTTGTCCTAATTTGGACATTTCCACTTAGGGGTGTACTCACTTTTGTTGCCAAGGTTTAGACATTAATGGCTGTGTGTTGCGTTATTTTGAGGGGACACACATTAAATATATTTCTCCATTGGAAGAAAACAATGAAAGTTAAAGGGCTACATGTTAAGATCTTAAAGGGGTACTCCACTGGCCAGCATTCAGAACATTTAGTTCCGAATGCTGTGTGCGCACTGCGGTGGTCGACTACGTCCCCTCATGATATCTAGTCATGCCCCCTCAATGCAAGTCTATGCATGGGGGTGTGGTGCGATGTCATGGGGCGGCATGGCCGATCCTTGCAGCGTGCACACAGCGCTCGTAACTAAATGTTCTGAATGCTGGCAAGTGGAGTACCTCTTTAAAATTACAAGGAACTCATTATAAGTGTTATTTGCTAAAACTAGAATGTTCCTAACACTAAGTGGGTGAGATGTGACAGTATAGTTTATTATTATTCTTCCTCAAGAAATCCAATTCTTAAAATGAGTCCAATTGTCCAAAATTCTTTTTTTTACTTTTGAAAGCAGCTGACAGTAATAGTTCATACACTAAGATAAACACTCAGTACTGTAAATGTGTGATCCTGAAAAATAAACCAGCAGAAGTAAAAATAGACTGCTGATGCTTTTAAGACACTGTGTGATGTAAACCAGCTGAGAGCTGTCTAGAAAAAATAAGTTACATAATCCAGATGGCTTTTGCCCTTGTTCCTTTAGATGACACATACATTTGACAAGAGGTAAGGCTACAAAACTGTATTAAACAGGTTGGGTTGTTAATGATCATATATTCACAAAGGTAAATTTGTATTTAAAAGGAAACTGTCATTAGCATAAACTGTACAGTATAACAATTAAAAAAGGAAACAAACAGAAGCTGGCGACTTTTGCATTAAAAGATGACAGGAGTGCAGAGGTTAAACATATATATATATATATGTATATATATATATATATATATATATATATCTTGTGACGAACCGTCTTGGGGATTAGCTCTCGGATCGTCCTGGCCGCTTGCCACGTGACATGTTTCTCACAATAACTCGCCAGACAACAGTTCAGCATACAAGCCTGGCTTCTCTCCAGCTTTATTTACACAGGTTACAGGTAAAAACAAAACACAAACAGGAACAAAAAAAAGTCCTAGACCATCTAGTTGCTGACTATAACTCTCAGCATGCTCTGTCTACCAACTGGTGAGCTTCCCTCATCCAGTTATAACATGTGCCATCTGCCACCTGATTTAACCACAGTTCACACTGTCACTTGGGCCACTCAGAGCTCCTGCTGTGTGCTTCCAACAAGGCCCCGTCTCCCCCTACAGCAACCTGCTGTTCCCCAGGGAGAGCCTAAATTGCACTCCCTGCACTCCATCTTATATACACACCTCCCTTCCCTGCTGCCTCATTAATTAAGCAGCAGGTAGAGGTTTCTCCAGGGTGAGTCAAGGAAATACATATTTTCCTTGCCACCTTATCACATATCCCCCCCTTTGCTCAGACCACCAGGAAGGTGCACATGTGTTTGAAAGGCAGAGACCACCTGCCTTTCCTTTCTCTTGGACAACTTTTGTCCAACGGTGTCTGAAGTCCTCCAGACTTTTACCAGCCACCAAATGCAAGTCTCTCGGTCACACCTCTCCAGTACCAAGTTCTTCAGCCTGGTGTGTGCAGAGTTCTTGAGATTAAGGACAGAGAGGACAGATGCTCCAAACCTTTGTCTTCTTCTGGCTTGCCGGACCTCTGCCTCTGCTTCAGAGAAACTTTCAGGCCTCAGTGACTTCACCAACTACCGTCTTGTTCTCTGTAGCTTCAGAGGACCTCAGACACGGGTCCATCTCAGTCTCAACTTCAGAGGATTTCCCACCTGGTTTCACCTTAGTCTTGACTTCAGAGGATTTCCCACCTGGTTTCACCTCAGTCTTTACTTCAGAGGATTTTCCATATAGCTTCACCTCCATCTCAGCTTCAAAGGACTTTTTACAAACCTTCACCTCAATCTTAGCTTCAGAGGACTTTTTACCAGGCTTCACATCAATCTTAGCTTCAGAGGACTTCTTTACATTCTGAAACTTCTGCCCCAGAAGCCTTTCTTGAGCCAATTCCACCATGACTTGGACTCTGCTCTCTTTTAGGACTTTCCGGTCCTCTTCCATTTTCTCATATTTTCACTGCTTATACTGGAGCTTAGTGGACTTTATCCTCTCACTATCAAGCAACTCTATCAAGTCCCTGACATTGTCTTCCGAAGACAGCATTTGTTTCCTCAACTGCTCATTGTCCGCCAGCACAGCCTCTTGCTCATAGAGTTGCGCTCCCAGCAAAACCAAGGCAGCTATGTGGGACCTTCTGTGTGTTTCATTCTGTGCTTCCAGGCTCTGCACTTTGTGCACCAACAGCACTTTCTCTCGCTCCTCTACGGCAACCAGCCTAGCCTTGTAGTCACACTGTAGAGCGTGATATGCACTATGCAGAAGACTCACTTCTTCCATCAGAAAGGTAACCTGCTTGGCCAGACTCTCCACTTTATTCTTCTGGCAGGTCACTAGACTCTGGGAGCGGAACAGTTCGCTCAGTAGAGCCACAAACTCACTTCTGTGGTGCTCCATGACTTTCTCCATTTGACGCTTCTCTTCCTGCTCATTCTGGAAGTCTGCAAGCACTTTGTCCCTCTCCTCTGTCAAGCGCTGTACTTCTTTTTCTTTCTCGGTCAACTTCACAGAAACCATCTGCAGGGTTTCCTCCAGACTCTGGATCCGCTCCAGATTCTTCCCAAGGCCAGCTCATTGTTTCTGAGACTGTTTACTGACAGTGGTCTCCTCACTCTCGCTGTTGGACCTTGAGTCATTCTTTTGTCCTCCATCAGACACTTGACCCGACTCTTCTCCACTTCTAGGTGCAGTCACCCACTTTTTCGGGGTTGCAGCCACTTGGGTCTCCAGGTGATTCCCGAACAGTTCCTCTGAACTGTCTCTCTGCTCCTTGGCAGAAACAACTAGGGTCCCTGGCTCTGCAACAGTATTTGGTCCATCGGTTCGACCTTCCTGGTTAGAACCCCGCTCTGCTCCAGACGCCACACCTCCTTCACTTAGGACTCTGTCTGTGATGGTAAGCGCAGCACCCAGCTCCACTGGACCATTCTTCCAAAAGGAGAGCCTAGATTATACTGAGTTTCCATCTTATGTACACACATCCCTTCCCTGCTGCCTCATTAATTAATCAGGTGAGTCTGCTCTAGTCACCTGACTATCTTCCCACAATTGTCTGAAAAATGAAAAATCCTTCCCCAGTACTACCTCATACTCCATGGAAGGATCTATTGCAACCTTGTGAACTACAGTACCATAGGGAGTAGTAATACATACATCAACTATTTTATAACCCCAAATTCCAGCTTGCATAGACATTATAGCAGGGTCTGGCTTCCTGCAGCTGGTCTTTTCCAGACTCATCACACTTTTATGGTCTAACAAAACCATAACCTTATTACCATCTATTGCCAGCTCACACAGGTTTTCTTTTGTCCTGCTAGAGGTGGGAATAGAACTTTTTTACCTCTGGACACATCAACATACAGTTTTCTACAAAAACCTTATTACTTCCGGTACCCTTGGGTACAAAATTTCTGGCGCACTCTCAGCCTCCCACAACTCCCAAAAGTATTCCCCGCAAGTCCCTCACAAACCTCCAACACATGGTTCACTGTCCCAAAAGAGGCTTCAAAAGTAACTTGAACAGTCTTACCGGTCTTCGGTCGGGACTTCACACACCGGCCCCATCCAAGACACAGTCTTACGACCATCCTCATCCACCCACAGTGGGATTCCGCCCACCAACAACTCACCGGACCTCGGCTTCATCCCACGACTACCGGTTGGGGCCCTCGTCGGTTGCCCCCAGCAACGGCCTGCCGATGTCGACCTTTTTCCAAAAAGACGATGCATTGCCCCTAGCAACGTTCCTCCACACACTCCATTCTGTGCTTGAACTCCTCTGCTGGGCTCATCCAACTTGCAATCTTACAGGGGGTTGCTCCCAGCAATGGCTACTCTCCAACTTGCCTGTTGGTTGCCCTTGGCAATGGGTTGCCCTTGTCAATGTGATGCCCGCATCCTCCACCAAATGTGATGAACCGTCTTGGGGATTAGCTCTCGGATCGTCCAGGTCACTTACCACGTGACACGTTTCTCACAATAACTTGCCAGTCAACAGTACAGCATACAAGCCTGGCTTCTCGCCAGCTTTATTTACACAGGTTGCAGATAAAAACAAAACACAAACAGGAACAAAATAAAGTCCTAGACCATCTGGTCGCTGACTATAACTCTCAGCATGCCCTGTCTACCAACTGGTGAGCTTCGCTCATCCAGTTAAAACATGTGCCACCTGCAAGCTATTTAATCACAGTTCACACTGTTACTTTGGCCACTCACCGCTCCTGCTGTGTGCTTCCAACAAGGCCCCGTCTCCCCCTACAGCGACTTGCTGTTTCCCAGGGAGAGCCTAGATTACACTGAGTTTCCATTTTATGTACACACATCCCTTCCCTGCTGCCTCATTAATTAAGCAGCAGGTAGAGGTTTCTCCAGGGTGAGTCAAGGAAATACACCCTTTCCTTGCCACCTTACCACAATCTATATATATAAAACTCAACGTGTGTGTATGTATGTATGTATGTATGTGTGTATGTTCCAGCATCACGTCCAAACGGCTAAAGATATTAACATGAAACTTGGCACACATGTTACTTCTATGTCAACAACAAACATAGGATAGGTGATTTAACCCTTATTCACCCCCATTTGCCAGGGGCGGGGTTTATGTTTAAAGTCCCATACAAGTCAATGGGAAATATATGTTGCTGCATAACTTCCAAACGGCTTGAGATATTTCGATAATACTTGGTCACATGTTACTTATATGTCCACTTAAAATATAGGATAGTTAATTTAACCCTTAACTACCCCAATTTGTGAGGGTCAGGGTTTTTGTTTAAAGTCCCATGCAAATCAATGGCAAATGTATGTTCCCACATAGGAGGACGGGATAGAAGGACGGGATAGGAGGTCGGTATAGGAGGTCGGGATAGGAGGTCGGGATAGGAGGTCGGGATAGGAGGACGGGATAGGAGGTCGGGATAGGAGGTCGGGATAGGAGGTCGGGATAGGAGGACAGGATAGGTGGACGGAAAAGGAGGACGGAAAAGGAGGACGGGAAAGGAGGACGGGAAAGAAGGTCGAGATATGAGGACGGGATAGGAGGACGGGAAAGGAGGACGGGAAGGGAGGATGGGAAAGGAGGACGGGAAAGGAGGACGGGATGGGAGGACGGGATAGGAGGTCGGGATAGGAGGTCGGGATATGGCAACTGTTACGCCGAGCGCTCCGGGTCCCCGCTCCTCCCCGGAGCGCTCGCAGCATTCTCGCATTTGCAGCACCCCGGTCAGACCTGCTGACCGGGTGCACTGCAATCTCCCTCTCAGCCGGGATGCGATTCGCGATGCGGGAAGCGCCCGCTCGCGATGCGCGTCCCGGCTCGTTCCCCGTCTGTCTTGTCCCGGCGCGCGCGGCCCCGCTCCTTAGGGCGCGCGCGCGCCGGGTCTCTGCAATTTAAAGGGCCACTGCGCCACTGATTGGCGCAACAGGCTTAATCAGTGTGTTCACCTGTGCACTCCCTCGCCGGATCTTGTTGCCATTGTGCCAGTGAAAGTGTTTCCTTGTGTGTTCCTAGCCTGTGTTCCAGACCTCCTGCCGTTGCCCCTGACTACGATCCTTGCTGCCTGCCCTGACCTTCTGCTACGTCCGACCTTGCTCTTGTCTACTCCCTTGTACCGCGCCTATCTTCAGCAGTCAGAGAGGTTGAGCCGTTGCTGGTGGATACGACCTGGTTGCTACCGCCGCTGCAAGACCATCCCGCTTTGCGGCGGGCTCTGGTGAATACCAGTAGCAACTTAGAACCGGTCCACCAACACGGTCCACGCCAATCCCTCTCTGGCACAGAGGATCCACCTCCAGCCAGCCGAATCGTGACAGCAACAATATATGAGGACGGGATATGAAGTCAAAAGCTTCCTCCTCTGTTTATTTTCCTCCCCAACAAGGATTAGGAAGGAAAAACCGGGCAACGCCGGGTACTCAGCTAGTTTATATATGTAAAACTCAACCAACGTGTGTGTGTGTGTGTGTGTGTGTATGCATGTGTGTATGTATGTGTGTATGTTCCACAAAAACTTCCAAACGGCTAAAGATATTAACATGAAACTTGCCATACATGTTACTTATATGTCAACAACAAACACAGGCTAGGTGATTTAACCCTTACTCACCCCCATTTGCCAGGGGCGAGGTTAATGTTTAAAGTCCTATACAAGTCTATGGGAAATATATGTTACTGTATAACTTCCAAACGGCTGGAGATATTTCGATAATACTTGGTCACATGTTACTTATATGTCCACTTAAAATATAGGATAGTTAATTTAACCCTTAACTACCCCCATTTGTGAGGGTCGGGGGTTTTGTTTAAAGTCCCATGCAAATCAATGGGAAATGTATGTTCCCACATAACTTCCGTACGGCTGGAGATATTTCAATACCTGGTACACATATTACAGGTCAGGATATGAGGATGGGATGGGAGGTCGAGATAGGAGGTCAAGATAGGAGGACGGGATGGTCGGGATAGGAGGTCGAGTTAGGAGGTCAAGATATGAGGACTGGATATGAGGTGGAGATAGGAGGACGGGATAGGAGGACAGGATAAGAGGTCGAGATAGGAGGTCGGGATAGGAGGTCGAGATAGGAGGACAAGATAGGAGGACGGGATAGGAGGTTGAGATAGGAGGTCGGGATAGGAGGTCGGGATAAGAGGTGGAGATAGGAGGACGGGATAGGGGGTTGAGATAGGAGGACGGGATTGGAGGTCGGGATAGGAGGTCGAGATAGGAGGTCGGGATAGGAGGACGGAATAGGAGGTCGAGATAGGAGGTCGGGATAGGAGGTCGAGATAGGAGGTTGAAATAGGAGGTCCAAATAGGAGGACGGGATAGGAGGACAGGATAAGAGGTCGAGATAGGAGGTCGGGATAGAAGGATGGGATAGGAGGTCGAAATAGGTGGTCAACATAGGAGGACGGGATAAGTGGTCGAGATAGGAGGTCAAGATAGGAGGTCAAGATAGGAGGACAGGATGGCCGGGATAGGAGGTCGAGTTAGGAGGTCAGGATATGAGGACAGGATATAAGGTGGAGATAGGAGGACGGGATAAGAGGTCGAGATAGGAGGTAGGGATACGAGGTCAGGATAGGAGGTCGAGATAGGAGGACGGGATAAGAGGTTGAGATAGGAGGTCGGCATAAGAGGTGGAGATAGGAGGACGGGATAGGGGGTTGAGATAGGAGGACTGGATTGGAGGTCTGGTTAGGAGGACGGGATAGGAGGTCTAGATAGGAGGTCGGGATAGGAGGACGGGATAGGAGGTCGAGATAGGAGGTCGGGATAGGAGGTCGGGATAGGAGGTTGGGATAGGAGGATGAGATAGGAGGTCGAGATAGGAGAATGGGATAGGAGGTCGAGATAGGAGGTCGAAATAGGAGGACCACATAGGAGGATGGGATAGGAGGACAGGATAGGAGGACGAGCTAGGAGGTCAGGATAGGAGGTCGGGATAGGAGGTCGGGATAGGAGGTCGAGATAGGAGGATGGGATAGGAGGTTGAGATAGGAGGTCGGGATAAGAGGTGGAGATAGGAGGACGGGATAAGGGGTTGAGATAGGAGCATGGGATAGGAGGTCGGGATACGAGGTCGGGATAGGAGGATGGAATTTGAGGTTGGGATAGGAGAACGGGATAGGAGGTTGGGATAAGAGTTCGGGATAGGAGGTCGGGATATGAGGACGAAATGTGTGGATGGGATATGAGGTTGGGATATGATGACGGGATAGGAGGTCTGGATATGAGGACAGGATATGGGGTTGGGATATGAAAACAATATATGAGGACGGGATATGAAGTCAAAAGCTTCCTCCTTTGTTTATTTTCCTCCCCAACAAGGATTAGAAAGGAAAAACCGGGCAACGCCGGGTATTCAGCTAGTATATCTATATATATAGAACTCAATGTGTGTATGTATGTATGTGTATGTGTGTATGTTCCAGCATCACGTCCAAACCGCTAAAGATATTAACATGAAACTTGGCACACATGTTACTTCTATGTCAACAACAAACATAGGATAGGTGATTTAACCCTTATTCACCCCCATTTGCCAGGGGCGGGGTTTATGTTTAAAGTCCCATACAAGTCAATGGGAAATATATGTTGCTGCATAACTTCCAAACGGCTTGAGATATTTCGATAATACTTGGTCACATGTTACTTATATGTCCACTTAAAATATAGGATAGTTAATTTAACCCTTAACTACCCCAATTTGTGAGGGTCAGGGTTTTTGTTTAAAGTCCCATGCAAATCAATGGCAAATGTATGTTCCCACATAGGAGGACGGGATAGAAGGACGGGATAGGAGGTCGGTATAGGAGGTCGGGATAGGAGGTCGGGATAGGAGGTCGGGATAGGAGGACGGGATAGGAGGTCGGGATAGGAGGTCGGGATAGGAGGACAGGATAGGTGGACGGAAAAGGAGGACGGAAAAGGAGGACGGGAAAGGAGGACGGGAAAGAAGGTCGAGATATGAGGACGGGATAGGAGGACGGGAAAGGAGGACGGGAAGGGAGGATGGGAAAGGAGGACGGGAAAGGAGGACGGGATGGGAGGACGGGATAGGAGGTCGGGATAGGAGGTCGGGATATGGCAAGTGTTACGCCGAGCGCTCCGGGTCCCTGCTCCTCCCCGGAGCGCTCGCAGCATTCTCGCATTTGCAGCACCCCGGTCAGACCTGCTGACCGGGTGCACTGCAATCTCCCTCTCAGCCGGGATGCGATTCGCGATGTGGGAAGCGCCCGCTCGCGATGCGCGTCCCGGCTCGTTCCCCGTCTGTCTTGTCCCGGCGCGCGCGGCCCCGCTCCTTAGGGCGCGCGCGCGCCGGGTCTCTGCAATTTAAAGGGCCACTGCGCCACTGATTGGCGCAACAGGCTTAATCAGTGTGTTCCCCTGTGCACTCCCTCGCCGGATCTTGTTGCCATTGTGCCAGTGAAAGTGTTTCCTTGTGTGTTCCTAGCCTGTGTTCCAGACCTCCTGCCGTTGCCCCTGACTACGATCCTTGCTGCCTGCCCTGACCTTCTGCTACGTCCGACCTTGCTCTTGTCTACTCCCTTGTACCGCGCCTATCTTCAGCAGTCAGAGAGGTTGAGCCGTTGCTGGTGGATACGACCTGGTTGCTACCGCCGCTGCAAGACCATCCCGCTTTGCGGCGGGCTCTGGTGAATACCAGTAGCAACTTAGAACCGGTCCACCAACACGGTCCACGCCAATCCCTCTCTGGCACAGAGGATCCACCTCCAGCCAGCCGAATCGTGACAGCAACAATATATAAGGACGGGATATGAAGTCAAAAGCTTCCTCCTCTGTTTATTTTCCTCCCCAACAAGGATTAGGAAGGAAAAACCGGGCAACGCCGGGTACTCAGCTAGTTTATATATGTAAAACTCAACCAACGTGTGTGTGTGTGTGTGTGTGTATGCATGTGTGTATGTATGTGTGTATGTTCCACAAAAACTTCCAAACGGCTAAAGATATTAACATGAAACTTGCCACACATGTTACTTATATGTCAACAACAAACACAGGCTAGGTGATTTAACCCTTACTCACCCCCATTTGCCAGGGGCGAGGTTAATGTTTAAAGTCCTATACAAGTCTATGGGAAATATATGTTACTGTATAACTTCCAAACGGCTGGAGATATTTCGATAATACTTGGTCACATGTTACTTATATGTCCACTTAAAATATAGGATAGTTAATTTAACCCTTAACTACCCCCATTTGTGAGGGTCGGGGGTTTTGTTTAAAGTCCCATGCAAATCAATGGGAAATGTATGTTCCCACATAACTTCCGTACGGCTGGAGATATTTCAATACCTGGTACACATATTACAGGTCAGGATATGAGGATGGGATGGGAGGTCGAGATAGGAGGTCAAGATAGGAGGACGGGATGGTCGGGATAGGAGGTCGAGTTAGGAGGTCAAGATATGAGGACTGGATATGAGGTGGAGATAGGAGGACGGGATAGGAGGACAGGATAAGAGGTCGAGATAGGAGGTCGGGATAGGAGGTCGAGATAGGAGGACAAGATAGGAGGACGGGATAGGAGGTTGAGATAGGAGGTCGGGATAGGAGGTCGGGATAAGAGGTGGAGATAGGAGGACGGGATAGGGGGTTGAGATAGGAGGACGGGATTGGAGGTCGGGATAGGAGGTCGAGATAGGAGGTCGGGATAGGAGGACGGAATAGGAGGTCGAGATAGGAGGTCGGGATAGGAGGTCGAGATAGGAGGTTGAAATAGGAGGTCCAAATAGGAGGACGGGATAGGAGGACAGGATAAGAGGTCGAGATAGGAGGTCGGGATAGAAGGATGGGATAGGAGGTCGAAATAGGAGGTCAACATAGGAGGACGGGATAGGAGGACGGGATAAGTGGTCGAGATAGGAGGTCAAGATAGGAGGTCAAGATAGGAGGACAGGATGGCCGGGATAGGAGGTCGAGTTAGGAGGTCAGGATATGAGGACAGGATATAAGGTGGAGATAGGAGGACGGGATAAGAGGTCGAGATAGGAGGTAGGGATACGAGGTCAGGATAGGAGGTCGAGATAGGAGGACGGGATAAGAGGTTGAGATAGGAGGTCGGCATAAGAGGTGGAGATAGGAGGACGGGATAGGGGGTTGAGATAGGAGGACTGGATTGGAGGTCTGGTTAGGAGGACGGGATAGGAGGTCTAGATAGGAGGTCGGGATAGGAGGACGGGATAGGAGGTCGAGATAGGAGGTCGGGATAGGAGGTCGGGATAGGAGGTTGGGATAGGAGGATGAGATAGGAGGTCGAGATAGGAGAATGGGATAGGAGGTCGAGATAGGAGGTCGAAATAGGAGGACCACATAGGAGGACGGGATAGGAGGACAGGATAGGAGGACGAGCTAGGAGGTCAGGATAGGAGGTCGGGATAGGAGGTCGGGATAGGAGGTCGAGATAGGAGGATGGGATAGGAGGTTGAGATAGGAGGTCGGGATAAGAGGTGGAGATAGGAGGACGGGATAAGGGGTTGAGATAGGAGCATGGGATAGGAGGTCGGGATACGAGGTCGGGATAGGAGGATGGGATTTGAGGTTGGGATAGGAGAACGGAATAGGAGGTTGGGATAAGAGTTCGGGATAGGAGGTCGGGATATGAGGACGAAATGTGAGGATGGGATATGAGGTTGGGATATGATGACGGGATAGGAGGTCTGGATATGAGGACAGGATATGGGGTTGGGATATGAAAACAATATATGAGGACGGGATATGAAGTCAAAAGCTTCCTCCTTTGTTTATTTTCCTCCCCAACAAGGATTAGAAAGGAAAAACCGGGCAACGCCGGGTATTCAGCTAGTATATCTATATATATAGAACTCAATGTGTGTATGTATGTATGTATGTGTATGTGTGTATGTTCCAGCATCACGTCCAAACCGCTAAAGATATTAACATGAAACTTGGCACACATGTTACTTATATATCAACAACAAACATAGGATAGGTGATTTAACCCTTATTCATCCCCATTTGCCAGGGGCGGGGTTTATGTTTAAAGTCCCATACAAGTCTATAGGAAATATATGTTACTGCATAACTTCCAAACGGCTGGAGATATTTCAATAATACTTGGTCACATGTTACTTACATGTCCACTTAAAACATAGGATGGTTAATTTAACCATTAACTACCCCCATTTGTGAGGGTCGAGGTTTTTGTTTAAAGTCCTATGCAAATCAATGGGAAATGTATGTTCCCACATAACTCCCGTAGGGCTGGACATATTTCAATACCTGGTACACATATTACTGGTTGGGATATGAGGTCTGGATAGGAAGTTGATACAGGAGGTCGGGATAGGAGGTCGAGATAGGAGGTCAAAATAGGAGGACGGGATAGGAGGACAGGATAAGAGGTCGAGATAGGAGGTCGGGATAGAAGGATGGGATAGGAGGTCGAAATAGGAGGTCAACATAGGAGGACGGGATAGGAGGACGGGATAAGTGGTCGAGATAGGAGGACGGGATAGGAGGTGGAGATAGGAGGACGGGATAGGGGGTTGAGATAGGAGGACGGGATCGGAGGTCGGGTTAGGAGGACGGGATAGGAGGTCGAGATAGGAGGTCGGGATAGGAGGACGGGATAGGAGGTCGAGATAGGAGGTCGGGATAGGAGGTCGGGATAGGAGGTTGGGATAGGAGGTCGAGATAGGAGGACGGGATAGGAGGTCGAGATAGGAGGTCGAAATAGGAGGTCCACATAGGAGGACGGGATAGGAGGACGGGATAGGAGGACGAGCTAGGAGGTCAGGATAGGAGGTCGGGATAAGAGGTCGGGATAGGAGGTCGAGATAGGAGGACGGGATAGGAGGTTGAGATAGGAGGTCAGGATAAGAGGTGGAGATAGGAGGACGGGATAGGGGGTTGAGATAGGAGGATAGGATAGGAGGTTGGGATACGAGGTCGGGAAAGGAGGATGGGATAGGAGGACGGGATAGGAGGACGGGATAAGAGGTCAGGATAGGAGGTCGGGATAAGAGGTCGGGATAGGAGGTCGAGATAGGAGGACGGGATAGGAGGTTGAGATAGGAGGTCGGGATAAGAGGTGGAGATAGGAGGACGGGATATGGGGTTGGGATATGAAAACAATATATGAGGACGGGATATGAAGTCAAAAGCTTCCTCCTTTGTTTATTTTCCTCCCCAACAAGGATTAGGAAGGAAAAACCGTGCAACGCCGGGTATTCAGCTAGTATATATATATATATATAGAACTCAATGTGTGTATGTATGTATGTGTATGTGTGTATGTTCCAGCATCACGTCCAAACCGCTAAAGATATTAACATGAAACTTGGCACACATGTTACTTATATGTCAACAACAAACATAGGATAGGTGATTTAACCCTTATTCATCCCCATTTGCCAGGGGCGGGGTTTATGTTTAAAGTCCCATACAAGTCTATAGGAAATATATGTTACTGCATAACTTCCAAACGGCTGGAGATATTTCAATAATACTTGGTCACATGTTACTTACATGTCCACTTAAAACATAGGATGGTTAATTTAACCCGTAACTACCCCCATTTGTGAGGGTCGAGGTTTTTGTTTAAAGTCCTATGCAAATCAATGGGAAATGTATGTTCCCACATAACTCCCGTAGGGCTGGACATATTTCAATACCTGGTACACATATTACTGGTTGGGATATGAGGTCTGGATAGGAAGTCGATATAGGAGGTAGGGATAGGAGGTCGGGATAGGAGGTCGAGATAGGAGGACGGGATAGGAGGAAAGGATAGAAGGACAGAATAGGAAGACGGGATAGGAGGTCGGGATAGGAGGTCGAGATAGGAGGTTGGGATAGGAGGACAGGATAGGAGGTCGGGATAGGAGGTCAAGATAGGAGGTCAGGATAGATGGACTAGATAGGGGGACGGGATAGGAGGTCGAGATAGGAGGTTGGGATAGGAGGTCGAGATAGGAGGTCGGGATAGGAGGACGCGATAGGAGTACGGGATAGGAGGACGGGATAGGAGGTTGGGATAGGAGGTCGAGATAGGAGGTGGAAATAGGAGGACGGGATAGGAGGTCGGAATAGGAGGTCAAGATAGGAAGTTGAGATAGGAGGACGGGATAGGAGGTTGAGATAGGAGGTCGGGATAGATGGACTGGATAAGAGGACGGGATAGGATGTCGGGATAGGAGGTCGAGATAGAAGGACAGGATAGGAGGTCGGGATAGGTCGGGATAGGAGGTCGTGATAGGAGGTCGAGATAGGAGGTCGGAAATGAGGACAGGATAGGAGGACAGGATAGGAGGACTGGATAGGAGGACGGGATATGAGGACGGGATAGGAGGACTGGATAGGAGGACTGGATAGGAGGTCGGGATATGAGGACGGGATATGAGGTCGGGATAGAAGGTCGAGATATGATGATGGGATAGGAGGTCGGGATAGGAGGTCGGGATAGGAGGACAGGATAGGAGGACGGGATAGGAGGTCGGGATATGAGGATGGGATATGAGGATGGGATAGAGGACGGGACAGAGGACGGGATAGGAGGTCGTGATAGAAGGTCGAGATATGATGTCGGGATAGGAGGTCGGGATAGGAGGTCGGGATATGAGGACGGGATATGGGGTTGGGATATGACAACAATATATGAGGACGGTATATGAAGTCAAAAGCTTCCTCCTTTGTTTATTTTCCTCCCCAACAAGGATTAGGAAAGGAAAACCGGGCAACGCCGGGTACTCAGCTAGTATGTATATATATATATATATATATATATATATATATATATATATATATATAACTCAATGTGTGTGTGTGTATGTATGTGTATGTGTGTATGTTCCAGCATCACGTCCAAACGGCTAAAGATATTAACATGAAACTTGGCACACATGTTACTTATATGTCAACAACAAACACAGGATAGGTAATTTAACCCTTACTCACCCCCATTTGCCAGGGGCGGGGTTTTTGTTTAAAGTCCCATACAAGTTTATGGGAAATATATGTTACTGCCTAACTTCCAAACGGCTGGAGATATTCCGATCTGCTATTGGTGGTCGCGTCTAGACCACCAATAGCAGGGATAGGAGGGGTGGCACCCCTGCCACCTTACTCCTACCGCTTCATGGGGACCCTGGGTGTCTTAGGCAACCGCGATCCCCCTTATATTCCGGGTCAATGGGTCACTATAGACCCGTAATAACCCATAATCGCGCAAATCGCAAGTGTGAATTCACTTTCGATTTGCCGCGATCACCGAGGGGGGGGGGTCTGATGACCCCCCTGGGCGTTTGCACGGGATGCCTGCTGAACGATTTCAGCAGGCATCCCGGTCCGATCTCCGCCCGGCACGCGGCAGGGGCCGGGATTCTCTATGACGTACGCGTACGTCATGGGTCCTTAAGTACCAGGGTTCTTAAGGGGTTAAAGAAGGGGTAATGAATTTGCAAACAGCCATGTGCGCTCTTCCTGCCCGACTTCCCGCACGGACTGTAATGCGCTTTGCATGATGCAATGTGAAAGCATGCGGTTCGCTGCTTTTCACCTGCTCCGCCGTCCTCCTGCTTCCTTCATTCTCCCTGCTAGCCGGTGCGCGCATACCCGCCTACAGGGACGCGTATTCTCAGTGATTTAAAGGGCAAGTGCACCATTTATTGGTGCTTGTCAGGAACTTACCCGATTTAACCCTGCACTTCCTCCTGTTCCCTGCTGGATCTTTGTGCCCTGTTGCCTTAGAGAAAGCGTTCCCTGTTGTATCAGCTATTCCGTGTACCAGTTCTCATGCTACATTTCCTGACCACTGTTCCTTGCTGTCTGCCCTGACCTACCTACCTGTCCCCGACTCTGAGTACGTCTCATCCTTCTGTGTCAGGCATCACCTCAGCTGCCTTTGTTGTGTCGAGGGTAGCGACCTTGGAGCTGCCTGCTGCTGCAAGTCCGTCCCACTTTGTGGCGGCCTCTTGGGAAAACCAGCGGCTCCTTAGACTCCGCTCCCTGGTGCGGCTCACCCCATCGTTCACTCAGGTACAGCGAATCCACACCACCAGCTGTTACAGAGGGCTATGAAGGGGGAATTAAATAGCACAGGGGTTAGCAAGAGGAAACAATGTGGCACAGGGGATAATAAAGGGCGTATGATTTGGCACAAGGGAATAAAGTGGCATGGGGGGGATCAGGGAAGGAGGGGGTGAATGATATGGCTGGCGGACGGACAGAAGCAGGAGACCATTGTTTAGACATCAGTCTTCTGCGCTGGGGATTCTGCAGGGGGGTGCAGTGGGGGCCTAGGCCCCTTACTGGGGTATTGGCTGTACCCCCTGATGGCAGCCCTGTGTACAAGGTAGGGCCGACACATTAGCTTGGTTGTCCCCTATTGGGGGTGTTTTGTCCCTTATGGAAGTATTTTATCTCCTATTGTCCCCTATTGGGAGTGTTCTGTCCCCAAATGGGAGTGTTTTGTCCCCAATTGTCCCCTATTGGGTGTGTCCGCGACCGCTATTGGGAATGTCCCCTATTCGGAAGGTGCAAACACATTAACCCCTTCCCGCAGAATGGCATATATAAACGCCGGGTTGTGCAGTGTGTTCGCGCATCCCGGCGTTTATATATGACATTCAGTTAACCCGGCGATGCGCAGCATCGCACGGGTTAACTGGCAGAAGTCCCGTTGTTTCCAGCAGGGGACAACTTCTGCTTCAGCCCCCAGGACCATCCATTGATGGTCCTGGTCAGCGATCACTGTGATTGGTCCCTGTGGACCAACCACAGTGACCTGGGGTGAAAGTTCAGATCCCCCGCACTGCCCGCCCCTGGAAGTCGGGCAGAACGGGGGACGATGGCTGCAGGGGCTTGCAGGGACCTGCGGCATAGGGGGGGAACAACGAGGGGACCAGCGGCCTTACCTGGAGCAGCGGCGGGACCGAGGAGCAGCGGCAGGACCGGCCACGTGGACGAGCAGCGACGGGACCGGCAGGTAAGTATGTAGTCCTCAGAAGCAGCAGTGAAGATCTTCACTGCTGCTTCTAGGAGTCTGAAAACTACAACTCCCAGCATGCCTAAACAGCCTTTGGCTGTCTGGCATGCTGGGAGTTGTAGTTTTGCAACATCTGGAGGGCCCCAGTTTGGAGACCATTGTATAATGGTCTCCAATCTGTGCTCTTCCAGCTGTTGCAAAACTACAACTCCCAGCATGCACTGACTGTCCAGGCATGCTGGGAGTTTTAGTTCAGCAACATCTGGCCCTTCAGATGTTGCCGAACTACATCTCCCTGCATGCCCTTCAGCTGTCTGGGCATGCTGGGAGTTGTAGTTTTGCAACAACTGGAGACACACTGGTTGGGAAACTGTCTGTTTCTAACTCAGTGTTTCCTAACCTGTGTGCTTCCAGCTGTTGCAAAACTATAACTCCCAGCATGCACTAACAGACCATGCATGCTGGGAGTTGTGGTTTTGCAACAGCTGGTGGCAGGGTACATTCACATGGGCGAGGCTTTTACAGTGGGTTTCTCGCATCTTGAGATGCAGCAAATTTTGCGCTGGGAAACTCGCTGTAATCCCCCGCCCATGTGACTGTACCCTAAAAACACTACACTACACTAACACAAAATAAAATGTTAAAAACACTACATATACACATACCCCTACACAGCCCCCCTCCCCCAATAAGAACGTCCGGTACACCACTGTTTCCAAAGCAGAGCCTCCAGCTGTTGAAAAACAACAACTCCCAGTATTGCCGGACAGCCGTTGACTGTCCACGCATGCTGGGAGTTTTGCAACAGCTGGAGGCACCCTGTTTGGGAATCACTGGCATAGAATACCCCTATGTCCACAACTATGCAAACCCCTAATTTAGGCCTCAAATGCACATGGCGCTCTCACTTTGGAGCCCTGTCGTATTTCAGGGCAACAGTTTAGGGCCACATATGAGGTATCGCTGTACTCGGGAGAAATTGCGTTACAAGGTTTGGGGGGCTTTTTCTTCTTTAACCCTTCATGAAAAGGAAAAGTTGGGGTCTACACCAGAATGTTAGTGGGAAAAAATAAAAAAATTTTACACTAACATGCTGATGTTGCCCTATACTTTACATTTTCACAAGAGGTAAAAGGGAAAAAAGCCCTCCAAAATTTGTAACGCAATTTCTCCCGACTACAGAGATACCCCATATGTGAGCGCAAAGTGCTCTGGGGGCGCACAACAAGGCCCAGAAGGGAGAGCGCACCATGTACATTTGAGGTGATTTGCACAGTGGTGGCTGATTGTTACAGCGGTTTTGACAAACGCAAAAAAAAAACAAAAAACCCACATGTGACCCCATTTACGAAACGACACCCCTCACGGAATGTAATGAGGGGTGCAGTGAGAATTTACCCCCCACAGGTGTCTGACGGATCTTTGGAACAGTGGTCCGTGAAAATGAAAACTTGTACAGCCCACTGTTCCAAAGATCTGTCAGACACCAGTGGGGGGCAAATGCTCACTGTACCCCTTGTTACGTTCTTTTTTTTTTTTTTTTACATATGCAAAAGTCGTGAAACACCTGTGGGGTAATAAGGCTCACTTTATTCCTTATTACATTCCTCAAGGGGTCTAGTTTCCAAAATGGTATGCCATGTGTTTTTTTTTTTGCTGTTCTGGCACCATAGGGGCTTCCTAAATGCGACATGCCCCCCGAGCAAAATTTGCTCTCAAAAAGCCAAATATGACTCCTTCTCTTCTGAGCATTGTAGTTCGCCCATAGTGCACTTCAGGTCAACTTATGGGGTACCTCCATACTCATAAGAGAAGGGGTTACAAATATTGGGGGGTATTTCCTGCTATTAACCCTTGGAAAAATTTGAAATTTGGGGGGAAACACACATTTTAGTGAAAAAAATTTTTTTTTTTACATATGCAAAAGTCGTGAAACACCTGTGGGGTATTAAGGTTCACTTTATTCCTTGAAATGTTCCTCAAGGGGTCTAGTTTCCAAAATGGTATGCCATGTGAGGGTTTTTTGCTGTTCTGGCACCATAGGGGCTTCCTAAATGCAACATGCCCCCCAAAAACCATTTCAGAAAAACGTACTCTCCAAAATCCCCTTATCGCTCTTTCCCTTCTGAGCCCTCTACTGCGCCCGCCGAACACTTTACATAGACATATGAGGTATGTGCTTACTCGAGAGAAATCGGGCTACAAATATAAGTATACATTTTCTCCCTTTACCCCTTGTAAAAATTCAAAAATTGGGTCTACAAGAACATGCGAGTGTAAAAAATGAAGATTGTGAATTTTCTCCTTCACTTTGCTTCTATTTCTGTGAAACACCTAAAGGGTTAAAATGATGACTGAATATCATTTTGAATACTTTGGGGGGTGCAGTTTTTATAATGGGGTCATTTGTGGGGTATTTCTAATATGAAGACCCTTCAAATCCACTTCAAACCTGAACTGGTCCCTGAAAAATAGTGAGTTTGAAAATTTTGTGAAAAATTTGAAAATTGCTGCTGAACTTTGAAGCCCTCTGGTGTCTTCCAAAAGTAAAAACTCGTCACTTTTATGATGCAGACATAAAGTAGACATATTGTATATGTGAATAAAAAATTTTTTTATTTGTAATATACATTTTCCTTCCAAGCAGAGAGCTTCAAAGTTCGAAAAATGCAAAATTTTCCAATTTTTCATCAAATTTTAGGATTTTTCACAAGGAAAGGATGCAAGTTACCACAAACATTTACCACCATGTTAAAGTAGAATATGTCACGAAAAAACAATCTCGGAATCAGAATGATAACTAAAAGCATTCCAGAGTTATTAATGTTTAAAGTGACAGTGGTCAGATGTGCAAAAAACGCTCTGGTCCTTAAGGCCAAAATGGGCTTGGTCCTGAAGGGGTTAAGTCTTATGGGACTCTGCCGGAAAATTAAAAACTGTCCGCTATTGGGAGGTGTCCACTAAGGGAGATTTCACTGTAGTAACAACAGACACAGCAAAAAAAAAAAAAAAGACACACAAAATAATGAATGTATACATACTGTTTGGGCATGTGGCGAAGGGGACGCATACAAATAGTTTTTTTTGTGCTTTAGACCATTTTTTGTGCTTTAGACAACCATTTTTATATCGCTCGTACACTATCTTCAGGCAATAGAGTACTTTGTGTAATAAGTGTACCATATTTTCTAAAAGAACAAGGACTTTAGAAACCTACGTATAGTAGTATAGTAAATGGGTCATAATAACTGCACGTTCTGCGAGCATGGACTCACTTTAATAAATTTCTCTATGCTTTAAGATTATATTCAGGCCTATAAGTAAGAAATCCCAAAATAAAATGTAAAGTGCAGATAGCATAATTCTGGGACTCAAGCTAAAAGGGATCCTGCTGCTTGTGCTCGGCGTCAGACCTTGGAGAATTATTTTGAACATTTCTTTTCAACAGTTTTTTTTGCTGTCATATTACTTGCCTATAAATGCATTTATTGTCAAAATTAGTATTTTTTCCCCAGGGCCAGATTAAGGCTGCCTGGAAGACGGAGCACTACATTATGATGCCTCCCCCCCGACAGTCCCCCTTCTCTTCCACTGAGACTTGTTGCGGGCCTGTCAAGTAAGGAATAGACTGAGACCAAAAATAGGCCTGGGCATATTAGACTATGTCGTTTTTTTTTTTTGCTACAGCCACAACACCCATTATGTCTGGAGAGCTTCAGGCATTATAGGGGTTGTAGTTTTGTAACAGCTGGAGCCTCAAATTGGGGAACAGTTTCATCCATTATTACTGCAAAACTTAGAAGTGAAGAGAGATCTAATGGGACAGTCAGGAGAATACACAAACATAAAATGACTCACAGGAGATGTCTTCTTTGTTGTCTTTCCTTTTCTTTTCTTCTTCATCTGGTCCAGATGCCAGGTCTTCTTCCAGCTCCATCTTCCTCTGTAAAGTTCGACGCCCGGACATCATTGGTTCCTCACTTTGCCAGCCGATCCTCATCCTCTGTATAAAGACAACAATCATTATAACCCTTCAAGAGACTGTGCTTCCTAAATATAATACTGCCAAACCCTGTGTACCCTGTATATTATACTGCCAAACATCATGCCCTCTAAAAATAATACTACCACACACAGTGTCTTCCGTAGTGTGCACAGAGCAGCAGCATCCCATTGAAAACAAGCAAATTCTGCTGGCGGAAGTTCGTAGTGTGGACGAGCCCTAATTCCCCCCGACCCCTAAGTCCTCCTTCAGACTCCTGCTCCCAGAGACCCCTAAAGCTAGGTTTCCCCCCCTTTTTTTTTAACCTGCAAAAACAGAGAATAACTGCTACTGCTTTTTCCTGTGTTATGGTAATTTTATGGCATTTTTTGTTGTGCTTTTGCCTTCTCTGGAAACTTAGCCTTAGTCCTCCCCTGGTCCTTAAGTCCCCCCCTTCAACACTCCTGGTCCTTCTCCACTATTCCACTTTTCTGCACCCCCTACCCCCCCCCCAGTCCCCTTCACACTCCTCTGTCTCCTTTATCAAACCCACACTTACCTTACCTCACCCCCCCCCCCCCCAAACAACCTCACATCAGCCCCCCATGCCCTCCTGGTCCTTCTCCACTACACTTTTCTTCACCAACCCCACCCCCAGTTCCCCCACATTAGGTTGGCAGTATAGTTCCCCCACATTAGGTTGGCTGTATAGCTCCCCCACATTAGGTTGGCAGTATAATTCTGCCCCACATTAGGTTGGCAGTATAGACCCCCCCCCCCACATTAGGTTGGCAGTATAATTCTGCCCCACATTAGGTTGGCAGTATAGTTCCCCCCCCCCCCCACATTAGGTTGGCAGTATAGTTCCCCCCCCCCCCCCATATGAGGTTGGCAGTATAGTTCCTCCGCATTAGGTTGTAGTTCCCCCACATTAGGTTGAAGTTCCCCCATATTAGGTGCAGTATAAGTCCCCGCACCTTAGGGGTGCAGTACAGTTCCCCCACATTAGGTTGGCAGTACAGTTCCCCGACATTAGGTGTGCAGTACAGTTTGCCGATATTAGGTGCACAGTACAGTTCCCCCGCATTAGGTGCACAGTACTGTTCCCCCACATTAGGTGCAGTACAGTTCCCCCACATTAGGTGCAATACAGTTCCCCCACATTAGGGGCAGTACATTTCCCCCACATCAGGTGCAGTAAAGATTCCCCACATTAGGTGCAGTACAGTTTCCCCACATTAGGTGCAGTACAGTTTCCCCACATTAGGTGCAGTACAGTTCCCCCACATTAGGTGCAGTATAGTTCCCCACATTAGGTGCAGTACAGTTCCCCCACATTAGGTGCAGTACAGTTCCACCACATTAGGTGCAGTATAGTTCCCCACATTAGGTGCAGTATAGTTCGCCACAGACATACAGCCTTCAGCAACATACAGTGTATGGCTGGAGGCTGTATGCCTGTGTACTGCCCCACTTCAGTGTTCCGACAACCGATCTTCCATTTTTTTTCCAACACAAAATAGAGAGATCACATGAACTATGTCAGTCAAGGAAGTGCTGGGAGTTAAAGGGGTATTCTGCTGCTAACCATCTTATTCCCTATACAAAGGATGTCTGATCACGGGGGGGTCCAGCCGTTGTGGACCCCCGCAATCTTCCTCCTGCACCCGGCGTTCGTTCAGAGCGTCGGGAGCAGCTCTGGAGGCTCCTGATGTCACAGCCACGCCCCACTCGTGACATCCCGACAACGCCCCCTCAATGCAATTCTATGGTAGGGGGTGTGACGGCCATCACGCCCCCACCATAGACTTGCATTAAGGGGGGGTGGCCGTGTTGTTACGAGCTTCCGCCCCCATCACCAGTCATTCAGCATGGAGCAAAGTTTGCTCCATGCACCGAATGTCTGGGGTTTCACAGCCGAGATCGCAGGACCCTTGTGATCAGACATCTTATCCCCTATCCTTTAGATATGAAATAATATGTCTAGGGGCGGAGTACCCCTTTAAGAGCAAGTAAGGAAACATGCCAGGCTGGCTGTGGCACTTGAGTAGCTTGGCTCTGCCTCCTTGACAGTTGACTGAGAATAAATTAAAAATATTCATAAGTTTTGCAGCCACCATCAGTTTCAGGTTTAAACCCTTACACAACCAGTCCTTAGGCCTCACCAATATTGTGTGTGTTTTTTTTTTTTCTCTTTGGTGGGCCTTGAGAAATGGGTTGGGGTTTCTTTCTTGTATAGCTTCTTTTTTTTTTTTTTTGCTAGCCTTTGATGCAACCAAATGTAACCATGTGGCGCCAGCATAAACTGGTTGTTCGTTTTAATAAGGTTTTTTTTAGATAGACCTTAAATGTTTGATTTATTGCAGACATCCAGGATGCCCACTGATCAATACAATGGAGGGGTGACTATCAATGTTATAGTCCAGGAGAACCAGATACTATCATATAAATTATCTTTTTACATGTACCACAGATATGTCAAGAGTTAAGCTTGGTCAGGGTCTCAGTGCTGAGACACCGTCACATTGTAATCTATAGCTGTGTCCATTGCAGGGTAGCGCACTTCACTCACTGGCTTGGCACTCAGTGCAAGAGACAGGTTCCATAGGCTATATTGGCGCTGAAATCCTTTAACCCCTTAAGGACCGAGCCCTTTTTCACCTTAAGGACCAGAGCATTTTTTGCAATTCTGACCACTATCACTTTAAACATTAATAACTCTGGAATGCTTTTAGTTATCATTCTGATTCCGAGATTGTTTTTTCGTGACATATTCTACTTTAACTTAGTGGTAAAATTTTGTGGTATCTTGCATCCTTTCTTGGTGAAAAATCCCCAAATTTGATGAAAAAAAATGAAAATTTTGCATTTTTCTAACTTTGAAACTCTCTGCTTGTAAGGAAAATGGATATTCAAAATATTTTTTTTTTTGGTTCACATATACAATATGTCTACTTTATGTTTGCATCATAAAATTTATGAGTTTTTACTTTTGGAAGACACCAGAGAGCTTCAAAGTTCAGCAGCAATTTTACAATTTTTCACAAAATTTTCAAACTCGCTATTTTTCATGGACCAGTTCAGGTTTGAAATGGATTTGAAGGGTCTTCATATTAGAAATACCCCATAAAAGACCCCATTATAAAAACTACACCCCCCAAAGTATTCAAAATTATATTCAGTAAGTGTATTAACCCTTTAGGTGTTTCACAGGAATAGCAGCAAAGTGAAGGAGAAAATTCAAAATCTTCATTTTTTACATTGGGATGTTCTTGTAGACCCAATTTTTGAATTTTTGCAAGGGATAAAAAGGAGAAAATTTTTACTTATATTTGAAACCCAATTTCTCTCGAGTAAGCACATACCTCATATGTCTATGTTAATTGTTCAGTGGGCGCAGTAGAGGGCTCAGAAGGGAAGGAGCGACAAATGGTTTTTGGGGGGCATGTCACCTTTAGGAAGCCCCTATGGTGCCAGGACAGCAAAAAAAAACACATGGCATACCATTTTGGAAACTAGACCCCTCGGGGAACGTAACAAGAGGTAATGTGAACCTTAATACCCTACAGGTGTTTCACGACTTTTGCATATGTGAAATTTTTTTTTTTTTTTTACCTAAAATGCTTGGTTTCCCAAAATTTTTACATTTTTAAAAAGAGTAATAGCAGAAAACACCCCCCAAAATTTGAAGCCCAATTTCTCCCGATTCAGAAAACACCCCATATGGGGGTGAAAAGTGCTCTGCTGGCGCACTACAGGTCTCAGAAGAGAAGGAGTCACATTTGGCTTTTTGAAAGCAAATTTTGCTCTGGGGGCATGCCGCATTTAGGAAGCCCCTATGGTGCCAGAACAGCAAAAAAAAAAAAAAACACATGGCATACCATTTTGGAAACTAGACCCCTCAGGGAACGTAGCAAGGGCTAATGTGAACCTTAATACCCTACAGGTGTTTCACGACTTTTGCATATGTGAAAAATTTTTATTTATTTTTACCTAAAATGCTTGGTTTCCCAAAATTTTTACATTTTTAAAAAGGGTAATAGCAGAAGACACCCCCCAAAATTTGAAGCCAAATTTCTCCTGATTCAGAAAACACCCCATATGGGGGTGAAAAGTGCTCTGCTGGCGCACTACAGGTCTCAGAAGAGAAGGAGTCACATTTGGCTTTTTGAAAGCAAATTTTGCTCTGGGGGCATGCCGCATTTCGGAAGCCCCTATGGTGTCAGGACAGCAAAAAAAAAAACACATGGCATACCATTTTGGAAACTAGACCCCTCGGGGAACGTAACAAGGGGTTAAGTGAACCTTTATATCCCACAGGTGTTTCATGACTTTTGTATATGTAAAAAAAAAATTTTTTTTTTTACCTAAAATGCTTGTTTTCCCAAAAATTTTACATTTTTCAAAAGGGTAATAGCAGAAAATCACCCCCAAAATTTGAAGCCCAATTTCTCCCGAGTACGGCGATACCCCATATGTGACCCTAAACTGTTGCCTTGAAATACGACAGGGCTCCAAAGTGAGAGCGCCATGTGCATTTGAGGCCTAAATTAGGGACTTGCATAGGGGTGGACATAGGGGTATTCTACGCCAGTGATTCCCAAACAGGGTGCCTCCAGCTGTTGTAAAACTCCCAGCATGCCTAGACAGTCAGTGGCTATCTGGCAATACTGGGAGTAGTTGTTTTGCAACAGCTGGAGGCTCCGTTCTGGAAACTGTGGCATACCAGACGTTTTTCATTTTTATTGGGGAGGGGGCTGTGTAGGGGTAAGTGTATATGTAGTGTTTTTTCTTTTTATTTTGTGTTAGTGTAGTGTTTTTAGGGTACAGTCACACGGGCGGGGGTTCACAGTAGTTTCTCGCTGGCAGCTTGAGCTGCAGCAGAAAATTTGCCGCAGCTCAAACTTGCAGCCGGATACTTACTGTAATCCTCCGCCCATGTGAGTGCACCCGTACGTTCACATTGGGGGGGGGGGGGGGGGGGAACATCTAGCTGTTGCAAAACTACAACTCCCAGCATGTACGGTCTATCAGTGGATGCTGGGAGTTGTAGTTTTGCAACCGCTGGAGGCTCCGTTTTGGAAACAGTGGCGTACCAGACGTTTTTCATTTTTATTGGGGAGGGGGGCTGTGTAGGGGTATGTGTATGTTGTATGTAGTGTTTTTTACTTTTTATTTTATTTTGTGTTAGTGTAGTGTAGTGTTTTTAGGGTACAGTCGCACGGGCGGAGGGTTCACAGTAGTTTCTCGCTGGCAGTTTGAGCAGCGGCAGAAAATTTGCCGCAACTCAAACTTGCAGCCGGATACTTACTGTAATCCTCCGCCCATGTGAGTGTACCCTGTACGTTCACATGGGGGGGGGGGGGGCATGCTGGGGGCATGCTGGGAGTTGTAGTTTTGTAACAGCTGGAGACACACAGGTTGTGAAACACCGAGTAACAAACTCAGTGTTTTGCAACCAGTGTGCCTTCAGCTGTTGCAAAAGCTACAACCCCCAGCATGTACAGACAGCGGAAGGGCATGCTGGGTCTTGTAGTTATGCAACAGCCGGAGGCATACTACATTGGCTGGGGATGCTGGGGATTGTAGTTATGCAACAGCTGGAGACACACTGGTTTGCTACTTAACTCAGTGTGCCTTCAGCTGTTGCAAAACTACAACTCTCAGCAGTCACCGACAGCCAACGGGCATGCTGGGAGTTGTAGTTATGCAACCACCAGATGCACCACTACAACTCCCAGCATGCACTTTAGCTGATTGTGCAAGCTGGGAGTTGTAGTTATACAACAGCTGAAGGTACACTTTTCCATAGAAAGAATGTGCCTCCAGCTGTTGCAAAACTACAAGTCCCAGCATGCCCATAAGGGCATGCTGGGAGTTGTGGTGGTCTGCCTCCTGCTGTTGCATAACCACAGCTCCCAGCATGCCCTTTTTGCATGCTGGGAGCTGTTGCTAAGCAACAGCAGGAGGCTGTCACTCACCACCTGCTGCTGCTCCACGATGCCGCCGCACAGGTCAGTCCCTCGCCGCCACCGTCGCTCCTGGGGCCCCGATCCCAACAGGGACGCCGGGGATCGGGGTCCCCAGCACCGGGGGTCGTCTTCCCGCACCCGCTCACGTCCTCCGGAAGAGGGGCGGAGCGGGTTGCGGAAGTGACACCCGCAGCAGGCGCCCTGATTGGTCGGCCGGGAATCCGGCCGACGAATCAGGGCGATCGTGAGGTGGCACCAGTGCCACCTCAACCCTGCTGGCTCTGGCTGTTCGGGGCCGTCTCTGACGGCCCCGATCAGCCAGTAATTCCGGGTCATCGGGTCACTGGAGACCCGATTGACCCGGAATCCGCCGCAGATTGCTGGACTGAATTGTCCAGCGATCTGCGGCAATCGCCGACATGGGGGGGCATAATGACCCCCCCTGGGCGATATGCCGGGATGCCTGCTGAACGATTTCAGCAGGCATCCGGCCCCGGCTCCCCTCCGGCTAGCGGCGGGGGCCGGAAATGCTCAGGGCGTATCCATACGCCCTCGGTCCTTAAGGACTTGGAAACGGGGGCGTATGGATACGCCCTATGTCCTTAAGGGGTTAAAGGGTAGCTCCCACCATCCTATTTTTTTTTCTGTCCCTGCCTATTGCCAATCTATCCCTAACCCCCTCCCTGCTTTTAATTTTAATTTTTACTATATATTAAAAATGCCTTTTGTCTGCCTGGCAGTGTGCTCACTACCAGGCAGACTTCCCCAGCAGGCACCACGTCACTGATGCCTGCTGGGGGGGGACTTCCGCCCTTAGTTCATCTACACAGGGTGCCTCCAGCTGTTTCATCACTACAACTCCCAGCTTGCCCTGACATCTATTGGCTGTCAGGGCATGCTGGGAGTTGTAGTATTGAAACAGCTGGAGGCACCCTGTGTAGATAAACTATTAGTTACATGCGGCGCTAGCCCGTCCCCCGTCCCCTCCGTCTCCCCCCCCCGCGCCATACCCCGTTCCCTCCATCACAAACCCCCCCCCCCCCCATATCACTTACTGCAGAGTCCGGCAGCAGGCGTGCAGGGACAGCGGCGGCTGCGAGGCGGAGGCGGCGGCGATGTGCGGGGGGAGTGGCCTCCCAGCCAGTGGCCGGGTAGCCAATGCGCTCGCTCCCTGCCTGTCTGATTGACAGGCAGGGAGCGAGCGCAGGCTGAATGAAAAAGGACCGATGCCCGCATCAGTACTTTTTCAGGCGTGACGTCACGCCAGGCTGCAGCCAGCCACTAGGAGGGAGACCCCTAGTGGCAGGTTTTCAAATGTTAATTAAACAATTTTAATTTAAAAAAAAATAATAAAAGTATATTAGAGATATGTTGTAGTACATAAGTACTACAACATATCAAAAAATAAAGTTGGTGACAGTGCCCATTTAAGCAGTCAGATTGCGTACCAAGCTGAGGAGCCAATTATAACTAACTAGCGGTGGGGTCTCAACACTGAGACCCTGATCAATCTTAACTTTTGATATTTCTGCGGGTCAAACAATTAAATGACAATAATACTTTAAACATGGTGCATAATGCCCTATACATTTTGGCAAGGAAAGTCGCCTGCTTGGCCTCTGTATTCGAAAACTACTGTCATGACATTAATATCTACAAGGGTCTGTATTAGGGCAAAGTATAAGCTGGTGTAATTTTTATTCCTAATATTAATTATTTTATTCCTCTACAGGAAAAGTTCTGGTGCACACATTCCATGAAGACAACTTAGGTAAGTACTAAGATACATGACTTTGTTCTGCTATTATACACAGTACTGCAGTACATTGCTGGCACTTCTGGAATTTGGAGATAGGCCAGCAAGAGGTACATAGGTTACTTTCTTTTTCTTTTTTTTCTTCATAAGTATAACTAATGGGAGGATACAGCGTGAACAGAGCTGAAGTAGTGTTCATGGTGTGAATTAATGAAATCTTAGCTTGCTTCCTCTCTTGCATCCTCTTCCATTTTAATTACAATAAAATGATGATATAATAACCTCATTACAAGTAGTTTACAGCAGGGATACTGGGTTTAACTACAGAAAATGTTTAAAGTTAAGAAAACAATAAAGAGAATTGTTAAATATTAAAATATGCATATCATTAAAATTGTATTCACTTCCATATACAAGTCATGGACAGGATATAAATATATATATATATATATATATATATATATATATATATATATATACACACACACACACACACACACACAGTGGGACAAAAAAGTATTTAGTCAGCCACCAATTGTGCAAGTTCTCCCACTTGAGAGATGAGAGAGGCCTGTAATTTTCATCATATGTATACCCCAACTATGAAAGACATAATGAGAAAAAAAAATCCATAAAATCACATTGTCTGAATTTCAAATAATTTATTTGCAAATTATGGTGGAAAATAAGTATTTGGTCACCTACAAACAAGCAAGATTTCTGCCTCTCACAGACCTGTAACTTCTTCTTTAAGAGTCCCCTCTGTCCTTCACTCATTACCTGTAATAATGGCTCCTGTTTGAACTTGTTATCAGTCTAAAAGACACCTGTCCACAACCAAACAGTCACACTCCAAACTCCACTATGGCCAAGACCAAAGAGCTGTCAAAGGACATCAGAAACAAAATTGTAGACCTACACCAAGCTGGGAAGACTGAATCTGCAATAGGCAAGCAAATACAGTGAGTAAAAATCCCAGAACTACACGGGGAGACCTAGTGAATGATCTGCAGATAGCTGGGACCAAAGTAACAAAGGCTACCATCAGTAACACTCAAATCATGCAGTGCCAGATGTATCTCCCTGCTTAAGCCAGTACATGTCTGGGCCCATCTGAAGTTTTCTAGAGAGCATTTGCATGATCCAGAAAAGTATTGGGAGAATGTCATATGGTCAGATGAAACCGAAGTAGAACTTTTTGGTAAAAACTCAACTCGTCGTGTTTGGAGGAGAAAGAATGCTTAGTTGCATCTAAAGAAAACCATACATACTGTGAAGCATGAAGGTGGAAACATCATGCTTTGGGGCTGTTTTTCTGCTAAGGGAACAGGACAACTGATCCGTGTAAAGGAAAGAATGAATGGGCCCATGTATCGTGGGATTTTGAGTGAAATCCTCCTTCCATCAGCAAGGTCATTGAAGATAAAAGGTGGCTGGGTCTTTCAGCATGACAATGATCTCAAACACACCGCCCGGGCCACGGAGTGGCTTCATAAGAAGCATTTCAAGGTCCTGGAGTGGCCTAGCCAGTCTCCAGATCTCAACCCCATAGAAATCCTTTGGGGGGGAGTTGAAAGTCTGTGTTGCCCAGCGACAGCCCCAAAACATCACTGCTCTAGAGGAGATATGCATGGAGGAATGGGCCAAAATACCAGCAACAATGTGTGAAAACCTTGTTAAGACTTACAGAAAATGTTTGACCTCTGTCATCGCCAACAAAGGGTAAATAGCAAAGTATTGAGATGAACTTTTGTTATTAACCAAATACTTCTTTTCCACCATAATTTGCAAATAAATTCTTTAAAAATAAGACAATGTGATTTTATGGATTTTTTTTCTCACTATGTCTCTCATAGTTGAGGTATACCTATGATGAAAATTACAGGCCTCTTTCATATTTTTAAGTGGAAATGGGCGTGTTCCCTACATTTCATCCAAAATCATCCGACAGGTTTGCTTCAAATAGGCACTGTCAGATTCAAAAACTTTTTATATGTTCTGCATTTTTGCAAATGTTGTACATTTTTGCATTTTTTAAAATTTTTTATAGATTTTTAACATATACACAAAAACACACAAGAAAGGGATAACAAAAATACAGCAAAACAAAATGAAAAAGGGAAAAGAAAAGGAGAGAGATAAGAGTTAATAATCTAACTATTCCTTATCAAGGTTACTAATTAGTTAAACGATTCACTTGTCCAGTCTCTTGCGGTTTTGGGCCTTGCCCCTTCTATCATTATTTCTCCCTGTCCCCCAAAGAACAGAACTTATCCAAATTTTACAACAATGGCTTAAACTCAAGCCATTTACCCCAGGCAGATTTGAAATAATGTAAAGGATTGTTTGCTATGGCAATTGATCTCTCTTTAAACAAATAGAGTGTTTCATTGATAATATGTTTTACATTGGGGAGTTCTTTAGTTTTCCACTTGCCTGCTGTTTTTGATTTTGCGACAGAGAGGAAATGCACTAGTATAGTTTTAATTTATATATTTTCCTCCCTTATACCCATATGCAATAAGGCTGTTTCTGGTCCCCATTGACATGATACATTTATGATTGTACATAGCAGTGTAGAGATCTGAACCTATAATGGTTTAATGGCATCACACTCCCTCCATATGTGCAGAAGAGTGCTTACTTTCAGGTCGCATCTCCAGCACAGGTCTGAGCAACCCGGATACATTTTGGAAAGTTTATATGGGGTAATATACCAACGGTACAGCAGCTTCCTTGATATCTCTAGGTGTGAGACACAATGGGAAACGTCTGTACTCAGTATGTATGCTCCTTCCCATTGGACCAAAGAAAAAGTCCTTCCCAAGTCTTTCTCCCATTTATGACAGCATAAAAGAATATCAGAGCTAGGAGAGAGTGTAATATATGCTCGTGAAATGCCTTTTTGTGATGTGTGTGGAGAATAAAACCAGGAGCTATTGAGAGGGCGTGTGGTCTCTGGAAACAGTTTAATGGAATTTATATAATGTCTAATTTGCAGATACTTATAGAATTCAATATTGGGAGATTAAATTTATCTGCAATAGTAGCAAAGGATGATAGGCCTGAAGAGTCTGAAATATCTGAAAGTTAAAAAATACCCCTACTTTGCATTTAGAGCTAAGTCTATTGGAGATAGTGTCAACAGAAGTTGTGATATCTTTGGGAGAGACCAGAGTTGTATTACTGCTTTACTGTAGGGAGCAGACACTTTTTATATGGGGTTGAGAGACGGCTACTCCAAAGTATATTTTAAATTATGTTGAAAGGAGAGATCTGGCACTAGTGGGTTAACTTTTGAGACAGAGGACGAGTGTGCAGATCTACTCAAGCAGGTGCAGCTTAGAGGAGGTATATGTGCTCTTGCGGGTGGTGCTCATATGTAACAAAGTCAGTGATAACATGTATCCACATGAAGAGGAAGAAACATTAGAGCAACTCACCCAAGGCCAGTGAAGATCTTTATTTATTCATGTGGCAAGTACAGCTGGATATCACAACGGGAAGGCTCAGATGTTACGTGGGGGAGCAGCAGACGTCTCCGGGCCACGGTCCGTATCGCGCAGTAAATGCGCTGCGTCAGGCCCCTAGGGCGTCTGTCGTCAGTTCCTGCTTTATTCAATCAGGTTACCATAGTGATGTAAACAAAAAACATTACGTGCACACCAAGTGAGTTAAAAACAGGTACAAAAAATACAAAACTATTCTCCTATGTTTAAAGCTAACGATCTGATTAATACGGATGGTTTATATGAGCACGCTTAATTCATTCTTGTCGTTTAATCCGATCGGGCCGTTGGCGTCCAATCGGATGATCCACCGGGCCTCTTTTACCAATAGCGTCTCATCTTTATTTCTGCCTTTTTGGTTGTATTCCACACGCTCCAGCGCAGAAAATTTAATCTCACTCGAGTTTGAATTATGTTGTATCTGCATATGGGAAATGAGTCGTGGTGCCCCTTTTCCAGTCCGCAACGAGCGGACGTGTTCGCGAATGCGGTGGAAAGGGGGGCATTTTAGCTTTAAACATAGGAGAATAGTTTTGTATTTTTTGTACCTGTTTTTAACTCACTTGGTGTGCACGTAATGTTTTTTGTTTACATCACTATGGCAACCTGATTGAATAAAGCAGGAACTGACGACAGACGCCCTAGGGGCCTGACGAAGCGCATTTACTGCGCGATACGGACCGTGGCCCGGAGACATCTGCTGCTCCCCCACGTAACATCTGAGCCTTCCCGTTGTGATATCCAGCTGTACCTTGCCACATGAATAAATAAAGATCTTCACTGGCCTTGGGTGAGTCGCTCTAATGTTTCTTCCTCTTCATTTGGATACATATATTTTAAATGAGACTGCAGAACTTTGGGCTGTCTCAACATCAACCAACTGTTTTGAGTTATCATCTACCTGGCTTCAAATTTTTTTTAAATCGCTTTAATAGAGCAGATTTTGTGCTTCTAAATCTGCTCTATAAAGCAGGGCAGGAAGCAGCGCTTCCCAACAGGCGCGACGTCACTGAGGCCTTGCTGGGCGCTTGCTTCCGCCCTTAGATCATCTATGCATGAGAGTTCTTTTTCTAATAGGGTGCCTCCAGCTGTTTCCCAACTACAACTCCCAGCATGCCATGATTGCTAGTAGCTGTCAGGCCATGCTAAGAATTGTAGTTTTGAAACAGCTGGAGGCACCCTATCAGATAAATAACACTCATGCCTAGTGCTGGGCGGTATACAGTACCGGTATGAACCGGATACCGTTTTTTTTTCTCCCACGGTATGGATTTTTGCCCATACCACTATACCAGTCGGGCCCCTCGCCCACCCTCCGGATCAATTGTAGAGCCCAGCGCGGCGCCCTCACTTGTCCCACAGAAGCTAATCTATTTACTGTGTCCCCCCGCTGCGCCTGTCAGCACGATCAATCCCCACCGCTAGCGGGGTCCCTGTGCCCACTAGCGGTGTCACAAGAATGCCGAGCGCGGCTCTGTTCCCCGTCCCTGTCAGCTCTCAGGGTACGGGAACAGATTTAAAAGCCTCACGTAGTACTGCGCAGGTGCAGCACTACGCAAATAGCGTAGGGCTAACGTAGGCAGCACTAGGAGCGCTACGCCATGCGCATTACTATGTTAGCTGCGCGCAAGGCTTTTAAATCTGTTCCCGTACCCTGAGAGCTGACAGAGCCGCGCTCGGCATTCTTGTGACACCGCTAGTGGGCACAGGGACCCCGCTAGCAGTGATGGTAGCGCTCGCGGGGGGCACATTTTACACCGTGATACCGCGATAAAAAAAAAAAATACTGTGATATTCATTTTAGGCCATACCGCCCAGCACTACTCATGCCAGATGTGTATAACATATATATTTATCAGACTTACCCATCTGGAGGATCAGCGCACCAATGCGCGCAGCCCCAGCTATCAGAGTGCTCGCTCTCGCCTGTTTGATTGACAGGCGGGAGCGAGCACCACAGTGACTGAATTTCGACTTATTGCCAGGCTTAAATGAGTCGAAATTCTGTAGTGACGTCACTGCCGAATGCATTCGGCCACTAGGAGGGCGACCCCTAGCGGCCGAATTTAAAAGTGATTTTAAACTGGTTTAAAATCACTTTTTTTAAATTAAATTATATTAGAGATATGTTGTAGTACTTAAGTACTACAACATATCAATTTTTTGATATCATGACAGTGCCCATTTAACAGATCAGGACATCCTAGACCTCCTCTCTCTATTGGTAAACACATGAGTTTTGAAGACACTCTAGCCTTTTTTCCTTTCCAAATGTACTGTAACAGCAGTCTTTGTAAACTGAGAATTCTAGAATATGGCAGCTGGACTGGTAGATTCCGGAAAAGATTTTAGGCAAGAGTGTCATGCTTATCATGGACACTCTACCTAGCCAAGAGATGGGCATCTTCACATATTTTTCCATATCTCGTTTGAGAGAGGAGATCAGAATATCATAGTTACCGACCACCAGATTAGATGATGGGACAGTTAATGTGATCCCTAGGTAGGGCATTTGTCCATCTGTCCATGTAAATGGATATTCTTTTTGTAATTTGACCTTCATATCTAATGAGATTGCTAGCCCTAAAACTAGTGACTTCCCCGCATTAATTTTGTAATAACTCATAACTCAAGTATATCTATTATTCCTCTCAAAAATTGTTCAGGGGATTTAATAGACAGTATGACGTTGTCTGCAAAGAGACCTATTTTGTGCTCTTTATTCCCAACCTGAACACCTTTAATCAATTTTGAGGATCAAATCATTTGGGCAAGAGGTTCCATAACAAGAGTAAAAATTTGTGGGGAAAGGGGACACCACTGTCTAGTGCCATTAGAGATTAAAAATTCTTCCAATAATGCTCCAGATGTATAGACCCTTGCTGATGTTCCACTATATAGGGCTTTAACTGCATTGAAAAATGAATGTGTAAGATCAAATTTAAGAAGTACTCCCTCCAGGTAACCCCAATGGACGTGGTCAAATGCCTTCTCCGCATCTAAAGTTAGGAGCAGAGAAGGCATTCGCCGCCGCTCCAGTATTGATATGATGTCCATAAATCTACGGGTACCATTTAGTGTTTGTCTACCCCTTTCAAAGCCAACCTGATCGTTCATTATAAGAGAAGGGAGGATATTGTTTAACCTATTGGTTAAGATGGACGCATAGAGTTTAAGATCTCAGTAAGGCAATTGGTCTAAAAGCAGACGAGCAGATATTATTGCCTCATTGAACATCCTAATTAAATATGGGGCGAAATGCAGACCATGTAGATTATAATAATCATTTGAGAGGCCATCTGGTCCTGGGGACTTCTGGGCTTTTAACAATGTAATTGCCTTCACTACCTCAATTTCTGCAATAGGGGCCACAAGTTTAGACAACTGGGAGGGAGATGTTTGTGGGAGGTTTACTTTCTCTATAAAAAGATGAGATAAAGAAGGGGTCGGGTTGAGCATTCACAGTTTTCTTTAAGATTGTATAGGGCCCCATAGTATTTAGCGAATACATTTGCAATACCTTTTGGGTCGATTATTTTCTCCCTGCATGAGTTATAGATATATGTAATTCGTGATTTTGAGTATTTACCATTTAACTGTTTAGCAAATTAGGCCCCAGGTCTATTTCCCTGCCAGTATTGAGATAGTTTAAGCCACTGTAATTTAAGGTCACATTTATGGGAGCGTAAATGTTGTAATTGGGCTCTGAGATCAGAGATTTCCTCAACTCTTTTGGAGTCATAACTGATCTTATTCTGGTTATGGAGGACAGCTAGTGTATTCTGGATTTTTTTTTATATCTCTTGTGTATTTAGTTTTTTAAAATGTGAGCCCTGTTTAATAAAGTGGCTCCTAATGGTTGCCTTATGGGCACACCATAGCGTAATATCTGAAACGTCTTTGGTATCATTATCGGAGAAATATTGACTAATGGATTCAACAGTTGGTTTCATATAGGTGGGATGATGCAGTATGTATGAGTTTAACCTCCATAGTGAATCTTGTGAATATGGGACTTGCTCTTTTATGGAGAGCAAAATGGGGCTGTGATCTGACCATGAAATTACCTCAATTTCTGTTGTTTCCACTAAGTGTAAAAAGGATTTTTCTACCAAAAAGAAATCAATTCTAGAATACATCTCATGTTGAGGAGAAAAAAAGTAAAATCTCACTTACCTAGATATTGTGTTCTCCATGGATCATATAATTGACAAGTTTGGAGGGTTTTAGTGTATGGAGTTGGTTCATTTGCCTGGCGGGTGTTTGTGGAATCCATAGTGGGCCATTGTACTTGGTTAAAAATCCCCATTTTTAAGTAAAAAACCTTTTTAATTTGTCATTTTAAATAAAAAAAAAGAATTTATGCTGTTTAGTATTGGGGCTATACAATGATACTATTGTATATAATAGATTATTAATTGTACAAACAACTATAACGTAACGACCGTCAGGATCTATCCATGTATTAGATAGTGGTGGTTACTGAATCTCTTATTAATATTGAAACCTCACCCTTTTTATATAATCGAGGGGAGGAACTAATATGGGGAAATGATTTGTTTGTTAACCTAAAAAGATCTTTATTATTCAAATGTGTTTCTTGTACACAACAGATACCTGTATTGTGTTGTTTAAATTCTTTAAACAAAAGGGATCTTTTATATGGGGAGTTCAGGCCCTTGACATTCATTGATAGGACTTTCAATGCCATTTATCTACATAGTCAGTCATCATTATTCAGCAAAATATAAAAATTCCAATATCAACTGGACAAAATATTACCAAAATGAATTTATTTCTAGTGGATGAAAAAAAACTAAATTTACTAGCTCTCACAAGACTAAGGTTGTGTTTATTCGACTATTAGAAAGGAAACAAGAAAGAATAGGAAAAAGCAACTAAAAGGGAAATACATTAACTGATATGGCCGCCACACGCGATGTATGGTCCTGGGTGCCATTCTTATGCACCCAGTAAGGGGATTGATGGAATAATTCCATCAGGTTCTATTAATGCTATTCCGGCATAAACTTATATAACAATAATTGTATAAATATGTATATGCACAAAACAAAACATAATTTTTTATTTATTAACGCTGGTCCAGTCCAGTAGTAACTGGTTTGGTGTTTTTTTGTGTGCATTAGGTGCCTCCATATCCTCAATCTGTAGACCCCAGTCCTGGCAGAGTTTCAATAGTTCCTGGGGGGAGGATGCCACATATCTGTTCCCTTTAAAGGAAATAATAGTTTTTACAGGGAATCCCCACTTGTATATAATGCCATGTGCACGGAGAGAGCGAGTTCCTTTGCAAAGTCCCTTCTTTTGGACAATGTGGCTGCAGATAGGTCTGAAAAAATTTAGATGTTATTACATTTTTCCGGTAGCTGAGGCAAATTTCTTATCACAGCCAATATTTTTTCTTTAGTGCGGAAAAAATGTACCTGCAGAATTACATCTCTAAGCTGCGATAGGGGGCATCCTAGGTTTTAGTAGTCTATGAGCTCTATCGATCGTTAAATCTAAGTTCGAACAATGCGGCAATAGAATGGAAAAAAATTCTGTCAGGTAAGTGAACAGATCTTCATTTTTTATTGTTTCTCGAATGCTGCGTCTACGGAGATTGTTTCTCCTTGACCGATCCTCCATATTAATTATTTTAGTTTTTAAGGCATTTAGTTCTTCTTTTAGTTTTCCTACTTCACTGGCAACCGTTTTGTGGGCTATAATTACTTTGTCCAGCTTCTCCTCAATATGAGAAGTACGGGAGCCTAGTGCTTGTATTTCATTGTGGATACTTGTTACTGCATTTTGCAGAATGTCTGTAAAGGAGATCTGAAGTTCTGACAGCATTTGCCTCATAGAGGATTCTGTCACAGGTGGTCCTTCCTTCTTATCCCCTCCAGACATTAGATCACTCTCATTAGAATCAGTTTTTTTATTTTTTATTTGAGAAGGCAGTTCATTAAGAGCCAGATTTGGTGGAGGCGAAATAACAAACTCCTACTGATTGCTGCACGGGCGGCCGGGCTGAAAGCCACTGGGGCTGACAGTTTTGCTAAAGATGGGACATCTAGAACATTAACCTTTCTAATATACTTCATAATACAATTCAATTTCCTTTTTATAGAAATCATGGCTTCCAAAAAAAACACTTATTCCCATACCATCCAGAACATAATCCTGCTGGCTGCAGCATTATCTTTGTGCAAGCTGAAGCACAGGCGGGGACAAAGTCCACTAAGTGAGGATGGAACTAGTACTTTCCTGTCCAATTATACCAAAAATCTGCAATTTTGGTATTTTTTTTATGTCTATGCCATTCACCGTACAGGATCATTAACATTATATTTTTAGACTAGACATTTGTCTAGTTTAGACATTTCTTCCACATGGCAATAAATGAATACACTAACCATACATTATACATCATACCACATGCTACACTAACTGAAGCTGTAGCATTAGAAATTTTAACTTACTGGCTGGCACTATTAGTTGTGACATGACAGCAAGCATTACAACATGACATTCTGGGGGGATCTTATGAGGCACATTTATGGGAGCACTAAGAAAGTTATGCAAAGACATGGTTAGGGTAGGATAGAAATTATATGCAATATTGACCCCAGCAACATTCTGCCTGAAAACATTCTTTAAAATGACACAGTATGAAATGATACATGTGATAAACATTATGCAAATGTTTTACCAATACATTCCTTCTTATTGCCAGTGCGTAAAAGCCCTTAGTATTGTCAGACTTGCTCATGTGTAAATTGTTGTAACTGAACAAACTATACACATGTAAATGCATGGTGGGTGTGGGGTGAAGTTTGGAAAAAAAAAGTGGGTTGCCTAGCAGGCTATTATATTTCATTTCATGTAGCCCATTTATAGTGGAAACCTTTTTTTATATTATGCAAAAATTACAGTTTATAATATTATTGAATTATGTGAATTGATATGTGATGCTATAAGGGTGTCCGGTTACCAGAAGTTGGTGGCCATATACAAAACTGTGAGTTGCTGAATTTTTTAAGTTCTATTGAGTAAAATAACAGAAACGACTACAGCAAGTTGTATTTAGATACCTCAAGTTGGAATAAACCACTGACTTTTAAGGAAAAGCCCCCAGAAAAAGTGGTATGAGAGCTGCTTTACATTGACTATTCCATCCTTGACAGTCCGGTTGTTGATGAAGAAGAGGACTAAAGCCCCGCTGCTTCCCCATATCCTCTAATGTTTTGTTAAGTAGTTTGACCCTTTGATTCAACCCTCCCTACCCTTCTGCACTTGCCTCTCCTATAACAGATTGTAATGTTTTGTTACTCGACTATATATATATTTTTTTTCAGGATAGAGCGGAGTGTTACTGTAGCATGTTTATTTTTTATTTTTATTGAAGAGCCAAGGTACATGCTCTCAAATCACCCAAGTGCAAGTAAGAAGTGCCAGTGTTCACACAAAAAAACGTGCACGAGGATGCAGTCTATCGCAAGCCCTCCTCCGAAAGGAGAGAGGCCCCCCAACAAACCAAACCCTTTGCCTCCATGTCAAAAGACACCTGCAAGGTTCCAGGTACAATTTCCCCTTTTGCCAAAGCTACTCAGGGACCGAAAGTGTTCCCGGCAGACAACTAGGCGTTAACCAGGTTGTCACCAAGGAACCAGTAAAACCAGTTTGGCATACTGCCAAAGCAGGGTTACCACAGGGTATAACAGTGAGGTGAGGAACCTCATGGCCACACACACCTCCCCTAGACCGGCAGGAGGGACACTCAGAAGGGCTACTGCACCCTACCAAATCCTTGTGAACAAACAGAACACAAAAAGTGGACACAGGGACAAAATTAAATACATATGTGGATGTACGCAGTGTGTAATACTGCCCGGACATCGGACTGAATCTATAAAAATTCCCCAATCCTAGCCGGAAGGCCGGGATACTAAGGGTGAGTATGCCCAGAAGAGTGAGAGAAAAAGTGCATGCTACATGCTTTCCTTCAAGTGGGGTTGCTAATCCCAAGTGAATTCCGGCACCCTGGGATCACCACTCCCAGGGCACTTGTGCACCTCGGCCTTCACTCTACCGAGACCTTAAGGCCAGATCCAGCAGAAACAGGTCTCATAAAGATGACTTCTGCCCTCCACAGCCATCCCTGGCACACCTGTCCTACTGTGTAGTTCCCCATCCTGCCTTGGTGGTCTTCTACACCGCCAACTAGCAGGAAAGGTACTACATTTGATTTTAACCAAAAGGCTGAGAAGCGTGTTAGTATAGCATGTGGTGCAATGTATAGCTTAGAAAACCTGTGCTTTATATTGTACTGCCATACTTTGTATGATTTGCAGTCTGGCTTACCCATTTCCATAATGGAGACTTTTACAGCACCAGAGCACATCATACAGAGAAAGTAAAAAAGAAAAGTGTAAAAAAAAGTTTATAAAAAGTCTATAAAGAGTGAGGGATAGTCAGCTAATTTATTTAGTACACTGTCCTAGCAAATATTAGTTCATCAGCATTAAACAAAAAAGTATTATTATTATTATTATTAATATTATTATTATAATTATTATGAGGAGTGACACAGCACAGCAACTCCAGAGCAATAAATAACTAATCTTCTGAACATACTACAGGGTGGGCTATTTATATGGATACACCTTAATAAAATGGGAATGGTTGGTGATATTAACTTCCTGTTTGTGGCACATTAGTATATGTGAGGGGGGAAACTTTTCAAGATGGGTGGTGACCATGGCGGCCAATTTGAAGTCCTCCATTTTGAATCCAACTTTTGTTTTTTCAATAGGAAGAGGGTCATGTGAAACATCAAACTTATTGGGAATGACAATGATGTGCTTGGTTTTAATGTAACTTTATTCTTTCATGAGTTATTTACAAGTTTCTGACCACTTATAAAATGTGTTCATTGTGCTGCCCATTGTGTTGGATTGTCAATGCAACCCTCTTCTCCCACTCTTCACACACTGATAGCAACACCGCAGGAGAAATGCTAGCACAGGCTTCCAGTATCCGTAGTTTCGGGTGCTGCACATCTCGTATCTTCACAGCATAGACAACTGCCTTCAGATGACACCAAAGATAAAAGTCTAAGGGGGTCAGATCGGGAGACCTTGGGGGCCATTCAACTGGCCCACGTCGACCAATCCACTTTCAAGGAAACTGTTCATCTAGGAATGCTCAGACCTGACACCCATAATGTGGTGGTGCACCATCTTGCTGAAAAAAACTCAGGGAACGCGACATGTTCAGTGATGAGGCAAACTTTTATGTGAATGGAAAAGTTAACAAACAAAACCACCGGTATTGGTCTGACACAAACCCACATTGAATAGATCCCTCCAAGACTGTTGGAACACAAAAATTGATGGTATGGTGTGGCACATGGGGTACAAAGATAGTGGGGCCATTCTTCATCAATGGAAACCTCAAGGCCACTGGATATGTGAAATTGCTACATGATGATGTGTTTCCCTCTTTATGCACTGAAGCTGGCATGTTCCCTGAGTTTTTCCAGCAAGATGGTGCACCACCACATTATGGGTGTCAGGTCCGAGCATTCCTAGATGAACAGTTTCCTGGAAAGTTGATTGGTCGTCGTGGGCCAGTTGAATGGCCCCAAGGTCTCCCGATCTGACCCCCTTAGACTTTTATCTTTGGGGTCATCTGAAGGCAATTGTCTATGCTGTGAAGATACGAGATGTGCAGCACCTGAAACTACGGATACTGGAAGCATGTGCTAGCATTTCTCCTGTGGTGTTGCTATCAGTGTGTGAAGAGTAGGAGAAGAGGGTTGCATTGGCAATCCAACACAATGGCAGCACATTGAACACATTTTATAAGTGGTCAAAAACTTGTAAATAACTCATGAAAGAATAAAGTTATGTTAAAACCAAGCACATCATTGTTTTTCTTGTGAAATTCCCAATAAGTTTGATGTGTCACATGACCCTCTTCCTATTGAAAAAACAAAAATTGGATTCAAAATGGCCACCATGGTCACCACCCATCTTGAAAAGTTTCCCCCCTCACATATACTAATGTGCCACAAACAGGAAGTTAATATCACCAACCATTCCCATTTTATTAAGATGTATCCATATAAATGGCCCACCCTGTAGTTGTTAGTCACTCTCCAAAGTGAACAAGATTTCCCATCACTAGGCCTGAATAGCCAATGGTCTTACTTTTCAGAGTTAAAAAAATGCACCTCTCTAGTGTTTATTTGCACACTAGTGATGCTTTTGTTTTGTTTGTGGTGTTAGAAGTACTGGCCTCATAAGCCATTTTATTTTTTTTTTTTTATTGAAAATAACTTTTTTTTAGCAACCAGACATCATTACACATACAAACGATGTACTGCATCCCAGTGCAGGCTAGGAAGCAGCACACAATAAATGAATACAGTTACCATACATAGCTTGCCAGTAAAACATACAGCACAGGTGTCCTGACACTATACATCATACCGCATGCTACACTAACATTCCTGCATCCATTATGAAACAAAGTTAAACAATGAAGCATTACAGACAGTAATAGGGCATGGGGGTTGGGGGGGATAAAGGGGGTATGGAGGGGAGATCACAGGCCCAAAGCTTTATTGAAAGGAAAAAAAAACAAGAGGGAGAGGGGGAAGTCAATAGATGTTAGGCCTCTTCTTCCTTCATATCTGGACTGTCCCTGATGAAATAGTTCCTGAGAAGCCTGCGGCAGTCCTGGACAGACATCTTCTCCGGGTTTATAATAAGGTGTTTTCTGGATAATTAGAAAGTGTCCTTATAACAGTACATAAGGTACCAGGCCTCTTGGAGAGCCTTAACCATGCTGTATCCAAGAAATAGTCTGTAAAGCAGAGAGCAATGTGACATGTTACTATTGGGAGCTCTGAGATCATATTCCAGGGGCACTGACAAAAGAGATACAAGTTTTTTTTTCTGAGTGAATGAGTACCGCCTGGATTCCCAAAGTCCACAGGCATGCATACAAGGCAGGGCCTTCTTAATAACTATCAATGCCAAATCCCAAAACTAGCCTTATGAACAGACTAAATCATTTCAAGTTTATCTACAAAGTTAATCATATTTCTAATCATTATCAGCCAATAGTCTTACTTTTTTACATGAATTTGGATTCCAAAAATTGCACCTTGCTAGTGTTTGCACACTAGTGATGCTTTTGTGTTGTTTGTGGTGTTAGCAGTACTGACCTCATTAGACATTCATTGCTCAGTAGCTCAACCCCAAGAGAAGGATGGTTAAATACTGACAGTGAATGACCAGAACTGCCCCATAAACATGTCTTTGTTTAGTTAAAGCGAGTAAACTTCAAGTTCCAATTCAAGGGAAAAAAAATATCCCTTTAGAGAAGCAGCTAATTTATGGTTTTAAAAAAATGTCAGTTTTATTTTTTAAATACTGAGTTCTATGGAACTCAATAGAAGTATGTATTTCCTAGCAATACAATTTAAGGCCATAAAAGTAAGTGCAAGGTTCTTTTTTTTATCCCTTTGTGGCTCAAAAAACATCAATTTTTGGGCAATTTTTATCGATAAAAATGTCTGGTTTACAAATCATATAATATCATTTGCTACAGTATAAATAAATGAACAAGAAAAAAAGATGAAAAACTGTTCAAAAATGGTATAAGTGCAAGAAAAGAAAAGCTTCAGGGTTGGTTCACACCACGTTTTGTACTTACGGTTCCCGTATATGGCTGGGAGGAGGGGCTTAACCGCGGCGCCCGCACTCAGCCATATAGGGGAACCGTATAGCCCCCCCCAGCCGTATACGGGAACCGTAAGTACGAAATGTGGCGTGAAACCACCCTAAGCAATTTTGCTATTTGTGAAAAACATGCATCTTTTTAATACATGTGGGGAAAGAACACATTACGTGGTTAAATAGATAAATGTAAATTACCCCCCATAGTTCTCAGATTGCGGTGAGAAAAAAAAGTGTATTTGGGCCATTATTTTTGGGATGAAAATACCCAAAAGCTGATGTTTTTTTCTAAACCATAAACTGCTGAAACCAGAACCTTGCACCAAAGCTAAAAAGGAGCTGCTTTTCTAATGGGATATCTTTTACTTGAATATGCAAAGGCATGCAAATGATTTGCAGAAATGAATCATGGGTTTTATTTGCAACTTGAAGTCCACTCGCCTTAACTAAACAAAGCCATGTTTATGGGGCAGTTCTGGCCATTCACTATGAGTATTCAACCAGCCTTCTCTTGTGAGTTCAGCTACTGACCAGTGATCAAGTGTAAGTGCCTTTTGGCTTTGATCAAGTGTAGTATCTGTTCTTATCAGTTTTGGTGACGCCGGGATGGGTGCTGCATGGAGAATGCAGGTTTTCCGGGGCTGGTTCTGAGGAATGAGCTCGACGGCTGCCTCGATGTGACCTGTTCCCTCCAGGTCTTGCCATGAGGCTGAGAGGGTCTAGAGCTGAGGTACTTTTGTGCCTCGGGGAGTGGTGACCCCCGAGGTGCCGAAACTCACTGGGAGTATTGGCTCACTGAGTTGAAGCACGGGCACCATAATCTCTTGATTCCTGGCTTTCTGGCTAGGATCAGAGAAATTTTTATAGATCCGGCCGGATGTCCGGGGAGTATATCTGCACACATTCACTTATTTATTTCTTTTTGTCTCACTGTGTCACTTTTTGCGTGTTGTGTGTTCACAGGATTTGTCAGGATGCGGTAGCCCTTCTGGGTGTCCCTCCTGGCGGTCTAGGGGAGGTGTGTGTGGCCATTAGGTTCCGCACCCCCCTGCAAACACCCAGGGTACTCTTGCTTTGGCAGGGTACCTACGGTTATCGGCTGTGCGGGCGGGAGCATTTGTGGTCCCCTAGTAGCTTCGGCGAAAAGGGACATCGAACCTGGAACCTCGCAGGTACCTTTTGGTCCGGAGGCGAAGGGTAAGGTTTGTTGGGGGGCCTCTCTCCTATCGGAGAAGGGCTTGCGATAGACCGCATCCTTTGTGCACGTTTTTTTAGTGTAACACGTTTTCACTTTTTCTTGCACTTTGGGTGAATCGAGAGCACGTTCCTCGGCTTTAGATAAAAAAAAAAAATCAAGAGCATGTTCCTCGGAAATCAAAAAAAAAAAAAAAAAAAGTGATCAAGTGTATTATCTGTGAGATATGAGATACAATTTTATCCATCACTACTGTATCTTTTTAATTTTTAAATGGTACCCTACAAAAAATTTTATCAAAAAAGGTATTTCCATCACTTTTTGGGATTGCTAAAGTCCAAAAAAGAATAAAAACTGCCTGCAAAAATAGACTTCTATGGGAGAAAAACGCTGCGATTTTGACATAAAAATCGCCAGTGGCTCAATATGCTGGGACTTTTGAAAAAAGCCAAGAAGCTGAAAAAATTGTGAAAAAACTCCAAAAGGATAAAAAAAAAATGCCAAAATGAAAAACGCCAAGTAGAAAAAGAATTTTGCGATTTCTCATTAAATCAATGAGAAATCGCTAAATTCTTTTTCTACTTGGCATTTTTCATTTTGGCGTTTTTTTTTTTGGAGTTTTTTCTCTCATTTTTCAGCTTCTTGGCAGTTTTCAAAAGTCCCAGCATATTGAGCCACTGGCATTTTTTATGTCAAAATCGCAGCTACCATCTGGCCACAGCGTTTTTTGGCTGAATAAACGGCAGATTTGGCATTTTTCTCTGCGTGTTTTACCCCCCCCCCCCCCCCCCCAAAAAAAAAAAAAAAAGTAGAAATTTAGCCTTATATTTCCTATTCCATTTGAGTATACTTCTGGCTTTGGCTCAAAAACTGCAGTGGCAGTTTTCCCCAAAAACGCAGGAAAAAACCTATGTGGAAACATAGCCCTACACTCCTCTCCCCTTGCTGCGTTGGTCTTTTAAAAAATATATAGGGCATGTGATTTATCTCTTTTGCATTCTCTGACCTCTTCTTATTTGTCCATTTGCATGCTGTTGCAGTGCAATGTGTAAAATGTGTACTATAGGATGTTATTTTTTTCCTTTTCCTGTGTATTGTCCTCTTGCTTTAAAAAAGCATGTACATATTATGCCATGTTTAAGCCAGCGCTGCATCCCAGTATACTATATGTATTTGATGACCGATTTCAATTAAGATAATTTCATTTAAAAAATGGTTAAAGGGGTCTTCCATCCAAAAATTATCAGTGGACAAGCCACAGGATAGCCTATTAATAGCCTATTAATAGTTGATTGGCACAAACACATGGCACCCCTGCGGCGTTGGATTTTCCTTATTATTTACGTCAGTTTGGACACCAGAAGCCTTGGCTCCACATATTGTTTGTAGTAGTGATGCCAGGTTACTGCAGCACAACTCTCATTAACTTCATTTGTAACCCAGGATTAGTGATGAGCAGAAGATTCCATACTCGAATTTGGAATATTTTGCTAATATATTGACTATTATTTGTCCTATGTTCACGAAATTTTGGCTGAGATCAAGTGTAGTATCTGTTCTTATCAATGGTTTAGTCTCTGCCATTGATGTAGGATGGATGCTGCATGGAGGATCAGGTGTTTCAGGGCTGGTGAAACGAAACCAGCTCAACGGCTGTCCTGATGTGACCTGTTTCCTCCGGGTCTTGCCATGGGGGGTGTGTGTTATAACTCACTGAGTGAAAGCACTGCACCATTACTCTTCACCTTTAGCACTCACCCTTGGTATCCCGGCCTTCTGGCTAGGATCAGGGAAACTTTTATAGATCCGGCTGGATAACTGGGCAGTATATCTGCACTCGCCCACTTATTATTTATTTTTTTTTTTGTTTGTCACTGTGCCACATTTATGTGTCTGTTTTTGTACACAGGATTGTCAGGATGTGGTAGCCCTTCTGGGTGTCCCTCCTGGCGGTCTAGGGGAGGTGTGTGTGGCCATTAGGTCCCTCACCTCCCTGCAACCCCTGGGCATCTTGGCTTTGGTCAAGATGCCATCAGTATACGGCTCCTAGGCTGATACCTTGGTCAACGCCTAGGTTGAAGCCAGGAGCATTTTTGGCTCCTTAGTAACTTCGGCGAAAAGGGGCATCGTTGCAGGTGCCTTTTGGCCTGGAGGTTAAAGGTAGGTTTGTTGGGGGGGCCTCTCTCCTGTTGGAGAAGGGCTTAGCGATAGACCGCATCCTTTGTGCACATTTTTTTTAATGTGACACGTTTGCACTTTTTCTTGCACTTTGGGTGATAGAGAGCACTTGCCTCGGCTCTTAAAAAAAAAAAATCTGTTCATATCAGTTTCCTACTGGGGAAGAAGTCTCGCCGGTATGGGACTGGTGGGGATGAGTGCTGCATGGAGGGGCAGGTGTTCCGGGGCTGGTTTTGAGGAATCAGTTTGATGGCTGTCCTGATGTGACCTGTTTCCTCCAGGTCTTGCCATGAGGTTGGGGGGTGTAGAGCTGAGGTACTTCTGTTCCTTGGGGAGTGGTGACTCTGAGGTGCCGAAACTCACTGGCCGTTATAACTCACTGAGTAAACGCACTGCACCATACTCTTCACCTTTTGCACTCACCCTTGGTATCCTGGCCTCCTGGCTAGGATCAGGGAAATTTTTAAGCGCACTCATTCACTTATTCACTTTTTTTTGTATGTCACTGTGCCACGTTCGTGTTTTTCTTTGTACTCAGGATGCAGTAGCCCTTCTGGGTGTCCCTCCTGGTTGTCTAGGGGAGGTGTGTGGCCTTTTGGTTCCTCACCTCCCTGCAATCCCTGGGTATCTTTGCTTTGGTCAAGATGCCATCAGTATACGGCTCCTCAGCTGATACCTTGGTTAACGCCTAGGTTGAAGCCAAGTGCATTTTCGGCCCCTTAGTAGTTTTGGTGAAAAGGGACATCGAACCTGGATCCTTGCAGGTGCCTTTTGGCCAGGAGGTGAAGGTTAGGTTTGTTGGGGGGCCTCTCTCCTGTTGGAGAAGGGCTTAGCGATAGCCCGCATCCTTTGTGCACGTTTTTTTTTTTTTGTGTGACACGTTTGCACTTTTTCTCACACTTTGAGTACTTGCCTCGGCTCTTTAAAAAAAAATCTTTTCTTATCAGTTTCATTCTGGTGGGGATGGGTGTATCAGGGCATTCCGTGGCTGTTTCTAAGGAATCAGCTTGACGGCTGCCCTAATGTGACCTGTTTTCTCCAGATCTCGCTGAGAGGGTCTAGAGCCGAGGTACTTTAGTGCCTCGGGGAGTGGTGACCCTGAGGTGCCGAAACTCACTGAGTGGTAGCATGGGCACCATGAACTCTTCACCTTGTGGCACTCACCTTCCCGGCCTTATGGCTAGGATCAGATAATTTTTTTTATAGGTCCGGGCAGTGTATCTGCACACATTCACTTATTCATTTATTTTTGTGTCACTTTTTGCGTGTTGTGTGTCCACAGGATTTTTCAGCATGTGGTAGCCCTTCTGGGTGTCCCTCCTGGCGGTCTAGGGGAGGTGTGAGTGTCCATAAGGTTCTGCACCTCCCTGCAAACACCCTGGGTACTCCTGCATTGGCATGGTACCGACCATTATCGGCACTGTGGGCAGATACCTTGGCTAACGCCAAGGGGGATGACTGGAGCATTTGTGGTCCCTTAGTAGCTTCGGCAAAAAGGGACATCGAACATGGAGCCTCACAGGTACCTTTTTTGGTCCGGAGGCGAAGGGTAAGGTTTGTTGGGGGGCCTCTCTCCTATAGGAGAAGGGCTTGCGATAGTCCGCATCCTTTGTGCATGTTTTTTTTTATAGTGTAACATGTTTGCACTTTTTCTTGCATGTTGGGTGATTTGAGAGCACGTTCCTCAGCTCAATAAAAAAAATCTGTTCTTATCAGTTTCAGCCAGTGATTTGAAGTGCTGGTGAGGATAGGTTTACTAGGGCATTCCGGGGCTGGTTCTGAGGAATCATCTCAATGGCTGCCCTGATGTGACCTGTTTTCTCCAGGTCTCACCATGAGGTTGAGAGGGTCTAGAGCCGAGGTATTTTAGTGCTTTTGGGGAGTGGTGGTGCCAAAACTCACTGGGTGTCCCTCCTAGCAGTCTAGGGGTGTGTGTGGCCATTAGGTTCCACTCCCTCTGCAAAAACCCTGGGTACTCCTGCATGGGCAGAGTACCGACCATTATCAGCTCTGCGGGCAGATACCTTGGCTAACACCAAGGGGGATGCCGGGAGCATTTGTGGTCCCTTAGTAGCCTCGGCAAAAAGGGACATCGAACCTGGAACCTTGCAGGTACCTTTTGGTCCAGAGGCGAAGGGTAAGGTTTGTTAGGGGGCCTCTGCCCTATCGGAGAAGGGCTTGTGATAGACCGCATCCTTTGTGCACGCTTTTTTAGTGTAACACGTTTGCACTTTTTCTTGTACTTGGTGATTCGAGAGCACGTTCCTCGGCTCTTAGATAAAGGAAGCACGGGCACCATGAACTTTTCACTTTGTGACACTCACCTCTTGATTCCCAGCCATCTGGCTAGGATCAGAAAAATGTTTATAGATCCCGGCAGTATACCTGCATACATTCACTTATTTCTTTCTTTCTTTTTTTTTTTGTGTTACTTTTTATGTTCACAGGATTGTTAGGATGCGGTAGCCCTTCTTGGTGTCCCGTCTAGGGGAGGTGTGTGTGGCCATTAGGTTCCGCACCTCCCTGCAAACACCCCGGGTACTCCTGCTTTGGCAGGGTACCGACCGTTATCGGCTCTGTGGGCAGATACCTTGGCTAACGCCAAGGGGGATGCCGAGAGCATTTTTGGTCCCTTAGTAGCTTCAGCGAAAATGGACATTGAACCTGGAACCTCACAGGTACCTTTTGGTCCAGAGGCGAAGGATAAGGTTTGTTGGGGTGGCCTATCTCCTATCGGAGAAGGGCTTGTGATAGACAGCATCCTTTGTGCATGTTTTTTTTTAGTGTAACACGTTTGCACTTTTTCTTTCACTTTGAGTGATTCGAGAGCACGTTCCTCTGCTCTTAGATATGTTCACGAAATTCGCATATTCGCTATGTTCATTCATTTTCCATGTGAAAATTTGCATGAAAGATTTTCATACAAAATTAGCATGTGAGAAAAAAAACCTGAAAATGTGCATGTAAAATTTGCATAACAATTTGCATGTGAAAGAAAAAAAAAAGAATATTCATCATTACGAATATATAGCACTATATTCTAAATATTCGCAAAATCGCGAAGTGACGATATTCTCCATAAAAATTCACATTACGAATATTTGTGCTCAACTCTATCCAGGGTCACTACTAAGAAATGTACAGCGCTGAGTATCCTGGCTTTCAAACCGACTCAAAAGAATATTGAAAACCATGGTTGCCCAGTGTATAGCCGAGGAACGTGCTCTCAAATCACCCAAAGTGCAAGAAAAAGTGCACAAAGGATGTGGTCTATCGCAAGCCCTTCTCCGACAGGAGAGAGGCCTCCCAAATGTAATCACAGCCTGAGGGTCCATTAACATGGGCAGATTTAATTGTGAGCTAGCAGCGTGTTTCCCACTGCGAGTCTGAATCCAGGCTTACTCTCTTTGCAGCAAAATTTCCACTACAGAAAATCTGCAGCAGATTACATCGAAGTCAATGTAATCTGCTCTGGATTTTCCACTGCTTAAAATCTGCCAAGGAGAGCCCGCGTCAATTCAGATTTGCAGTGGGAAACATTCTGCTATCTGGCAATGAAATCTGTCCATGTGAAAGGACCCTAAAAGATTCCATAGATTGCTCATAACTTTCAGAAAAATAATCATTCAGCCAACAGTTTACTTTCCCAGCTTCTCCATACAAATGGGTAAATCTGGGTGAAAACATGCTTATCTATCCTAAAATAATAGATTCCATATATACAGTGTATGTTTGTAGGGTCTTGGGGTATCATGGGGTAAGCATGCTGTAGTTTTTCCTGTTGATTTAATCCTTTTCAATAGAAACTCCAAAATTCAGCAACTCACAGTTTTTGAATATGCTCTCAAACGTCTGGTAACCGGACAAAAATTTAGTGACACTTATAATAATTCATATCATTCAATAATATTATAAACTGTAATTTTTGCCAAAATATATAAAAGGTTTCTACTAAATCTGGGCTACATGAAATACAATAGCCTACTAGAACACTTTTGTTTCCAAACATCCCCCCGCCCACCATGCATTTACATGTATATAACATTCATATTTACATGTGTATAGCATTTACTTACAATAATTTATACATAAACAAGACCGGCAATACAAAGGGCTTTTACACACTGGCAATAAGAAGAAATGGATCGGTAAGACATTTGCAACATGTATCATTTCAAAGAATGTCTTTAGGCAGAAAGTAGCCTCTGTCAGGAACTGTTCGCAGCAGCATAGGTTTGCTATGGGGATTTGCTCCTGCTCTGGACAGTTCCTGATACGGACAGAGAGCATTGTGGTCAGACTGGAAAGAACTAGACAACTTCCTCTGGTGCATGCAGCAGCTGATAAGTACTGGAAGGATTAAGATTGTTTAAATAGAAGTAATTTACATACCGTATTTTTCGCCGTATAAGACGCACTTTTTCTTCCCCAAAACTGGGGGGGAAAAGTTGGTGCGTCTTATACAGCGAATACACACCTATCGGGTCGGTCCCTGCGGCCATCAACAGCCGGGACCCGTTGCTAATACAGGACATCACCGATCGCGGTGATGCCCTGTATTAACCCTTCAGACGCGGCGATCAAAGCTGACCGCCGCGTCTGGAGGGAAAGTGACACTAACCCAGCCGCTCAGTCGGGCTGTTCGGGACCGCCACGGTGAAATCGCGGCATCCCGAACAGCTTACAGGACACTGGGAGGGACCTCACCTGCCTCCTCGGTGTCTGCTCCGTGTCGGGATCCCCTGCATGGCCGGCGCCATCACGTCGTCGCGTGCGCCATCCCGTCATCCGATAGGAACGGCGTGCATAGTGATGTGATGACGGCAACAGAGAGCGAGGATCCCGGGGAAGAAGACGTCCGGAGCGTCGGGGGACACCACGGGGCCGCGGCGACAGCGATGGAGCGACATCCAGGGCAGCGGTTAAGGGTCCGGAGCGGCGGGGACACGTGAGTATTACCTCCTATACCAGTGGTCTTCAACCTGCGGACCTCCAGATGTTGCAAAACTACAACTCCCAGCATGCCCGGACAGCAAACGGCTGTCCGGGCATGCTGGGAGTTATAGTTTTGCAACATCTAGAGGTCCGCAGGTTGAAGATCGCTGTTGGGTTCAGAATCTTTTTTTCTAGATTTTGCACCTTTAAAATTGGGTGCGTCTTATATTCCAGTGCATCCTGTAGGGCGAAAAATACGGTATCTGTTTAACTTTCTGGCACGAGTTGATTTTTAAACATTTTTTTCCTGCGGAGTACCCCTTTAAAGGGGTTAGCCAGGAATAGAAAAACATTGCTTCATTCTCTAAGAAAGAGCGCCACCCTTGATCTCAGCTTGCGTGGTGAATTGCAGATCAGTTCCATTGAAGTGAATAGAGCTAAGTTGCAATACCATACACAACCTGAGGACAGGTGTGGCACTGTTTTTTGGAAGAAGGCAACTGTGTTTTTCTTCTAATAGATAACCACGTTAAGACTCTTTCTGATAGAGTAATCTTATTAAGAGCTGTTTTTTTTTTTCTTAGAGCATTTAGGGTAAAGACGGAGATGAGTATCCTCTGAGTGATATGACAGCTCTGTATAACAATCCTAATAGAAGAAGAAAAATAGAGGGCACTTGAGCGGATCATTCTCCATTAACTGTAATGTAGCACTTTGCGACTCATAATTGTAGCAAGATTAGTTTACATTTTTGTCCATTTTCACTGAATAATTTAACACTATCGTCAATGTGCACACAATATAAGGGCTTTTATTTCTTATTACTAATTTTATTTAGCATCATGCACTTTAAATCAAAATTTCCCAGAAATGTAACACCTGAATTACGCAGTATGCAAATTAGTATAGGAAGTGAATTAATTATTCTAGGTTATATTGTGGAATATTACAACTGGCTCACACAATTGCACAGACACTGTACAGTGATCCCTCAACTTACAATGGCCTCAACATACAATAGTTTCAACATCCAATGATCTTTTCTGGACCATTGTAACTTGAAACCAGACTTAACATACAATGCTGTAGAATCTGTGAAATGTGTCAATGGCTGGAAGTACCGACCAATCAGAATGGGCATTTCACTGGTAAAACCCCTGTATTACTGAAGTACATGCACTGACTGGTGTCTGGTAGCGCCCCCTACTGTACAGGGAGGTACTACGTGTTCTGTACTACTTTTAACCTATGCCAAGGTTAGCTGCTCCTTTTGAACCAAGTAAGGACGACTCCATTTTACTTTTTTTTAGGACATTGTGTGTACTATACAGGACCTGAAGAGACTCCTGTTCTCTACATAGACCAGTGTTTCCCAACGAGGGTGCCTCTAGCTGTTGCAAAACTACAACTCCCAGCATGCTGGGAGTTGTAGTTTTGCAAAAGCTGGAGCCACCCTGGTTGGGAAACACTGACATAGACAGTGATTTACAGCTCCCAGCAGATCTGTCTTACTTTTACATGTAAGGATTTGCTTTATCTCTATTAGTTATCTACTTATTTTTCTTTAATCCTCACTTTTTCCTATTTTTGGATGACATTTTGTTGGCTTCAGAACCAATTACCAGGTTCCCATAGAGTTATGGTCTCAACATACAATGGTTTCAACATACAATGGTCGTCCTGGAACCGATTAATATTGTAACTTGAGGGACTACTGTATACACTACTAGGACTACACCTGCATACTGGGACTGATCTGCACAGACCTCGTGTCCAACAAAGACTGGAATGTGCAAACCAAGTGGAAGTAGCCTTTATTATTATTTCGTTTCAGTTTAGTTTATATAACTCCTATTTTTTTTTCATGAGCCTAATACAGGTGCATTTTTGCATCCACATTACTGCCACAAGTCCCTGACCCACTGCAGGTCCAATGACCTGAACTGACAGCATCATACATTTGATTGTATAAGGCACTGGTAATTTGTTTTTATATAGAGCAGCAAAGCCTATTATTAGAGAATAATGTAGAGGCTCTAGTGTATGTCTTGTGCTTACCTGTTGTAGTTGATGTAGCAGGAGTGGGTTAGGCTCCACTGTGGATACAAATCCATCATAGAAATGCTTCTGTAAGGCTAGGTTTCCACTTGTTTTTTTTTTCTGGCAGTTTTTGGAAAACTGCCACTGCAGTTTTTGAGCAAAAGCCAGAAGTGGATCCATAAGGAATAGGACATATAAAATAAGGATTTATACTTCTCCTCCGTTATGGATCCTCTTCTGACTTTGGCTCAAAAACTGCAGAGGCAGATATCCAAAAACTGCCAAAAAAAAAAACAAGTGGAAACCTAGCCTAATGCTGCCTACATTTCTTATAACTCCTCTGGCTTTCGATATGGTGTTTGATCACTGCACTTGGTCAATCTAATTAAACTGCTAGTGCTGGAGTTTACCTAGTTGAAATCATTAGACTCATAAGTGTGTAAAGGTCAGTTCACATTATGTACAGTTTTGATGCGTTTTCTTATTTAATGTGCGTTTTTTAGAGAAAAATTACCATGAGGTGAAAATGTTGTGACCTATAATCACAACTAAGGTGATTTATGAGGATTTAAAGTCTTCAGACTGTGTTTGCACATTGGATTTGTGCTCAATTTTTCACGTTTTTCCAGCATTTGGGCTATATTTGCTTCACTTTCCAAAATAGCAATAAAAAGACAAATTTTGACCATGATTTGCTCGATTGCAGTAATATAGTTTCTTTTATGCAGCAATTTGGCAAAATCATGGTATAAGCTTAAAAAAAAGCAAGACAGGAAATGGAGAGGTGTATATATTTACGATAAATCTTCATTCCAGTAAGATAACAGCAGCTGCCGCAGCAATAGCGTGCAAGTAAAGTTGGGAGGGGGTCAATGAGCTAACAGGTGCGATTTAATAGGCGATGATGTCATCTTGTAGTTCACAGATGACCGGGACTGACCACTTCCTCTGACACATTGAAGGGGTACTCCATTGGCCAGTGTTCAGAATTAAATGTTCCGAATGCTGTTTTCACGCTGCGGGAGTTGGCCAACCCCTTGTGACATCACGGCCACGCCCCTCTGAATGCAAGTCTATGAGAGGGGGCATGGCAGCAGCCATGCCCACTCCCACTGACGTGCATTGAGGGGGCATGGCCATGATGACATGAGGGGCGTGGCCAACCCCCGCAGCATAAAAACTGTTCATTTAGTTCCGAACGCTGCCCAGTGGAGTACCCCTTTAAGCCATGTAAGGTTGGGTTCATATATGTCTGGCATCCGGGATAAGTGAACTCAGCCTAAATCTCGATGCAACTGATGCCACAACTGATGACAACTTGTCTTCAGTTGTATGGCATACATTGTTTCTGGGCAACGGACAGGGGAACACAGCAAGCTGCGTTCCCCTGTCCAGTCCCCTCAAAATTGAGACGCTGAATGATTGTGAACTGTCCCATTCAAATGAATATGATCAGTTCTAGCATGCCGGAGGGAAACTGTGCCAGATGCCGCACATATGTGAACCCAGCCTAACTTTCTGTGGGGCTGACTGGTGATCACATGGCCAAGTTAGAGTAATGAAATGATGAAAGGGTCCAGAGGTGGGCACCAATAAGCCACGCCTATTTTGAACCATTTAGATACAAGGGCTATGGCAGCAAACTGAATCTTTTCCGGGGTAAAGGAAAGCCTAGCTACATCTCAGTTTGTAAAGTAATATCAACACTTGTCCATGTTCCATATGGCTAAAAACATAGAGAAACATTCTTTTCTAGGAGAACACTATGTTGTATCCAGTCCAGTGTATTTCTATGTAGTATGTGCTGTGGAAACATAAAATAATGTTTGCTTTATGTTCTGACTCTATTCTATGTACCGTATATACTCGAGTATAAGCCGAGTTTTTCAGCACAATTTTTCGTGCTGAAAACGCCCCCCTCGGCTTATACTCGAGTGAACTCTCCGCCTGTCAATCCCTTCTCAGTGGCCTTCAATAGAGATGAGCAAACTTACAGTAAATTCGATTCGTCATGAACTTCTCGGCTCGGCAGTTGATGACTTATCCTGTGTAAATTAGTTCAGCCTTCAGGTGCTCCGGTGGGCTGGAAAAGGTGGATACAGTCCTAGGAAAGAGTCTCCTAGGACTGTATCCACCTTATCTAGCCCACCGGAGCACCTGAAAGCTGAACTAATTTATGCAGGAAAAGTCATCAACTGCCGAGCCGAGAAGTTTGTGACAAATCGAATTTACTGTAAGTTCGCTCATCTCTGGTCTTCAACCTGCGGACCTCCAGATGTTGCAAAACTACAACTCCCAGCATTCCCGGACAGCCGATGGCTGTCCGGGCATGCTGGGAGTTGTAGTTTTGCAACATCTGGCGGTCCGCAGGTTGAAGACCACTGATGAAGGGATTGACAGGCGGTGATGATGAAGGGGGGGGAGGATGATGACAAAGGCCGCAGTGGTCTTCAACCTGCGGACCTCCAGATGTTGCAAAACTACAACTCCCAGCATGCCCGGACAGCCGATGGCTGTCCGGGCATGCTGGGAGTTGTAGTTTTGCAACATCTGGAGGTCCGCAGGTTGAAGACCACTGATGAAGGGATTAACAGGCGGTGATGATGAAGGGGGGGATGATGACGGGGTCTGGATGATGACGGGGGTCTGGATGATGGAGGATGATGTATTTCCCACCCTAGGCTTATAGTCGAGTCAATAACTTTTCCTGGGTTTTTGGGGTAAAATTAGGGGCCGCGGCTTATATTCGGGTCGGCTTATACTCGAGTATATACGGTAAATAGAATACAAAGCGTGAAGAGTGAGAACTGTGAGATTCGGTAACATTTCTTCATCACACTATTTCTAAAACACGGTGACCACGCATCATTTTCCAGATACGTAAATCTGCCTCTAGAAAGATACTTTGATACACAGCACTTCTTATCTTTTATTCGGTCCTGAACATGTGTTTTCACACTCTGCGTTTCCATTGAGAGCTAATAAAATGCCCCAGTGTTTTGTGAGGCAGGACCTACAGTAACATTTTACGTCCAGCAATAATGTTTTTTATTGGCTCTATGATAAATGTCGCTGCGTTAATAGGACTCGAGTGCCTCCAGTTCTAAAGTGATTAAGCAGTGAATAACACCTCTGTTATTGTAACAATGTGTGAACACCACAACGCCGCTCCAAACACCCGAATCCCCGGGAAAAGCCAGATTGTTTTGATGAATTTTTATTGGTATATCCCTGTTTTCTGCTACATGCAGTCATTAGGTTATGTCAATTACAGGAAACAGTTCAATATACTAAGGGTGTCTGCAAAAAATGCTCCATTAAATGGAATTAAGCATGGTTTAGGTTCAGATGGAAATAATACATTAATATGTAATCTCAGATCCTATATTCTAATGTGCCTCGTAAAGATTTAAGCTTGTTATTATGTCATGTGATCCAGCCATAGAGATTGTGCTTTTGTATAGGAAGTGTTCCTGTTGAAGAGGATGTCTAGGCTAATAATATAATGTGATGTCCTCCTGTCACTCTACGTCATGGAGATTGATATATTCCCCTAAGGGCTTATACAGTGACCCCTCGACATACGATGGCCCCGACATACGATCATTTCAACATGCGATGGCCTCTCAGAGGCCCTCACATGTTGAAGGCAGCATCAACATACGATGCTTTTGTATGTCGGGGCCATCACATAAACGACTTTCCGGCAGCGCTGACTACTTCAGCTGCCGCCGGATAGCCGTTTACGGTGCCCCATAAGCTCCAGTGATGGTCACTCACCTGTCCTCGGGGCTCCGGCGCGTCCTCCTCGGGATCCTCTTTATCGTCGGCGCTCTCCATCGACGCCATCACGTCGCTGAGCACGCTGTCCCGTCATCCAATAGGAGCGGCGTGCGTAGCGAAGTGATGGCAGCGATGGAGAGCGCGGTTGCTGGGGAAGCAGAGGCCTTGCCGGAGCGTCGGGGACACCTTGGGGACGCGGAGACAGCGATGGACGGCGACATCCAGGACAGCGGTGACGAGCGGTGACAGTCTGGAGCAGCGGGGACAGGTGAGTACATTTATAGTTTTCTACAGAAACACCCTCCATAGTTTACACTGGGCAAAAGGGATAGTGTTTTGCCTTGAGTAAAGATTTATAAAGACGTGGGGAGATTTATAGGTCATTCACACTCCACTGGAAATTTTGGGAAGGAAGGGTATGCAAAGCAGCTTTCACAACACTCTTTTCCATGTGGCTTTCCCTGTCTGCAGATAGGTATTCATTCCTTCTGGAGAAATTCTGTGCAGAAAATGCATTGGGTGGCCAGGATGTAGACTGGCAATAGGAAAACTCTTATCAGGTAGGTGAACTGGAGATGCTGGATTCTTTGGTTTGGGCTAAACGCATTTCAGAGGTCACTTAACCCCTTTCTTCAGTAGCTGGAACTTTTCTCACACCACTAAGTTCCAGCTACTGAAGAAGGGGTTTAAGGGGCATCAAAGCTGGTTCCTTAAGTTAAAGAGGTGATGTGTATCTTGTGAAATATACAGTGAAAAATTACAAGCTGCATGAACTACAGCTTGGTTTCCTATTGAAATCATGTGGATTGAGTGGGGAATCTGTGTGAAAATTACTCTATGTCAACATAGTACAACATCCGTAGAGTTACACAAGCCCACAGTGTACTTCCATATTACTCCAATCTCATAGAGATTTATAAAGACGTGGGGAGATTTATAGGCCATTCACACTCCACTGGAAATTTTGGGAAGGAAGGGTATGCAAAGCAGCTTTCACAACACACTCTTTTCCATGTGGCTTTCCCTGTCTGCAGATAGGTATTCATTCCTTCTGGAGAAATTCTGTGCAGAAAATGCATTGGGTGGCCAGGATGTAGATTGGCAATAGGTAAACTGTAGGTAGGTAGACTGGAGATGCTGGATTCTTTGGTTTGGGCTAAACGTATTTCAGAGGTCACTTAACCCCTTTCTTCAGTAGCTGGAACTTTTCTCACACCACTAAGTTCCAGCTACTGAAGAAGGGATTAAGGGGCATTGAAGCTGGTTCCTTAAGGAGTTAAAGAAGTGATGTGTATCTTGTGAAATCTACAGTGAAAAATTACAAGCTGCATGAACTACAGCTTGGTTTCCTATTGAAATCATGTGGATTGAGTGTGGAATCTGTGTGAAAATTACTCTATGTCAACACAGTACAACATCCATAGAGTTACACAAGACCACAGTGTACCTCCATATTACTCCAATCTCATAGAGAGTTTAATTTTCTAAACAATATAGCAAATGTTGCTGTACAGGCTCTGCTGTCTTGTCTTCAGTGGGATTCTGCAGCCCTGTGTACGCTGTAATATTTTGGCAGAAGTAAATTTGAATTCCAGACTCTGCCAAAAGAATGAACATGTTAACTCTTTCAGCAGAATGCTGTGCCGAACTTTATTGCTGTCCATGGGGACAGCACACACGTCCATGTTTGGGCGGATATTTTGTAGTGTGTAAATACCCTTAGGTCAGGTTCACACCACAGAATTTCCGACCGAAATTCTGCTTCTGAATTATGGTAGGAGATTCCGCTGCATGAAGGTAAAATGCAGATGAATGGTTTTTCCTTTAACCCATTAACACTGCGCAATTTTCTAGGTGCAATTTCTGTCTTTGTTAATACATAAATTTAGGTAAAAGGATTTATTGGAGATTTAACAAAAAATGTACATGCTGCAGATTCCAAATCTCCACTTGCCGTCAATTTCTATGTGACTTGCAGACAGATTTTATTTACAACGCTTGAAAGCAATTTTATAAAAATCTTATCCACAATTCTAATACAGTAATACTCTGAGACATTTCTGCACATGAATCCACTGCAGAAAATCCACGGCAGATCCAAACCATTTGAAAGTTGCCTTATTGTTATTGGAATGAGAAAGGGATAAAACAGGTAATAAGGTATAAAGTAAAACTAATCTTTGTCACAAACTGCGAGAGTTAATAAGACTAAGTCAAATTCTTGTTTGACGTCTACAGGTGTGACTGTGCGTTTTTAAGTGATACATTTCTTTTAGTGCTTATGGAAGACTACGTTCTCTTTTTCCTCCCTGAAAAAGTGATTAGCACCTTTAGTTCACGGCCACCCTCTCCTTTTTTTTAACACTGAATATACTATCAAAATCTTTTTATAACAAATTTGACCTACTTAGAAAAAGTTTTCCTTGACATCCCATTTTAACATTTGTGTATTTTCTACTTGTGCAAAACTAAATTTCCAAGTGGGTTCTCTTTAACCGATATTTCAGCACATGGATTTTGATGCTGCCATATGTAAGCAGAATGTGAGGGTGCGAGCAGAGAAGACTCAAGGGTTGTCCCTGAGAGCTTAGGACTAGGTATCAATGAGACATTATCAGGTGCTGAAGCCCCTCCCTCAAGAAGACCCTCATGGAATACATAGTCGACCTAATGAACCAGCCATGGCCCGGGTTAAATACCAAGTTGTAGCCTTAACGATGGTCATGATCGGTAGGATCTCTACCTCACTAAGAAAATTAACCAGAAACGTTCTCCATTTCTTGAAAAACCCCTTAGCTAATTTTTCTCTAGTGCGTCCCAATTCTGTCAAGTCGAGAAACATGTATCTTTTAACCTGGGTCAAGACCTCCCCTACAGTTGTCATAGCGTTTGGCCACCAGTATGAAAATATGGAGTAGAAGAGACACCGATTAGTGTTGCTCGCGAATATTCGCAATACAAATTTTATTTGCGAATATCGCATATTCGCGAATTCGCGAATATTCGCGAATATAGCACTATATATATTCGTAATTACGAATATTCATTTTATTTTTATTTTTTTAAATTCACAGTACACATCACAGTGATCATCCCTCTCTGCTTCCAGCTTGTGTGGTGTAAAGAAGGCTCTAATACTACTGTGTGAGACTGGCTATGTAAATTTTCGCATATGCGAATTTTCGCTTATGATAATTTCTTAATATGATAATTTTCGTATATGCTAATTTTCGCATACGCGAATTTCCGCATATGCGAAAATAAAACGCGAATATTACGAATATGTGAATTTTGCGAATATATGACGAATATTCGCCCATATATTCGCGAAATATCGCAAATTCGAATATGGCCTATGCCGCTCAACACTAACACCAATACCCCCTCCGGGTTGATATGGAGCAAAATTTGTTTACAGTCAAGGGGAATAGATGTCAGGAGTTGTCGTTCCAGGTAAGAAAACAGCTCAGTCCAGAAGTCCCAGACATGGGGAAAGGTCAACAGTCCATGTAAAAAGTCAGTCCTAAAGTCCTTACAGTTCGGGCAATGTTCAATCCTATCAGGGTGGGGATGAGTACGCGGGAGAGAGAACCCATAAGTAGCGTGGTGCATAATTTTGAATTGTGTTTCTCACCAGGATCCGCTTATCACTGCCTTGCTCACCCTATTCCCTCCCTCCAAAATTTGTTGGGTCAGTGTTTCCAACTCCAACTTGGTTTCCCAATAGCGGAACAGGGAGGACTGCAGCGCATCACTCCCTTTCCTCTGGACATGCCATTAAAGAACAGACAAGGAGTGGTAAGCAGAGCCTGAGGAGAGAAAAGAATCGAAAGAGTTGGAAGCGTGTTCCCTAGTCAAATCCACAGGCGGGAAGAGAGAAAAACCTTGACCTGACAGTATGGCAGAAAATGCCCTGCGGGAAGGCCATACAAAGTCTGTAGTTCAGCAAACGTGAAAAAAAGCGGTTCTGTCTGGTGGAACAGATGACAAACAGTGAGAATGCCAGCCTCCCTCCTTCGCTGGTACATACCATTATCTTGTCGATGGGGGAATTCAGAGGGACCCTAAAAAGACATGTGCTTGCTCATTGAAAACGGAAGGTGCATGGCCGCTCGGCAGATCTTTCAAGCTGCAATAGTATCTCTGAGAATAAGGCTGGATTTAACCTCCCTTGGGAGAGCACTAAATTTAGTATGCAAAAGGCCGGAAAGATCCCAAGGCCCAAACAGAGCACCCTCCAGAAAAGAGGTCGCTGCCTAGTAGCCAGTCAATACTATGGCGGTAGAGACAGGCCAGGTTATAGGGCCTCACGTGAGGAAAATGAATTCCCCCCCCCCCCCCCCCCTTGGCTTTAGGCAGTTTTAGCTTGCGTAAAGCAATCCTGGGTCATTTATTAGCCCAGATAAACCTGGTGAAAGAGGAAGTCAACAATATGACATCTCAGTGGTGTAACAGGACCGGTATCATTTGGAGAGGGTAAAGCAGCTTGGAAAAACTGAGCATTTTGACCAGGTGGCAGCGGGCCAGCAAAGGAGGAGGCAGGGACTCCCACTTACATAATTCTGCAACTATCTTATTTATCAAGGGGGAAAATTTTAAGAACATAAAGAAGAGGGAGTTCTTCCCACCCAAACCCCAAGGTATTTCACTGCAGAGGTAGTGAGTTTGTTAGGAAGAGGCAAGTCAGCAAAAGAGAAGTGTGAGCCTGTAGGGGAGAGATCTAAGAGAACACTCTTAGTGATATTCACCCGGTAACCAGAGGCAAAACTGAAATCAGCTAGTCGGTCAAATACAGTAGGTACATCCCGGACTGGATCCTCTAAAAACAATAGTAAGTCGCAAGCAAAAAGGGCATGGGATACAGTAGCGGAACCTACCAAACTCCCCGTATTGCACCATCCGTTGCCAACACCCTAGAGGGGGGATCTATAGCCAGATTAAACAAGGGGAGAGCGGGCAACCCTGCCTAGTTCCCTTTTGGGGATAGAAGGGGAGGAGAGAAAACTCGGAGTAGAGATTCTTGCTGCTGGATTAGTATACAGAGAGGACAAGTAGGTCAGAAAAAGGCCAGTAAGCCCCATATGTGACAATACCGACCGCAACCAGCCCCATGTCACATGATCAAATGCCTTTTCCACGTCAATCGATAGAATATCTGGGGAGGAATGGCCGCAGATGGATCTCATCCAGTACTGCAATTACTTTTGTCAGATTGGTGACAGCGCAGCGGCCTTTCACAAAACCCACCTGCAGAGCGAAAATAATGCGTGGTAGAATCAGAGCCAATCGGCAAGAATTTTGGACATGATCTTAAGATCCAAATTGATCAGGGATATAGGACAGTATCCGTCTGGAGAAAGTAAATCTTTACCAGGTTTTGGTAAGACTTATATGTGCTGTGTTCATAGATTCTGGCATAGGGGCCCCCTGCAAGTAAGAATTGTACAAAGGCAAAAAGTCAGCAGACACTTTCCCCTTCAGAATCTTGTAAAAGTCCCCGGTAAATCCATCGGAATCTGGTGCCTTGCCAACCACCAGGCCTTTCACCACCCTTCTGTGGTGAAAACATTCCTCCCCTGTGACAGAAGCATTCAAAGATGAAAGCTCTTCCTCAAGGAGGGATGAAACGTGGGCGTTACCCAACCAGTCCTGAGACAAGGTCGGTCGAACCTCCCCTTTGGTGTAGAGATCTTGAAAGTAAGTAGGTAGGATGTTTGATATAACCTTACGGTCCCTGTGAGTAGTGCCTGTCGAGTCTTTCATGACTAGGATGTGGGTGTGAGGGAGAGCACCCTTGACAAAACGCGTCAGTAAGCAGCCTGGTTCGTTGCCATAATGGAACAAAGAAGTCTCATACTGAGTATGGGGTAAATTGTCTTTTTTTCTGTTCAAGTTTCATATGCAGACTTAGCTAGGGACCACATCTCTTTAGTCTGGGGCGAGGGAGAGACAGTAAAGGCTGTATAAGCCGATTTAAGGGCAGTGCCTAACTGCAGTAACTGAGATGCAATCTTGCATTTTTAGAGATGGGGCATACGCCATAATCCGTCCCCTCTGGACTACTTTAGCAGCGTCCCAAAAGAGCTGAGGGGTGACAGCGTGATCACGATTATCAGCCGCATACTCCGTCCACCATCCTTTTAGGAGGGACTGAAACTGGTCGTCTCTAGCTATCCCCGAGGGGAACCTCCAGATAAAGTCTGTGCCTCTAGGGATAAGGTCAGTAAGATGTAACAACAAGGGAGCATGATCAGATATAACCATGTCTTCCAAACTAATATGCTGCACCCTAGACAGCAAAGGAGTAGGCAAAAAACAGTAGTCCAGTCTCGACCATGAATCATGTGCATGGGAATAATGACTATATTCCCTTGCCTCCGGGTGCAGCATACGCCATACATCTATCAAAGCATTCTGAGAAGCCCAGCGAGCCAAGCAAGAGTCAGAAGGGCATTGAAGAGGATGAGAAGACCTGTTACTGCATCTATCTTCGGAAACATCAATAACTAAGTTAAAGTCGCCCGCTACCACCAGTGAGTGTGCAACGTTCCCCATTACCCAAGCAGCAAGTCCGGTAAAAAAGGAGTCTTCAGCGACATTAGGACCGTACACATTAAAAACTTCCAATTCCTCCCTAGCCATCTTTACATAAATAGAGCAGATACGTCCCTCTTCATCATATGAGGAGGAAAAAATTTCCCCCTGAAAAGATTTGTGTATGAGAATAATAACCTCAGCCTTATGGTCAATAGCTGGGGATCATTTGCGTCCAAATGTGTTTCTTGAAGAAGGGCAATACCCACTGACAATCTCTTATGGTGAAGAAGGACCATGCTGCATTTTTGGGGCGACCGCAGTCCCTTAGCGTTCCAGGAAACTATATGCATAAAAGAAATAAGAAAGAGTAAGCATTATGAGCCTTATATGGAGAAACAATAATGACAACATGTAAGCTGCTCCCTCCCCCCAACAAATTAGAAAGGGAAGAAGGAAAGGGACACAAGAGTCACCTCCCCCACCACCTTAGCTATATTCGGTGGTGAAATTAACAAACCCCTATAGGATGCGATAGGGCATCCAATCATATGGGCCCTAGTACTAAACAGGGGGAAAAGCCATATGTAGCAAAAAGTAGCAATAACAGAACTACATCCCTGGGCAAGGAAAAATATCTAGAAACAGGTAAGAACCACAAGGAGGATCGTACCCAATCTCCCTCACCATCTGCCCTTCATTTCGGGCCCAGGACCACCCACAGAGCAAAGTAGAGCAATAATATATAGAAAATACCCGGCTAGGAGACAGCATTAAAGGTGCCAAACAACACAAACAGGTAAGTAAAGATGTTTTTTGTTTTGTCTTACGGATATCGATGTTGGACCCCATTTTTTATCCCCCCACTCGTCCCCCCTTCCCCCAACCGACACCCCCCCCCGATAGCAAGCGTAAGAAGACCTAGAGTTAACACAAGAACTAGTCTCTGCAGAACATCTTATCCCCAACAAAACTATCCCCCCTCCCTCCCCCCCACTACCACAGCAAACCCCATCCCTCCCCCTTCCCCCTTGATACTACAAGGTACAGTCTGCGATACTGGGGATAACCGGAGAACTAGAGATGATCTGAAGTCCAGGTATGATCCTGCGGTTAAGTGAAGTCTCAGCAGAAAACACTCGCCCCCAGGGTAGGTAACAGGGGTTGGCATGCAGGACCGGCAGGATAAGCAGATCAAGCGGTGTCCGTCGAAGCAGCCCGAACTCTTTGATCCCTTGGGGACAGTCGCCAGTTACAAGAATGTTGAGAAGAATTCCAGCCATTATCCGTTGTCTCAGGGCAGTCTGAAGGCGTCTGTTGGGAGGGTTGTGGTTCCAGAGCGTCCCGAGCCAGAGAGGTGTGTTGATCCGGGGTAAGACTATCTTGCGGAGGTCAGCAGCAGCATCATGAAGTGATTGATTCATTGCCAGAGATCCATCGGGAATAAAAACTCTCAGGAGAGCTGGGTATAAAAGTGCAAAGCAGATACCTCTCCTGTGCAAGGTTGCGCAGGTAGGTGCAAACAATTTGCGCTTCCTTGAGACTTCTGCAGAAAAATCCCCAAACTGTAGCAGTTTCGCTCCATCAAACAGAAGGGGATCTCTTCTCTGGCGGAAGGCGCGAAGCACTGCGACCTTGTCCGTAAAGCCCAAATATTTAACTATCACTTGGTGGGGTCTATTTCTATGGGCCAGTCCAGGGTGTACCCCAGTGTTATGTTCTTGTCTGAGATCAGGTCCCAGCCTATGTGCCCTTTCAACCTTGCATGGTCTACGCAGTCCCAGGGCCTTTGGAAGGGAGACTTCAAAAATATAAAGCAGGTCCCTGGTCGAGACCGATTCTGGGAGGCCCACCACTCTAATATTACTGCGGCAGGACCTATTCCCTAGGTTTTCAACCTTATCACTGAGTCGTCGGCATTCTGCTTCTAGGACAGAGAAGCTTGAGTCAGAGCGCACAACAGTCTCCTCTGTAGGGACCACCCGTTCCTCCACTGCTGTGAGGTGCTCGCCATGCTGCATTGAGGCCTGATGTAGCTGGGCCAGGGTGGTCTGTATTGTGGCAAGGATGGCCTCCTGCACCCGCGGCATTATAGATTTTGCCACCTCCTTGGCCAGACGAGCATAGAAGGATCCCACGTCAGAAGGTAAAGGAGATGCAGCATGGCTGGAAGCGGGATACTTGTTCTTTTGGCGAGATGTCCGGCCCAAAGGAAGAAGAAAACATTCCATAAATACCCCTCCGTCGGCCAGGGTATGCCGACAGGGAGCTCGCTCACCAAGCGTCTTCACTGCATGGCACCAGAACTGGAAGTCTCCTGTAACCTCTTCTTTAAGAGTCTCCTCTGTCCTCAACTCATTACATGTATTAATGACACCTGTCCACAACTTCAGTCACACTCCAAACTCCACTATGGCCAAGACCAAAAAGGACACCAGAAACAAAGTTGTAGACCCGCACAAACTGTGGGAGCAATTATTAGAAAATGGAAGACATACAAGACCACTGATAATCTACCTCGATGTGGGGCTCCATGCAAGATCTCACCCCTTGGTGTCAAAATGATTACAAGAACGGTGAGCAAAAATCCCAGAACCACACTGGGGGACCTAATGAATGACCTGCAGAGAGCTGGGACAAAAGTAACAAAGGCTACCATCAGTAACGTGCTACGCCGCCAGGGAATCAAATCATGCAGTGGCAGACATATCCACCTGCTTAAGCCAGTACATGTCCGTGCCCATCTGAAGTTTGCTAGAGAGAATTTTGATGATCCTGAAGAGAGTATTGACAGAATGTCATATGGTCAGATGAAACTAAAGTAGAACTTTTTGGTAAAAACTCAACCCTCATGTTTGGAGGAGAAAGAATGTTGAATTGCATCCAAAGAACACCATGCCTACTGTGAAGCATGGGGGTGGAAACATCATGCTTTGGGGCTGTTTTTCTTCTAAGGGACCAAGACGACTAATCCGTGTAAAGGAAAGAATGAATGGAATGGGGCCATGTATCGGGAGGTTTTGAATGAAAACCTCCTTCTATCAGCAAGGGCATTGAAGATGAAACGTGGCTGGGTCTTTCAGCATGACAATGATCCCAAACACACCACCCGGGCAACGAAGGAGTGGCTTTGTGAGAAGCATTTCAAGGTCCTGGAGTGGCCTAGCCAGTCTCCAGATCTCAACCCCATAGAAAACCTTTGGAGGGAGTTGAAAGTCTGTGTTGCTCAATTGACCAAATACTTATTCTCCACCATAATTTGCAAATCAATTATTTAACCCCTTAACGATGCCGGACGTAAATGTATGTCCTGGTGAGCTGGTACTTAACGCACCAGGATGTACATTTACGTCCTATGCATAACAGCGAGCATCGGAGGGACCCGCCGGTAATGGCGGACATCCGCGATCCGCCATTTACCCCTCAGATGCCATGATCAATACAGATCATTGCATCTGCAGCATTGCGGTCACTAAAATTGATGATCGGATCGCCCGCAGCGTTACCGTGGCAATCCGATCATCCAGAACGGCAGACAGAGGTCCCCTCACCTCCCTCCACTGCCTTCCACAGGTCTTCTGCTCTGGTCTGCGATCGAACAGACCAGAGCAGAAGATAGCCGATAACACTGATCAGTGCTATGTCCTATGCATAGCACTGAACAGTATTAGCAATCGAATGATTGCTATAAATAGTCCCCAATGGGGACGATTAAAGTGTAAAAATAAAAGTAAAAAAAGTTTTTAAAAAAAGTTTTTAAAAACCCTCCCCCAATAAAAACGTAAATTGTACCATTTTCCCTATTTCACCCCCAAAAAGTGTAAAAAAAAAAAAAATTGACATACATATTTGGTATCGCCGTGTGCGTAAATACCAGACCAGAGCAGAAGATAGCCGATAACACTAATCAGTGCTATGTCCTATGCATAGCACTGAACAGTATTAGCAATCGAATGATTGCTATAAATAGTCCCCTATGCAGACAATTAAAGTGTACAAATAAAAGTAAAAAAAAAAAATGAAAAACCCCCCTCCCCCAATAAAAACGTAAATTGTCCCATTTTCCTTATTTCACCACCAAAAAGTGTAAAAAAATTTTTTATATACATATTTGATATCACCGTATGCATAAATATCTGAACTATTAAAATAAAATGTTAATGATACCGTACAGTGAACGGTGTGAACGTTAAAAAAAAAAAAGTCCAAAATAGCTGCTTTTTTATAACAGTTTATTCCCAAAAATTTTTATAAAAAATGTATTCAAAGTTTTATATAAGTAAATATGGTATCAATAAAAAGTACAGATCACGGTGAAAAATGAGCCTTCATATTGCTGCTTATACGGAAAAATGAAAAAGTTATAGGTCTTCAAAATAGGGGATTTAAACGTACTAATTTGGTTAAAAAGTTAGCAATTTTTTTAAGCGCAACTGTAATAGAAAAGTATGTTATCATGCCTCTCATTTTAATATTATTGACCCAAAGAATAAAGAACACATGTAATTTTTACCGTACATTGTACAGTGTGAAAACGAAACCTTTCAAAATTTGCACAATTGCGGTTTTCTTTTTAATTTCCCCACACAAATAGTATTTTTTTAGTTGCGCCATACATTTTATGGTAAAGTGAGTGATGGCATTACAACGGACAACTGGTTGCGCAAAAAACAAGCCCTCATACTAGTCTGTGGATGAAAATATAAAAGAGTTATGATTTTTTTGAAGGCGAGGAGGAAAAAACAAAAACGTAAAAATGAAATCAACGGCTGTCGTGACTTCCTGATACTCCGGCCTCGTGGTCGCCACCCAGCTGTTTGTGAGCTGGCACCGCGGCGTGCAGATCAAACAGGTGGGGGGCGAATACAAGAATGCGGGGGTCCCCAGCAGCGGGACCCCCGTGGTGAGACATCTTATCCCCTGCCATGTGACTCCTTGTTAGATTGGGTTTTGTGGTCATACAGTATTAGTTCAAAGTAAACGCTTAGGGCACCTGGGACATTAAACTTATGAATCTAATCAAAATCTTAAATTTAAATTAGAAAAAATCTCTTCAATCTTTTTAATTGTGAGGCCCTATGGTGGTCCTCATATATTACCTGTGGAATTACCACAAGAACCCAATTAAACAGGTCCGTTCACACAGGTTGCCCATATGAAACTTTGCACAGATGATAAGGCGTAGTCAGACGAAGCACGGATCAGGTGGCAGGCAGCAAAGAAGCGTAGTCAGGTCACATGCACAAGACCAGGATACTGGCGGCAAGGAGCATGGTCAGGTCACAAGCAGGAGGTCAGAAATACTAATAAGGCACACACAAAGAAACAGTTTCTCTAAGGCACAAAGCATGAAGATCCGGTAGCATAACAGGGAGGTGCCGGACTAATATAAGGTCCGCCCTGCAGCAGACCAATTATGGACATACCAGCCCTTTAAATCTAGAAGCGCCCTAAGGAGTGGGGATGCATGCTCCGGCAATGAGCAGTAGTGTTGCTCGCGAATATTCGCAAAGCGAATTTTATTCGCGAATATAGCACTATATATTCGTAATTACGAATATTCTTTTTTTTTTTTTTTTTTCACAGTACACATCACAGTGATGTGACTTCCAACTTGTGTGGTGTAAAGAAGGCTCTAATACTACTGTGTGAGACTGGCGTGCGAATTTTCGCATATGCGAACATTTGCATATGCAAATTTTCGCTTATGATAATTTTCGCATGTGCTAATTTTCGCATCCGTGAATTTTTCGTATATGCGAAAATAAAACGAGAATATTACGAATATGCGCATATTCGCGAATATATGACGAATATTCGTCCATATATTCGCGAATATTCGCAAATTCGAATATGGCCTATGCCGCTCAACACTAATGAGCAGGAGGAGAAGGATCAGGGAAAGAGAGGGGTAAGGAGATGCCCGGGACTTGTATGCTGGCGCGTCCTGCATAGCGAGTCCCGGAGACACCGCTAGTAAGGAAAGGGGTGCGCTCACGGCCGGACTGAACGGCCGGAGCGTTACCAATAGCAACGCCCGTGACACACGTGCAGGAGCGTCCCGCACCGCGAGTCCCGGGGTTGCACACGCCAGGGAAGAGGGAGCGCTCACGGCCAGAATGAATGGCCGGAACGCTGCCCTTAACAGTAACCTTTTTAAACAAGGAAAATTTGCATCAACTGTCCACCACCAAGAGGGTATACTTACTCTCCCACCCCCTTCAAACTATATGTTACAGGCAATAGGTGTGAACCCACTGTTCTACCGATATGCTGGACTTATGTTGCTAGAGGATGCTAGGTCGCAAGTATGATTCTGGTATGGGTAGCACCTGGCCCAGCAGAACAGTTTGTTCAAGTGGAAATAGGCATTTATGACATATTGTGGATATGCTATACATGGGTAAATTGGCAATACCAGTAAATGTCACATTCTGGGAGGTGGTTTCTCCATGCCACAGTCTGTTGCAGACTAGAATAAGGTGTAAAGTCTAAGGAGTTCCTAGATTTTCCTCCCTAAACTCCAATAGAATGTGTGGACTGTACTGCAGGAGGATTCCCAGGTCTTTGGGGGGAGATTTATTAAAACATGTCCAGAGGAAAAGTTGCTGAGTTGCCCATAGCAACCAATCAGATTGTCTCTAGAACTGTCATTGGCCTTGCAGTAGCATATGGAGCTGTGGTGTGGCCTGGAATTAAGATTTTCAACAGAAGATGAGTCAGAATGTGAAAAGTCAAATGATTATTTAGAGACATAGTCAGGAGAAATCCAGGAGAGAGAGTCAGTAGAATAATAGGTGTCGGAAAAATAGTGCAAAAATGCAAGACAGCATAGTCTGGAACAAGACTGAGATCAGAATCAGTCAAAAGTCAAAACGTTTATAGCAATATGTACAGATAGGAGCCAGGAAATTATAAACTTTAGTCACCCAGAAGAACAGCCTCACAAGCTTGCTGCTTTGTGACCGAACAATGGCTTGTGCAGGCGCTGACCCCATACGAAAATACATGAAATGGATATGTGATGAATACTCCAAAACTGGTAACCAGACTATACATGGATGAAATCAGCCCGAAGCTTTGTCTTACTGAGCATCTTCAATCATAAAGTGGTCTACTGCGACTGAGGATGACCTGTTTAGTCTTGGCAACTCAACCCATCCATCTGAGGACAGAAGGAAACCAGTTGCCCACTCGAGTCATGGCTGAAGACAGAAACATGGCTGGAGCAGTGGAAGCAGCTGTGGGCAGAAGCCACAGTTTTCAGTGAAGACTCGCTGCAGGGAACTGAGCCGTGAATAACAATTGTAAAATGTCTCAGCTCATCGCTAGTCAAAGTCCCTTTGGAGACATGAGACATTAATAGAAAGCATGGATGACCAATAGACCGTGCGCCAATTCCCGGCAAGGAGCATGTAGCAAAAAGTTGAAGGTCTTCAGTTTTCCAATTTTTTTTAAAGCATTAAAGGGAGTAAAAAAAAAAAAAAAAAAAAAAAAATTAAAGAAAAAATACCAATGGGTTTCAAACTGTTAAAAAGTACCTGTCACCAAATAAATTTTTTTCTAAACTAACTCAGGCTATGTTCCCTTACTACTCCAAACACCCTTTCAACCCTTAAAAAATAAATTTCAGAGCTTTAAAAAGCTCTTTTTCTTACCTTTATTTTTGCTCACATAGTGCTATCTCCCAGCAGGAGAAAGTGGGTGTTTCCCAGCAGGCATGACATCACTGAAGCCTGCTGGGGGACCACTTCCACCCCCACATTGTTGCAGTGCTGTAATGAATAGAAGACCTCAAGCTCTGTGCATCTTTCAGTGCCATCTGTACTGCTTGCATTGTCTAATACAGAGGATATAACGCAGAATAGCATTACCAGTCATCGTTTCATGTGGTCTTACCAAACACATACAGAAGAAACATAATAGTGACAACTCATGGGTATAGAGTGAGTCACTTCCCCACAATGTGGTGGAGATTGGACCAAATTTCTTCTTACCAGGGCAGCTTTCTGGATCCTCCACCTGGTTTCTATCTGGTTGAACTATCACATTGATATTTTGTACATTTATTGATAGCTTGCTGTACTGCATATGTATCTCTTTTTGCATTGACTCTCATTTGTTTGTGAATATCGCTATGTGGCAGCAGAGGTGGCAGCAGAGAGCACTTTGGTCAGACTGGAAATAACTACCCAACTTCCTCTGTAGTACACAGCTGCTGATAAATACTGGAAGGATTAAGATTTTTGATTTGCTGATCTGTATATATATATATTTTCTGGCACAAGTTGAAATTTTTTTTCCCTATGGAGTAACCCTTTATAATGCATTGCTGCTTTAAGTTACTTGTTTTCTACTTCTATTTAATCATGCAGTAATACATTTTAGAATTTTAAAGGGGTTCTCCACTGGAAAACATTTATTTTTTTTAATTCAACTGGTGCCAGAAAGTTAAACAGATTTGTAAATTACTTCTATTTAAAAATCTTAATCCTTTTAGTACTTATTAGCTGCTGTATGCTCCACAGGAAATTATTTTCTTTTTGAATTTCCTTTCTGTCTGACCACAGTGCTCTCTGCTCTCTGCACCTCTGTACATGTCAGGAACTGTCCAGAGTGTTATGATTTGGCTAGCTGGATGTGGATCCTCTGTGTCAGCGAAGGATTGGCGTGGACCGCGTCGGTGGATCGGTTCTAGGTTGCTACTGGTTTTCACCAGAGCCCGCCGCAAAGCGGGATGGTCTTGCTGCGGCGGTAGCAACCAGGTCGTATCCACCGGCAACGGCTCAACCTCGCTGACTGCTGAGAAGGCGTGGGACAGAAGGACTAGGCAGAGGCAAGGTCAGACGTAGCAGAAGGTCGGGGCAGGCGGCAAGGTTCGTAGTCAATGGTGATAGCAAGAGGTCAGGAACACAGTAATGGCAAACACAATAGACGCTTTCTCCAGGCACAAGGCAACAAGATCCGGCAAGAAAGGGAAGGGGAAGTGAGGTTATATGGACAGGGAGCAGGTGGAAGCTAATTGGACTGATTGGGCCAGGCACCAATCATTGGTGCACTGGCCCTTTAAATCTTAGAGAGCTGGCGCGCGCGCGCCCTAAGGAGCGGAGCCGCGCGCGCCAGGACGTGACAGCCGGGGACCGGGACAGGTGAGTGACTTGGGATGCGATTCGCCAGCGGGCGCGTCCCGCTATGCGAATCGCATCCCCGCCGGCAATGTCAGTGCAGCGCTCCCGGTCAGCGGGTCTGACCGGGACTATGCAGAGAGAGAAATGCCGTGAGCGCTCCGGGGAGGAGCAGGGACCCGGAGCGCTTGGTGTAACACAGAGTAGAAGCAAATCCCCATAGCAAACCTCTCCAGCTCGGGACAGTTCCTGACATGGACAGAAGTGTCAGCAGAGAGCACTGTGGTTAGGCAGAAAGGACATTCAAAAAGAAAATAACTTCCTCACGAGCATACAACAGCTGATAAGTACTGGAAGAATTAATCAAATCTGTTTAACTTTCTGGCACCAGTTGATTTAAAAAAAAAAATATGTTTTTCAGCTGAGTACCCCTTTAACCTTTTTGAAGGTGAATCCCACTTTATTTTTCTTATTAAAAAAAAATGTATTTTACTGCCAGATCTCTTGTGGTTTCTTGACTAGCTTTTATAACTGTTCATAGAATAGCCATGTTCCTGTATTTAGTTTAGAAAGTACAAATATAGAAATCTGCTTCCTCTCCTTAAGCCACACTTTCTTCAGAATATTTGTCTCATACATAAACAATTAGGGTATTTTGGATTTTGCTGTAAATTAAAATATAGATGTTTTATTTTTTGTCAAATGTAACTTTAGTAAAATTTCAGTTTGGTTGCTGGTGTTCAATGGTAGGTTATGTGCAAGCTATGGGGGTTTCCTTGTACAACATTTCAGAAAAAAACACTAATTTTAAGGGGTACTCCATCACGTTAAACAGGTTTGTAAATTACTTCTTAATCCTTCCAGTACTTATCAGCTGCTTTATGCTACAGAGGAAGTTGAGTTATTCTTTTTCTGTATAGTCCAGTAAAGGGAAATGATAGGCTATAGATTTAGTTCCCAAAAATACTCATTTAATTCAATATTATATAAAAGGCAGTTTGGTAAGTTATCTCAAGCTATGTTCACACAGGAGAATGTCTACACAGAAAATCTCTGTGCGGATATTCCCCCGGAAAGTGGAGGACTGTGTGGAAATGCTCCTTATCATAGACGGCAATGCATTTCTGTGCAGACGCTGCAGAAAGAATAGAGATGTCTATTCTTTCTGCAGACTCCAGAATCTGGAGCAGAAACATCTGCTGCAGAAATTCCCCCGAGTAGAATCCCATGGATATTAATGGGACTCTGCTGCTGCAGAATCTCTGTGTGGAATTCTAATGCAGAATTCCACATGGAAGTTCCATTGTGTGAACATACCCTCATTGTACCCTACATAGCAATTTATCCCAGCTACACAACAACTACTGATATTCATAAGCTGGAACATGGGTAGTGGGACACTCGACAAACATTACTAAAAACTACTATACAGGAATAGGAAATCTAGAGATAAATTGACTTGACCTATCTTGGCAATCCTCAATCATGTTTTAAGGCACTTCAAGGGTACTTTAAAGGGTACTCCGCCCCTAGACATCTTACCCCTATCCAAAGGATAGGGTTAAGATGTCTGATCACAGGGGTCCTGCTAGTGGGGACCCCCAAAATCTCGCGTGCGGCACCCCAGCTTTCGTGCTGAATGACTGAATATGCAGGGTGGAGGCTCTTGACATCACGGTCACGCCCCGCTCGTGACAGTCACACCCCCTCACATAGACTTGCATTGAGGGGGCATGGCCGTGATGTCACAAGCACCCGATGCTTTAAACGAATGCTGAGTGCAGCAGGGAGATTGTGGGGGTCCCCAGCGGCAGGGCCCCTGCAATCAGACATCTTTTCCCCTATCCTTTGGATAGGGGATAAGATGTCTAGGGGCGGAGTACCCCTTTAAGCTACCTTAAGTATGTGGCACTGTAGAACGAGTTTGGTGGTCCCCCAAATGATACACACTACCCTCTATTCCTAAGCATAACCTCTAAAATAGATATAAATATACAACATAAAGAAGGAAATTCAGACAAAAAGAAAAGTAAAATAGTGACGCTAATACACAGATGTGAATCCACAACCATGTGTGGCATTGTTAAAGATAGATTTGACTTCCTGTCTGTGGATTGTCCATGGCGTGAGACCATGCTGTAACTTACGTGTCTTTGTTTAACTGTGAGCTGCTTGTACAGTGATACTTAGTCACAGAGCCCTCTGAATCTATGAAGATGCTAAATTTAGACTTTCATAAACAGTTTGTTCTATTCGTGATTATGGGAGAGAGAAGACATAGGGACAAAATATGGAAGAGATATACAAAGAATTGCTTGCGGACAACATTAAAGGGGTACTCCGGTACTTACTAGTGTTGCTCGCGAATATTCACAATACGAATTTTATTCGCGAATATCGCATATTCACGAAATCGCGAATATTCGCGAATATAGCACTATAAATTCGTAATTACGAATATTCTTTTTTTTTCTTTTTTTCACAGTACACATCACAGTGATCATCCCTCTCTGCTTCCAGCTTGTGTGGTGTAAAGAAGGCTCTAATACTACTGTGTGAGACTGGCGAGTGAATTTTCGCACATGTGAAAATTAGCATATGTTAATTTTCGCTTATGCAAATTTTTGTATATGCGAAAATAAAACGCGAATATTACGAATATGTGAATTTAGCGAATATATGATGAATATTCGTCCATATATTCGCGAAATATCGCGAATTCGAATATGGCCTATGTCGCTCAACACTAGTGCTTACACATCTCTTCCCCCATCCAAAGGGGATAAGATGCCTGATCGCGGGAGTCCCGCCGCTGGGGACCCCCGGCATCTTGCACGCGGCACCCCGTTTGTAATCAGTCCCCGCAGCGTGTTCGCTCCGGGTCTGATTACCGGCGACCACAGGGCGGGCAGCGTGTGACAGCTGTCACGCCCCCTCCCGTAGGCTTGCATTGAGGGGCGGAGCGTGACGTCACACGGGGGCGCAGGCGTGACGTCACACGCCGCCCGCCCTGTGGTCGGCGGTAATCAGACACGGAGCAAACACGCTCTGGGGACTGATTATAAACAGGGTGCCGCGTGCAAGATCCCGGGGGTCCCCAGCGGCGGGACTCCCGCGATCAGGCATCTTATCCCCTATCTTTTGGATAGGGGATGAGATGTGTAAGCACCGGAGTACCCCTTTAACAACATTATTTTGACTTAAATGACTCTCCTACTGCTAATATCACTTGTTGCTTGGGGTTGACTATACGCCCAATGTGTAATGCCTCCTATTAGCACACCATTATTCTTCTGCTATGCCTGCTATAAATGTATGATTCAGCAAAAATGTGACAATTGTGTCATTTGTATCATATGTAAATCGCAATTCAGTAGTTCAGCAATTTGCAGTCAGCTCACCACTTTGCCTCCAATGCGACAGGATTGGACCTTTGACCCACAAAAGAATTATGCCATGCACACCATACACAACTTGTCCACCGTCCATGTTTGTCTAATTGTTAAATAAAGACGCATTGCATCGAGATTGCGCTGGATATCCTTTGTATGGCATAATCACTAAAGATGTTATATACTTTCTCCACATATGTGTCAACCATTAACCCCATAAGGACCCAGCCAATTTGCAGTGTAGGACCCGGCCATTTTTTGCACATTTGACCACTGTCACTTTAAGCATTAATAACTCTGGGATGCTTTTACCTTTCATTCTGATTCCAAAATTGTTTTTTTTCATGATTCATTCATGATATTCTACTTTAAGTTAGTGGTAAATTTCCATCGATACTTGCATCATTTCTTGGTGAAAAATTCTAAAATTTGATGACATTTTTTTTTTTTTTTTTACTTTTAAGCTCTCTGCTTGTAAGGAAGATAGACATACCAAATAAATTATATATTGATTCACATATACAATATGTCTACTTTATGTTTGCATCATAAAGTTGAGATGTTTTTACTTTTGGAAGACACCAGAGGGCTTCAAAGTTCAGCAGCAATTTTCCAATTTTTCACAAAATTTTCAAAATTGGAATTTTTCAGGGACCAGTTCAGGTTTGAAGTGGATTTGAAGGGCCTTCATATTAGAAATACCTAATGAATGACCACATTATAAAAACTACACCCCTCAAAGTATTCAAAATGACATTCAGTAAGTGTGTTAACCCTTTAGGTGTTTCACAGGAATAGCAGCAAAGTGAAGGAGGAAATTCAAAATCTTCATTTTTTACATTCACGTTCTTGTAGACCCAATTTTAGAATTTTTGCAAGGGTTAATAGGAGAAAAAGTCTCCCAAAATTTGTAACCCAATTTCTCTCGAGTAAGGAAATACCTCATATGTTTATGTCAAGTGTTCGGCGGGTGCAGTAGAGGGCTCAGAAGGGAAGGAGCGAAAATGGGATGTTGTAAAGCGAATTTTGATTAAATGGTTTTGGGGGGACATATCACATTTAGGAAGCCCCTATGGTGCCAGAACACACACCCCTCAAGGCACGTAACAAGGGGTCCAGTGAGCCTTAACACCCCACAGGTGTTTGACGACTTTTCCTTAAAGTCGAATGTGTAAATGGGAAAAAAAAATGAAAAAATTAGGGTAATGCCAGCATTTTAGTGAAATTTTTTTTTCCATTTTCCCGTCCAACTTTAACGAAAATTTGTCAAACACCTGTGGGGTGCTAAGGCGCAGTATACCCCTTGTTACATTCCATGAGGGGTGTCGTTTTCAAAATGGGATCACATGTGGCTATTTATTTTTTGCGTTTATGTCAGAACCACTGTAAAATCAGCCACCCCTGTGCAAACCACCAATTTAGGCCTCAAATGTACATAGTGCGCTCTCATTCCTGAGCCTTGTTCTGCGCCCGCAGAGCATTTTACGCCACTTGTGAAAATAAAAAGTATTGGGCAACACCAGCATGTTAGTGTAACAGGCTGGTGTGGCCCCCAACTTTTCCTTTTCATAAGGGGTAAAAGGAAAAAAACAGCTGTGTGGGCATGCTAGGAGTTGTAGTTTTGCCAGATCTGGAGGGCTACAGTTTAGAGACCACTGTATAGTGGTCTCAAACTGTAGCCCTCTAGCTGTTGCAACACTACAAATCCCAGCATGCCCAGACAGCTGTCTGGGAATGCTGGGAGTTGTAGTTTTTCAACATCTGGAGGGCTACAGTTTAGAGACCACTGTATAGTGGTCTCAAACTGTAGCCCTCCAGATGTTGCTAGGCAACTCACCGGCTTCAGTAGGATACAGAGAGCCAGCCGCACGACATCGCCGCCCTCAAACTGTAGCCCTCCAGATGTTGCTAGGCAACTCACCGGCTTCCGTAGGATACAGGGAGCCAGCCACACGACATCTCCACCGCCGATCGTCGCCTGCAGCCTCCGCCGATGGGTAAGTGGATTTCGGTGCTGGTCCACCTCGGTTTCCCCGTTCTGCCCCGCCTATTGTGGGTGGGCAGAACGGGGAAACCGAAAGTTAACCCTTCGCCCCCGATCTGCTAATGGTTGTCACTTCTATACAACCAATAGCACCCCTGCCACCTCACTCCTATCCCTTCAGAGGGATCGTGGGTGTCTTGGACAACCCCGATCCCTCTTATTTTCTGGGTTACCATAGACCATGCTGATCTGATGACCCCCCTGGGAATTTGCGCGGGGTGCCTGCTGATCGATATCAGCAGTCACCCCGGTCCCTGCCCGGCGCGGCGGGGACCGGAATTCCCACGGACGTACGTGTAAGTCATGGGTCCTTAACTACCTGGGTCCCATGACGTAGCGGTACTTCAAGGGTCCTTAAGGGGTTAAAGGGGTACTCCAGTTGAAAATTAAGCAGATTTGTAAATTACTTCTGTTTGAAACTCTTAATCCTTCCAGGATTTATCAGCTGCTGTATGCTCCAGAGGAAGTTGTGTAGTTCTTTCCAGTTTGCCCACAGTGCTCTCTGTTGCCACCTCTGTCCATGTTAGGAAGTGTCCATTGCAAATCTCTTGTTTGTTATGGACCCTTCCTGAATTGGACAGAGGTGGCAGCAGAGAGCACTGTGGTCAGACTGGAATGAACTACACAATTTTCTCTGGAGCATACAGCAGCTCATTATTACTGGAAGGATTACAATTTTTAGATGAAAGTAATTCCCAAATATTTTTTACTTTCTGGCACCATTTGATTTGAATTTTTTCCCCACCAGCATTTAATGTGAGAACCATTAAAGGGGTACTTCAGTGGAAAAAAAAATTCTGTTTAACTCCTTAAGGATGTAGGGTGTACCTGTACGCCCTACGCCCGGTTCCGGTGTTTAAAACGGGGTCACGCCGTTACCCCACATCACACCAGGTCGGTCCCGGCTGCTAATTATAGCCGGGACCCTGGGCTAACAGCGCACGGCATCGATCGTTGTGATATTAACCCGCCGCATCTGAAAATGAAAGTAAATGCTTCCCGGCAGCTCAGTCGCGCTGATCGGGACATCGCGATAAAATCGTGATGCTCAGATCAGCTGGGACGCAGGCGGAGGTCTCCTTACCTGACTCCGCGGCGTCCGATCGTTGACGCTGTTGAAAGCTATGGCTTTGCAGGAATCAGCATAGGAGATCAGTGTGTGCAGTGTTAGGCTAGGTTCACATTGTGGAATTTCTGGGCAGAATTTCTGCCGGAGATCAAGCAGGCGGCACTAGGACCGCGTGGACTGCATTGCCGTCCCCATAGATGTCAATGCATTTCTGAGCAGATCTCCCAAAAGATCCATCCAGAAATGCATTGCCGTCTATGGGGATGGCAATGCAGTCCGTGCGGTCTTAGTGCCACTGGCTAAATCTCCGGCAGAAATTCTGCCCAAAAATTCTGTAGTGTGAGCCTAGCCTTATAGGTCCCTATGGGAGCTATAGCACTGCAAAAAAAAGTGAAAAAGTTAACAAAGGTCATTTAACCCCTTCCCTAATAAAAGTTTTAAAAAAACTGTGTAAATAAAAATAAACATATGTGGTATCGCCGCGTGCGAAAATGTCCCACTATAAAAATATATCGTTAATTAAATCGCACGGTCAATGGCGTGCGCGCAAAAAAATCCCAAATAGTGTATTTTTGGTCACTTTTTATATCATGAAAAAATGAATAAAAAGCGATCAAAAAGTCAGATCAATACAAAAATAGTACCGATAAAAACTTCAGAACACGGCGCAAAAAATTAGGAAAAATTAAAAAGTTATAGGGGTTAGAAGATGAGAATTTTTTAAAATTTTCCTGCATGTAGTCATGATTTTTTTCCGAAGTACGACAATATCCAACCTATATAAGTAGGGTATCATTTTAACTGTATGGACCTACAGAATAAAGATAAGGTGTCATTTTTACTGAAAAATGCACTGAGTAGAAACGGCAGCCCCCAAAATTTACAAAATGAAATTTTTTTGTTCAATTTTGTCGCACAATTAATTTTTTTTCCGTTTCGCCGTGGATTTTTGGGTAAAATGACTAATGTCACTGCAAAGTAGAATTGGTGGTGCAAAAAATAAGCCATCAGCAGCAAGCTGCGTTCCCCTGTCCGGTGCCCTTCAGTGTGTCCAGCCATCCGGCGTCAAAAATTGAGACGCTGGATGATTGTAAACTGTCCCATTCAAGTGAATATGATCAGTTCTAGCATCAGTTTCCCTCCGGTGCACGCCGGAGGGAAACTGTGCCGGACACCCAGCATTAGTAAATGTTTTTTTCTAAATGTCAATATTTAGAATATCTTACTGCTTATTTACAAACAACATAAAAAGTTTGTATTTTTTATTTTTATTTTTTTGTTGTTGCAGCAGCACGGTACATTTCTATACTTTATGGTGCTTTTGGAGCAATGTTTACAGCAAAGTTGTTTATCATCACAATGTTCTGCCATATTTAGGGTCAGCGTATAGTTACATAGTACATAAGGTTGAAAAAAGACTAGAGTCTAGTGATGAGCGGCATTGCCCATATTCGAATTCACAATATTTCCCGAATATACAGACGAATATTCGTCCTATATTCGCGCATTTTGCGTATTTGTTATATTCGCATATTCGTTTATTTGAGGAAGAGAACAGTGTGGGGGTGGGCAACTTTACTATTGGTTGCTAGGGATGTTGTTGATAAGTTCTGACAAGTGTATTTGCTTCATTCTAATTGGCCCACAAGTGAAAAGAAGGAATATGCGCATATGCGGGAAAAAAGTGAATATTCGCAATTTTGAATATATAGCGAATATATTCGCAATATTCGCGAATTTGCGATAAAAATTCCAAATGCGAATTTTCACGCCCAACACTACTAGAGTCTATTAAGTTCATCCCTGCTGATTTAAAGGGGTTATCCAGGAAAAAAAAATGTTTATGTATCAACTGGCTCCAGAAAGTTAAACAGATTTGTAAATTACTTCTATTAAAAAATCTTAATTCTTTCAGTACTTATGAGCTTCTGAAGTTAAGGTTGTTCTTTTCTGTGTCTCTGTGTCTCGGAAACTGCCCAGTTTAGAAGAGGTTTATATGGGGATTTGCTTCTAAACTGGGCGGTTCCCGAGACACGTGTCATCAGAGAGCACTTAGACAGAAAAGAACAACCTTAACTTCAGAAGCTCATAAGTATTGCAAGGATTAAGATTTTTTAATAGAAGCAATTTACAAATCTGTTTAACTTTCTGGAGACAGTTGATATATATAAAAAAAGTTTTTTTCCTGGATAACCCCTTTAATAGTGACAATTGTGTAGGCCAATGTTTCCCAAGCAAGGTGCCTCCAGCTTTTGCAAAACTACAACTCCCAGTATGCCCGGACAGCCTTCGGCTGTCCGGGCATACTGGGAGTTGTAGTTTTGCAACAGCTGGAGGCACCTTGGTTGGGAAGCACTAGTGTAGGCTATTATACAAAAACAAGGTTAAAAACAGTTTTTATCATAGTCAGTTATAAGTCGGCTGTATTCATCCTCACAACCAACCAGTGACTGATTGGCCACAATGGATCTGCATGTACGCACAGCTCTATTCTGTCTCATCCGCGTTTCTTTGTGCAGTTTGGCATAATAGCCTAGCAGACCATTCATTATAATGCGCTCCTCTTAAATAGGACACGGCATCGTGATGACAGATCCGCTTTATATTCAGCATTCTATATCCACGTGCCCCGTCATTAGCATTGTATTTGTTTTTTAGTGCAGAATGTTCTTGTCGCCTACAAGTGATATTCGTTTTCTTGCGCTCGTTCTCAAGTACTTTCTCCCAACTGATAGATCCATGTTTTCCCACCTATTCACATGTCTGTCTATTGCATAACTCCAACCACTTTACTTAAAAAAAAAAAAAAAAAAAAAAAACTCTCATCGCCGGCTTCTAAATATAGAATCATTGCCAATTGAAGTAGAAGGAGGATGGGAATGTAATTATTTTTCTGTGCGGCTTTTAGAAGCAGAACATATAACACCTTTCCAGCTCCTCTTCTCCCACTTCTACTATTTATTTTTAGCTGATTCTATGACCTTTCTTCGCTTCTCCTTTCGGCAATGCGTTAGATGTGAACATCGGTAAAAAAATCCGAGCAGAGGCTAAATAATAGGTAAAATCACGACGCGTTACCATGGACCGAGGAGCCACCAGATCTGAACCTGAAGTCACTGTTCACACTGTGTGCTCATCCAGAGGTACGGAATATTTCTGTGTATTGCTGTCATAGTGTAGCAGTCAGGGCTCAAGTCCTATAGCAACGATGGGAACTGAGTTCCTGCACTTTTTCCACAGCAGGTACACCATTCCCATTAGCAAGAGTCTTGCAGGACCAGCCCTTGAGTGGAAATCTTGAGTGAGTTTCCACACTTTTTTCCCAGGACTTGACCCCTGCTATGGTGATGTTATGGAGAACATCTAATTGTTGAGAAAAAGTGAAGTTTTGGTCAGTGGAGGTCTGGGTTTTGAGACTTCCAGTGACCACTGCGATGAAGGAGCCACAGTGCTATTGACCGCGGCATCTAGATGGCTCAACCCCTTGGCGATAGTATGCACTGCTACTACAGGAACCAAGTGCTCTAGTCAGTTTGAACCGTAAGTTAACATAACCATAGTTTATACCAGTGTTTCCCAACCAGGGTGCCTCCAGCTGTTGCTCTTGGCTGTCTGGGCATTCCAGGAGTTGTAGTTTAGCAACAGCTGGAGGCACCGTGGTTGGAAAACTCGGGTTTATACATTTGAGAAAGCCAGCTTATGTAGAAATCCTGAGTCCGGTAGAGAATCAGGGACCCTTTTAAGGCCACAGGGTGACTTGGTGTTCAACACTATTGCCCTGCAGAACTGGGGTCCTGGATATCTATCTATCTATTATCTATCTATCAACCAATCATCTATCTATCTATCTGTCTATCTCTATATTGATCTATCTATCATATATCTATCTATCTGTCATCTATCTATCTATCTCTCTATTATCTATCTGTCTGTCATCTATCTATTATTTATATTGAGCTATCATAGATATGTATATATATATATATATATATATTCTATCTATCTCTGTATCTATTAATCTATCTATCTTTCTATCTCTACCAATCCATCTATCCAGATAGATGAATAGATATAGAGATAGATTATATATATATATAAATATATATATATATATATATATATATATATATATATATATATGATAAATAGCTCAATATAAATAACAGATAGATGACAGATAGATAGATAGATATATGATAGATAGATCAATATAGAGATAAATAGATGAATATATATATATATACATATATATAGATAGATAGATGAATATATATATATAGAGAGAGATAGATAGATATAGATAGATAGATAGATAGATGAATAGATATAGATAGATATAGATAGATAGATAGATATAGATAGATAGATATAGAGATAGATATAGATAGATAGATTAATAGATATAGAGATAGATAGATAGATAGATAGATAGATAGATAGATAGATAGATAGATAGATAGATAATGATAGATAGATAGATAGATAGATAGACAGATAGATAGATAGATAGAAAATATATAGGTACATAGACAGATAGATAGATAGATAGATAGATAGATATGAGATAGATAGCTAGATAATAGATAGATAGATAGATAGATAGATAGATAATAGAGAGATATAGATAATAGACAGATAGACAGACAGACAGACAGATACTGTATATATATATATATATATATATATATATATATATATATGTATATATAACTTTTCTAATATGGGCCATATTGAACATCTGCATATGTTTAATCAACTTGTGAAATTATCTTTCAGATTTTAAATATTTACTTATGTTTTGATTCCCTTTCAACACATATTTAAACTGTAACTGTATGAAGCAGCAGGGTGGGCTATACCACCCCCTGCTGGAGAAACAGGAGATCGCACAACAAAAAATTATACAGACTCGGGGAGATTTACGAAAACCAGTGTAAAGAAAGAGTGGTACAGTTTCCAATAGCAACCAATTAGATCACTTCTTTCATTTTTCCCAGGCCTCTTTGAAAATGAAAGAAGCGATCTGATTGGTTGCTATGGGCAACTCAGCGACTTTTCCTATGGACAGGTTTTGCTAAATCTCCCCCTCAGTGTACTCTTTGCTATCTAGCTGGTCATGTGTCCTATAGAACAATAGTTCAGTACAAAAAAGTTACTGACATTTTCTATGTAATATGTTTTGAATATACCATGTTTAGGAGTAAGAAGAGTGGAACATGTGACTTCCATACTGGTTGACAGCGCTAACATGTTTGCTTTGTGGTCAGTTTGTTGCAAGTTATATGACCTATTTTTAAAGTTGTAGCCCATTTGATTTGGCTAGGAAAAACAAACACACGTGTACCAGGTTATAGTGATAACACAGCCAATTGTATAGTACTGAAGTACAGTATTTTACATATTGGACAGTTTAAGGCTAAGTTTCCATTTGTTTTGTTTTTCCTGTTTTTTTTTTTTTTTTTTTTTGTGTGTGAAAACACCAGAAAAAAATGCCAGAAAAAACGCCAGTGCAATTTCCTCCCCCCCCCCCAAAAAAAATGTAAAAAAATGCAGTAGTGATGGAAAAAATAAATTTAATGAAATGTATATTTTTTATAACAAAGTTTTTATTTTTAAACAGTGATGAATTTTTGTGAGCGGGCAGGGCACTAAAAATGTAGCCGACAATAATAAAAATGTAGTGTGTGTGTGTGTTTTTCACTTTCTTTAATATTATTTTAAATTTTTTTAAATATATTTAGGTAGTACTACTACTCCCAGCATGGAACACACTGTTACATGATGGGAGTAGAAGTTCCTGTACTAATAGACAGATCGCCCCGGGTGTCACTCCTGACACCCTATGCGATTGTCCATAATATAGCAGAGATGCGGAGCGGCTCTATACAGCACTTGCATCTCTGCACTATACTGTGGGCTGGCCATTGATGTGAATAGAAATTCACCTCACTCATTCATATTTTCCCCCCAGAGTGGGGATTGGCTGTCCGGAGTACAGAGCAGAGATGTGAGCGCAGGCGAAAGCCGCTCTGCATCTCAGGGATGAAGGATGATCGCAGCTGGTGTCAGGAGTGACGCCCTCTGTGATTTGTCCTTAACTGCAGGTACTACTGCTCCCAACATGGAGAAAACTCTGCTCCATGCTGGGAGCTGTAGTACCTGCATTAATAGACAGATCACAGCGAGTGTCACTCCTGACACCCACTGTGATCCTCCTGCATAATGTATAGAGGGGGTCGGGTGCTCTTCTATGGTCCCCTGCACTGATGTATATATACACATATCCATATTTCCCTCAGAGAGTTGTGATTTGCTGGAACCATCTGGCCAATCACAGATCTCTGCGGGAAATATATGAATAGGTGTATATCTACCGCAGTGCAGGGGACCATAGAAGAGCGGCCGGCTGCATCTATACATTATACAGGAGGATCGCAACAGGTGTCAGAAGTGACAAGGGCGATCTGTTAATTAGTACAGGTACTACTACTCCCATCATGAAACAGTGTGTTCCATGCTGGGAGTAGTAGAACTACCTAAAAAAAAAATTTAAAAATAAAAAAAGGGAAAAACACGCACATTTTTATTATTGTCGACTACATTTTTAGTGCCCTGCCCGCTCACATAAATTGATCCGTTTAAAAAAAAAATTAAAATTTTGTTATAATAAAGAAAAATTTCGTTAAATACAATTTTTTTCCATCACAACTGTATCTTTTTAAATATATATTTTTTAATGGTTCCCTACTAAATTTTATCAAAAAAAGCAATCTCCATCACTTTTTTTTGGATCGCTAAAGTCCAAAAAATGAATAAAAACCGACTGCAAAAACGCCAAAGTTAAAACCCACATGTCCTTTTTCTTGGCGTTTTTTTTTTTGTTTTTTACTCCCATAGACTTCTATGGGAGAAAAACTCCACAATTTCAGGGAAAAAAACGCCATAGGCTCAACATACTGCGACTTTACAAAACCGCCAAAACGCCAAAAGGATAAAAAAAAAATGCCAAACTGAAGAACACAAAGTGGAAAAAGAATTTAGCAATTTCTCATTGATTTACAGCTAACATTTGGCTGCTACATTTTTTGGCCGAAAAAACGCCATGCGGCAGAATTGGCGTTATTTTTGGTGTTTTTCCCCCAAAAAAACAAGTAGAAACCTAGCCTTAAGAATGCTCTGTGCAGCCAGCTTTTGTGTTAGGACCTTATTACACCTTATTCTAGGACAGTGCTTCCCAACCAGTGTGCATCCAGCTGTTGCAAAACTACAACTCCCAGCATGCCCGGACAGCCAAAGGCTGTCCGGGCATGCTGGGAGTTGTAGTTTTGCAACAGCTGAAGGCACACTGGTTTGGGAACCACTACTCTAGGGGCTACAATATCCCATATATAAGTGATCTCCAACCAGTAGCTCTGCAGCTGTTGCAAACAAAAACTACAATCTCTAGCTGCAGGCTGACAGGGCATGCTGGGAGCAGTAGTTTTGGAACAGATGCAGAACCACAGGTTGGTGAACATTGCAATATACAGTATAATGCAGGCAGAAGGATCGCTCAGTGATTACCTCTGTGGGGAAACATCTGTATGGAGTTTGCAGGTCTTTCACATGTTTGTGTAGGTGTGCTGCGGGTATAACAGTCTCCTACACACATTGGGTACAGAGACTGATGTGAGTAAGAACAAGCTGCATACAGCACTTCAGATTATGTTGGCGCTATATACAAACGAGCAGTTAATGAGTTGAATAGTTCATTGGTACAGATGTTCTGGGTAGATTAGGGCACGATTTGAGGAGAAAGGTAATTATATGGGTTCATAGTTCATAGTCATGCTCATAGTCATTTTGACACCATTGTCATGGCAGCAATCGGCACTGGTTTCAGTGGGAAATCTGTACCTATTCTGCCTTTAAATCCAGGTCAATTCCACACAAAAGGAGCATTTTTGTTTCCAATACAGATTTGAATGAAAATATTCTTGCTTACGGTTGACACACACATTGCCTGTGTTATGTTTCTATTCATTAAAGGACATCTATAGTGCAAAATAACTTATCCCCTATCCGAAGGACAGGGGATAAGTTATAGATCGCGGGGGGTCCGAGCACTGGGGCCCCCCGCTATCTTTGGTACGGGGCCGCGGCAATATACAGGAAAGGGGGCGTTCCGTCCCCGCATGACGCGGCGGCCGACACGCCCCCTCCATGAATCCCATAGAGATACATGGAGGGGGAGTGTCTGCTGCGGCTTTCTGCTGGGCACTTCCGGCAGACTGCCGCGGCACCGTCCAGGAGATCAGACCCCCCGTGATCTATAACTTATCCCCTATCCTTTGGATAGGGGATAAGTTATTTTGCACTGGAGTACTCCTTTAAAGAGGTACTCCGTTGAAAAGCTATATATTTTTTTAACCCCTTAATGACCAAGCCCATTTTAACCTTAAGGACCAGGCCAATTTTATTTTAGCGTTTTTGTTTTTTTTCCTCCTTGCCTTCTTAAATCCATGGCTCTTTTATATTTCCATCCACAGACCCCTTTGTACTGTACCTGTACTGATCATGGCATCTGAGAAGTTAATGGCGGACATCCGCACCATTGCGGATGTTGGCCATTACCGGTGGGTCCCCGGCTGCTGATAGCAGCTGGAACCTGCCGTGTATGACATACATAAATGTACGTCCTGGTGCGCGAAGTACCGCCAGGCCAGGACGTACATTTACATCCATGGTCGTTAAGGGGTTACATCATCTGGTGCCAGAATGTTAAACAGATTTGTAAATGACTTCAATTTAAAAATCTTAATCCTTCTAGTACTTATCAGCTGCTGTATACTACAGAGGAAGTTTTGTAGTTCTTTTCTGTCTGACCACAGTGCTCTCTGCTGACACCTCTGTCCATGTCAGGAACTGTCAAGAGCAGGATAGGTTTGCTATGGGGATTTGCTCCTACTCTTGACAGTTCCTGAGACAGACAGAGATGTCAGCAGAGAGCACTGTGGTCAGACAGAAAAGAAATTTAAAAAGGAAAAGAACTTCCCTTGAAACATACAGCAACTGATAAGTACTGGAAGGGTTGAGATTTTTTAAATAGAAGTAATTTACTAATCTGTTTAACTTTGTAGCATCAGTTGATTACAAAAAAGATTTTTTTAAAGGGTTATCCAGGAAAAAACCTTCATATATATATATATATATATATATATATATATATATATATATATATATATATCAACTGGTTCCAGAAAGTTAAACAGATTTGTAAATAAGTTATAGTACTTATGAGCTGCTGAAGTTGAGCTGTTCTTTTCTGTCTAAGTGCTCTCTGATGACACGTGTCTCGGGAACTGTCCAGAGTAGAAGCAAATCCCTATAGCAAACCTCTTCTTCTCTGTGCAGTTCCCGAGACAAGCAGAGATGTCAGCAGAGAGCACTATGGCCAGACAGAAAACAACAACTCAACTTCAGCAGCTGATAATTATTGAAAGGATTAAAGTGGTTGTACGCTGCCCTGCCTTTCGGAGCTCCGCTCGCAGCGTCCGAAAGTTCATTACTCCAAACGCTGTGTGCTGGCTTCTGTGTTCACGGCTGCCCCCTCGTGACATCACGCCCGTCCCCTCGTGACGTCATGCCCGCCCCCTCAACGAAAGTCTATGGGAAGGGGGTGTGACAGCAGTATAGACATTCGTTGAGGGGGGCGGGTGTGATGTCACAAGGGGCCGGGCGTGATGTCACGAGGGGGCGGCCGCGAACACGGAAGCCCGCACACAGCGTTCGGAGTAAGAAAATTCTGCACGCTGCAAGCGGAGCTCCGAAAGGCAGGATTTTTTAATAGAAGTAATTTACAAATCTGTTTAACTTTCTGGAGCCAGTTGATATAAAAAAAAAAGTTTTTTCCTGGAATACCCCTTTAATGGCAAGCAGCGACCTTAAAATTAAAGGGGTAGTCCAGGAAACTACATTTATCCCCTATCACTTATCAGACACTTATCCTCTATTCTTTAGTAGGGAAAAGGTATAACTCCCCAGACTAACTCTTTAACTAAGTGTAACCCTTTTTCTTGCTTTGCTGATGCGGTTCATTTCATTTCTGCAACTTTCAAAGCCGGCAAAGTAATCCCTCAAAATGCTATCTATAGTGGTATATTCTATAAATCAACCTGCAGCTCAGTGCCAGCCTGTTCACTGTGTTTCACCGGCTCCGTGTCATGGAATACCAGAGAAGAGTATGGAAGGTGTTTTGCAGTGCGGTGATTGGCCAGAGAAGTAAGTGAGGAAGTAACTATGTATGTACTACTGGCAAACAGCCCAGCTCTGGTCCCACCACCCGAAATGGAGAGAGAATGAGAAACAGCTGTCCATCATGGAGGTGACTCGCAAGGGTTCAATAACAGCAGTAAAAATACCAAAAGCCCCTAGTCACCACTCTAAAGGGCTAATCTAATAAAACTATGTCCTTTTTTATTTTATTTTTTTATATTTCTGAAATGGTATCGTTTTAATGTTGCATGATTTAAATATATGGTGGTTAAGCTTTATTAAAGTTAACTCAATGAAGGCTTATTCCTGAATTCATATTCCTAAGTTACAACATGAAACATGTTTATTTCTGTATTTAATTGATCTTAACCAATGATTGTCAGCCTTGGTTAAGTTCCTTCTCCCCTGGCAATACCTCTTTTATGACTAGACATGGCTTCTTACTTCAGCTGCAGGATCAGGAGTCTTGATCATATTTTTTTGTCTTGCAGAGAGAAAGATTAGCTTGCCACGAAGACGAAGTGCAGGCTTCTCTGTAGCAGGGGTCAGAGGACACGTACAACTATTTATTTGCTTTTAAACCTCAGATGGAATATGATTAATGCAGGATTTTAGCTTATAACTGTGCAGGTGCTGTCATGGGATACTGACCCCATTCTAATCCCCAGTAGTACAGTGAGCACAAAGAAAGGGACTTTGTTGTTGCCGAAAGCTGCTCTCTTCTAAGATTCCCAGTCCACACATCTGACAGATTTGTAGCCTCAGCTCCCATAGCGTTTTGTTTGTATTCTGACATCAACTTCTTCACTGACAAATTACATAAAATAAAAAAAAAATGTGGGTTGTTTGCATTTTTTTTACATTAGGTTACATTAGCCTAAAAGATGCAAGTGATGTTCAGTCTTATTACTGTAGAAAAAAACAAAACACGTAAACCAGCTTAGGCTGGGTTCACATTTACTAGGCATTTGGCAAAGTTTCCCTCCGGCGTGCACCGGAGGGAAACTGATGCTAGAACTGATCCCATTCATTCGAATGAGACAGTTCACAATCATCCAGCATCTCAATTTTGACGCTGGATGGTTGGACACGGCAAAGGGCACTGGACAGGTTGTATTCAGTTGTATTGCATCCGCCGTCCATTGTTTTTGCACAGCGGACAGGGGAACGCAGCTTGCTGCGTTCCCCTGTCCGCTGTGCAAAAACAATGGATGCCGGATGCAATACAACTGATGACAACTTGTCATCAGTTGTAGCATCAGTTGTGTCTAGATTTAGGCTGAGTTCACCTATGCTGGATGCTGGACATATGTAAACCCAGCATAATAAAGACTTGGTACACTGTTTTTTGTAGATACATCAGTGTGAAATTTATTAAGCAATCCAAAACAAGGTAACGTTTCGGTCCAGTGAGGACCTTCCTCAGACAGGATCGCTATGGAGGCTGTGAATGGAAAGTATAGACAGTATGAAAGGCATATAGACAGGCGGCCCAGCGGCAATGCATTTCCGTGCGGACATGTCTATTCTTTCTGCGGACTCTGGAATTGGGATTTCTGCATCAGATTTTTCTGCCACGTGCACAGTGCAGCAGAGTCCCATTGAATTTTAATGCGGAAATCCATTGTGTGAACATACCCTAACAGCCCGTGTCAGGGCACCTAGCAGCTGATAAGTGAAGGGCCAACCTCCAGTTGGTAAGATGCAGCTAATGATCCTAATCAATTATGGAAGGTGGTGTGGAAAAATGAATGGGGGTCCATTCAGAATTGTTATATGGGCCCAATTGTTTTTTTATTTTTTTTATTTATTTTTTTATTTTTTACAAGAGAATAGGAAAATAGTCCAAACAGAAGTCCAGTAAAAAAAATTGACTTTTTCGGGGGATTCCTTTAAAATAATAAAAACAGATATTACAAAAGAACATGTGCTGGACGTGTTTCTGGGGGTCTCCATCTTACCATAAGCTCATGATTAAGTGGAGACCTGGAGATCTGTTTGTAATATTTAAAATGGATCCATAATTTTAAAAAAGTGCCCGTCTCCATAGAACTGACATCTCAATTCTTGCGATGGCCAGAATCGGGGCAAATGTTTCCACCGTGGAAATTCTGCTGTGTGCAAGGTTCAGCAGAATCCCATTGAAAACAATAGAAGTTTTGTGGTGTAAACATGGCCTATGGGAGGGGGGGGGGGGGGGAAGACATGCAATGTGGGCCTAACATTGGCATTTTTTCTGGTGTTTTTTCTGCTCTTGATCACTTTTTCCTTGTTAAAAACCTCATCCAAAAAGAATGGAAGAACTGCCAAATGCTAAAAAAAAAAAAAAAAATAATAATTTTGCTAATAGAAAAAAAAGCCAAAATGTAGGAAAAATAAATTTTTGTTGGTCATTTTTTGGTGCCATTTTTTTAAGATAAAAAACAAAACAGAAATAAGTTGTCTCAGTCCAATAAATATGAGTGGACTGACAGCAATTTAAAGGGGTACTCCGCTTCTCAGCATTTGAAATAAACTGTTCTGAACGCTGGCGCCGTGATGTCATAGCCCTGTCCCCTCATAATGTCACGCCCCACCCCCTCAATGCAAGTCTATGGGAGGGGGCGTGACAGACATCACGCCCCCTCCCATAGACTTGCATTGAGGGGGCGGGGCGTGACATCACAAGCTCCCTGCACCGGCTCCAGCGTTTGGAACAGTTTGTTCCAAACGCTGAGCAGCGGAGTACCCCTTTAACTTTTGACTGCATAGATAACAAGAGGATTAGAATGGGGGGAATGTGCCCCTTCCCCTCGATGGTCAGCAAGATAAAAGAAACAGATACAATATAATAGCAGATCATTTCATTTCATCGTTAATTCAGTTCTCAGAATTAATCCTACACGATAGCATGTATCACTGTCCTATAGTTTTACATCTATCTGTATTATGTGATAACTTCTTGGATAAATGGTTAACTCCGATGCACAATGTGGATTATATGTATAACAAAAAGTTACATCAACCCAGTCCCAGAGGTGTGTAACCTGTTTTATACAGAGTGGGCCTGCCTTTGCCTTCTCTGGAGGGGTTAATCATCTGTGACATGTGGAATGTTCACACTTGAAGTATGACTTTTCCCTGGAGATTCCGCCCTGGAATGTCTGTGTGCAGCAGGTTTGATAGGTGGAATGTGCTGCATTGTACTCAGCTGTCATGATATACCTCATTGCCTGCCCTGCCCTGGATGAAATCTTGCTGGGATCAGTCAGAGCGGACGCATATGGTGTGTGATGGTCACATATTGTAAATTACTTGACATCGGGCTTTCACTTCCTAAGAGAGAAGCACCTGCTCTGGGCTTTAACAAGCTGTCTTGTAGGCTGAGTCCTTACAGGAAATTACTGCCTGAGTTATTGTAATTGTGTTGACAATGGATGGTGTGCAGAAATATGCATGGGTAAAACCATACAGTCGTCTGCAAATGGTGGACCTCTACAACTCCCTGCGTGTCCGGGCATGATGGGAGTTGAAGTTTTGCAATGTCTAGAGGTCCACAGTTTGGAGACCACTGGGATACAGTATTATGGCTAAGGTCAGATCAGGGCTCAAAAGTAGAGAGTAAACATTTGCTAAGAAAATATTAAAGGAGTTGTCTGGCAATTTATGAGTTAAAGGGATACTCTGTCCCTAGACATGTTACCCTCTATCCAAAGGATAGAGGATAAGATGTCTGATCGTGAAGATCCCGCTGCTGGGACTCCCTGCACCCCGACTCTGCTGCGGCTCCCCAGACATCCGGTGCACGGAGCAAACTTTGCTCCGTGCCGGATGACTAGCAATGCGGCACCGAAAGCTCGAGACGTCACTGTCATACCTCCCTACAAACTTGTATTGAGGGGGCGTGACATGACATCACGAGGGGGCGGGGTTGTGATGTCACGAGCCTCTGGTGCCACAGCCGGCATTCTAAACGAATGCCTGCGGGTGCTGCAGGGAGATCGCAGGGGAATGGGGATCCCAGCGTCGTAACCCTTGCGATCAGACATTTTATCCTCTATCCTTTGGATAGGAGATAAGATATCTAGGGGCGGAGTACCCCTTTACAAACATAAAAAAGTATACTGACCTGTTGTGATCCACTGCCAATGCTATTCCGAAGGTGCCCAGGTTCCCACTGCAGACTACTTCTTGCTATTTACCGGACAGAAAGAAATGCCCTCCGAGAAGCATAGCTACCTAATGATTTAAAATTTGAAAGTGTGCTATAATGTCGCAAAGCGACCTCGAGAGAGAGGACGGATGATGTTGGATCAGTGATTAAGAACAGTAAGTCATCTGCGAAGGCCAGTCCCTTCAGGTCTACAGACCCTACACGAATGCCTGAGATATCTGTGGTCATCCTAACTTTTTGTAAGAGAGTTTCCATGACTAAAATAAAAAGGGTGGGGGAAAGATGGCAGCCTTGCCTTGTACCATTTTTTATGGCAAAACTGGGGGAGAGTGTGCCATTAATTTTTAGCCTGGCATGTGGTTGGTCATATAGGAAGAAGACGGCTTGTACGAAGGGTGGGGGGAAAACAAACGCCAGCAGCGTGGACTTCATAAAGTCCCACCCCACCATGTCAAAGGCCTTTTCTGCATCGATCCCTAAGAGGGCCATCGGAATGTTCTTGTGCTTCGCTACATGTATGGCCTGAAACTATTTTGCCGTGTTGTCCCTCCCCTCACGACCAAGCACAAACCCAGCCTGGTCCGATTTCACTAGAGAGGGGATGTGATCACGCACCCTCAGAGCCAACAATTTAGCCCAATCTTGAGATCCAGATTCAAAAGGGATATCGGTCTATAGCTCCCACACTGTAATGGATCTTTACCCTCCTTGTGAATGAGAGTAACATGAGCCTCCTGTGTTTGTCTGGGGAGCGGCTCACCTGACAGTAGTGCATTACAGGTATGAAGGAGATGTGGCAGGAGTGTGTCCTTCAGTTTTTGGTAATAGGAGAGGGGCAGCCCATCAGGGCCAGGGCTTTTACTTGTGGGGAAACTGTGAATTACTCTGAGAAGCTCTGCTTCCGATACTGGTGAAAGGAGCATGGAGCTAGCCTCCCCTCCCAGAGAGGGCAAGTGGAGGGACTGCAGAAAATCAGAAATCAGTGTGGCCCTCGATGCCGGGGTGGGTATGTTCTCAGACACTTGTAGATCGTATAGATTCGAGTAGTGTTGGAATGCCAGTGCAATATCTGGGGTCGATGTGGCCAGGGTCCCCGATGAGGTGTGGATGGAGTAAATGAAAGTTTTTTCTCTGGCTTTTTTAATGAAAAAAGGGGGGGGGGGGGGAGGGAAACTGGCATCCTGTAGTGGTAAGGAATAAAAACTCTGGGTGAGGGGAGGGGGGGGGGGGGGTGAGGGTTAGGAAGGGAGAGAGAAAGGAGGGGAAGACCAAGCAGTGAGATAAGGCATCGACTCAGTCAGCAATCTCAATTGGGCTGTTAGGAAGTGTAGGGGACTAATTGGGGAGCGTAGGTAACAGAGAGGCAAGTACATTACATTTCGCTATCGAACCCCAAAAGCTGGAATAACCAAGAGAAAGGTAAAAGAATGGTAAAAGACGGGTAAAAGGGTGGAGCTTAAGGAACCACATGGGGACCGGAAGGAACATATATCAGACAATAACAATCAATAATATAGACCCCAGGTCAGGTACCAGCCAGGAGACACATATAACAGTAACCTTCCAGTTCCGGTAGGAGGTCGCATGACCAACATGAGGCATGGGGGGGGGGGGGGGTGAAAGTGTTCGGGTAAGTCCGATCCATCAGGGGTGGTGGTGGGGGGGGGGGATTTAATGAGTAACTGTGTAGGGAACAATAAAGTCCATGGTGAGAGGACATGAGGCAGAGGCCCAACTGGATGGCCTTCAGGAGTCTGCAGCAGCGATGCATCATCCAACATGAGGCATGGGGGGGGGCTTGGGGGGGGGTGAAAGTGTTCGGGTAAGTCCGGTCCATCAGGGGTGGTGGGGGGGGATTTAATGAGTCACTGTGTAGGGAACAATAAAGTCCATGGTGAGAGGACGTGAGGCAGAGGCATCATGCAGCAGTCGTCCCCTCAGAGTGGAAAAAAAATAAAAGAGGAAAAAAAGGGGGGGGGTGGACAGGTAAGGGGCAGTAACTGAATCTGCAGGGGACAGTCAACTGCCTCACCCAGTAGCACGGGGTTAACCGCACGACCCGTGATAGAGTAACAAAACACAAAGTCTCGTACACTGGGGAGGTAAACAGGCAGCTGGTAATCCAATGTAACAGGGAACCCAGTTGGGGGGGGGTCCCATATGTGAGGAAGGCACTTCCAGAATTCACTGCTCGGTACAACCTGCGGGTTGCACATCAGTATCAGTCCGGACCATAGAAAAAGTCTTCTTGGTAGTCACTTTCACAGATTTGGCTCTGGAGACCATCTTCCAGGGTTCCTGCGGCGGTAGGTCTGGGAGAGGAGCAGCATCCTGGATCAGGAGCCATGAAGGGATCAGCCTCGGTTCCATGTCCAGCAGAGGCCACGCTCTGTCGAGGTCATCTGGGGTATGTATAGCAATGCAGCGGCCATTTTTCATCTATTTCATCATCATATTGCAGGTTTTTAGCTCGGAGTGCCTCCAAGAAGGGCTTCAGTATACGTCGCTTGGCTAAAGTAGAGGGAGCCAAAACCTGGTAAAACTGCAGCTCAGCACCATCATATCTAATGGGCCTCTGTTCTCTGGCAGCATTGAGGATCGCCAGCGTGTCGACAAAGGACAGGATCCCACAGATGTCCCGAGGGGGCTCACCGGGACGGGGTTTAGGCCTCACTGCCCTGTAGATGCGTTCCACCGTGATTCTGGAAGCCCTCTCTTCGCCCAGGAGAGAAGTGAAGATTTCAGCAGCTACCCGAGGCAATGTTTCAGCCGTCCAGGTCTCTGGGAGCTCCTTGATTCTGACGTTTTTACATCTGCTCCGATTCTCCTGGTCCTCAAGCATGGAGAAGGTTCTGTTCAGATGTGCGGTCTGATCGTCGGAGCGGGACGCCAGCGCCGAGGTACACGAGTGAAGTTCCGCATACGAGGACTCCAGGGCCTCTACTCTGTGACCTACATGTTGCACCTCTGACTTGATCTCGGCGAGCTCCGAGAGGACCGGTTTAATAGCCTGAGCCAACGTCCTCTTCATAAGCGTTTTCATCAGTGCCGGGGTGAGCTGGTCTGCGGAATCACTCGTGGTGCTCTCCCTGTCTCCTTCCACTTCATGCAGGGAGGATGGAGCCGACGCCATCTTGGGTGCTCCCGCCGGTGAGCCCGCTCTTCTCTTCTTCAATAATTTGGCCAGATCCCCTTGAGATTTCGCCTTTTTGGGAGTCCCAGTAGGTTCTCTGAAGTGATCTTTATCATATTTGCCAATTTTCAGCTGCAGTAAGGGTTCTAAAGCGTGTCCCTGAGCATCTCACAGCGGAGCTAAGCAGGCATGCGACCGCTGTGGTGCGTGGCTAGGCTCCGCCCCCATTCCCCTCCCTTTTCTTACTTGATCAAACCCTCCATTTCATCTAAAACAATAAATGGAAGAATGAAGATATGGATTTCAGCCCCATGGCTCAGTGGTTAGCATTCTTGCTTGAGTCTTGGGTTCAAATCCATCCAAGTACAACATTTACATGGAGTTTGCATGTTTTTGAGGGCATCCTCCCAATACATTAGGTGCTAATAAAATGAGAATTTCACCAGATGTTGGTAACACCAAGTATTCCATACATGCAAAGAAACCAAAATAATTTAAAGAAATTAATTAGGTGTATTAATGTAAAATAACACAGGGAAAAAGTATTGAACACATGAAAAAAGGGAGGTGCAAAAAGGCATGGAACTCCAAGACAACAGCAGAAATCTATCAGTAATGAAGAAGCAATCCAGTCCCTTTTCAGTGCAAATTCATATAAGCTGGTTCATACCCACCTGATGGCCTACAAAAAAGGTCTTATTGCCAAGGTGTCACACAAGACACATATCATGATGGGTGAAATCATAAAGCTGTCTGAAGACCTTATCTGTGGTGCCATTCTACAGACCGTGGTCCCTGACATAACATGCTTGTGCTAGGACTGCTCGGGAATGGGCCATTTCATAGATGCCAATGCATTCTGTACGGAGTCAGCAGAAAGAATAGACATGTCTATTATTTCTGTGGACACCAGGCTCGGAATTTCCACACCAGAAACATCTGGTGCAGAAATTTTGCCATATGCAAAGTGTAGCAGAGTCCCATTGAAATGAATGGGACTGCTGCGTAATCTCTGTGCGAAATTCCAATGCGGGATTCCGCATGGAAATTCTGCTGTGTTAACATGGCCTAAAAGTCAACAGAAAAAGGGCCATCATGTCCTTGACCCTCATTTACCTCCACTCCAGTGAGCCCATGCCTTTTCTGCATCTGACCAACTGTGTGTATGACTGACTAAAAGGCATTCCTAGGGTAACAAATGTCTTCAATTGTCAAGGCAAGGTTCATACATTACAGCTGAAATCTGCTTAATGTATATATTAAAAACCAGCAATTGTGTCTACAGATTAAAGGGGTACTCCCGTGGGAATTTTTTTTTTTTTAAATCAACTGGTGCCAGAAAGTTAAACAGATTTGTAAATCACTTCTATTAAAAAATCTTAATCCTTCCAGTACTTTTTAGGGGCTGTATACTAAAGAGAAATCAAAAAAATAAATGCATTTCCTCTGTTGTCCTGACCACAGTGCTCTCTGCTGACCTCTGCTGTCCATTTTAGGAACTGTCCAGAGAAGCATATGTTAGCTATGGGGATTTTCTCCTGCTCTGGACAGTTCCTAAAATGGTCAGCAGAGGTCAGCAGAGAGCACTGTGGTCATGACATTAGAGGAAATACATTTCTTTTTTGGATTTCTCTTTAGTATACAGCCCCTAAAAAGTACTGGAAGGATTAAGATTTCTTTCTGGCACCAGTTGATTTAAAAAAAAAAAGTTTTCCACGGGAGTACCCCTTTAAGAAATAAATAAATAAAATTCTGAAGACCCTATGACTATTCAGGGCATGCTGGGAGTTGTAGTTTTGCAACATCTGGAGGTCCGCAGGTTGAACACCACTGATCTATGATATGTATAATGCAACGAATAAAAAAAATATATATAATATGATATTAAATAATAAGAATAGAATGACAACATTAAATTAAAATATATATATTTTTTGCATCATAAAATCCTGTGCATAACAAACTGAGTATCAGCAAATTACATTGCTGCCAGTAGAGGGTGCTGGTGTAATGTTTTTCACATCTTGACATTATGCAGTTGGAGATCAAAATTGTTACTTTATTACTGTTTATTTATGTTAAATCTGCATCCGTATTTAAGTAAAATTGGCTATAGAAAACAAATAAATAAAAATTAAATTAACGTTTATATATATTTTTTAAAGGGGTTATGCAGGAAAAAACTATTTTTTATATGTATCAACTGCAAAGAAAAACTGCTAGAAAGTTAAACAGATTGTAAATTACTTCTATTAAAAAATCTTAATCCTTTCAGTACTTATGAACTGTTGAGTTGTTCTTTTCTGTCTAAGTGCTCCCTGATGACACCTGTCTCGGGAACTGTCCAGAGTAGAAGCAAATCCCCATAGCTAACCTATCCAACTGCATTTCCCGAGACAGACAGGGGTGTCAGCAGAGAGCACTGTTGTCAGGCAGAAAAGAATAACTCAACTTCAGCAGCTGATAATTATTGGAAGGATTAAGATTTTTTAATAGAAGCAATTTACAAATCTGTTTAACTTTCTGGAGCCAGTTGATATCTAAAAAAAAACTTTTTTCCTGGATAACCCCTTTAAGGAAGAATTAAAATTGTGAATGGTAAAACTTATTATTATGCCTATAATTTAATAATGCGTTATAATACTTTAGATTATTGCAGTAAATATGGTTGATTTGGTGAGGTCCAACAGCACATAATAGATGAATAATCATATATGTATATATATATATATATATATATATATATATATATATATATATGTATATATATATATATATATATGTATGTGTATATATATATATATATATATATATATATGTATGTATATATATATATATATATATATATATATATATATATATATATATATATTATGTAGTATGTAACACTGTTGTATTTGGGCCGTATCTGATATCACACCTATAGCACTGCATTCATATAATCATATATTTTTATATCATTTCCAGTCATGGAATTCTGATACAATAAGGTATTTATACAACCAATCACAGCTTTTATTTTTACAAGAACAGTTTAATGAGTAAACATTACGCTATGATTGGTTGCTAGGGGGCAAACATCATATCAATAACCATATCAGTGAGGACCCCTCCCATAGACTTGCATTGAGGGGGCGGGGCATGATGTCATGAGGGGGCGAGGCTATGACATCACAAGCTCCTAGCTCCAGCGTTCGGAACAGTATTCTGCGCAGATTAGATGTGCAGGATTTCAAGCTGTGTTCAGTCATTTAGTTTACATTGAAATCTGCAGCAGAAAATCCTGCGCATCAAATCTGCACAGAATACTGTATGTGTGAATAGACCCTTAAAGGGGTACTCCACTGCTCAGCGTTTGGAACAAACTGTTCCAAAAGCTGGAGCCGGCGCCGGGAGCTCGTGATGTCATAACCCCGCCCCCTCATGACATCACATCCCGCCCCCTCAATGCGAGTCCATGGGAGGGGGCATTGCATTGAGGGGGTGTGGCATGATGTCTTGAGGGGGCGTGGCTGTGACATCACAAGCTCCCGGCTTTGTTTGTTCCAAACGCTGAGCAGCGGAGAACCCCTTTAAAGGGAAACAGCCACACTGAAAATGCAGACCAATAGGCAGGCATCATGCTATAGAGCAGGAAGAGCTAAGAATTATATATAGTTTTGTATATATGTAAATCTCTGCTAACATCCAGAGTCCAGAGTTATCTAAGCAGCGTATTTCTGAGTGCTACTCCATTTGCACATCTCCTATTAATGTCAATGGTAGTTCCACAAATTGCATAATACAGACTCAATGGCGCCATGACAGTCTCAGGAGCAGGCCATCAATTGTTGTGGGAAAGCCATGCCACAAAGTGAAACTCATAGTACCACCTGTTATCTACTCCGGATCTATGGTTGGCAAAATTAAACCTGCAGTCGTGAATGCATTCCAGTGATGTTATCTGTAGGAGAGACAATCCTGATTATGTTGTAGAATATGTGGATTCCCAATATGCCATATACTCTACTAAGCAGACTACAATGCCCAATCATGTCTTGCCATTTAATATGATTCTCCGGGAAAGCATTCTCTCCACTGAGAAGCATGTTCATGTTAAGAAAAGATTGATAAAACAAGACTTGTCAAGACTTGTAAAACGAGAACTGTTAAGACTTACAAAAAGAAGATGGCGTCCAATTCCCTTTTCAGTCCATGAGAACTATAGAAAAAAATTTCGAGCTCATGTTCAACAGATCCAATCTGAAACTCAGCAGGAATATGAAATCTTTTACTCACAGGGTCAGGGACTATCACGGCGCATGGAGTCTATCAGCCACCAATGGATTGTTTGAGACAAATCGCATAACACAGCACTTGACCATCTCCGTTGGTTAGACTGAAAATGATATGGGCAAACCCAATTAACCTGCTATTATTCCCCTGGACATATGGGCTATCTATTAGCATGTATTGGAGAGTGTTGTGGGCATATGGGCTATCTATTAGCATGTATTGTAGAGTGTTGTGGGCATATGGGCTATCTATTAGCATGTATTGGAGAGTGTTGTGGGCATATGGACTATCTATTAGCATGTATTGGAGAGTGTTGTGGGCATATGGGCTATCTATTAGCATGTATTGAGAGTGTTGTGGGCATATTGGCTATCTATTAGCATGTATTGGAGAGTGTTGTGGGCATATGGACTATCTATTAGCATGTATTGGAGAGTGTTTTGGGCATATGGACTATCTATTAGCATGTATTGGAGAGTGTTGTGGGCATATGGACTATCTATTAGCATGTATTGGAGAGTGTTGTGGGCATATGGGCTATCTATTAGCATGTATTGGAGAGTGTTGTGGGCATATGGGCTATCTATTATCATGTATTGGAGAGTGTTGTGGGCATATGGGCTATCTATTAGCATGTATTGGAGAGTGTTGTGGGCATATGGGCTATCTATTAGCATGTATTGGAGAGTGGTATGGGCATATGGGCTATCTATTCGCATGTATTGGAGAGTGTTGTGGGCATATGGGCTATCTATTAGCATGTATTGGAGAGTGTTGTGGGCATATGGGCTATCTATTCGCATGTATTGGAGAGTGTTGTGGGCATATGGGCTATCTATTAGCATGTATTGGAGAGTGTTGTGGGCATATGGACTATCTATTAGCATGTATTGGAGAGTGTTGTGGGCATATGGACTATCTATTAGCATGTATTGGAGAGTGTTGTGGGCATATGGAATATTTATTAGCATGTATTGGAGAGTGTTGTGGGCATATGGGCTATCTATTAGCATGTATTGGAGAGTGTTGTGGGCATATGGGCTATCTATTAGCATGTATTGGAGAGTGTTGTGGGCATATGGGCTATCTATTAGCATGTATTGGAGAGTGTTGTGGGCATATGGGCTATCTATTAGCATGTATTGGAGAGTGTTGTGGGCGTATGGACTATCTATTAGCATGTATTGGAGAGTGTTGTGGGCATATGGGCTATCTATTAGCATGTATTGGAGAGTGTTGTGGGCATATGGACTATCTATTAGCATGTATTGGAGAGTGGTATGGGCATATGGGCTATCTATTCGCATGTATTGGAGAGTGTTGTGGGCATATGGGCTATCTATTAGCATGTATTGGAGAGTGTTGTGGGCGTATGGACTATCTATTAGCATGTATTGGAGAGTGTTGTGGGCATATGGGCTATCTATTAGCATGTATTGGAGAGTGCTGTGGGCATATGGGCTATCTATTAGCATGTATTGGAGAGTGTTGTGGGCATATGGGCTATCTATTAGCATGTATTGGAGAGTGTTGTGGGCATATGGACTATCTATTAGCATGTATTGGAGAGTGTTGTGGGCATATGGGCTATCTATTAGCATGTATTGGAGAGTGTTGTTTGCATATGGGCTATCTATTAGCATGTATTCGAGAGTGTTGTGGGCATATGGACTATCTATTAGCATGTATTGGAGAGTGTTGTGGGCATATGGACTATCTATTAGCATGTATTGGAGAGTGCTGTGGGCATATGGGCTATCTATTAGCATGTATTGGAGAGTGTTGTGGGCATATGGGCTATCTATTAGCATGTATTGGAGAGTGTTGTGGGCATATGGGCTATCTATTAGCATGTATTGGAGAGTGTTGTGGGCATATGGGCTATCTATTAGCATGTATTGGAGAGTGTTGTGGGCATATTGGCTATCTATTAGCATGTATTGGAGAGTGTTGTGGGCATATGGGCTATCTATTAGCATGTATTGGAGAGTGTTGTGGGCATATGGACTATCTATTAGCATGTATTGGAGAGTGTTGTGGGCATATGGGCTATCTATTAGCATGTATTGGAGAGTGTTGTTTGCATATGGGCTATCTATTAGCATGTATTGGAGAGTGTTGTGGGCATATGGACTATCTATTAGCATGTATTGGAGAGTGTTGTGGGCATATGGGCTATCTATTAGCATGTATTGGAGAGTGTTGTGGGCATATGAGCTATCTATTAGCATGTATTGGAGAGTGTTGTGGGCATATGGACTATCTAATAGCATGTATTGGAGAGTGTTGTGGGCATATGGAATATTTATTAGCATATATTGGAGAGTGTTGTGGGCATATGGGCTATCTATTAGCATGTATTGGAGAGTGTTGTGGGCATATGGGCTATCTATTAGCATGTATTGGAGAGTGTTGTGGGCATATGGGCTATCTATTAGCATGTATTGGAGAGTGTTGTGGGCATATGGGCTATCTATTAGCATGTATTGGAGAGTGTTGTGGGCATATGGGCTATCTATTAGCATGTATTGGAGAGTGTTGTGGGCATATGGGCTATCTATTAGCATGTATTGGAGAGTGTTGTGGGCATATTGGCTATCTATTAGCATGTATTGGAGAGTGTTGTGGGCATATGGGCTATCTATTAGCATGTATTGGAGAGTGTTGTGGGCATATGGACTATCTATTAGCATGTATTGGAGAGTGTTGTGGGCATATGGGCTATCTATTAGCATGTATTGGAGAGTGTTGTTTGCATATGGGCTATCTATTAGCATGTATTGGAGAGTGTTGTGGGCATATGGAATATTTATTAGCATGTATTCGAGAGTGTTGTGGGCATATGGACTATCTATTAGCATGTATTGGAGAGTGTTGTGGGCATATGGACTATCTATTAGCATGTATTGGAGAGTGTTGTGGGCATATGGGCTATCTATTAGCATGTATTGGAGAGTGTTGTTTGCATATGGACTATCTATTAGCATGTATTGGAGAGTGTTGTTTGCATATGGACTATCTATTAGCATATATTGGAGAGTGTTGTGGGCATATGGGCTATCTATTAGCATGTATTGGAGAGTGTTGTGGGCATATGGACTATCTATTAGCATGTATTGGAGAGTGTTGTGGGCATATGGGCTATCTATTAGCATGTATTGGAGAGTGTTGTTTGCATATGGGCTATCTATTAGCATGTATTCGAGAGTGTTGTGGGCATATGGACTATCTATTAGCATGTATTGGAGAGTGTTGTGGGCATATGGACTATCTATTAGCATGTATTGGAGAGTGTTGTGGGCATATGGACTATCTATTAGCATGTATTGGAGAGTGTTGTTTGCATATGGACTATCTATTAGCATGTATTGGAGAGTGTTGTTTGCATATGGACTATCTATTAGCATATATTGGAGAGTGTTGTGGGCATATGGACTATCTATTAGCATGTATTGGAGAGTGTTGTGGGCATATGGGCTATCTATTAGCATGTATTGGAGAGTGTTGTGGGCATATGGACTATCTATTAGCATGTATTGGAGAGTGTTGTGGGCATATAGACTATCTATTAGCATGTATTGGAGAGTGTTGTGGGCATATAGACTATCTATTAGCATGTATTGGAGAGTGTTGTGGGCATATGGGCTATCTATTAGCATGTATTGGAGAGTGTTGTGGGCACATGGGCTATCTATTAGCATGTATTGGAGAGTGTTGTGGGCATATGGGCTATCTATTAGCATGTATCGGAGAGTGTTGTGGGCATATGGGCTATCTATTAGCATGTATCGGAGAGTGTTGTGGGCATATGGGCTATCTATTAGCATGTATTGGAGAGTGTTGTGGGCATATGGGCTATCTATTAGCATGTATTGGAGAGTGTTGTGGGCATATGGACTATCTATTAGCATGTATTGGAGAGTGTTGTGGGCATATGGGCTATCTATTACCATGTATTGGAGAGTGTTGTTGGCATATGGGCTATCTATTAGCATGTATTGGAGAGTATTGTGGGCATGCTTTGTGACACATCCGGTGGTCACTGTGCAGGAATGGAGAGACCTCTCTAATGATAATTGAGATTACCTTGGCTCATGAACTGAAAAGTCATCTCAAAATAAGTGTCAGCCTGTTGTGATGGCTCAATTGTCAGGATGAAAACTACAAGATTTCAGAACGTAAAATATGGATAAACTAGCAAACTTTTCTGACAGTAAATACTTGTTTCAACTGACACGTTTCGATTGTATCGATCTTAATCATAGACTATGATTAAAGGGGTTATCCCAGAAAAAGCTATTTTTTTTATATATATATCAACTGGCTCCAAAATCTTAATCCTTTCAGTACTCATGAGCTGCTGAAGTTGAGTTGTTCTTTTCTTTCTAAGTGCTCTCTGATGACACCTGTCTCGGGAACTGTCCAGAGTAGAAGCAAATCCCTATAGCAAACCTCTTCTTCTCTGTGCAGTTCCCGAGATAAGCAGAGATGTCAGCAGAGAGCACTGTGGCCAGACAGAAAAGAACAACTCAACTTCAGCAGCTGATAATTATTGAAAGGATTAAAGGGGTTGTGCGCTGCCCTACCTTTCGGAGCTCCGCTTGCAGCATCTGAAAGTTCATTACTCCGAACGCTGTGTGCTGGCTTCTGTGTTCACGGCTGCCCCCTCGTGACATCACGCCCGGCCCCTCGTGACGTCATGCCCGCCCCCTCAACGAAAGTCTATGGGAAGGGGGCGTGACCTGTCTCGGGAACTGTCCAGAGTAGAAGCAAATCCCCATAGCAAACCTTTTCTACTCTGTGCAGTTCCCGAGACAAGCAGAGATGTCAGCAGAGAGCACTGTTGCCAGATAGAAAAGAACAACTCAACTTCAGCAGCTGATAATTATTGGAAGGATTAAGATTTTTTAATAGAAGTCATTTACAAATCTGTATAACTTTCTGGAGCCAGTTGATATAAAAAAAAATTTTTTTCCTGGAATACCCCTTTAAGATCAAAATGATCACTTGCCTTTAATCTAACTTTGGACATGTATATACCGTAAATACTCGAGTATAAGCCGAGTTTTTCAGCACGATTTTTCGTGCTGAAAACGCCCCTACTCGAGTGAACTCTCCGCCTGTCAATCCCTTCTCAGTGGTCTTCAACCTGTGGACCTCCAGATGTTGCAAAACTACAACTCCCAGCATTCCCGGACAGCCGATGGCTGTTCAGGCATGCTGGGAGTTGTAGTTTTGCAACATCTGGAGGTCCGCAGGTTGAAGACCACTGATGAAGGGATTGACAGGCGGTGATGATGAAGGGGGGGGGATGATGACGAAGGCCGCAGTGGTCTTCAACCTGCGGACTTCCAGAGGTTTCAAAACTGCAACTCCCAGCATGCCTGGACATGATGAGGGGGGGGATGATGATGGGGGTCTGGATAATTACATGGGGGGATGGTGTATTTCCCACCCTAGGCTTATAGTCGAGTCAATAACTTTTCCTGGGTTTTTGGGGTAAAATTAGGGGCCTCGGCTTATATTCGGGTCGGCTTATACTCGAGTATATACGGTATATATTAACAGGGGTTATAGCTTTGGGTCATTCACAGCTACAAAGTTCCTGTGTCATCTTGTAGGTTATTTTGTCCCACTATGCACCCTATTATTATTGTGTATCATGTTTAGTGTTGAGCGGCATAGGCCATATTCAAATTTGCGATATTTCGCGAATATATGGATGAATATTCGGCATATATTCGCTAAATTTGCATATACGTAATATTCACGTTTATTTTTGCATATGCAAAAAATTTGCATGCGCGCAAATTCGCACATGCAAAAATTGACATAAGCGAAAATTCATATATTCGAAAATTCGTATGCCAGTCTCACACAGTAGTATTAGAGCCTTCTTTACACCACACAAGCTGGAAGCAGAGAGGGATGATCACTGTGATGTGTACTGTGAAAAAAAAATAAAAAAATACACGAATATTCGTAATTGCGAATTTATAGTGCTATATTTGCAAATTCCCGAATATGCGATATTCGCGAATAAAATTTGCATTGCGAATATTCGCGAGCAACACTAATCATGTTCTCTTCTTCTAAATCAGACATTATGCAGTGCCTTGTCTTCTGACACGACTATCTCAGCAGCCTGACTAGGAACAGTAGGAAACCATAGCTCTGCATCCATAAAGTTCATTTTCCCACCACCTTTGCGCTGCACAGGATTTCTGTATCATTCACTTCTGCCGTACATCCCTCAATACCTACTATATGGCAAATACCATAAAAAGCTTCCTCACTGGTACTGAGGGAATAAAAGAGCTGTGATGGTAGAAGGAAGGCAATCCAGTAACAGAATCATTGTGTTTAATGGGTCCCTAAGCTACAAGAACTGAAAGGATAGTCGGGAAAAAGGGATTCCTGTAACATTCTTCAATCCTTTGTGGTATACAAAGAAAATATAATAATTTACATGGTGGAGCATGTGTGTTATAACATAGACCCCGGAGGATAAACATCCCGAGTTTTATTTTACTGGAATGGGTAATAACATGTCTGCTAGCAGCCGAAGACTTCCTAACACCTCGGCTGTCACAGAGGCTGGTAAAGCGCGGCTTTTCAACACGATACAGCCTGTTCTGGAAGTTTTATGTAATCTCGGCTGAAGGAGGCTTCATAGGGAGAACAGCAAGATACCGTAAAATGTAACTCAAACCCAATCAACTAATGGCTTCGCTGTAGAAGGAGAACGTTCTAGTATTTACAATACTTAAAGGGGTACTCCGGCGCTTAGACATCTTAACCCCTATCCAAAGGATAGGGGATAAGATGCCTGATCGCGGGGGTCCCGCCGCTGGGGACCCCCGTGATCTTGCATGCAGCACCCCAGTTAAAATCAGTCTCCAGAGCATGTTCGCTCTGGGTCAGATTACTGGTGACCACGGGTCAGGCAGCGTGTGATGTCACGCCTCCGCCCCGTGTGATGTCACACTCTGCCCCTCAATGCACGCCTATGGGAGGGGCGTGACATCTGTCATGGATAGGGGATAAGATGTCTAAGCGCTGGAGTACCCCTTTCAGAGGATCTGTCGGATCTCCTGACCTTTCTGTTTTAGTAAATAATTCCATTTCTCCAATAACAATACTCTGATTTGTCCCTTTCCTCTGTTATCACTCCTGAAAAAGTTTAATTGGAGAATATAATCTGGCTGCTCCCATTCTCCTTGGCAATAGGGGGTTTCACATATTTCCAGGAGATATAATGGAGGAATGGCACAACACAGGGTTCGAAGAAATGATACTACAGATTTGTTTTTTCTTGGGGAGTTGATAAATTCCTTCTGGGGGCAAATATAATGGCTATTAAAGGGGTACTCCGCCCCTAGACATCTTATCCCCTATCCAAAGGATAGGGGATAAGATGTCTGATCGCAGGGGTCCCACCACTGGAGACCCCCGTGATCTCCCTGCTGCACCCGGCATTCATTTAGAGCATTGGATGCAGCGCTGGAGTGCCGGATGCTGGTGACGTCACGGCCATGCCATGCAAGTTTATGGGAAAGGACATAATGCCTGTTACACCCCCTCCCATAGACTTGCATTGTGGGGGCATGGCTGTGGCGTGACTAGCAGGGCATGGCCATGAGGTCACGAGCCTCCGTCCCACATTGCCAGTCATCCGGCACAGAGGCCCTGTTGCAGATTTTGCATCAGGGTCCAGAAGTTTTAAAGGAGAACTGTAGTGCAATATAACTTATCTCCTAGGATAGGGGATAAGTTATAGTTCGCAGGGGGTGAAGGGGTGTTCCGTCCCCGCATGATGCAGCAAATGACAAGCCCCCTTCATGTGTGGTGTCCCGGTACCGTATTGCATCCAGTACCTAGTGCAGAGGTCCCCAAAGTCAGAGTAACTACGTTCAGGTAGGGTTCCTCAGGTGGGACAGCCCCTAGTCACATCTCCTTAAGTCTAACTTTAATGTTAATAAATGTATATATTAACAATTATAGCTATATTTTATAGGAATGTATAGTACTTGCTTTGTTCAGCGTCGCAGGACCTTCGGTCATGTGACCATGCTAGTAACCTCTATGGTGTGTTGCAGGACCTTAGGGTCACGTGTTACCCACAAATCTCTGTAATGGTGATTGACATCCGTTTGGACCAATTAGCGTTAGTCCAGCCCCTGCCCATATAAGGGAGCTGCATCCAATTATCACTCTCTTGGGTTGCTGCTCTCGTGGATACCGGACTAACAGGATGGTGCTACGCAACTTTCAAAGACACGCTAGGCCTCAAAACCTACAGCCTCAGCAGAACCAAAATCGTGAGTTTACTCTAATTCCTGCTAATGCTAGCGTGACTACTGGACCGCAACTAATTCCTCTAAATCCAGTGGAACAGCGCAATAGACTAAAAGACTTCTAAAGCTAAAGTCCCAACCATTGTCAATCTCCAAAGGAAGCGGTTGTTATGATAAGAGACTGTTATGTTAATGAAGTGTACAGAAAATCTTCAGTAAAGTTAACGCAGTTTACAGAAGCTTTCCGGTTGTGGACAATCCATTATTATTATCTACCTCAAACCTATTATCATCTACCTCCCTATCGTTCCTGGGAAGGGCGGCGGTAGGAAAAGCTTTATAGAGGAGCCCTCACCCTTGCATCACGAATAGCAAGGGTTAACAAACACCCTTTGATACCCGCACAGCTACACTCCCCATACCCAACACCCCTTGAAAAAATGTTTTAGGTGTAGATAGCCTTTAAAATCTCCTGCTTCCTTTAGATTACAAAGATCAGGGGAGATGATGTTGCTGCCCCCATGTGCAATAGTTTGTTGAAATGGGGAAAACATGTTTTCAAATCAATTGGTGCCAGAAAGTTAAACAGATTTGTAAATTACTTCTATTTAAAAATCTTAATCCTTCCAGTACTTAGCTGCTGTATGCTCCAGAGGAAGTTGTGTACTTATTTCCAGTCTAACAACAGTGCTTTCTGCTGACACCTCGGTCCGTTTTAGGAACTGTCCAGAGCAAGAGCAAATCCCTGACACAGACAGAGGTGGCAGCAGAGAGCACTGTGGTTAGACTGGAAAGAACCACACAACTTCCTCTGGAGCATACTGCAGCTGAGTACTGGAGGGCTTAAAATGTTTCAATTTAAAACTCTGTATAACTTTCTGTCATCAGTTAATTTAAAGGGGTACTCCACTGGAAAACATTTTTTTTTTTAAATCAGCTGGTGCCAGAAAGTTAAACAGATTTGTAAATGACTTCTATTTAAAAATCTTTATCCTTCCAGTACTTATCAGCTGCTGTATGATCCACAGGAAGTTCTTATCTTTTTGAATTCCCTTTCTGTCTGACCACAGTGCTCTCTGCGGACACCTCTGTCCATATCAGGGACTGTCCAGAGCAGAATAGGTGTGCTATGGGGATTTGCTTCTACTCTGGACAGTTCCTAAAATGGACAGAGGTGTCAGCAGAGAGCACTGTGGTCAGACAGAAAGGAAATTCAAAAAGAATAGAACTTCCCGTGGAGCATACAGCAGCTCATAAGTACTGGAAGGATTACGATTTTTTTTTTTTAACTGTTTTTTTATAAACTTTTTCAAATTTTTTCCATACAAAGTGAAAAGCAAGAGATATTCAAGTATAAAATACAGGGGTAAAATTAAAAGAAAAACAAAAGGGATATGACAAACATAACAATGTTGCATCACTGTCGATTAAATTCAAAGACCTGAAGATGCATATATCAGTAGTAGGCACTTGCAAAATCGGTATTGTATAACATTGGTCTACTGTGGGATTACGATTTTTAAATAGAAGTAATTTACAAATCTGTTTAACTTTCTGGCACCAGTTGATTTAGAAAAAAATGTTTTCCAATGGAGTACCCCTTTAATAAATATATTTTTTTCTGCTGGAATACCAACCAAATACCAACATTTAGTACATAAAATACCTCCAAATGCCACAGTGCAGCAGAACATACCTTCCAAGGAATACCAGACAAACACCACAATTCAGCACAATTGTAATCAGCAGTAATAAACAGATACCACAGTGCAGGACAACATACCTCCCCAACAGAACTAACCTAATACCACAGTGCAGGACAACATACCTCCCCAACAGAACTAAACTAATACCACAGTGCAGGACAACATACTACCCCAACAGAACTAAACTAATACCACAGTGCAGGACAACATATCTCCCCAACAGTACTAAACAAATGCCACAGTGCAGGACAACATACCTCCCCAACAGAACTAAACAAATACCACAGTGCAGGACAACATACCTCCCCAACAGAACTAAACAAATACCACAGAGAAGGACAACATACCTCCCCAACAGTACTAAACAAATGCCACAGTGCAGGACAACATACCTCCCCAACAGTACTAAACAAATGCCACAGTGCAGAACTCTAGAAGGTGAAACCACAAGTGACATCAAAGTGATTAGAACTAAGAGAACTAAGAGAATTTGCTCTTGCACTTCTCTCACCAATCATTGCAAATAGATGCAGCATTTCTAAAATGCCCATAAGTAAGGATTTACCTACCAGGGGTATATATTTTGTAAATCACTCTTTACAAAAATGATCATGAAAGAGACAATAAAGCTGACCATGCCTGAACAGGTATTACAACAAATCTGCAATGATGATGGAGATACCTGGCATCTTTCTTATAGGCTAGGGTTAAGAGGTAATAAGATCCTGGAGTGAACATAAACAGGTATGGCCATAGTACTGCACTTAACAGTGTCAGCAGGCTTATATGGGATTGTTTCACATCCACTATACAAATCAGGGGAAATTCCATGTTTCCAGCCACCACCATATTGCTTATCAGTCACCAGTAGAACAGAGATATTGATGAAGGTGCTGAGGCATTCACCATAACTCTCTGTTATGATTGCAGTGGCTATAGTGTACATTCTATAGTAGCGTTCTCAAATAGACCTATTGGCCACCTCCTGCTTTTTAAAAAGAAAGCTCTTTACTTGCCAGCTGCCTACCATTAGCTACGAGGAACAAGCTAAATTATTCACCTACCTGGACAATGCTTTATCATAATGGCTCTCAACAGTACACAGTTTAGTCTCCTGCATAGAAATAGTAGTAAAACTGCCTTTAAAAGGGGTACTCCGGTGGAAAACATTTTTTTTAATCAATTGGTGCCAGAAAGTTAAACAGATTTGTAAATTACTTCTATTTAAAAATATTAATTCTTCCAGTACTTATCAGCTGCTGTATGCTCCACATGAAGTTCTTTTCTTTTTGAATTTCCTTTCTGTCTGATCACAGTGCTCTCTGCTGACACCTCTTTCCATGTCAGAAACTGTCCAGAGCATGAGAAGATCCCCATAGCAAACCTATCCTGCTATGGACAGTTCCTGACATGGGCATAGATGTCAGCAGAGAGCACTGTGGTCAGACAGAAAAGAAATTCAAAAAGAAAAGAACTTCCTGTGGAGCATACAGCAGCTGATAAGTACTGGAAGGATTAAGATTTTTAAATAGAAGTCATTTACAAATCTGTTTAACTTTCTGGCACCAGTTTATTTTAAAAACATTTTCCACTGGAGTACCCCTTCAAAGGAAAACTGTCACATGTTTGCTCCCGCACTAACAACAGGTACTGATGGATAGTGCGGGAGATGCTGATTCCTATGATCCCTACCTTGGCTGTTCGCAGCGCCGCCCACATATGAATATTCATCCCCCCTCCCTCCAGCTCTCCCTCTTTTCGCCGCTGCTAACTGGAGGGGGGATGAATATTCATAAGCGGGCAACGCTGCGGACAGGCAGCGCTGACGTCAGTGCAAGTTAAGCTACAGAAACCCCGCCTGTGCCAGTTACAGCCAGATTTCCAGGTATAATAAAACTAAGATTACGGGCAAAAGGCCGGGCGTATCTGGCCAAGGTAGGGATCATAGGAATCAGCGTCTCCTGCATCAGTACCTGTAGTTAGTGGGGGGGGGGGGGGGGGCAAACATGTGACAGTTTTCCTTTAAAGTATTCAGTTTTCCATACAGGCCAGAAGTAGTAAAGGCTCTGCTAAAGTCATACAACAAGATCAGTTTTAGTTATTGTTGGAAAAATGTAAATGAAAAAATGTTACTCAGTTACTGTACACCAACCCATACACTAATCACATTTCAAGGCTCTTTGGATCGGGCATTGACTGCAGGGTAGATAGCTTTAGGTGGCATTAGACAGCTTTCTTCTTTTCTAGAGGAAAGGTAATCTATATATTTTCTCAGGGAGCATTGCCTATAAGACACCCTATACCAGTTGGCTCTCCACAGGGAGAATCGGTACCAAGAGCATGCTCCACATTAAATATGTGCATGCTCACTGTGAGGTTGTTGGAAATAGCTGTTAGTGGCTGGATTTAGTGGTGTCCAAATGTATTTTTCTTTTCTTTTTTCTAAGAGCCAAGGAACTTGTTCTCTATCACCCAAGTGCAAACGGGTTACAATAAAAAATAAAAATAAAAAAAACATGCTTGAGGATGCGATCCATCACAAAGTCCTTCTTTGAAAGGAGAGAGGCCCCCCCAATGAAAGCACCCTTCCCCTCTGGGCCAAAAAATGCACCTGCAAGGGTCCAGGTTCAATATTCAAGTACTCCAGGTGTCAGCCCCGGTATCATGCTGCAGAGCCGTGTACCAATGGCATCCTACCCATGCAGGAATGCCCGAGGTTTCCAGGAAGGTGAAGAACCTAATGGCAACACACACCTCCCCTAGACTGGCAGGAGGGACACCCAAAAGGGCTACCACACCCTAATGAATCCAAATGTATTTTTAAGAGCCGAGGTATTACACACACAGAGCAGAAGCTTAGGGTAACAGGGGCTGGCCCAGAAACTACCCCGAGGTCAACCTGGCCCTCTAGATCTGGCCATGAGGTTAGGGAGAGAGCCAAGGTTCTCGAACTTATTGTTGGTGGGATCACAATAGTGGCACTTTGCATGCACTTTACTTACCCTTCCTAGCACACACCTTAAGCTTCCCGCCCTGCTGGCTACTATCAGAAATTTTTATAGATTCAGCCAGATATCCACTCTCTACTACACAGCAAATGTTCTGATTTTCTTATTATTATTATTATAATTTTTTTTTTTGTCACTGTGTTTTCACTTTTTACATGCGTTTGTCCACAAGGAATCCTGAGGTAGTGGTGCCCTCTAGAGGAGGTGCATGTGGCCATAAGGTTCCTCACCTCCTTGCAACCTTCGGTCTCTGTTTTTACAGGGTGCCAACCAGTTCTAATATTTGGGTTGCTGCCAAGGTGTATACTGGGTGGAATAGTGGCCCTCCCTGAGCTTTGGAAAAAGATGAATATTGATCCTGGATCCTTGCAGGTGCCTTTTAGCCCTGAGGGAATATAAACCAAGGGAGTATGACAGCTTCCACTTCCACTCACTGCACCTGTGCGCGGGCTTGGCTAGCAGCGTCTCTCACCATGTAGAGATCCGAAAAGGGAATGTCCAGCCCATTATAGCAGTAAAAACAGGACACTTTATTGGGTCATATTCAGACGGAACACATCAGCCGACATGTTTCAGAGAAATCATAGGTCTTAGTCATGGCATACATACATCTTAAAACTCACAATATATATAGTAAAAAAAAAACTGTGTCACATGATAATATCTCAATCTGATGAGCATTACTTAAAAAATCTGGCATGGATTTGAATATGACCCAATAAAGTATCCTGTTTTTACTGCTATCCTGGGCTGGACATTCCCTTTTCAGAGGGAAAAGAAGGTGAGTGGTGGTAGTGGTGGTGGGTCCTCTTCTTTAGGAGAATGGCTTGTGATAGACCACATCTTTGTGCACTTTTTATACACCTGGGTGACAGAGCTGTCCTTTGCCCTTAAAGGGGTACTCCGGTGGAAACCTTTTTTCTTTTAAATCAACTGGTGGCAGAAAGTTAAACATATTTGTAAATTACTTCTATTAAAAAATCTTAATCCTTCCAGTACTTATTAGCTGCTGAATGCTACAGAGGAAATTCCTTTCTTTTTGGAACACTGATGACATCACGAACAAAGTGCTCTCTGCTGACATCTCTGGACAACAATAAATAAAGCGTTATTATTATTATTATAATAATGTCAGCAGAGAGAACTGTGGTCGTGATGTCATCAGAGAGCATTCCAAAGAGAAAAGAATTTCCTCTGTAGTATTCAGAAGCTAATAAGTACAGGAAGGATTAAGGTTTTTTAATAGAAGTAATTTACAAATATGTTTAACTTTCTGCCACCAGTTGATTTAAAAGAAAAAAGGTTTTCACCGGAGTACCCCTTTAAAGAAAAAAATAGAGTTGTACAAATGTGAATAGAAGTGTATCACAAAAATGTATTTCTGATTCTATAACTCTTATTCTATTGTCTACATGATTAAACGGGCAGATGACTTGCTGTTTAATTGTGTTAAAAGAGGCACCTGGAAAAATTCTAAAAAAAAACCTCAATGATTTGTTATGGGAGAATATTCTGAGCATGCTCTGTGACATGTACAGCAGTCACTCACTAGACATAGAGGAAAGGCGTGGGAAGGTACTGTCCTCATTAACTATTGTCAATGGTGTGATCCTCTCTCAAACGTATTATTGAGGTATTCCTATTTCATTAATCTCCTGTCTTCCAATATATATAGAGAACAGTAGCAGTCTATTGTGAGTGTTTATAGATCAGTTTATAAATGGCATTATTTAAAGTGGTATAAAGGGGTATTCCACCCAAAGGATAGGGGATAAGATGTCTGATCACAGGGGTCCCGCTGCTTGGACCCCCTGTTATCTCCGTGCAGCATCCAGCATTCAGCTGCTCCTCCAGTCTCAGAAACCGCTGGGTTTCGAGGACAGGAGATGTGACATCCCACCATGCCCCCTGCATGACGTGATGTCATTCCACACCCCTCCATTCAGGTCTATCCAGCGGTGGGACCCCTGCGATCAGACATTCCTTTAGATAAGGGATAAGATGTCTATGGGCGGAATATCCCTTAAAGGGGTACTCCTGTGGAAAACTTTTTTTTTAAATCAACTGGTGCCAGAAAGTTAAACAGATTTGTAAATTACTTCTATTAAAAAATCTTAATCCTTCCAGTATGTATTAGCTGCTGAATACTACAGAGGAAATGGTTTTCTTTTTGGAACACAGAGCTCTATGCTAACATCTCTGTCCATTTTAGGAACTGTCCAGAGCAGGTGAAAATCCCCATAGCAAACATATGCTGCTCTGGACAGTTCCTAAAATGGACAGAGATGTCAGCAGAGAGCACTGTGGTAATGATGTCAGCAGAGAGCAATGTGTTCCAAAAAGAAAACCATTTCCTCTGTATCATACAGACCCTAAAAAGTACTGGAAAGATTAAGATTTTTTAATAGAAGTAATATACAAATCTGTTTAACTTTCTGGCACCAGTTGATTTAAAAAAAGAGTACCCCTTTAAAAAAATGTTTTATAAAAAAAAAATACTTTTTAAAATTAGGTTTCGTATAAAAATGTAAATCAACAGACTCCCTTTAAGCACTAGATACTGAAAAGACACAGTTCATCAGCAACGTCCAACATTTGTGTCACCACTAATTTTACGGTTCGCATATTTCTGAAATAAAGTTTGTCGTAGGTGTTGCTCAAACTCCACTGCCCTACATCTTGAAAATTACTTCCAGCCTACTGCAAAATCTATCATAGGGGGCCGTTCTCCGGATGACAAGTACATAATTTTCAAAGCATTTCTGACTTTGACATATTGATTAATTTAGTGCTCCATAATACAGCAGTCCCTGTATTCCATAAACTGTTTTCGTTCTCCCTTCCAATAAAAAAAAAATTCTAGTCCAAAACTTTTTAGCATTATTTTAACACAGCTTGTAAGTACTCATTACCTAACCTTGAATTGATCAAGAAGTTTATGGGTTAAAGGTAAGAATTATGTAATAACCAAAGTATGCAGCCAGTAAATTGTTACTTGATACAAAACTTATCGCTGGGTAGTAGTCAATAGATTTTGCTGAAAATACATTTTCTTGGTTTCCATAAAAAAATAAAAAAAATAAAATGTACATTTTATACATTAGCCAGGTGTGTGAAATGATTCATTGTCTGTAAAAAAAAAAAAAAGAAAGCAAAAGAAAAATACAGTATAATCACAATAATAATTCTGTCATTTTCCACATGTAGCTTTGAGCTCATCTTTGAAGAAAACTATGCTCGCTTATCATTTTGTAAAGATTTTGATGTTCCGCATGTGCAAATAATTTAGCCTATTATTCTCCTAAATGGGACTAAAATTCTGACAATTTAGAATAACAATTACTTAATATGCCCATTTATCTATGAAGATGCACATCCATAGAATTGGACAGTAATGTCTGAAATAACACAGATTTGTTAGATACACAGAACTCAAATATATATATATATATATATATATATATATATATATATATATTCCCAAGCTAGTCATCTCTTTATACAGTTCATGCTCTGGTCACAGATATACATTTAAAGGGTACCTCTCATCAAAAAAACTTTTGATATATTGTAGATTAATGTATGCAGAATAACTTTACAATTGCATGTTATTAAAAAATATGCTTCTTTCTATTTAATTTTCCACTTTGAAGAAATGACCACTAGGGGTCTCCCTACCAGTCCTGGCAGCAAGCATTTCAGACTCATCCTGGAGTCCTAAACACTACGAGCTGCCAGTCTGCTTTGTTCACAAAGGAGAACACTCAGAGCTGCCAGCTTGCTTTGTTCACAGCCTGTTTGGCTGTGAACAAAGCAGGCTGGCAGCTCTGAGTGTTTAGGACTCCAGCATGAGTCAGAAATGCTTGCTGACGGGACTGATCGGGAAAAATACAAAAGAAAGAAGCATATTTTTCATTAACATGCTATTGGAAAGTTATTCAACATTCATTAATCTAAAATATATAAAAAGTTTATTTGATGAGAGGTACCCTTTAAAGAATAAGGAGGGGAAGTGCTTAAAACTAATATTTATTGATATGCATTAAAATTCACTGAAGGAAATAAATGTGTTTCCCAAATAATAATAAATCCAATTTGCCACGTCTCACAAATAATAACGTGATGTGAGATATCCACAAAAATCCTACGGAATTCCCACAGCGAAATGCTATTGCGCAATATATATCAAATACGTAGAATGTTCTCCATGTGACAATTACAGTCACATGACATCTCCTATTTGGTACAACAAGTATACCCTGCAGTATGGCGATGTTCACACTGCACTAATATCAATTATCCCAACGTGCGTTTCTGTCCACCTGTGCAGTACCTGCACCTAGGGGACGTCCTCAGGGGATCCAAAAAGATATTAAAAGACTGGATCTTATATATAGGGTATACCAAAAATAATAATCACTATGATATATAATGCCACATTATAATGACATAATAAGGTTTCTATATGTAAAATTGTGCACAGATAGAAATTTCAAGTACCATAGAAATAAAACAAATGTGCCCAAACATTTCTTAGGGAAAACAAAAAATATTTAAAAAAATATACAGACGTGGACAAAATTGTTGGTACCCTTCTGTCAATTAGTATTTTTTAATATTTTTAAATAAATGATTTTTTTTTACCATAATTCAAAAGTAATGTCTAATTTTCATCAGGCAATTTTCAATATTTTTCTTTTTTATTTATTATTACTTTTGTCAGTTTTGAGTTATTTCAGGGAGTAGTGTGGGGTGTTGATTCCATTGTGGATGAACTATGACATGTGAATAGATGTTTTAGGCTGGGTTCACATATTTGTTGCGAGCCGTTACTGTTCACAATGGCAAAGATGGGAACATTAGATGTCCTGAGATGGATTTGTTTGCATCCAATGTCCTATCCGTTGCCACAAAGGCTGAAATCGGGCAAGGCCCTTATATTTTTCATTCAGTGTGGATTTGCCAGATCAAAACACCTTGCATGCAAAATTTTTCTAATCTGGCACCTGCATGCTAGGTAACAACTATTTTGGATTCCGGTGATATGTGAATTTCTTAACAGTTAGGCTGCTTTCACACTATAAAAATTCATCCATAATGAACGTCCGTCATAAAAATCTTGAAAATCGGCCATTAAATGACCGTTAGAAAATCCCTAACGGCCGTTAGAAAATCCCATTATAGTCTATGGGATTTTTCTAATAGCCGTTGTAACCCGTTATCGCCCGTTATTAATAACAGCCGTTATTTTGTGACAGGCGATAGCAACGGGAGAAATAGTGCATGCACTATTTTTTCATTCATTCGCCCGTCACAACTCACAAAATAACGTCTGTTATTAATAACGGGCAATAACTGGTTTAAACGTCTGTTAGAAAAATCCCATAGACTATAATGGTATTTTCTAATGGCCGTTTAATGGCTGATTTTCAAGATTTTTAATGACGGACGTTCATAACGGTTGAATTTTTATAGTGTGAAAGCAGCCTAAGATTTTTTGCCATTACATTTTAGTCTTTTTTCTGCCATTGTTACAATGATTTAGCTGAATTTTTTTTTATCAACAACAATTGCCTATACAGTATGAACACAGCTTAAACCTCCCACTTTTGCAGATTACCTGCAGTAGAATACATGAGCAGTAGAGTAGATGAGATTTCAATCCTGTCCACATGCTGTGGAAATTTTCCACATATTGAGTTCAATTCTTTGAGTTTAAATCAAAAATCCACAACAAAACCCAATTTTTGCGGTAGATTACCCACAGACCTGCAGGGAAATCCACAAAATGAAAAAATATATATTCATCTCTGTTGGCTCTCCTGTGGTGAAACATGTCTGGTCTCTGACTAGTCCTTGTTCATTTAGTTGCTGGCAAAGAAATGTAGGCACATCCAAGAAAAAAAAGTTTGGCACGAATATTGCCAAACATCACAAAAGCCGCAACATTTCTCAAGGCTGTGTATATCAGCTGAAACATTGTGAGATATAATTTTTGGGCAATAAACACTTGATAAAGGATCCATTGGCTGGTATGCTATCACCAACCCCCCTTTTCCTTGGATTTTCCTTGTGGGGGCCAGACAGATCAATTCCCCCAGGGGGCACCAAGTTCTCTGGTGAGGCTTAAAGGGGTATTCCAGGCAAAAACATCTTATCCCCTATTGAAAGGATAGGGGATGAGATGTCTGATCGTGGAGGGCCCGCCGCTGGGACCTCCCGCAATCTCCCTGCAGCAGCCCGCATTCTATGTGTAGCTTCGTCTGCAGTTTCGGAAACCGCCGGGCTTCCGAGACGGGGACGGGACGTCACACCATGCCACCTCCATTCATGTCTATGGGAGGGAGCGTTGTGGCCATTATGCCCCCTACCATAGAAATGAATGGAAGCCCAGCGGTTTCCGAAACTTCAGACGCAGCTACGCATAGAATGCGGACTGCTGCAGGGAGATCCCAGGGGGGTCCCAGCGGCAAGCCCCCCATGATCAGACATCTTATCCCCTATCCTTGCGATAAGGGATAAGATGTTTTTGCCCGGAATACCCCTTTTAGTTCTCCATATCTCATCATATGTGACCACTGCAGCCTGTCATAGGTTACGGTTATGACGTGTGTATAGGACATCACGGGAGGTTGGATGTACAGAGACCAGTGAGGAGCAAGACAATGCATATAAAAAACAAGCTCTATCCCTATGTAATACATTTTTAGGGGAATGTTCACTTGCCCATATTTTTTTCTTATTCTAATATATTCACTTTATTTGCTGATTAACTAGACAGTATCTTAGTCCAGAACATTCCTCTATTTTAGGGGAATTTACAATATAAGAGCAACTGGAGCTGTATTCATTCCTCCGAGAATTGCCTTACATCTGGTTTGCTGCAATATGTTTGTATGGGACAGTTTGATTTGTTAAACTGTTCAACCTCTATAAACTCATGATTCGCTGGCCTGTACCAAAATTCTTGTAAAGGACACAGAGCGTGTAACTACTATGGACAACTTTTGTTATATGTAAAAATCACCAGGAGACTCCAAATATTTGGTATACATGGGTTTCGATAAATTAGTCATGTAATCCGCATGCTGACTGATATCTATGGTTTGCTGACAGGTGAAATTAATGTCTGCATTATTTTGTAGGAAGGGGTCTATTTGATACTGCCAGACGTCAGCACTCTCAGTCCACATGCACTGATATCTGTTAGATCCAGTTTGACCATGAAAGGTTCAAAAGTTTTTGCGATTATAATATGTCACAACAAGCAAATGAAAAGTTCATGCAGTCATTTTCATTGTACACAAAGATTTGTCCTTAATAAAAAAAAAACTACAAAAAAAAGAGTTTTACATTTTTCAAACATGTCCTATTTTACTCATAAATACAAAATGTAATACTTGCAAAATTACAACTTTCTGATATGTTACCAAAAGGTAATAGAGGGTTACCTACACTAAATACATGTATGGAAAGGATCTGGGGCTCAAAAGACTGCTGGACCTGTTTACTTGAAGAGGTTGCCTAGGGAAATAATAATATAAAAATAATAATAAAAAAAATAAAAAAAAAACTGTACTCACCTGCCGGATCCCTGCCGCCACTATGCTGATTGTCCCTGGTTCTGCTGCACAGTACTTCCTGGTCTCAGCCTCAACACTGCTGTGGCCATTGATTTGCTGAGCAGGCAGTTCCTTGTGTCGAGACTGAGACCAGGATATGCTGTGGAGTAGGACAAGGGAGCGTTGGAGCAGCAGTGGGGCGGTTCTGGACAGGTGAGTATGGGCTTATTCTTACCTCATCCTGGACATATTTAACATAAAAAAAAAAATAGATGCAAGTCGTTAAAGGTGATACGTGAGTTATGACTCTACAACCCTTTGTAGACAAACTATGTTACTTTTGCTCTTAGTGTACTTTTAATTTCCACACTGGAACATTTATAGATTTTAATGGCAAAAATAAATTGTTAGAGAAACCACTGATGACAAATGTCAAATATTTCACTCATGTCAAATATAGTGTTGCTCGCGAATATTCGCAATACGAATTTTATTCGCGAATATCGCATATTCGCGAATTCGCGAATATTCGCGAATATAGCACTATATATTCGTAATTACGAATATTCTTTTTTATTTTTTTATTTTATTTTATTTATTTTTTTACAGTACACATCACAGTGATCATCCCTCTCTGCTTCCAGCTTGTGTGGTGTAATGAAGGCTCTAATACTACTGTGTGAAACTGGCTTGCACTTATCTTTGTATATGCTAATTTTCGTATACGCGAATTTTTGCATATGCGAAAATAAAACGCGAATATTCGCGAATATATGACGAATATCCGTCCATATATTCGCGAATATTCGCGAATTCGAATATGGCCTATGCCGCTCAACACTAGTCAAATATTTCTAAGATAAAAAAAAAAAGAAGAGGTTTGTGTTCACTCAGATTGGTCCAGTCAGTCATGGACAGGTGTATGCTTACTCACACTCATACAGACAGTAATGGAGCGGTTTAAAGATCCTGTTGGGATGTGCAGGAATGGCCATGAAAAAGTGAGAGAAGCCCTCTGCTCACAGCAATGCCTAAAGTTGAATAACAAAATGATGTGTCTTAGTGATAGGAAGAGAACTTATCCACATTTTTTTCACCACTCTCCAGAATGATTATAATAATTTATTCACCATCTATCTCCAATTATACCAATCTTGAAGATAAATAGAAACATAGCTTGCACTCACCATTACCGTAGGTCTTCATGACACGTACATTCCGTGCAGCAGGGAGGTTCTCTGATGTGGGCGCCCGCATTAGAAAACTTCCCTGCTGCACGGAATGTTCATGTCATGAAGAGCTACGGTAATGGTGAGTGCAAGCTACTTTCTATTTATATTAATAAAAAAGAGAAGTCCTACAAATCACCGCTATGAAATAAATCAACGTAGTAGGGCCACCATGGATCACCAGGATGGTGCGGGAAGCTCAGAGGCTACAAACCGGTAGGTTTCGTGCATCTGCATGAAACCTACCGGTTTGTAGCATCTGAGCTTTTCGCACCATCCTGGTGATCCATAGCGACCCTACTATGCTGATTCATTTCATAGCGGTGAGTTGCAGGACTACTCTTTTTAATTAAAATGTTTGATGTCTATATTTTCCAAGCACCACCGCTATATTCAGCATTACTATTGAACCACCGTCCACCATAGGACAATGCACGTGTTTGTGGTTTTAGTTCATGTCAGGTGCCTCCGATTGAAGTCTCTTCCTTATGTTATTTACGTATGCACTTTATTAGCTATGTACCCCGTTTTGTAGCGAATATTGTGATAGCTACGTCCACTGTTTTGGACTCGAGGATGATTTACCTGATTGTTACATCTGGACATTTGAGTGTAATAGTGCTCTCTGTGTTTTTTTTTACATACATTAGTTTGTACCAATCTTGATTTTCTATATATATTATATATATATATATATCTCAATCGGCTCAACTCTTCCTGCTCTATAACATGATGCTGATAGATTAAATAGTATTTTCATGGTCACAAGTTCCCTTAACCCCTTAAGGACTCAACCCATTTTGGCCTTAAGGACTCAGACAATTTAATTTTTACGTTTTCATTTTTTCCTCCTCGCCTTCTAAAAATCATAACTCTTTTATATTTTCATCCACAGACTAGTATGAGGGCTTGTTTTTTGCGCAACCAGTTGTCCTTTGTAATGACATCACTCATTATATCATAAAATGTATGGCGCAACCAAAAAACACTATTTTTGTGGGGAAATTAAAACGAAAAACGCAATTTTGCTAATTTTGGAAGGTTTTGTTTTCACGCCGTACAATTTCTGGTAAAAATGACATGTGTTCTTTATTCTGAGGGTCAATACGATTAAAATGATACCCATTATTATATACTTTTATATTATTGTTGCGCTTAAAAAAAATCACAAACTTTTTAACCAAATTAGTACGTTTATAATCCCTTTATTTTGATGACCTATAACTTTTTTATTTTTCCGTATAAGCGGCGGTATGGGGGCTCATTTTTTGCGCCATGATATGAACTTTTTTTTGATACCACATTTGCATATAAAAAACTTTTAATAAATTTTTATAATTTTTTTTTTTTAATAAAATGTATTAAAAAAGTAGGAATTTTGGACTTTTTAAATTTTTTTTCGTTCACGCCGTTCACCGTACGGGATCATTAACATTTTATTTTAATAGTTAAAACATTTACGCACGCGGCGATACCAAATATGTCTATAAAAAATGTTTTTTACGCTTTTTGGGGGTAAAATAGGAAAAAACGGATGTTTTACTTTTTTATTGGGGGAGGGGATTTTTCACTTTTTTTTAACTTTTACTTTTACATTTTTTTACATTGTTTTTTACACTTGAATAGTCCCCATAGGGGACTATTCATAGCAATACCATGATTGCTAATACTGATCTGTTCTATGTATAGGACATAGAACAGATCAGTATTATCGGTCATCTCCTGCTCTGGTCTGCTCGATCACAGACCAGAGCAGGAGACGCCGGGAGCCGCACGGAGGAAGGAGAGGGGACCTCCGTGCGGCGTTATGAATGATCGGATCCCCGCAGCAGCGCTGCGGGCGATCCGATCGTTCATTTTAATCGCGAACTGCCGCAGATGCCGGGATCTGTATTGATCCCGGCACCTGAGGGGTTAATGGCGGACGCCCGCGAGATCGCGGGCGTCGGCCATTGCCGGCGGGTCCCTGGCTGCGATCAGCAGCCGGGATCAGCCGCGCATGACACGGGCATCGCTCCGATGCCCGCGGTTATGCTTAGGACGTAAATGTACGTCCTGGTGCGTTAAGTACCACCTCACCAGGACGTACATTTACGTCCTGCGTCCTTAAGGGGTTAAAGTCTTCCCAGTTGCAGTATCCATGTAGACTGAAACAGTCTTCCCTCGCCCTTAATTTTCCCTGTAGTATGCTGAATTAATTTTACCCTCTATGTTCATGTTTTCCTATCTGTTTGACCCAATGTAATGCTGTAACCACCATGCTTTAAAGTAGGAATGTTCTCTTTTTTATAATAATTGATTTATTACTTACATCAGGGACGTACCCTAAAGCTCTGGGGTCCCATTGTAACATAAGTAATTGGGCCTTCCACTTACCAAGTGTCAATCATAAATGCTGTAAATATTGTGAATGTAATTGTATCTATTATTACATGTCAGGATTGTATGCCAGGTAATCTTGATCAGTTTGGTATAAAACTGGGACGGGGCAGAGATAACCTGTTAGTTGTTTTAAAGGGGTACTCTACCCCTAGACATCTGATCCCATGTCCAAAGGATAGGGGAGAAGATGTCTGATCATAGGGGTCCCGCAGTTGGGACCCCTGTGATCTCCATGCAGCACCCAGCATTAGTTTAGATCGCTGGGTGCGGGCTGCGGTGGTCATGATGTCATGGCCACACCCCTCGTGATGTCACGCCACACCCCTTTATGCAAGTCTATGGGAGGGGGCGTGGCGACTGCCCCACCCCCACCCATAGACTTGCATTGAGCGGGCATGGTGTGACGTCACAAGGGTCGTGGCCCGCCGCCCGCTCCAAGCATTTGGAACAAATTGTTCTGAACGCTAGAGCAGCGGGGTACCCCCTTAAGGAAAGAAGGCTTTTTGTTATTTAAAAAGTAGAGTAAGTGATTACACAGTACAAAGAGTGCGGAGTTCCTTATATCTGATCAAAATTAGATCATCTGGGGAGAGAACAGGGATAAGGAGTAAAAGCTGAAGATATGCTTTCATTTTTGTCACGGGGTGAACTTCTGTGATCTTTATCATCTATTCATTGACTACAGAACAGACTATGGAAATGTCTATTTTCCAATAAAAGAATGATAAAGTCAGCAAAAATGCACACTGGAATGGTCATGATGATGATACCAGGTAAACTATGAATATTAGGTGGCTGTAAGAGCCGTGGTCAGTCAGCGGCATATAATAAATAGTGGTAAGTGGATACAAAGAAAACCTCTGCCTGAAAATAAGAGATGGAATGAATGTGGTGTCCATGACATGAAGAGGGTGAGAGAGAAAACAGACAGGACACAATATGTCATGAATATTGTTTCTGCTCAGAACCGCTGGACATTTTTGTGGATGCACAAGAATTTCTCTTTGTCTTCGAAGGAGCTATACTTGTAATTTCACAGCATTTAAATCATGACAAGCAGTCTTCATCCTCATGGGACTTCTGCAAGTGTTCTCCTCCACATGTCCCTCCATGATTCCGTTGGCTTCTGGGTGTGGATAGTTTACAGAGTCTTCTTGCAGTACTGGTTACAATAACTATTAAACAGAACTAGCTAATGGTTTACAATACGTTACTTGTTTATGCAATAGTGAAAACAAATCTCTACAAAATGGTTAACATACATACAGTTATAACTGACTATAAGAACAAAGGGGGAGATGGATCAAAACCTGTACAGATGAAAAATGTTAACCTCTTAAGGATGCAGGGCGTACTTGTACTCCCGGTCCCGGTCTATAAGGCGGGGTCACGCCATGACCCTGCATCATAGCGGGTCGGTCCCGGCAGCTAATGAAAGCCGGGACCCTGGGCTAATATCATGTGGCACCGATCGTTGTGTTGTGCACTATTAACCCTTTACTAAAGGGTTAACCCGCATCTAAAGTTGAAAAAAATTGCATCCCGGCAGCTCAGTCGGGCTGATCGGGACCATCGCGGTGAAATCGCGATGTCACGATCATCTAGGACACGAGCGGAGGGTCCGTTACCTGCCTCTGGCATGTCCGATCGGTGATTGACTTCTCCATGCCTAAGATCTAGGCAGGAGAAGTTAAGCCCCGATAACATTGATCATCAGCATATATTTCTTTGCTGATGAACAGTGTTAGGAATCAATGTAATGCATAATATAGCCACTAGAGGGGGCTATAACATAGCAAAGAAAAAGTAGAAAAAAAGTTAGTAATGATGAATTAACCCCTTCCCTAATAAAAGTAAGAATCATCACCCTTTTCCCATAAAAAAAAAAAAAACTGTGTAAATAAAAATAAACATTTGTGGTATTACCATGTGCGAAAATGTCCAAACTATAAAAATATATTGTTAATTAAACCGCATGGTAAATGACGTACACACAAAAAAATTTACAATTCCAAAATAGCATATTTTTGGTCACTTGTTATAGCACAAAAAAATTTAAAGCGATCAAAAAGTCCAATCAAAATAAAAATGGTACCAATAAAAACTTCAGATCACGGCGCAAAAAAATGAGCCATGATTCCGGCCCGTACGCATAAAAATAAAAAAGTTATATGGGTCAGAATATAACAATTTTAAAGTATAAATTTTCCTGCCCGTAGTTATGATTTCTTTCAGAAGTAATACAAAATCTTTACAGAATAAAGATAAGGTGTTATTTTTACCGAAAAATGCACTGCGTAGAAGCCCCCAAAAGATAGAAAATTGCATTTTTTCTTCAATTTTGTAGCACAATTAATTATTTTTCCCATTTCGCTGTGGATTTTCTGGTAAAATGACTGATGTCACTGCAAAGTAGAATTGGTGGCACAAAAAATAAGCCATAATATGGAATTTTAGGTGCAAAATTTAAAGCATTATGATTTTTAGAAGGTGATGAGGAAAAAAGGAAAATGCAAAAACGGAAAAATCCTGCGTCCTTAAGGGGTTATGCAATAGTGAAAACAAATCTCTACAAAATGGTTAACATACATACAGTTATAACTGACTATAAGAACAAAGGGGGAGATTGATCAAAACCTGTACAGATGAAAAATTGACCAGTTGCCCATAACAACCAATCAGATTCCACCCTTTATGTTTTAGGCCGTTTTAAAAATTAAAGAAGAAATCTGATTGGTTGCTGGACTGTTTGTCTATTCACCAGTTACTATTCCTCAGAGGCACATTTGTCAGCAGTTACATTGCTATATATATATATATATATATATATATATATCAATTTCTTTTTTTCTTCTTCACATATTTTTGCTGTATACAACTGTTTAAAGGGAATGTGTCACCTAGATTTTTTGTGTGGCCTAGATACTAAAAATATATCTATATATATATATATATATATATATATATATATATATTTCTATCTTCTGATCGTCATATGTTTGTATTATAATGGGAGCAGCCATCTTCCCTGAACTCTTTTTAACAACATATAGTGATATGCTTTACAGCAGGCCTTATGAACATTAGACAACAATAGACAGGACCTTCCCATTCTGATGAATTGGAGACAGCACTGGGCATTCTCTGTGACCTTTTTAGAGGTCATTCTACAGGGATGCTGAGCTCTGCTGTGAATGGGGTTGATAAAGTGTTATCTCTCTACTGGTGTCACCTTTCACTGTAGTCCTCTGTATAATTAAAAGAAAGGCGTTACTGGAATATGATCTGCACATAACAGAAAGTCTCAGCTTAGTTTTAGATCTAGTGGCCAGAATGGAGACTGCAAGTTTTTAGGATTATTAGAAAATATAGATATCAAAATGGAAAGTTATAAAAGGCATAACTTATGCCTAAATTGTGCTAAAATTACTGGGCCACATGAGAAAATGCCCCCTCTCACTAAACCTCGCCCACTTTTTTTTCTATTAAATAGAGAAGGAGGCGTAAAAAAATAAATGTAAAAAAATTCACATTTTTTTTTCCAACAATTTGGGACTTATGGTAGAGAATTGTTATACAGAAATAATAAATTCCCCCCAGAGTGTCAAATGATGTGATAAAATTTGCATGTCTTTAGACAACCTGGTCCATGTTTATGCTGTTTAAGTATTAAGAACGATAAGAAAATATATGTTTCAGAAATATTTACAGTGTGCATATATCCTTAACCCCTTCCTGCCCTATGACATATTTACATCATTGTTGGGAATAGATTAACACAAAATGACATATATTTACACCAGTCACCATCCTTAACTTGGCTGTAGGAGCTGCTCTCACTTAATAGATAGTTAAGGATGGCTGCTATCAAAAGCTAGGGCTGCCATCAATAGCTAGCAATTCAGCATTAACTCTTCAGTTCCTGCAATTAAATTCTGTATCTAAAATCTTTAAAAAAAAACGGGTGCAGTTCCTTCAGGGTGGTTAATTGAGACCTCTGCAGTGCAATTGCGGGTCCTAAACTGCTGTCATGATGGCCGGAGGGCTCTCACCTACCTCTGTGCCTCTGCAACCTGTAAAAGCGGAGTGTAGATAACACAAGGGCTTAGCATTGAACAGCGATAACTATCAAAAGATTGAAAGTAATCATTTTCTTATGGGGAATAAAGCATAGTGAAAAAAAAGTTGTTATAAATGTAAATACGCCCCTGCCCTACTAAAACTTTTAATTACCCCGCCTTTATTATCATGTTTCAAATAAAATAATGTAAACAAAACACTTACACTGCTCCTGGTAATCTTATTCACTGCCATTGTCCCGTTCTCCTGTCCGCATAATGGAGTCTTATGGAGGAGCATGTGACACACACGTCACTCCCCTGCGCCCAGCGTAACGCTGCGGAGGAAGCAGAATGACTTGTGTGTCACATGCTCCTCCATAGACTCCATTATGCGGACGGAAGAGCTGGTAAGCAACTACAAGGGGAAGTCCTGCTGGCCACAAGGGGGGTTCTGCTGGCTACAAGGGGGTCCTGCTGGCCACAAGGGGGGTCCTGCTGGCCACAAGGGGGGTCCTGCTGGCCACAAGGGAAGTCCTGCTGTTTACAAGGGGGGCTCTGCTGGCTACAAGGGGGGTCCTGCTGGCCACAAGGGAAGTCCTAAATATTTTAGTACACGTTTGGTTCAGAATATTTTTTTTCTTGTTCTCCTCCTCTAAAACTTAGGTGCGTCTTATGGTCCGGTGCGTCTTATGGAGCGAAAAATACGGTAGATTAAGACTAAATAAATTGGCTACTTTTATAATTGTATTAAACCACAGAATAAAAATACAGTGTCAGTTTTACCGTAAAGTAACTGCTTAAAAAAGAAACCTCCAAAAAGTTGCTAAATTTTCTATCCCCACTCTCCAAAATATATATTTTTTATTGTGCCCTACATTTTATGGTAAAACGAAAGGAGCCATTGTAAAGTACAATTTGTCGAACAAAAAAGAAGCCTTTATATGGGTCAGTGGATGAAAAAATAAAGTTTTGTCATTTAAAAGGTGAGGAGGAAAAAACTGAAGGCAAACATGAACATTTGCCTGTCATTAAAAAAGATGTCCAGTGCTAAGAAATGTATCACTTATAAATGTGTGATCACGAGGAGGGTCCAACTGGGGGGGTCGGCCCGGCCCTGTCACACACAGCAGCTCCCCCGGGGCCGAGTTGCGGCCCTGTATGGGAGAGCGGGGGAGGATAGGGGATACATTTCTTAGCACTGGACATCTTGTTTGAGGCCAAAATAGGCTGTGTTATTAAAAGGTTAAAGGGATACTCCGGTGGAAAACTTTTTTTTTAAATCAACTGGTGCCAGAAAATTAAACAGATTTGTAAATTAGTTCTATTAAAAAAAATCTTAATGCTTCCAGTACTTATTAGCTGCTGAATACTACAGAGAAATTTATTTTCTTTTTGGAACACAGAGCTCTCTGCTGACATCATGAGCACAGAGCTCTCTGCTGACATCTCTATCCATTTTAAGAACTGTCCAGAGTAAGAGAAAATCCCCATAGCAAACATATGCTGCTCTGGACAGTTCCTAAAATGGACAGAGATGTCAGCAGAGAGCACTGTGCTCATGATGTCAGCAGAGAGCTCTGTGTTCCAAAAATAAAATAATTTCATCTGTAGTATTCAGCAGCTAATAAGTACTGGAAGGATTAAGATTTTTTAATAGAAGTCATTTACAAATCTGTTTAACTTTCTGACACCAATTGATAAAAAAAATAAATAAAAAAAAGGAGAACCCCTTTAACCCCTTCATGACCCAGCCCATTTTCACCTTCAGGACCTGGGCATTTTTTGAAAATCTGACCACTGTCACTTTAAACATTAATAACTTTGGAATGCTTTTACTTATCATTCTGATTCTGAGATTGTTTTTTTCGTGACATATTCTACTTTATGATATTGGTAAAATTTCACTGATATTTGCATCCTTTCTTGGTAAAAAATCTAAAAATGTCATGAAAATTTTGAAAATTTAGCATTTTGAAAGTCTCTGCTTGAAAGGAAAATGGATATTCCAAATAAATTACATATTGATTCACATATACAATATGTCTACTTTATGTTTGCATAAAAAAATTGACAAGTTTTTACTTTTGGAAGACACCAGAGGGCTTCAAAGTTCCGCAGCAATTTTCCAATTTTTCTCAAGATTTTCAAAATCGTAATTTTTCAGGGCCCAGTTCAGGTTGGAAGTGGATTTTAAGGGTCTTCATATTAGAAATACCCCAGAAATGACCCCATTATAAAAACTGCACCCCCCAAAGTATTCAAAATGACATTCAGTAAGTGTTTTAACCCTTTAGGTGTTTCACAGGAATAGCAGCAAAGTGAAGGAGAAAATTCTAAATCTTAATTTTTTACACTCGCATTTTCTTGTAGACCCAATTTTTTAATTTTTCCAAGAGGTAAAAGGAGAGAAATCACCCTAAAATTTGTAACTCAATTTCTCTTGAGTAAGGAAATACCTCATATGCGTATGTAAAGTGTTCGGCGGGCGCAGTAGAGGGCTCAGAAGGGAAGGAGCGACAATGGGATTTTGGAGAGTGAGTTTTTCTGAAAGGGTTTTTGGGGGGCATGTCCCATTTAGGAAGCCCCTATGGTGCCAGAACAGTGGACCCCCCCACATGTGACCCCATTTTGGAAACTATACCCCTCATGGAATTTAATAAGGGGTGCAGTGAGCATTTACACCCCACTGGCGTTTGACAGATATTTGAAACAGTGGACTGTGCAAATCAAAAATTTTATTTTTCATTTTCACAGACCACTGTTCCAAAAATCTGTCATACACCAGTGGGGTGTAAATGCTCACTGCACCCCTTATTACATTCCGTGAGGGGTGTAGTTTCCAAAATGGGGTCACATATGGATATTTATTGTTTTGCGTTTGTCAAAACTGCTGTAACAATCAGCCACCCCTGTGCAAATCGCCTCAAATGTACATGGCGCACTCTCCCTTCTGGGCCTTGTTGTGCGCCCCCAGAGCACTTTGCGCCCACATATGGGGTATTTCTGTACTCAGGAGAAATTGCGTTACAAATTTAGAGGGTCTTTTTTCCCTTTTACCTCTTGTGAAAATGAAAAGTATAGGGCAACACGAGCATGTCAGTGTAAAAAATTTATTTTTTTACACTAACATGCTGGTGTAGACCCCAACTTCACCTTTTCATAAGGGGTTAAAGAAGAAAAAGCCCCCCAAAATTTGTAAGGCAATTTCTCCCGAGTACGGCGATACCCCATATGTGTCCCAAAACTGTTGCCCTGAAATACAACAGGGCTCCAAAGTGAGAGAGCGCCATGCGCATTTGAGGCCTGAATTAGGGATTTGCATAGGGGTGGACATAGGGGTATTCTACGCCAATGATTACCAAACAGGGTGCCTCCAGCTATTGCAAAACTCCCAGCATGCCTGGACAGTCAATGGCTGTCCGGCAATAATGGGAGTTATTATTTTGCAACAGCTGGAGGCTCCGTTTTGGAAACGTTCATTTTTTGGGGAGAGGGGGCTGTGTAGGGGTATATGTATATGTAGTGTTTTTTACTTTTTATTTTAGGTTAGTGTTAGTGTAGTGTAGTGTTTTTAGGGTACAGTCACATGGGCAGAGGTTCACAGCAAGTTTGCCGCTGGAAGTTTGAGCTGCAGCGCAAAATTTGTGCCATCTCAAACTTGCAGCATTCACTGTAAACCTCCGCCCATGTGAGTGTACCCTGTACATTCACATTGGGGGGAGGGGGCAAACATCCAGCTGTTGCAAACTCCGAGCATGCCCTTTGGCTGTCCGTGCATGCTGGGAGTTGTAGTTTTGCAACAGCTGGAGGAACACTGGTTTGGAAACACTAAGTTAAGTAATACACTTTCAAGTGTTTTGCAACCAAACTTAGTGTTTCCAAACCAGTGTGCCTCCAGCTGTTGCAAAACTACAACTCCCAGCATGCATGGTCTGTCAGTGCATGCTGGGAGTTATAGTTTTGCAACAATTGCAACAGCTGGAGGCACTGAGGTAGGGAACGGACAATGTTTCCCAACTAGTGTGCCTCCAGTTGTTGCAAAACTACAACTCCCAGCATGCCCAGACTGCCCAGGCATGCTGGAAGTTGTAGTTCGGCAATATCTGAAGGATCAGATGTTGCCGAACTACAACTTCCAGCATGCTTGGGCAGTCTGGGCATGCTGGGAGTTGTAGTTTTGCAACATCTGGAGGTCCACAGTTTGGAGACCACTGTATAATGGTCTCCAATCTGTGCTCTTCCAGATGTTAGAGAACTACAACTCCCAGCATGCCTGGACAGACTGAGCATGCTGAGATTTGTAGTTTTGCAACATCTGAAAGAGCACAGATTGGAGACCATTATACAGTGGTCTCCAAACTGTGGGCCTCCAGATGTTGCAAAACTACAACTCCCAGCATGCCCAGAAAGCCAAAGGCTGTCTGGGCATGCTGGGAGTTGCAGTTTTGAAACTCTCAGAGGCAGCAGTGAGATCGCTTTACGGCGATCTCACTGCTGCCAATGAAGATGCCGCACTGCTGCCGGAAACTCACCTCCGGGACGCAGCGCAGCCAGGACCGCATGGAGGACGCCGGGACCGCCGGGACCGCTCGGGACACCGCTCCGACGGGTAAGTGACACCAGGGGACGGGTCAGGGACACTTAGCAGAGCGGTGTGTGTCCCGATCCCCGTGATCGGGACTCACACACCGCGCTGCTAAGTATTTTCATAGCGAAACGCTGCTATCAGCTAGATCGCTGGAGGGGGGTGGGGGATAAAACCCCCCGTGTTCGCACGGTAAGATGGCTGGCTATCAGTGATAGCCACCATCTTTCCGGGTGCTGCGGGGTGCCGCGAGTAGCGGCAGTAATGTTCATGACGTACCTGTATGTCATGGGTCGGGAACACCTTGCCACCCATGACGTACAGGTATGTCATAGGTCGGGAAGGGGTTAAGAAAGAATTAGTAAGCCTAGCCCTTTGTAAGCCTATGTACAATATGACTGCAGGGTGGAAATAAATAACTGCCTTTTTTATCTGCTGCAATATACCGTATGTATAAATGGAGAAATTAACACAAAAGAGCTTGAATCTATGCAAAAACAGTAGGGCAAAGTGATTGAAAATTGTCCCACATCATTATTAAAATTTACATATTAAAATGTTGTTAAAACTGGAATTACAATTTAATGTATATAGTTATGATTTTATTTTATTATTCATTAAAAATCCAAAAATAAAAAAAAATGGCATTTGGAGTTTTTTGTGTTTTAGCTGTTCACTGTGCAGGATCAGGAATGTTATAATAGTTTGGATAATTGTACAAATGTGATACTAAATATGTTTACCGGCAGCCAACACTGGCCAAGTATACTGCAGTTCCGGTTCCCAAGCTCGCTTCATACTGCCTCACCCGTTGGGAAGGGGTGAAATGTAATCTGTCAGGTGTATTTGTTGACCATTGTATAGTTGTAGTGTGGGGTATAAAAACAAACTATACATTTTCTGGAGCTAATAGAGGTTGTCCAACTTATAAAACTTTTAATTTCTAAGCCAAGAGTCATGGAGGTGGAGCTGAGCTGCTTAAGGGCCGGAGACTGACATGCCTACTCTCTCACTCCCCAGTACAGTGACCCCTCGACCTACGATGGCCCCGACATACGATAATTTCAACATGCGATGGCCTCTCAGAGGCCATCGCATGTTGAAGGCAGCATCAACATACGATGCTTTTTAATGTCGGGGCCATCGCATAAACGGCTATCCATCAGCGCTGACTGCTTTAGCTGCTTCCGGATAGCCGTTTACGGTGCCCCGTGAGCTCCGGTGATGTCTCTTACCTGCCCTCGGGGCTCCGGCGCGTCCTCTTCGGGATCCCTTGCATCGTCGGCGCTCTCCATCGACATCATCACGTTGCTGCGCATGCCGTCCCGTCATCCAATAGGAGCGGCGACGAAGAGCGAGGATGCCGGGGAAGAAGAGGCCTTACCGGAGAATCGGGGACACCTCGGGGACGCGGCGACAGCGATGGACGGCGACATCCCGGGCAGCGGTGACTGTCCGGAGCGGCGGGGACAGGTGAGTACAACTTCCTCTAACAGGAACGGCTGTCCGGGCATGCTGGGTGTTGTAGTTTTGCAACATCTGGAGGTCCGCAGGTTGTAGACCACTGTCCTATGCTTTACATTGCACGGATCCCTCAACATGTGATGGTTTCAACAAACAATGGTCCGGATTACCATCGTATGTTGAGGGACCACTGTACAGAACCCTGAATGTCAATCAAGGAGGGAATGAGAAGTTTAGGATGAACAAGGAGGCATGCTAGGCTGTGGCACTTGAGCATCTCATCCCTGCCTTCTTGACTCTTGACTGAAATTAAAAAGACAATGTAATAAATATGGCAACCACCATCAGCTCCAGAAAAGATACAGATTGCTTTTTATACCCTATCAGTTATCCAACAGAGTCTGCAGCAAATACAGCTAACAGATTCCCTAAAATATACATTTAATAGAACATAAAAATATAACTGCAGGTATTTCGGCCTTTTGGGGTTTTCCTAATCCAGTTTATTGTTTTTCACTGGAATGCTTAATTCGGTAATATAACATTTTGTGAACTTAATTGAATTTATGAGAAAGGGATGATTGCGTCCTGTAATGTGATTTAATATCTCATGGAACGTCGTCTCAGTGCTGAGCAGTCAGAATTATTTTTACTCTGCGTGTTGTCCAAAGAAAATAGTGGCACTGCATTTGTTTCCATAATCTTGACAGCTGATGATGCTAATGGATGCATTTATACTACTTTAGTCAGCTAGAATGCAGTTATTTAACTCAAGTTCACTTTCATAGATAGAAAACTGTAACCAGCCCTGGCTGTTAGCATGTTAGCTATTATTACGTTGTAATTCACAATGAAAATGTTAGCTGTAATAAGACATTTTATGGATCTGTTGATTGCAGATAAATTGTGTTTTAATAATCAGATTAGGTAAGTAGAGGCATAATATTTTCCTTACATTTGCAGAATGCTGTATTTACTAGGCTGGAGAGGAATAAGGGCCAGTAGTTTCCAGCCAAAAATTTGTAAGAAAATGCAACTGTGAGTTTTAGGTCAGTTTATATAGGTGAAATATGACAACATTTTGATGTTTGTATTATGGCTGCAAGTTCTAGCTTGATGATGAGTCCCGAACTGCCTGTCAGTTGAACTGGGACTTTTGTTGGTAATATGGATGTAAAATTGTGGCCATATTACACCCTTATAATGCCAGTAATTTTTAAAACAGTAATTGGAGCCAATTCAAAAGGAGAATGTACAGTAAGGGTAAGGCTGTGCCCTGAGTTGTCTGCTCGTAGCAGCAATCCGCCGCTACAAGCCTACACACAGGGATGTGCATGTCACGCCCGCATGCGCAGTGTACTCACAGACATCGTGGACGCTCTCGGCCTAGCTTAGGGAGCAGGGGCACGAGGTCTTTGAGTACACTGCAAATGCGCGATCGACTCGCACATCCCTGTGTGTCGGCTCATAGCGGCGGACAACTCAGGGCACAGGAGAAGGCACACTTTAGGGACAGTCAGTAGAGCATCCGCAGCATCAAAAACATTGCGGATGCGCTTAGTGTGACCTTACCCTAGAGGGAACAATCATTCTCTCTTTTGTGTCTACTCCTGCGTTTGGCTTTATAAACTGTATTGAAAATAACATGTATGAATCCAGTTTAAGAACCTCCTTCATACATACTTTTTTATGTGCTTTTCCCACTTTCCAAAAAAATCATAATATGAAGAATTTAGTTTTACACTGTTATATTTAGAGATGAGCGAATATTTGAAAAATTAGATTTGGCCGATTTGCCGAATAAAAAAAAAATAGTTTCAGTCCGAATTTATTTACGGTGAATCGCTACTAAAAACAGCTATTTCTAGCCTACAGAGAGCATCATTAGGGGTGTAAAAAACTTTGTCTTGCTGCAACACGCATAGGGAGTGTGCTGGGTAGTGAAATAATACTGCAATTCAGTATGACATGCAGAGGCATCACTATTAGACTCGCTGTCGCAGAGCGGCACAATGACAGAGCCTGGAGGTGGCATCAGTAGGAGGTCATATAGTGGCTGAATGACACAGCATGGAGGTGGCGGCAGCATGAGGAGACCATATAGTGGCTGAATGACTAAGCCTGGAGGTGGAAACAGCCTGACGAGACCATAGGGCCTCACAATTGAAAAGATTAAAGATATTTTTTTTTTACATTTAAATTGAAGATTTCAAATAGATGAACCTAAAAAGTTTTATTTAATGTGCCAGCAGCATGAGGAGACCACATGGCGGTACAGTGACACAGCCTGGAGGTGGCAGCAGAGATGAAACCATATAGGGACTGAATAACACAGCCTGGAGTTGGCAGCAGCAAGAGGAGACCATATAGTGGATGACTGACACAGCCTGGTGGTGGAGGAAGCATGAATAGACCATATAGTGACTGAATGGCACAGACTGGAGTTTGCGGCAGCCAGAGGAGTCCATATAGTGGCTGAATGACACAGCCGGGAGATGGCGGAAGCATGAGGACAGCATATAGTGACTGAATGACACAGCCTGGAGTTGCCGACAGCAAGAGGAGTCCAAATAGTGCATGAATGGCAAAGCCTGGAGCTGGCATCAGCATGAGGAGAACATATGGTGGCAAAATGAGACAGCCTGGGGCTGGCATCAGCATGAGGAGAACACATGGTGGCAGAATGAGACAGCCTGGAGCTGGCATCAACATAAGGAAAACATATGGTGGCAGTATGACACAGCCTGGAGCTGGCATCAGCATGAGGAGAACATATGGTGGCAGTACGAGATAGCCTTGAGGTGGCAGCAGCAGCATCAGGAGTCTTGAAAGTGACCTGGTGACAGAGTGGGGCGGTGGGTGACAATACCAGTACCCCATGACAAAGGTGGGTGAAAAAGGAGAACTTGGCATCAGATGTGCGGCATCAGGCAGGTGACAGGATCAGAATAGTAGCTGAGGCGAGTAGGCAGACGAAAACTGTCTCTTTTGTAAAAGTGTTAGTGTGCACAAGTAAGTATTGAGAATATGCATTACATAAAACTTAACATTTAATAATATTCTTAGGAGAAAATATATGGACCCCCAATTTTTTTTAAATCAAACAAAAGGAAAGGTGTGCAACCTGCACCACCAAGTATTGATGTGTTGCAAAGACCACTAAAAGGTGGAAGGGAACAACATATGGCCCATTGTAACCAGTGGGGGTAAAAACTTCCCTTTCAAGGCCCTACTCTTGCATTATTAATTCCCTTCTTGGCAAGTGTTACTCAGCTTAAAAAGGGCGGCCCCACACAGGAACCTCTCCCTCTTTCCACCTACAAACACTGCCATTTCACAGGGTTTTTCGGTGGAAATAGGGAGATGTTCCTGTGTGGGGCTGCCCTTTTAAGACGAGTAACACTTTCCTTGAAAAGGTGGAAGGGAACAACGTATTGTCCATTGTAGCAGGTGGTGGTAAAAACTTCCCCTGTTAGGCCCTGCTGTTTCCCCATTAATTTCTTTATTGGCAAGTGTTACTCACCCTAAAAAGGGTGGCCCCACACAGGAAACTCTCCCTATTCCCACCTAAAAACCCTGAGAAATGGCAATGTTTGTAGGTGGAAATAGGGAGAGGTTCCTGTGTGGGGCTGCCGTTTTTAGGATGAGTAACACTTGCCAAGAAGGAAATTAATAATGCGAGAGTAGGGCCTTACAGGGGAAGTTTTTACCCCACCAGTTACAATGGACCATACGTTGTTCCCTTCCACCTTTTAGAGGTCTTTGCATCACGTCAATACTTGGTGGTGTAGATAGTACATGGTGTTTTTTGCACACCTTTCCTTTTCTTAGATATAAAAAAAATTGGGCTCCATATATTTTAACCTAAGAAAAGTTACGTTTTAGCTAATGCATATCCTCAATACTTACTTGTGGTGCAGAGGAATTTCTGCAACTGGGGAGAAGCACCTTATATATATTTTCCACTATCCATATTTGTGAAGTGTTGGTGTGGCACCGTGGTCAATATACGCTGATGCATCAGGCATTGGTGGGGGGAAATCCTGGCTGATCCATGCCTGATTCATCTTCCCAAAGGTCAGTCTCTCCACATTTTTTGTGGACCGATGAGTTCTCCTTGGGGTTACTATGGCCCCCGTCGCACTAAACACCCACTCTGATGGTTGACTACTGGCCGGGCAGGACAGCTAAACTAGGGCAAACTCTGCAAGTTCCGCCCACAAATCAAGTTTGGCTTCCCAGAAGTCCAGCGGATCTTCAAGGTGTGTTGGCAGGGCCATGTCAAGGTATGCCACCACCTGCTGGTTCAGGTTTTGCTCCAGGTCTACCTGCTGCTGATGAGTTGCTTCACTATGCGGGTGAAGAAAGCTACTCATCAGCGACTGTAGACTCAGACTGCTGATGGAGCTGATACTGCTCCTGCAACCCCACCCCTCCCCAGCAGCCATGGCAGTGGAAGGTGAGTGCAGAGCGCCCCCCCAAGTCAGACCTGTGAGAGGATGGACGATGGCACAGATAGGCATTGGCCAACTTACTACGTAGGATGTCTCTGTAGTAGGTCAGTTTGTCCTCCATATCAGTGGTTTTAAAAAAGGTCCCCATTTTGTGCAGGTAGCGAGGGTCCAATAAGGTGGAGAGCCAGAAGTCATCCCGCTGCCGAATGGTGACAATTCGGCGGTCACTACGCAAGCAAGTGAGCATGCATTGTGCTATTTGTGCAAGTGACTCAGAGGAACTCCCTGCCTCCATCTCTACTGCATACTGCCATAGTGTGTGTGGGTCCTCTCTCTCGTCTTCCTCATCACACTCTAGCTCCTCTGGCTTCTCCTGCTCCTCCTCTCCTGTCAGATGACTATAAAAACTGCCCATTTCGCCAAACCTAAACTGTGCTCCACTGTCCCCCTCTCCTCCTCCTCTTCCAGTTCAGCCCCCACAGGGCTCATGTGACTGTGAGAAGTAGGCGCCATGTTTCAAGTGCCCTGACCAGACATTGCTTCCAACACGTGTTGTAGCAAATGAAGCAGTGGAATGACGTTGTTCATCCTGTAATCCTGGCGACTTACTAATAATGTTGCTTCCTCAAAGGGCCTGAGCAAACGGCAAGTGTCACGTATGAGCTGAAACTGGATGACATTGAAGTTACACAGGGGGGTTCCTCTTGGATCATCAAGAAATCAGTGATGGATTTTCTCTGTTCTTATAGTTGGTCCAACATATGGAGGGTAGAATTCCAACATGTCGAAATGTTGCAAATCAGACTATGTTGGGAATACTGTTCTGACGCTGCAGCTCAAGGAGGGTGTGCTTTGCGGTGTACAAGTGGCTGAAGTGCATGCAAAGTTTCCTTCCCATTGTTAGGATATTGTCACGATTCGGCTTCCAGGTAGTGGATCCTCTGTGTCAGCGAGGGATTGGCGTGGACCGTGCTAGTGGACCGGTTCTAAGAGGCTACTGGTTTTCACCAGAGCCCGCCGCAAAGCGGGATGGTCTTGCTGCGGCAGTAGCAACCAGGTCGTATCCACTAGCAACGGCTCTACCTCGCTGACTGCTGAGAAGGCGTGGGACAGAAGGACTAGGCAGAGGCAAGATCAGACGTAGCAGAAGGTCGGGGGCAGGCGGCAAGGTTCGTAGTCAGGATGGGTAGCAGAAGTTCAGGTACACAGGCTTTGGACACACTAAACGCTTTCACTGGCACAAGGCAACAAGATCCGGCAAGGGAGTGCATGGGAGGAGGTCAGATAAAGGCAGGGAGCAGATGGGAGCCAATTAAGCTAATTGGGCCAGGCACCAATCATTGGTGCGCTGGCCCTTTAAGTCGCAGAGAGCTGGCGCGCGCGCGCCCTAGAGAGCGGAGCCGCGCGCGCCAGCAGATGACAGCAGGGGACCGGGACGGGTAAGTGACCTGGGATGCGATTCGCGAGCGGGCGCGTCCCGCTGTGCGAATCGCATCCCCGACGGCCATGACAGTGCAGCGCTCCCGGTCAGCGGGACTGACCGGGGCGCTGCGGGGAGAGAGAAGCCGTGAGCGCTCCGGGGAGGAGCGGGGACCCGGAGCGCTAGGCGTAACAGTACCCCCCCCCTTAGGTCTCCCCTTTTCTTTGACCGGCAACTGCCTCCCCTGGGATGAGGACACCGGGAAAAAATGGAGGGTTTCCTCAACGGCAGGCAGTACAGCAGGAGTGGGAATGGGGAGGGAGGGCAGAGGGCGAAGCCTGGCACGGGGCAGTGTGACACCAGGACGGGGGCCATGAGGAGGCACAGAGGTTTGCCTGACGGGACTGGGAGGGGGGGAGAGGCACTTCCTATGGCAGGCAGAGTCCCAGTTCTTTATCTCCCCGGTGGTCCAATCAAGGGTGGGGGAATGAAGCCGGAGCCATGGCAGACCGAGGAGGACCTCAGAGGTACAACTGGGGAGAATGAAGAACTCAATCCTTTCGTGGTGGGGTCCGATAGACATCAGGAGGGGTTCTGTGCGGTAACGCACGGTGCAGTCCAATCTGGCTCCGTTGACCGCGGAAATGTAGAGCGGTTTGGCGAGACGGGTCACCGGGATGCTGAATTTATTAACAAAGGACTCCACAATAAAATTCCCGGAGGCACCAGAGTCCAAGCAGGCCACGGCTGAGAGGGAGGAGTTGGCTGTAGGAGAAATCCGCACGGGCACCGTGAGACGTGGAGAAGAAGACTTAGAACCAAGAGATGCCACACCCACGTGAGCTGGGTGCGTGCGTGCGTTTCCCAGACGTGGAGGACGGATAGGGCAATCCACCAAGAAATGCTCGGTACTGGCACAGTACAGACAGAGATTTTCTTCTCTACGGCGATTCCTCTCTTCCTGGGTCAGGCGAGACCGATCCACTTGCATGGCCTCCTCGGCGGGAGGCCCAGGCATAGACTGCAAAGGATGCTGTGGGAGAGGTGCCCAGAGATCTAAGTCTTTTTCCTGGCGGAGCTCTTGGTGTCGCTCAGAAAAACGCATGTCAATGCGGGTAGCTAGATGGATGAGTTCTTGGAGGTTGGCAGGAATCTCTCGTGCGGCCAGCACATCCTTGATGCGACTGGATAGGCCTTTTTTAAAGGTCGCGCAGAGAGCCTCATTATTCCAGGATAGTTCAGAAGCAAAAGTACGGAATTGTATGGCGTACTCGCCAACGGAAGAATTACCCTGGACCAGGTTCAGCAAGGCAGTCTCAGCAGAAGAGGCTCGGGCAGGTTCCTCAAAGACACTTCGGACTTCAGCAAAGAAGGACTGGACTGTGGCTGTGGCAGGATCATTGCGGTCCCAGAGCGGTGTGGCCCAAGACAAGGCCTTTCCTGAAAGAAGGCTTACTACGAACGCCACCTTAGACCATTCTGTAGGAAACAAGTCTGACAACATCTCCATATGCAGGGAACACTGAGACAAAAATCCACGGCAGAGTCTGGAGTCCCCATCAAATTTGTCCGGCAGGGACAAGCGGAGGTTAGGAGCGGCCACTCGCTGCGGAGGAGGTGCAGGAGCTGGCGGAGGAGATGGTTGCTGCTGTAGCAGAGGCAGAATTTGCTGTAACATGGCGGTCAACTGCGACAGCTGCTGTCCTTGTTGGGCAATCTGCTGCGATTGCTGAGCGACCACCGTGGGAAGATCAGCGAGACTTGGCAGCGGCACCTCAGCGGGATCCATGGCCGGATCTACTGTCACGATTCGGCTTCCAGGTAGTGGATCCTCTGTGTCAGCGAGGGATTGGCGTGGACCGTGCTAGTGGACCGGTTCTAAGAGGCTACTGGTTTTCACCAGAGCCCGCCGCAAAGCGGGATGGTCTTGCTGCGGCAGTAGCAACCAGGTCGTATCCACTAGCAACGGCTCTACCTCGCTGACTGCTGAGAAGGCGTGGGACAGAAGGACTAGGCAGAGGCAAGATCAGACGTAGCAGAAGGTCGGGGGCAGGCGGCAAGGTTCGTAGTCAGGATGGGTAGCAGAAGTTCAGGTACACAGGCTTTGGACACACTAAACGCTTTCACTGGCACAAGGCAACAAGATCCGGCAAGGGAGTGCATGGGAGGAGGTCAGATAAAGGCAGGGAGCAGATGGGAGCCAATTAAGCTAATTGGGCCAGGCACCAATCATTGGTGCGCTGGCCCTTTAAGTCGCAGAGAGCTGGCGCGCGCGCGCCCTAGAGAGCGGAGCCGCGCGCGCCAGCAGATGACAGCAGGGGACCGGGACGGGTAAGTGACCTGGGATGCGATTCGCGAGCGGGCGCGTCCCGCTGTGCGAATCGCATCCCCGACGGCCATGACAGTGCAGCGCTCCCGGTCAGCGGGACTGACCGGGGCGCTGCGGGGAGAGAGACGCCGTGAGCGCTCCGGGGAGGAGCGGGGACCCGGAGCGCTAGGCGTAACAGATATCTTGCAGATGGGGGGGGGGGGGAACATTTCAGGAACCGCTTGACAACCAGATTGAACATGCAGGGTGCATGTCTCAGGCTTCCTTGTCGAAGCGCAGACAAGATGTTCTTCCAGTTGTTGGTCACCATGGTTCCCATTTCCAGTTTTCGTGGAGTAAGATATGATTTGATTTCTTGATGAATTACGTTTAGCAGTTCCTCCCATTTGTGACTCTGTATGCCAAGGCAAACCATGTGAAGAATAGCGTGACACAGCCATGCTTTGCACACAGGGTATGCTGGAGGGGCACTGAGACTTGTCTGTGCAGTGGAGGCTGAGGACACGGTGGAGGTTGAGGAGGCAGAGTCGCACACTGTCACAAGACCAACAGCCTGAGAGCGTGGAGGCGTGACCTGTCTAAGTTGCTGTTGTGGCTGTGCAGGAACCAAATTTACCCAGCGGGCCGTAAAGGATATATATTGTCCCTGACCATAGTTACAGCTCCACAGGTCAGTGCTGCTGTGCACTTTGGTAAACACCGACATGCTCAAGGACTGGACCACCTTCTCTTGTACAAAATTGTGCAGGGCTGGTACTGCCTTTTTCGGAAAAAAAATTACGGCTTGGGACTCTCCACCTTGGCTCGGCACAAGCCATCAGTTCTCTGAAAGGTGCAGAGCCCACCACTTGAAAAGGGAGGGACTGCAGCACCAGCGGCTTGAACAGGAGCACATTCAGCTTCAGCACCATTGGATTGCTGGCGGAATTACTGACTCCAAGTAGGAAGAGCAGAAGCTTCTGGAGCGACAGACGATGGGTATGACAGACAGCTCTCTTCGGCAGAGGTAGTGGAGCCTTGGCTGGCTGAAAGAGGGAGCGGTGTGCCTCTGGGTGATGTAGCAGGCTGGACCACCACATCGGAGCCACGATTCTCCCAGGCTGCTTTATGGTGATGCTGCATATGTTTACGCAGGGCCGTGTTGCCAACATTGGGACCCTGTCCATGCTTCACCTTCTGCCAACACATCTGGCATGTGGCCAGCTTAATATCCTCTGGATGCTTGATGAAAATCTGCCACACCGCTGAGTAGCTGATTTTCCCACCAGCAGTCCACACTGATTGACTGCTACTGCCGCCAACTCCAGGAACCCCTGTTCCACTACCTCCTGGGAAAGTAGGCTGCCTCAAAACAGGTGGTCTACCCAGGGCACGATTGGCTTCAGACTTTCCACTTATGCCGCCATGCTAACTGCCAAGCATGCTACAACCTGAGGAAGTGAGCTCCAGACTGGAACAGGGGGAATCGCTGGATGTCATATATCAGGATTTTCCCAAAGCAGTTGATACTGTTCCACATAAAAGGTTGGTGCATAAAATGAGAAGGATTGAGCTGGGGGAGAATGTGAGTAAGTGGGTAAGTAACTGGCTCAGTGATAGGAAAAAGAGGGTGATTATTAATGGTATGTATTCTGATTGGGTAACTGTTACTAGTGGGGTACCACAGGGGTCAGTCTTGGGTCCAATCTTGTAGAGGGGTTGAATAGTAAAGTAGCAATCTTTGCAGATGATACTAAACTCTGTGAAGCAGTAATCACTATAGAGGACAGTGCACTGTTACAAATGGATCTAGATAGGTTGGAGGTTTGGGCTGAGAAGTGGCAGATGAGGTTTAACACTGATAAATGTAAAGTTATGCTGATGAGGAAGAATAATTCGGGCTGGGATTATGTATTAAATGGGAGCACACTTGGGACAACTGAAGTGGAAAAGGACTTAGGAGTCTTAGTTAACAGTAAATTTAGCTGTAGTGATCAGTGTCCGGCAGCTGCTGCCAAGGCAAATAAAGTCACGGGGTGCATCAATAGGGACAAGGAAATAATTTTACCACTGTACAAATCACTAGTCAGACCACACATAGAATACTGTGTACATTACTGGGCACCAGTGTACAAGAAAGATATAGTGGAGCTGGAGAGGGTTCAAAGATGGGCAACCAGGGTAATACGGGAAATGGGAGGACTACAGTACCCAGAAAGATTATCGCTATTAGGGTTATTTAGTTTAGAAAAAAGAAAGCTTAGGGGAGACCTAATAACTATGTATTAGTATATCAGGGGACAGTACAGAGATCTTTCCCATGATCTATTCATACCCAGGACTGTATCTCTAACAAGGGGGCTTCCTCTACGTCTTGAGTAAGGAAGATTTCTACACAAGCACAGGCGGGGGTTCTTTACTGTAAGAGCAGTGAGACTATGGAACTCTCAGCCAGTGGTCATGGTGAAGAGTTTTAAAGGGGTCTGGATGTTTTTTTGATGAATAATAACATCACTGGTTATGTATACTAGATTTATAGGGACAGAACGTTGATCCAGGGATTTATTCTGGCCGGAGTCGGGAAGGAATTTTTACCTTCATCTGGATCAACCTGCAACCCTCTTTTTCTGATGATGATGAAGCCCCTTCTGCACCCAGCTCCCAAGTGCAATCGGCTTCATCATCATCGAGTTGTGTCTGCACATCACTGATGTCCTCCTCAGGTTCCTCAACAGTGTCTGCTTCAGGAGCCTGAATGCTCTCAACACAACCTCCCTTGCCACTATCCTTATCACTACTTGCCCGCCTAGCGGAGGAATCGGCTGATGTCTCCTTCACTTCTTGACTGTCCTGTAGTAGATCGTCCTCACTAAATAGTGGAGCTGAACCCACAGCATACAACACTTCTGTGGGGGAGGGAACAGCATAGGACAGAGGCAATGGGAGGACAGGGACTGCTCCCGGGCCATGATACCTGAGGGTTGTGTCTGAGGAAACAACTGACTGTTGACTGAGGGTGTCAGATGTCACTCGTGATGAAGTGGATGACCGTGTTAATCAATCAGTGACCACAGATGGGTTGCTGGTCGAGACACGACCACTAGCTGATACCGTGAGCTCAGGCCTCTCGCTGCGACTCCTGCTGCCACTCACCCCTAGTCTGCTGTGACTTCTCACTGCACCTGATGAATTTAGGCCTCTGCCACTCCTCTGTGCATGCCCTGGCACTTCTCTGCCTGGCATACTTAGTGCGTATATGAGGGGAGGACAATACGCTCCTCTACACTTAAAACAGTATTTGTCTACAACACCAGCAGATGTGTACTTTTGGCTGGCCTTTCACAGTAACTAGGCCCTTAAGACTTTAACAGGAAAAAAATGGTACACCACTTAGAAAACTGTTTTAAGCGTTGTGGAGCGTATTGTACTCCCCTCATTAGTGCATACCACGTACGTACATCTATGTAGTGTATGGCAATGTTTCCTAAACGTAGCCTCCAGCTGTTGCAGAACAACAACTCCCAGTATTGCTGGACAGCCATTGACTGTCCAGGCATGCTGGGAGTTTTGCAACAGCTGGAGGCACCCTGCTTGGGAAACACTGCTGTAGGGTATTTTGGAGGAGGAGGCAAGTGTAACGCTTGCATCTGGGTTCGTCCCTATGCAAATCCCTAATTCAGGCCTCAAATGCGCATGGTGCTCTCTCACTTCGGAGCCCTGTTGTATTTCAAGGCAACAGTTTAGGGCCACATATGAGGTATTTCCATACTTGGGGGGCTTCTTCTCCTTTTACCTCTGATGAAAAGGTAAAAAAGGTAAAGTTAGGGTCTACACCAGGATGTTAGTGTAAAAATGTTTATTTTTTTTACATTAACATGCTTGTGTTGCCCCATACTTTTAATTTTCCCAAGAGGTAAAAGGAAAAAAAAATTGTAACACAATTTGTCCTGAGTACGGAAATACCCCATATGTGGACGTAAAGTGCTCTGCGGGCCCACAACATGGCTCAGGAGTGAGAGCACACCATGTACATTGCAGGCCTAAATTGGGGATTTGCTGATGGTGGCTGATTTCACAGCAGTTCTGACATAAATGCAAAAAAAAAAAAAATACCCACATGCGACCCCATTTTTGGAAACTACCCCCCTCTCAGAATGAAACAAGGGGTATAGTGAGCCTTAAAACCCCACAGGTGTTTGACGAATTTTCGTTAAAGTTGGAGGTGAAAATGAAAAGTTTGATTTTGTTCACTAAAATGCTGGTGCTACCCCAAATTTTTCTTTTTTACAAGGGGTAATAGGAAAAAAGCTCCCCAAAGTTTGCAATACCATTTCTTCTGAGTTAGGAAATACCGCATATGTTGATGTTAAGTGCTCTGCGGGTGCACTACAGGGCTCAGAAGGGGAGGAGCAAAATTTGTTTTTTGGAGAGAGAATTTGGCTGGACTTGAATGCCATGTGCATTTACAAAGTCCCCATGGTGCCAGAACAGTGGACCCCCCCCCCCCACATGTGACCCAATTTTGGAAGGTACACCCCTCACGGAACATAACAAGGGGTGAAGTGAGCATTTAAACCAACTGGCGTTTGACAGATCTTTGGAACTGTGGTCCATGAAAATAAAAAAAATTATTTTTCATTTGCACAGCCCACTGTTCCAAAGAACTGTCAAACGCCAGTGGGGTTTAAATGCTCACTGCACCCCTTGTTACATTCTGTGAGGGGTATAGTTTCCAAAATATTGTATTGGGTCCACTGTTCTGGAAGCACGGGATCTTTGTGAATGCACATGGCCCCCAACATTTATTCTAACCAAATTCTCTCTCCAAAATTCCAATGGTGCTCCTTCTCTTCTGAGCATTGTAATGTACCCACAGAGCACTTTACATCCAAATATGAGGTATTTCCATACTCAGAAGAAATTGGCTTACACATTTTGGGGAGAATTTTTTCCTATTTCCCCTTGTGAAAATGAAAGATTTGTGGTAACACCAGCATGTTAGTGAAAAAATCTATTTTTTCATTTTCACTTCCAACCTTAGGAAACATGTGTCAATCACCTGTGGGGTGTTAAGGCACACTATACCCCTTGTTACGTTCCTTGAGGGTTTTAGTTTCCCAAATAGTGGGCTTTTTTTTGCTGTTTTGGCATCATGGGGGCTTCCTAAATGCGACATGCCCCCCAAAAACCATTTCAGCAAAATTCGCTCTCCAAATGCCCATTACTTACTCAAGAGAAATTAGGCTTCACATTTTGGTGGCTTTTTCTCTTTTTACACCTTGTAAAAATGAAAAAAAAAAAAAAAGGTCTACAAGAACATGTTAGTGTAAAAAATGAAGATCTTACCTTTTCTCCTCACCTTGCTGCTATTCCTGTGAAACACTTAAAGGGTTAACAAACCTTCTGAATGTCATTTTGAATACTTTGTGGGGTGTAGTTTTCATCATGGGGTCATTATGGGGTATTTCGAACATAAAAACTGAACTGGTACCTAAAAAATTCTGATTTAGAAATTTTTGCGAAAAATTGGAAATTTGCTGCTAAATTTGAAGTCCTCTAATGACTTCAAAAAGTAAAAACATGTCAACTTTATAATGCAGACAAAAACTATACATATTTAATATGTGAATCAATATATCATTTATTTGGAATGTCCATTTTCCTTACAAGCAGAGAGCTTCAAAGTTAGAAAAATGCTACGTTTTCAAATTTTTCATGAAATTTGGGAACTTTTCACCAAGAAATGATGCATTTACCAATAACATGATGCATTTACCACTAACATAAAGTAATAAGAATATGTCAGGAAAAAGCAATCTTGGAATCAAATGAATAAGTGAAAACATCCCAGAGATATTAATGCTTAAAGTGACACTGGTCAGATGTGCAAAAAATGGCCTGGTCCTTAAGGCTGAAATGGGCTTTGTCTCCAAGGGGTTAAGTCTTAAATTTCATGTAAGCTTTGCAAGGAATTGTACAACCTGCTTAATTGGAGTGCTGTAAAACAGTTCATATTATTTATATATATATATATATATATATATATATATATATATATATATATATTTTTTTTTTTTTAATTGTATTATATCATCACAAGAGAAAACGTGAATGTACTACACATAATAGATCAATACATGATACCATATTATACTTTGCAGTATGGTAAATTAGGTAGTATATGACAGTATTACACAGTCTATGAATGCTAGTTTGGTTTAGTAGTCTTGGAATACAAATTCAAATATGAAATCTATTTCACCCATTTAATTAAAGGGGTACTCCACTGGAAAAAAAATTATTTTAAATCAACTGGTACCAGAAAGTTAAAGGAGTACTCCGGTGCACACTTTTTTCATGTTATCCCGTCCGGGCTGCAAAATAAAAGAAAACGCACTTTCTCTTACCTGCCAACGAGCCCACGGAGCTCCGGTACAGGTGTTCGGTCCCCGGGCTGTATTATTCTTACTTCCTGTTAGCCCGGCACGTCACACGGAGCTTCAGCCTATCACTGGCCGCAGCGATGTCCCGCCTCGGCCAGGGATAGGCTGAAGCTCCGTGTGAAGTGCCTGGCTAACCGGAAGTAAGAAGGATACAGCCTGGGGACCGAACACCTGTACCGGAGCTCCGTGGGCTCGTTGGCAGGTAAGAGAAAGTGCGTTTTCTTTTATTTTGCAGCCCGGACGGAATAACATGAAAAAAGTGTGCACCGGAGTACTCCTTTAACTTTCTGGTACCAGTTGATTTAAAAGAAAATGTTTTCCAGTGGAGTACCCCTTTAAATTCACGAGAAATGACACATAAGTATAAATGGATATGCAACACATAAGTACATCCAGTACGTGTGTGTGTGTGTGTATATATATATATATATATATATATATATATATATATATACATATATATATATGTATATACATATATAGACAAATGTAAAAAAAATACCTGACCACAGTGATCTCTGCTGACACAGGAACTGTCCAGAGCAGGATAGGTTTGCCATGGGGATTTGCTCCTGCTCTGGACAGTTCCTGACAGGGAAAAATGTGTCAGAAGAGAGCACTGTGGTCAGACAGAAAAGAAAAAAAAAGAGAACTTCCTCTGTAGTATACAGCAGCTGATAAGTACTGAAAGGATTAAGATTTTAAAGTAATTTACAAATCTGTTTAACTTTGTGGCACCAGTTGATTAAAAGAAAAATGTTTTCCACTGAAGTACCCCTTTAACATTGTAAAGAAGCCATTACATGCACATTTTCCTGCAGATGCATGCTGGACAAGTGAAAATGTGTGACATGTTTGCCTTCCAACACCTGCTTGTTAAGACATGTCAGCATACATGACAACTGATCAGTTATAACCTGCATCCACAGATATAATGTGGTTCTAGATCTCTCACTTGCTAATTATCTTTTGATTCTTTCTTTTTATCATAGTAAAGCGAGGATGGACAGACATTTTGCCAACAGTCATTTTCGGTAAGGTGACAACATCTCTTATCTCTATTAGACACACAAGTAACCATAATGTCTGTTTTTGTTTTTTTCTTTTCTTCATTATAGTTAATGCTCTCAACCTATTGTAGCTCAGGTGTGGCTTTAAAACCAGAGCTCTGTTGGAACTCTGGGCTGGTGATTAGTTCTTACTCTGACTATGACTGTTTTACTTTATCTATTTATGTCTGAATTTTAACCTTGGTTGATTCCTATTATGATAGATTTTAGTCTTCTTGGTTTTTAGTACATCTGTCGGTTTTTAGAATTATGAATGTTCATTCTGCTTTAACCTTGTTATCTAAGTCTGTGTTCATACTGTGAGTCTTGCTTGTACCCATTGTCTGTATTTAGTTTTCATGTTTAGAGTCCTGACCTGTATTCCTCCATGCTATGGAGTTTGGTTTTGTAATATTCATGATTGTTATCCTGATCCTATTCCTCCATGTTATGGAGTTTGGTTTTCTGGTTCCTGTATTCCTCCATGTTATGGAGTTTGGTCTTTTCTTGTATCTGTTTTTATAGAGTTCATGATTGCTGACCTTATGTGTTTTCAGTACATGCACTGATCATAGTGTACAAGATTACTGATCTAGAGTGCCCTCTGTACATTACCATTGGTCTTAAGTGTCCTCTGTACTTTATCACTGATCTGTGTCCTTTGAACTAGTATCTGTTTATGTTTAGTGTTCTGTGTCCAGTGTGAACAGTGTTCTATATTTCCTGGCCTGTTTAGTGCTTTACATTCATTAAATCTGTTCGTCCCCTGCATCTCCTGGTTTCTGCTGTATACTTATTCCATGTATCCTTGTTCATTTATTCATATCTGCCGTTTATCCTGACTCTGGTTTCTGAACTGTATGTTAGTACGCTATGGCCGTCCTGCTTGTATATTTAAATCCTGTCTGGTTTATATGGTTGTTTGGTTGTTTTCCCATTATGTTTCTGACCTGTCCCCGACTATGTACACTATTTTTTGTGTACCTTTACGCCCATTGCACTTTAGCGCAGGGATGGACCTGCTCCAGGTTTGCCGATCCCGTCGGCCATGACAGTAACTATATAACAACTAAATAATCTAATCTCATTAATATGTTTCTTTGCTGTAGCCTATGGGTGGAATTTTCCTCTGCAATGAGAGGACTTTTATTTAAGACATATAAGAAATATACCCTATATGGGGGGAATTTACTCTTTTATATGCAAGTTTTTGGCATAAAAAGTTACACATTTTTGTGCAAGTGTGATTTGCACAGACATGTTAGACTTTTCAATGAGTTAATGTTAACCTTGCCACTTTGAAAAAGTGGATCTTTAAATAAAAGGAGATGGGGCCTCCACTGTCCAGAAGGTTTATTATAGTTTACCTAGGTAACTCAAGTGATTTAAAGGGGTACTCCCGTGGAAAAAAAAAAATTCAAATCAACTGGTGCCAAAAAGTTAAACAGATTTGTAAATTACTTCTATTTAAAAATCTTAACCCTTCCAGTACTTATCAGCTGCTGTATACTACAGATATACCACAGAGAAATTTCCAGTCTGACAACAGTGCTCTCTGCTGACACCTCTGTCCATGTCAGGAACTGTCCAGAGCAGGATAGGTTTTCTATGGGGATTTGCTCCTACTCTGGAGAGTTCCTGACACAAACAGAGGTGTCAGCAGAGAGCACGGTTGTCAGACTGGAGAGAACTTCACAATTTTCTCTGTAGTATACAGCAGGTGATAAGTACTGGAAGGCTTCAGATTTTTAAGCAGAAGTAATTTACCAATTTGTTAAACTTTTTGGCAACAGTTGATTTGAAAACATTTGTTTTCCACTTGTTTCCACCGGAGTTCTACATACAGTACACAAATCTTAATAGATTTGCTGAACCTAATGGCAGCAGTAAGACTGTCTTGTGAAACACCGGTTTTTGTGTGTCACTTATATGCAGAGTGGAGGCATGGCATTTCATAAATTCAGCATTTACTTAATATGAAAAAAATATAAATAGTTTAACTTGCAGAGAGAAAAGTTTTGGGCCCTCTTATCTTCTTGGTCTTGGCCCCCTGCTATGCCTTACAATAGCCTCACCATAGGAAACCATTAAAGACTAATGCACTACAGTTGGCATCTCTGTGTTTTCTCTCTGTTAGGTCTGATATACCGCTGAAGTGCATAGTTCAAAACTGCATGCTGGATTATGGTCATAAAACAAGAGTATGCACAAAAATGTTTGAAAATGAGTTTTATTGTTGTATTTGTGTCTGGTAATTCTAAGGAACTGAAAAAAAAAAAGATATTCTTTCTTAATTATGAATTTCAGGTGACATTATCCAAATGTTTCCTACAATTTAGATATATTTTATTGTATTTTTACTTTATCAAGTATTTATAAACCTATAGTTTCATACGCAATAACTATTGTGTGGTCAAAATATCTCCTGATATATACTTCCTTTCTTACAACATTACAATAAAGATGTTTAGCCATTTTTGCCAGCATTTTTGGTCATAACCAATGACCCCTTCCTGTCTAAAAATATATAAAACCTTATGCCGGCCATACACATGGGATTTTGATCGGCCACACATGACCTAGCAAAGTTCTGTGGAATTGTACACACGAAGGATGGTGCCAGCAACATTGTAGACTACATTTTTTTTGGGGGGGGGGGGGGGGGGAGGGGACAAAGACCAAAAACACGGTGAGTAATGATTACCAAATTAAGCCAATTTTGCCATATTATAATGGGTGTATCTGGTTCTTCCTCTTGTGTTCGGCTGAGGTCTTGGCGAGCTTAAGGCTGCACTTTTCCCTTCCCGATATGACACATATACAGTTATTTCAGCCGACTTCCTTAGAAAAAAATGTAGCATGGCCAAAACCGATGGGGTCTGTAATGATAATGGTCAGCTGAAAAGGCTAAAATTGTTATAGCGATCTTGGCGGCCACAGCTCCGGAACCGCCACATGTCAAAAAGTTTCCTGCAATGACCGGAAATGACAATTACGCTTAGATAGTACATTGTACATGCCAGACCAAAGAATAATTGTATTTATTCACGGTAACTTGCAGACCATACAATCAGTTAAATATACTGTACATGTCATATGTATTATCAGTCTAGGTAAAGGTAACTTAAAGCATTGGTGTAGAATTATCAAACTGCCTGAAACCAAAACTGACTGGTATGTCCATAACAGCCAATCACAGCTCAGCTTTCATATCTTAACGAACTCTGGTAAAATGAAAGGTGAGCTGTGACTGGTTATGGACAAAACCAGAGAGTTTGGGTTTTAGGCAGATTGATAAATTATACTAATGTTATTGTTTACAGTCAATTAAAAGGCTGCATGATGAAAGAGAACCAAGACAGTGCAAAACACTTGCTCTTTACTATTAGGTAGTGTGTGAACTGGCTTAAAGGGGTACTCTGCTGGAAAACATTTGTCTTTAAATCAAATGGTACCAGAAAGTTAAACATGTTTGTAAATTATTTTTATTTAAAAAACGTAATCCTTCCGGTACCTATCAGCTGCTATTTGCTCCACAGGAAGTTCTTGTCTTTTTGCATCTACTTTCTGTCTGACCACAGTGCTCTCTGCTGACATCTCTGTCCATTTTAGGAACCGTCCAGTGCAGGATAGGTTTGCTATGGGGATTTGCTCCTACTCTGGACAGTTCCTAAAAGGGACAGAGGTGTCAGCCGAGAGCACTGTGGTCAGACAGAAAGTAGATGCAATAAAAAAACAACTTACTGTGGAGCATACAGCAGCTGATAAGTACTGGAAAGATTAAGATTTTTAAATTGAATTAATTTACAAATCTGTACAATAAAGGGAATGTGCAGCTCACAATTAACTAGTCGAGGTAAGGAGGTTGTACACCTACACCTGGTGTTGGGATATGCAAAATAAATTTAAACAATAATCAACCCCTCAAGAATAGTACCAGTTACCTGATACATAGATGAACAATGTACAATACTAGATACCTTGATCGTGCTTCAATTACAAAATACAAATTTTGAAAAAATATATAATTATTTTATTTAAAATATAAAATATCAGATATATTTTAGCCTCATAGCACAGGGCCCTTGTGCAGAGGAAATCAAATATAATAATTAAATCAGAAGATCAAATTGAGAACAAACACCGATAACTAACATTGAAAGAATGAAATAAAATTTGATGCCACTTTCGGTAATCCGGCAACTCATAGTCCAGATCTAAAGTCCCATAAATGATATGGGATTCCGGTAACTGAATGCAAAGATGAAGTATAGTTACCAGCCTGATGCGAGTCCTGACATAGCGTCACCTGAGGATAGATGGTGAGGTCCGCAAGTCCTGGATGGTAAAAGACTCTGGCATGCGTCACCGCGGCGGTCTGCCTGCCACAGACCAGATTGAATAGAAGCCGCTTCCAAGATCGTTCACTGTAGATGGTATCAAGCGATGGATTAATGCAGACCTCGTGGTATCCTGATAGAGTGTGATGTCAGGTGACGCTATATCGGGACTCGCATCAGGCTGGTAACTATACTTCATCTTTGCATTCAGTTACCAGAATCCCATATAATTTATGGGACTTTAGATCATTTCTGGACAGAAATGTCAGTTGCCGGATTACCGAAAGTGTCATCAAATTTCATATCATTCTTTCAATGTTAGTTATCGGTGTTTGTTCTCAATTTGATCTTCTGATTTAATTATTTAAATATCTGATTTCCTCTGCACAAGGGCCCTGTGTTATGAGGCTAAAATATACTATCTGATATTTTATATTTTAAATAAAATAATTATATATTTTTTCAAAATTTGTATTTTGTAATTAAAGCACGATCAAGGTATCTAGTATTGTATATTGTTCATCTATGTATCAGGTAACTGGTACTAGTCTTGAGGGGTTGGTTACTGTTTAAATTTAATTTACAAATCTGTTTAACTTTCTGGCACAGGTTGATTTTGGAAAAAAAAAATGTTTTCCAGTGGAGTACCCCTTTAAAATCATAGACAGTGCATAGAAAAAGTAACCAACACCGACCTTTCTGTCTTGGATGGTAAAACAGCCTGAGGGTTTTATGTAGTTTTTAAAGTCCATGACAGGAGTTGATCATAAAGAGAGGAGAGGGGAGGTATATAGGAAATATTTTACTACCTGCTTCAAAATCGGCATTAAAAAATGCACCAAAATGAACCATGTGAATACACCCTAAAGAAAGGGCTCCCTCGCTATGGGTCTCTCTCTCTCGTCTATGTTTGGGATTGGATATAGAGATTATTGAAGTAATGGTAATTGTTATGCCTTGTCTTCTCTCAATCTACTAAAAATCATCTTGGCATGGACTCCACAAGTACTCTTAAGGTGTTCTGTGGTTTCATTAGCCAAGATGTTAACAGTAGACCCTTTAAAGTGTTACTGTCATTATAAAAATAAAAAATAAAAAACATTTGACAGATGTGACAAAAATTTTGATCAAGATCAAGGTCTTAGTGCTGAGATGATCACTAGCTGTAGACAGGAGAAAAATGTCTGCTTCCCTCCCCAGCTTGCTGCTCAGTCCAACTTATTGCAGGAGACCACCCTGTAAATCTTATTGAGCCCACCTTCTGCAAGTCAAACCCAGCACATAGCTAGTGATCATTGGGGTCTCAGCACCGAGACCCTGACCAATCAAAATGTATAACATGTCTGTGTGATGTCAAAAGTGATAGTAAAGCTTTAAGTTCTGTGATATCCATGGATCCATCTCGCTTTATCACCATTTCCTGTGGTTAACCTATGGTTAAATTCCACTCGTCAGACAACATAGTTCCATAAAATCGAACAACATGTTTGCCAATCATAACTTTGATATTTTATGTATTTCCTTTACTAAATTGATGGGCTACAGATAAAGATACCGACAATCTCTTCCCCTTCTCTTCCTTAAACGGCAATTTGTATTTCCATGTCAATGATTGTTAAGTTTCGAAACTCTCGTTGCCGAATTTAGAAAGCAGCAAATTGAGTTGTAATTGATGCAATGAAATATGTTGTGCAATGGAGCTTTGTAACAATCTGCGCTCTAACTGATCATTAAAACACTTATTAAGGCTCCAGGCATGTTTCTCCTGCCCTATAACATACCCCAGGTGCTGCACCCAAGTACTTGTGGTCAAAACCTAATGAAAACAATAAAAGCCTTTGTTTTAGGCCTGCTGATTATTTAATCTCTAGTTTTCCAGTTTTGGTTTATAACAAACATTAACAATTTTTAGAGAACTGCTTTGATCATACGTGACCTTTTTTTTCACTGCGCAGCCAAGCAATCAGCTTTGCAATGAACTGTGGTAAAAAGTTCACTGTTGCTCGAAAACATTTTTTTTTTAATGTCATTTAAGTATGTGTTTTGCCTTTCTAAAAGATTCTTGATTATAAGCTAAGCACATGTACATTTTTGGCAATTTAATTCTGTACATGAAGCTTTGTTTGTTTATATCTCCATAATAAAGGTATAGTGAATTATTGCTGACATTTCTTTAAGCCTTTTTCCCCCCTAAATGCTTCAATTATTATAAATAAACATGCTCCAGAGTATTTGGCTGTTCTAATATGATAACAAAATGCAATACACAAGCATGTAAGGGATGTTCCCATGTTACTATGTAACTCTGTTACTATGTGCTGGAGCCACATTGAACTCATTAAATATTTAGAAGAAAGAAATTACAAATTTACCAATATTTGCTGATACAGTATTTTTTTGTGCAGGGTTTTTTGCTAGGTCTGCAAAAGACAGGGGCCCAGAACCCATAGCCCAAGCCACGCCTCTAACCACACCCCAGTCACGTCCCTAACGACGCCCTCATTCTCACCCCATAGCGCACAGTATACCAGTATACCAGGAGAAATATTATCACCATACATATTACCGTCATACTGTTAGTGACCACATCTAACCAAAACTAAGACCAATATTACCAATAATACCAGTACCAAAAAACAAAAATGGTCACCATCACAAAACAAAATGAAACACGTGCACATGTGCACACTGTTAGTTTTGTGTGTTAACAGTAGAAACAAATAATACCGCCATACAATGACCACCACCACCATTACCACTGCAATTACACTATATTTGTTACTGAATAAAATAAAGTATACAAATACTTTCACCATACAGAGGTAGATACCAGCTGTGCACAGAATCTGTATACCATATAAATGATTATATACAGAGCCATATAGAGGTAGATATCAGCTGTACACAGTGCAGAAAGACAAGGAAAGTAACAGCACAACTCCAAGGTTTTGGTGTTCAAATCAGGGCTGAAGATTTATTGCACCATAAAACAAAGCACTTTATGTTATATGGTGCAATAAATCTTCAACCTTGGAGCTGGACTCCATAAGTGATTAAGGGTACGTTCACACCTACGTATTTTCTGCTGGAGATTTGCTGTAGCAGATTTTGCTACCACTTAAAGTCAGTGGGCAGCAAAATCTACTAAAGCAAATTTGCAGCAGAAAATACATACGTGTGAACATAGACATAATATTACATCTAGGGACTCACAGATAGCATCTTTTCTGATCAGCAGCATTCTCTTTCCTTTTTTTCTCCATTCAGATCAAATCAACATGACGGCTTCTTCCAGCAAAAACTTCATCTTTTCTGCATCTGCAGGACAAACATGTTAGACTCCACATTTTTCCAGTGCCCTCCTCTACACAATCTCCCCATCTATAGGCCTCCATACTATGAAAAAAAAATGCCCCCTTGGTGTCCCGCTCAGTAAAAATGGGCATGTAGGTAGCCAAGTAGTCAGGTATGTAGGTAGGTAACTAGCCAGGTAGTAAGGTAGCCAGTTTTTTTTAGGTAAGTAGGCAGGTAGTCAGGTATGTAGCTAGGTAGTAAGGTAGGCATGTATGTAGATAAGTTAGGTAGCCCGGTATGACAGTGGGTGAGTGTTTCCCAACCAGGGTGCCTTCAGCTGTTGCAAAACTATAACTCTCAGCATGCTCAAACAGCCTTTGACATTCTAGGCATGCTAGGAGTTGTAGTTTTGCAACACCTGGAGGCACCTTGGTTGTGGAACACTGCCTTGGAAGCCTTTCAATGCAGTGTTTTTTTTTTACAACTCTTGATGTTGCAAAACTACAACTCCTAGCAAGCCCAGTCTGGACATGCTGAGAGGTGTAGTTTTCCTACATCTACAGACAGCAGTTCCCCCACATTAGATAGGCAGCATAGTTCCCCCACATTAGGTAGCAGTTTCCCCACATTATTATAGTTTCCCCACATTAGGTAGCAGTTCCCCCGCAAGCATAGTTTCCCCACATTAGGTAGCAGTTTCCTCACATTAGATAGCAGTTCCCCCACATTAGTAGTTTCCCCACATTAGCATAGTTTCTAACATTAGCATAGTTTTACCACATTAGGTAGCAGTTTCCCCACATTAGGTAGCAGTTTCCCCACATTAGGTAGCAGTTTCCCCACATTAGCATAGTTTCTCCACATTAGTTAGCAGTTTCCCCACATTAGCATAGTTGCCCCAACACAGAAAGACAGAGATACACACACAGACACAGGCAGACACACAGGCAGACACACACAGAGACACAAATACACACAATCACACAGACACACTCACCTGGCTTATCTCCGCCGGTGGCCTGACGTGTGACATTACTGACATCCTCCTGCTCGGGTCTGCGGAGGAATGTCAGGATATCCCACATGGCCACTGCGCTATTGCGCCGCAGCCGCTTTGAAGCAGTGAGCAACAGCGGCGCAGCGGCAGGGCCGGCCTAGGTGGCCCAAGAAAAACAATTAAAATAATCGGCCCCGTGAGAGACCCGAGGCTATTAGCATTATACCCGGGTCACTGTTTTAAAGTGGCCACTGCGCTATTGCGCTGCGGCCGCTTTGAAACTGTGAGCAATGGCTGCGCAGCCACAGGGCCAGACTAGGTGGCCCAAGAAAAAAAATAAAAATAATTGGCCCTGTGAGAGACCCAAGGCTATTAGCATTACACCCGGGGCTATAGCCCCGTTAGACCACCCCCCCCTCCTGGCAACGCCCCTGTTTTTGTGTGAAATTTGACACTAGTAAGTAATATACCATCTAAATTGCAATTGGATAATGCTTAAAAAAGATGTCCAGTAAAACAAAATGTATCTCCTATCCACTGGAACCCCCCAAGATCTCCCACACGGGGCCCGACTCGTGCCCAGGCTCTGCTCTGCTAATACACGTTTCGTACCCAGCACGTCAGCTGGTCAAAACATGCACCCTCCATTCATCTCTATGAGAGAGGCAGAGACTGATGAAAGCTGTGCCTCCGTCTCTCCCATGAAGATGAATGGAGGGGTCGTGTTTCGACCAGCTAATGTTCTGGGTGCATAACACCATTTCCTGGAGCAGGGCCTGGACCATATACAGGACATCTTGGGGGTCCCAATGGTCAGACCCCCCACAATCAGACACTTATCCTGTGGGTAGAGGATACGTTTTGTTTCACTGGACATCTTCTTTAAGACACTTCTGCAATAGCATCAATTGTCAGTTCGTATGGCCATAACATAGGACTCCTATAGTGAGCCACTTGGTTCCAGAGCCTCTGACTGGGGATCACTGTATTAGAGGATAGTATTAGTGAAGGTCCAAGTGTAGCTCCAGGTTCTATGGTGGGGGTCATGAGGTCGGGGGCCACTGCCATGAGGCCAGTTTTAGCACGCTTGCTTGAAAGCCATTCCATATAAACACATCATCACTCCATTTGTACTAATGTGAGAAGTTGAAACACTGGGGTCCACTACTCTAGTAATTTGTCATCTTTCAGCCATTGGATTCATGTGTAGCTTTATTATTAGGGTTTTTATAGAGAGAGATATGGCTCACCATATCCCAATTTAGTAGTGAACATATATTACGCCTATAGTCAGGTTTGCGCATCGAGCCCACAGAGGCTCTGTCAGTAAGCATCAGTAATAGGGATGAGCGAATCGAATCTGATGAATCCAAATTTGTTACAAATTTCAGGAAAAATTTGATTCGCAATGAATGCGAATATCGCCACGATTCGATCATGCAAATCGCTTTATTAAACTCCATTTAGTGTGGTCCAGGCTCCAGAGCATCTAAAATGGCGGATCCATGTGTGAGGACATGGGGCAAGGAATCCTGGGAAGGCGGGAACAAGGGTCGGCGGGATGACCCTGAATCACATGCAGCATGCAGCCTATCAGCAGCCAGCCACCCCTGTGATGTCACAGCCCTATATAATCGGCAGCCTTCTTGCGGCCACTCACATCAGCATTCAATTACAGAGAGAGAGGGATAGAGAGCAGTGTGTTGCACAGAAAAGCATTTTTACAGCAGCGATTCTCCTCAAGCCCAAATCCAGCCTAGAATCACTGACAGGGAAGGGAGAGAGATTGAGAGAGAAAGTGCAATTGCACGTGTATTACAGCAGTGATTCACCTCAAGCCAAAATCCAGCCTAGAAGCACCGACAGGGAAGGGAGTGAAATTGCAATTTTGGGTGTAGTACACAGCGACTGTGTGCTGCAGCACTGGTGTGTACAACCCACTGAAAAGCTAATAGTAGCCAGACAGTTAGGGTGAGCAGAGCACTAAAAGCGTATTGTCCTCTATTAAGTGTAACCTGTGTGTACATCTAAGTGGTGTACCATTTTGTTCCTGTTTAAGTCTCAAGGGCCTAGTTACTGTTAAAGGCCAGGCAATAGTACACACCTGCTGGTGTTGTAGACAAATACTGTTTTAGGAATACTGGAGCGCATTGTCCTCCCCTATTTAGTGCATACCACATGAGTACATCTATGTGGTGTACCATTTTGTTCTTGTTAAAGTCTTAAGGGCCTAGTTACTGTGAAAGGTCAGCCAAAAGTACACACCTGCTGGTGTTGTAGATAAATACTGTTTTAAGCATAGTGGAGTGTATTGTACTCCCCTCATATACGCACTAATTATGTCAGGCAGATAAGTGCCAGGACGTCCGCAGAGGAATGGCAGAGACCAAAATTCATCAGGCACAGGCAGCAGACTAGGAGCGAGTGTCAGCAGGAGTCGCAGTTAGAGGCCTTAGCTCTGGTATCAGCTAGCGGTTGTGTCTCAACCAGCAACCCATCTGCTTTCATTGACTGGTTAACTCTGCCATCCACTTCATCACAAGTGACATCTGACACCCCCAGTCAACAGTCAGTGGGTTCCTCAGACACAACCATAAATTAGCATGGCCCGGGAGCAGTCCCTGTCCTCCATTTGCCTCTGTCCTATGCTGTTCCCTCCCCCATAGAAGTATCCTATGCTGTGGGTTCAGCTCCACTTTTTAGTAAGGACGATCTACTAGTGGACAGTCAGCAGCTACTGCCCAGGCAGGAAGTGGAGGAGACATCCCCCCCCTTCCATCGCTAGGCGGACAAGTAGTGATGAGGAGAGTGGCGTGGTACATGGTGTTGGGAGCGTTCAGGCTCCTGAAGCACACATTGTTGAGGAACCTGAGGAGAACATCATTGATGTGCTGACACAACTCGATGATGATGAAGCCAATCGCACTTGGGAGCCGGGTGCAAACGGGGCTTCATCATCATCATCATCATCAGGAAAAGAGGGTTTTAGGTTGTCTGTGAGGCAGAAGTAAGGTGGTAGCATGGTTGGGAGTGAAGGCAGCAGTGAAAAGTCTGGAGCCAAATGTGCCCATGGTAGACCACCTGCTTCACAACAGCCTATCTGCCTGGCAGGTAGTGGAACCTGGGTCCCTGGAGTTGGCAGCAGTAGCAGTCAGTCAGTGCGGACTGTTGGGGGGGAAATCAGTTACTCTGCGGTGTGGCAGTTCTTCATCAAGTTTATGGAGGATGTTAACAGGGCCATATGCAATTTAAAAAAATATATTTAATAGTTTAAATTGTGAGGCCCTTTGGTCTGGTCAGGCTGCTGCCAACTCCAAGCTGTGCCATTCTGTCAACATATCGTCTCCTCTTGTTGCTGTCACCTCCAGGCTGTGTCATTGTGCTACCTTATGCTGTTGGCACATTAATTTAAAATTTAAAATTTAAATCTATCTAAAATCTTCAATTCAAATTTTCAAAAATATCTTTAATCTTTTCTAATGTGAGGCCCTATAGTCTCGTCATTCTACTGCCACCTCTAGATTCTGTCATTGTGCCGCTATGTGACTCCTTGTTATATTGGGTTTTGTGGTCATACAGTATTAGTTCAAAGTAAATTCTTCAAGCACCCTGGACATTAAACTTGTGAATCAATTCAAAATCTTAAATTTAAATAAAAAAAAAAATCGATGTCATCTTTTCAAGACAGAGGCCCTATCGTTGTCGTCATATATTACCTGTGGAATTACCACAAGAATCCAATCAAACAGGTTGGAGCGATAACAATGAACCATAACTGATTAAATGAAACATTTGCTCTTTCACAGTCGAGGGGCGCTTAGAGGCAGTGGCTGGAACAGATGTTAGCTCGCCTGGCGGAGGACAGCAAGCACGATTTTAAGATACAAGTACAAGCTTTTTCACTGCAGCCACTTCTAGCTTTATGCACCCACTTATCTAATGGCACAAAAGCTGAATGTGCACCTGTGCAAGTTGCTGGGGCTGCAGTCCCTCCCTTTTGAAGTGGAAAAACAGTCATGAGCGCAGGGGTGCACTGAGAGGCAGGGGATGGGACAGGAAGTAGCTGGCCTCGCAGCGGATCACCAGCTCGATTTTAAGATACATGTATGAGCTCTTCCACTACAGCAACTTATACAATGCAGCAAATTTTACACTATTGGAGCTGTGGGGGGTGGGGGGATGTGCTGAGAGGCAGGGGATGGAATTTATTTTAAAATAAATTATAAAAAATAAAATAAAAATTACATAAAAAAATCTCTTTAATCTCTTCAATTTTGATGCCATATGGTCTCCCTGCTGCCACATCCAGATGCTCTGCAGCAGGGATTCTAATAGCAATGCCTGTAATCTGCATGTCATACTGAATAATTTCACTAACACAGCAGACTCCCTATGCATGTTATGACAAGGCAAAGTGTTCTACACCCCTATTTAGACTCTCCTTAGCCCAGAAATAGCCGTTTTAAATAGCCATTCGCCGCAAATAAATTCGGACCCAAAATTTTTTGTGGGGAATCAAATTTTTCTAAAATTTTCTAATCTTTAATCAGTAAAATAGGAAGACAATACATTACCAATAGCTTAAAAAGCTATCTGTTTATGGAAGACATAGCATTTAAACTTTCCAATGGCCCACAACATATTCTATCCAAACACCAATGTGTTTTGAACAGTTGTATTCTTATAGTCATGTTCAAAACTTATCAGGGTACATTTTGTCATGGACCGGTAACAAACGTTATCACTATGGGAGAGGTTTATCAAAACCTTTCTAGAGCAAAAGTTGCTGAGTTGCCCACAGCAACCAAGCAGATCGCTTTTCATTTTTGAAAAGGCCTCTGAAAAATGAAATCAAAACAGGATGACCATGAATTCAGGAGTTCGTCTGGTGCAGAGAGGAACTATCAGGAAGCCAAATAAAATCAATGGATTTATTAAATGCAACGCGTTTCGCTGCGCATGCGCATCTTCATCAGGCATCATTGCCTGATGAAGCTGCGAATGCGCAGCAAAACACGTTGCATTTAATAAATCCATTCATTTTATTTGGCTTCCTGATGGTTCCTCTCTGCGCCGGACGAACTCCTGAATTCATGGTCATCCTGTTTTGATTATACTTCTATCCAGGAGGGCTGCAGTGGACCTTCATTTACATTTATTCTGCATTTTACCTTGTTGTGTGTGGGCGCACAACCAACTTTGGTAAGCGGCTTGGGAATTACCGTCCCCCACCCCCCACTAACAAGATCTGCTGATCCCGCACATGAGGTGCCTTCCTCCCTCTCTCTAGATCTGAAAAATGAAAGAAGCGATCTGATTGGTTGCTATGGGCAACTCATCAACTTTTCCTCTGGAGCGGTTTTGATAAATTTCCCCCCATGTGTTTAATACACAGTTACCTTTTTAAGGACTTGATGTTAGATCATCTTCCAAGTTAACTTTCTTAGATTGTTGTCCTGCTAACGGATAAACCTTTAGTTCTCTTAAATACTGCAGCATGCTTTCCCTTTATTGGTACATTCATGTTTTCATCAACATTTACAAGTCTTTCATACTGCTTCAGAAAATAAATCTCATAGTTTCATGATTCTGCCAATGGTATACTTAATGGGTGGGAAACATGTTTAAAGGGGAACTCCGGTGCCATAAATTTAAACAGATTAGTAAATTAAACAAACAAAAAAAACAGAGAAGCAAGAAAGGGGAGAGCACACAAAGAGGCTATTTTACCTGGGGTAAAGATGCAGCGTGGTCTCGGCAGCCTATTGCATTATCTCCTGTGGGGTGCACATACAAATGTATGAAGTATCAATATTGACAATAAGGAAAGCACGTACGTGCACTCACTGATCAGCGGAGAAAGTTCAGTATAAGAGTCCGGTTCACGGGAAGCTGGGTCTCAGCATCGGAGGCTATGCTGGCAGTTTCACACGAGAATGCGTGTTGCTTCTTCTAGGATTTGTAAATTACTTCTATTTTAACATCTTAACCCTTCCAGTACTTATCAGCTGCTGTATGCTCCACAGGAAGTTGTGTAGTTATTTCCAGTCTGACCACAGTGCTCTTTGCTGACACCTCTGTCTGTGTTTGCTATGGGGATTTGCTTCTAATCTTGACAGTTCCTGACATAGACAGAGGTGTCAGCAGAGAGCACTCTGGTCAGACTAGAAAGAACTACACAACTTCCTGTGGAACATACAGCAGCTGATAAGTACTGGAAGGATTAAGATTTTTTAATAGAACTAATTTACAAATATGTTTCACCCCTTAAGGATACAGGGTTTTTCCGTTCTTGCATTTTCATTTTTTCCTCATCACCTTCTAAAAATCATAATGCTTTAAATTGTGCACATAAAATTCCATATTTTGGCTTATTTTTTTTTTGCGCCAAAAATTCTACTTTGCAGTGACATTAGTCATTTTACCAAAATATCCACAGCAAAACGGAAAAAAAATTCATTGTGCGACAAAATTGAAGAAAAAAAATGCCATTTTGTAAATTTTGGGGACTTTCGTTTCTACACAGTATATTTTTCGGTAAAAATGACACCTTATCATTATTCTGTAGGTCCATATGATTAAAATGATACCCTACTTATATGGGTTTGATTTTGTTGTACTTCGAAAAAAAAATCATAACTACATGCAGGAAAATGTATACATTTAAAATTGTCATCTTCTGACCCCTATAATTTTTTTTATTTTTCCACGTACTACGGGCTAGTATGAGGGCTCATTTTTTGCGCCGTGATGTGAAGATTTTAGATCAGTACAATTTTTATCTTTATCGGACTTTTTGATCGCTTTTTATTCATTTTTTTCATGATATAAAAAGTGACCAAAAATACGCTATTTGGGATTTTGGAATTTTTTTGTGTGTACACCATTGACCAAGCGGTTTAATGAACAATATATTTTTAAAGGTCGGACATTTCCGCACATGGCGATACCCCATATGTTTATTTTTATTTTTAATTACACAGTTTTTTTTTTTTAAATGGGAAAAGGGGGTGATTCTTACTTTTATTAGGGAAAGTGTTAAATGATCTTTATTAACTTTTTTTTTTACACTTTTTTTTTTTTTTGCAGTTTTATAGCCCCCTGGTGGCTATTTCACTGTTCATACCGATCTCATACACAGATCATTGTCGTGTATTGACACAGCAAAGATCAGTGTAATCGGCGGTCGATTGCTCAAGCCTGGATTTCAGGCTTAGAGCAATCAATCGCGTTCTAACTGATCGGGCCATCGTAATTTCACCACGGGTAGCTTTTACTTTCATTTTAAACACGGCAATCAACTTTGAAAGCCGCATCTAAAGGGTTAATAGGGTGCGGCACACTGTCGGGACCCCGCATATTATACTGGGACCTGGTGCAGGGTGTCCTTAAGAGGTTAACTTTCTGCCACCTGTTGATTTGAAAACATTTGTTTTCCACCAGAGTTCCCCTTTAAGCCTACCCCAGCAATGACACATTCAAAATATCTCAATTTGAGACTAATAAGACCAAACATTTTTTCAAAGTCTTCAAAATTCCTATTTTAACTTCTTGTATGCTATAGCCACTATATCTCAGAAGCATGTAACTTATTGACTTAACTGTACTTAAGATAAGATATTTGGTGACTGTCAGATATTTGATGTTACATTTTCTTGATTGGTTTAAATACATAATACAAAGGAGGGTACAGGGAATGTGATACAGAGTAACGTGCAGACTAATATAGAGGAGAGAGGATTCTGCCTGTTTGTGCTTACAATCTACAAGGTATGTTTTACTTTATATACAGCATTTAATGTCATTTTTTTGGTGGAAAAACCAAAAGGTCACATTAATGTATGATTATCACGGTATATCATTATATGTTGAATCAAAGTAAGTTCATTGACATTTTTATTTTCAAATCTATTTTAACATTTCCTTAGTGTGTAGTTGGTCTTTAGAACATTTTGCAGTTAAAGAGACTTTTTTTGACTTTCTTGGCAGCCAGTCTGTGACAAAGCCAGATGAATAATGTTGTTATTAAAATTCGCTTACATCTCCTTATCCACATACTATTCTCTCCCACAGTCTAAAAATGAGTTTATGAAGACTAAAGCTACTTGGTCACAATTTAATTCCAGAGACTGTGTTTAGGAGTTTGTGGGACAGAATCATATGCTGCTACTGTATGCTACTGCATTTTAGGTTAGCTGCTTTGTAATTGGCGTAAAATAAATTGAGTGGTGTATGTTTACTTTGATGCTTCGTGTGTATAGAGCAGTGGTCTTCAACCTGTGGACCAACAGATGTTGTAAAACTACAACTCCCAGCATGCTCGGACAGCCAACAGCTGTCCGGCCATGCTGGGAGTTGTAGTTTTGCAACATCTGGAGGTCCGCAGGTTGAAGACCACTGGTATAGAGGGAAAAGTGGTGGGCATACTCTTTAGGATGCTATATTAGAGTAGAACAGGTATTTCCCTGTCACAGCCCTGTGTGTGCAGTGAGGATGCAAGGCAGACCGTGCATCACAGTTAAGTTGGTGCACTCGGCCTGCCTCCGATCCTCACTGCACACACAGGGCTGCAGCGGGGAAAGCCGTGTTTGTCTGCTTCTAGCACTTGCCCAGCATATTTCCTACTGCCCCGCAGAGTTCTCACAGTGTCAAATACGCTGCATATGTGCTCTGTGTGACCCTAACCTTAAGGAGTTATTCTACCACTTTGCTATTAGAGGAGAGTATATCTAGTGAAGTGCTGTATGGAGGCACCATGCAGTGAAAATTACATTTTATGTGGTCCTTCCTAAAGGAGCCATAGGCAATCTGTATGGGTGTGTACAGCATGAGTATTTTAACCCCTTAAGGACCAAGCCCATTTTCACCTTAAGGACCAGAGCATTTTTTGCACATCTGACCACTGTCACTTTAAGCATTAATAATTCTGGGATGCTTTTATTTTTCATTCTGATTCCGAGATTGTTTTTTCGTGACATATTTTACTTTATGTAAGTGGATATATTATATTGATACTTGCATCATTTCTTGGTGAAAAATTCTTAAATGTGATTAAAATATAGAAAAATTGTCACGATGCCGGCTGGCAGGTAGTGGATCCTCTGTGTCAGAGAGGGATTGGCGAGGACCGCGCTAGTGGACCGGTTCTAAGTCACTACTGGTTTTCACCAGAGCCCGCCGCAAAGCGGGATGGTCTTGCTGCGGCGGTAGTGACCAGGTCGTATCCACTAGCAACGGCTCACCTCTCTGACTGCTGATGACAGGCGCGGTACAAGGGAGTAGACAGAAGCAAGGTCGGACGTAGCAGAAGGTCGGGGGCAGGCGGCAAGGTTCGTAGTCAGGGTGGATAGCAGAAGTACTGGTTCACAGGCTTTAGACACACAAAACGCTTTCACTAGGCACAAGGGCAACAAGATCCGGCAAGGGAGTGCAAGGGAGGAGACTAGATATAGCCAGGGAGCAGGTGGAAGCCAATTAAGCTAATTGGGCCAGGCACCAATCATTGGTGCACTGGCCCTTTAAGTCTCAGGGAGCTGGCGCGCGCGCGCCCTAGAGAGCGGAGCCGCGTGCGCCAGCACATGACAGCAGGGGACGGGAACGGGTAAGTGACCTGGGATGCGATTCGCGAGCGGGCGCGTCCCGCTGTGCGAATTGCATCCCCAACGGCCATGACAGAGCAGCGCTCCCGGTCAGCGGGACTGACCGGGGAGCTGCAGGGAGAAAGACGCCGTGAGCGCTCCGGGGAGGAGCGGGGACCCGGAGCGCTAGGCGTAACAGTACCCCCCCCCTTAGGTCTCCCCTTTTTTTTGTCCGGTGACTGCCTCCCCTGGGATGAGGACACCGGGAAGGAATGCATGGTTTCCTCAATGGCAGGCAGTACAGCAGGAGTAGGAATGGGGAGGGAGGGCAGAGGGTGAAGCTTGGCATGGGGCAGGAAGACACAAGGACGGGAGCCATGAGGGGACACAGAGGCTTGCCTGATGGGACTGGGAGGGGGGGAGAGGCATTTCCTGTGGCAGGCAGAGTCCTTAACGACCTTAGGGGGACCGGATACAGGAGGAACCACAGGGTCACGGCAGGGAGTACTGGGAACCGGTTGAAGGCAGTCCTTGGAACAAGAGGGGCCCCAACTCTTGATCTCCCCAGTGGACCAGACCAGGGTTGGGGAATGGTGTAGAAGCCAGGGTAGTCCAAGGAGAATTTCGGAAGTGCAATTGGGAAGGACCAAAAATTCGATTTTCTCGTGATGAGGTCCGATGCACATTAGGAGGGACTCCGTGCGGAAACGTACGGTGCAATCCAACCTGGCTCCGTTGACCGCGGAAATGTGGAGTGGCTTGACAAGACGGGTCACCGGAATGCAGAATTTATTCACCAAGGACTCCCGAATAAAATTCCCAGAGGCACTAGAGTCCAGGCAGGCCACGGCTGAGAGGGAAGAGCTGGCTGAAGTAGAAATCCGTACAGGCACCGTGAGACGTGGAGAAGCCGACTTAGCATCAAGAGACGCCACACCCACGAGAGCTGGGTGCGAGCGTGCGTTTCCCAGGCGTGGAGGACGGATAGGGCAATCCACCAAAAAATGTTCGGTACTGGCACAGTACAGACAAAGATTCTCTTCCTTACGGCGATTCCTCTCTTCCAGGGTCAGGCGAGACCGATCCACTTGCATGGCTTACCTCTCTGACTGCTGATGACAGGCGCGGTACAAGGGAGTAGACAGAAGCAAGGTCGGACGTAGCAGAAGGTCGGGGGCAGGCGGCAAGGTTCGTAGTCAGGGTGGATAGCAGAAGTACTGGTTCACAGGCTTTAGACACACAAAACGCTTTCACTAGGCACAAGGGCAACAAGATCCGGCAAGGGAGTGCAAGGGAGGAGACTAGATATAGCCAGGGAGCAGGTGGAAGCCAATTAAGCTAATTGGGCCAGGCACCAATCATTGGTGCACTGGCCCTTTAAGTCTCAGGGAGCTGGCGCGCGCGCGCCCTAGAGAGCGGAGCCGCGCGCGCCAGCACATGACAGCAGGGGACGGGAACGGGTAAGTGACCTGGGATGCGATTCGCGAGCGGGCGCGTCCCGCTGTGCGAATCGCATCCCCAACGGCCATGACAGAGCAGCGCTCCCGGTCAGCGGGACTGACCGGGGAGCTGCAGGGAGAAAGACGCCGTGAGCGCTCCGGGGAGGAGCGGGGACCCGGAGCGCTAGGCGTAACAAAAATTAGCATTTTTCTAACTATAAAGCTCTCTGCTTGTAAGGAAAATAGACATTCAAAATAAATTATATATTGATTCACATATACCATATGTCTTCTTTATGTTTGCATCATAAAGTTGACATGTTTTTACTTTTGAAGACATCAGAGGGCTTCAACGTTCAGCAGCAATTTTCCAATTTGTATTTTTTTTTTTCAAAAACGTAATTTTTCAGGGGCCAGTTTAGTTTTGAAGTGGACTTGAAGGGCCTTCATATTAGAAATACCCCATAAAAGACCCCATTATAAAAACTGCACCCCTCAAAGTATTCAAAATGACATTCAGAAAGTTTATTAACCCTTTATGTGTTTCACAGGAATAGCAGCAAAGTGAAGGAGAAAATTCTAAATCTTTTTAGAATTTTTTACACTCGCATGTTCTTGTAGACCCAGTTTTTGAATTTTTTCAAGGGGTAATAGGAGAAAAAGCCCCCCAAAATATGTAACCCAATTTCTCTCGAGTAAGGAAATACCTCATATGTGTATGTGAATTGTTCAGCAGGCGCAGTAGAGGTCTCAAAAGGGAAGGAGCAAGAATGGTATTTTGGAGAGAGAATTTTGCAGAATGTTTTTTGGGGGGCATGTCACATTTAGGAAGCCCATATTGTGCCAGAAAAGCAAAAATAAATAAATTAATAAAAAAAAAAAACACATGGCATAGTATTTTGGAAACTACACCCATCAAGGCATGTACCAAGGGGTCCAGTGAGCCTTAACACCTCACAGGTGTTTGACAACTTTTTGTTAAAGTTGGATGTGTAAAATAATTTTTTTTCACTAAAATACAGTTTTCCCCCCAAATTTTACATTTTTACAAGGGGTAATAGGAGAAAATGCCTACCCCCAAATTTTGGGGGTCTTTTTTCCTATTTTTCCTTGTGAAAATGAAAAATTTAGGGTAACACCAGCATTTTAGTGAAACAAATTTTTTTTTTTTCATTTTCCCATCCATTTTTAACGAGAATTCGTCAAATACCTGTGGGGTGTTAAGGCTCACTATACCACTTGTTACGTTCCATGAGAGGTGTAGTTTCCAAAAGGGGGTCACATGTGGGTATAAATTTTTTTGCGTTTGTGTCAGAACCGCTGTAAAATCAGCCACTCCTGTGCAAATCACCAATTTAGACCTCAAATGTACATAGTGCGCTCTCACTCCTAAACCTTGTTGTGCATCCACAGAGCATTTTACACCCACATATGGGGTATTTCTGTGCTCAGGAGAAATTGTGTTACAAATTTTCCTTTTACCTCTTGTGAGTGTAATTTTTTTTTACTGTGGGTGGGCAGAACTTGGGAACCGAACGTTAACCACCCGTCCCCAATCTGCTATTGGTTGGTCGCTTCTTACCGACCAATAGCAGGGATAGGAGGGGTGGCACCCCTGCCACCTCACTCCTATCCCTTCAGGGGGATCGGGGGTGTCTTGGACAACCCTGATCCCCCTTATTTTCCGGGTCACCGGAGACCCATATGACCCAGAAGTGCAGCAAATCGCTGGTGTGAATTCACCGGCGATTTGTGGCAATCACCGACATGGGGGGGTCTCAGCCTCCACGGGCATTGGCACGAGTTACCTGCTGAAAGATATCAGCAATCATCCCGGTCCGGTCCCGGCCCGGCGAGCGGCAGGGACTGAAATTCCCACGGGCGTCAGGGTGTACCTGTACTCCCGTGGTCCCTAAGTGGTTAAAGAGGTTGTCTGGGCATAAAAGTTTTATTTATAGTTCACGGTGGCATAAAAATAAAAAAGGAGCTCTACTCACCTATCCTGGGCCCCACAGCAGCTGTTTGCTGGTCGCTGCAGTCCCTACCACTTCCAGGTGATTTGTCATCCCTGCAGAGACTGCCCTTTATAGGCAATCACTGACCACAGTCGTGTTCCACCTTAGGCTAGGTTTACATAAATCCGGTATCTGGTTCTGGCGAAACTGGATGAAAATTGCCACAACTGATGCACCAACTGATGCCAGAAGTGCATCAGTTGGCATCAGTTGTGCATCATCTGATATCCATTGTTTGTGATCGCCATATGGGAAACGCAGCAAGATGCATTCCCCGTCTGTGCAGGTCCAGGGAGTCCAATCATCCAGCATCTAAACTGAGACGCTGAATGATTGTGAATGATCCCATTCAAATGGGATCACTTCTGGCTTCATTTTCCCTCCAGTGCATTTTTTGCAGCGCCGGAGGGAAAAGAAAACTGATGCTAGACAGAGGGGGCATTAGCCAGTAATTGGCTTAGTGGGCAGTTCCTGTGGGAATTAAGTGTCAACAGGAAGTAGTGGGCATGAGCAGAGACTGGGTGCATGGTGCTAATGCTGTGGTAGCTCGGGGAGATGAGTATAGATCTTTTTTATGCCACCCTCAGCATATATAATTTTTTAATGTCCAGACAATCCCTTTAACGCTAATTTACTATAAAAAAAAGTCTAATTACACCACCAGTTATTTAGGATCATAATAAAGTATCTTTTGCATCCACCCGGATAAATGCGCATACACTATTTCACAATAAAACTGCTCCAATTTCAATTTACTTTCCGACTTAATGACCAAAAAAACACTTTGTAACCATCCTAATATCCTGTTCAACTTTAAACTTGATGTTCTGATTAAAATCATGAAACAGGTGAAACTGAAGTTGTTTTCTCATGATATTTTACAAGAAAAAGTTGGACAACACCTAAAAAGCTCATTTTGGCAGCATAAAGTAATATAGCGTAGTTTACAGATGTATAAAACTACCTAATGGGGGAAAATGGTAATTAAAGTTTGAGGTGAGTGAATAGTTAAGCGTTTGGCGTAATAACATGTTAGAAGGAATTTATCATCACTGGTTACGTGCTGTAACCTTCTCTTTTAATTAGACTTTCTGCAACATTCACAATTTAATGAGATATTATTTGGCACAACATATTGGAATGAAAGATAAGATGCCATTGACATATGGAGAACGAAAGGTTGATAAATAAGTAAATGAGATGGTTGGGTCTAGATCTTAACGCACATAGAAAATTGCACCTTATTTCATATATATCGTTCAGTCACCCATAAGATAAAAACCACAGAAATGTAGCAAACGATAATGAATATCTCTGAATAAATATTAGGTGACAAGTGAATGGTTCTTAAAATTGATGTGTTAGAAGCTGGCACAATGGGCAAGCGAAGTCTGTGTGACTTTGATTAATATTAGGTGCTTAAAGGGGTACTCCGCCCCTATCCCCTATCCCAGGGGCAGGACTCCCACTATCTTCGTGCTGCACGCAGCATTCGTTTAGTGTGTCGGGTTTAGCACCAAAGGTCGTGACATCATGAGCAGGGCGCGGCCGTGACGTCACAGCCATGCCCCCTCAATGCATGTCTGCAAGACTTGCATTGAGGGGGCATGGCCGTGATGTCACAAGCAGGGCGTGACCATGAAGTCATGAGCCTCCGCCCCGCATTGTCGGTCATCCGGCATGGAGCGAAGCTCAAAAGTGGTCAAAGAAGGGACAACTGGTGAAGTATCTACATGTTCATGGGCATCCCAGGCTCATTGGTGTTGATATGTGAAGTCATACCCATCTGGTCTTATCCCACAGAAGTTCGTAGAAATCCTTAAAATGATTGTCCAGGACTTTTTAATAAACTAGCATTGCATTGACTTTTGTGGGTGTTGTATATTCTATATACATTTTTATTTTTTATTTCCAGTGCTCCTTGTGTTCTGAGTCTGCATCACATGACCGTTCTGCCTGTGATTTCTTTCTTTTCTGTGATGTCACACTTGCTCTGACTTCCTGTTCTGCCCAGTTAACATGATGTCACATGATGAATCAATAGGTGAGTGGAGTCAGCCATCCCTCCCGTAGGCTGTCTGGAATTCCACAGGAATTTTTACCCCAGCCCTGAAGGCGGAACTAACATCAGATCCCTGTGAAAGCTGCAGCAGTAAGGGCAGCATGATGTGAAGAAGACCAGGTGCTGATAACTACCTTGTAGGTAGAACAGTGGCTAGCATTGGGACTCTGCATTGCTGGATCAAATTCCATTAATGACATATGCAAGGAGTTTGTATGTTCTCCTCATATTTGCGTAGGTTTTATCCCACATTCCAAAGCATAATGATAAGTCAAGTTGGAGTTTAGTTTGTGAGCCCAGTTAGGGAACAGGGACAGGACTGCCGAATAAGTTGGTGTAAATAAAGTAATAATATTATTATTATTATTAATAAGAACGTTGTTGTTGTTATATTGTTAGGATCTACATGGCTGGGCAGGGCTGCCCCTGTCTGTAATATGGGGAGGAGAGAGGCTCCTTTAGCTTTAGAGTCCTACATGTCACCATTTTATCTATTTACTGCTAAAGTAAACTTGTGGCAGAATTTAGGGTTATTTAAGCCCCACCCTGGGACCGCTGAAACTTCACCCACATGGGGGATGGTTCCACCCCTTCCAATAATGATTGATATTTTTCTGGAAGGCTATACAGTGTTCTCAATCCTGTGCTCCAGAATGACAAGTTTACTACCATCTATAGTGTGAATGTATTCCAGGACTACAACTCCTAACATATGTGCAACAGCTACAAGATTCTGTACTCAGGAAAAATAGCTGTAATCCAGCTCTGTCTACCTGCACATGGTTCCCTAGTGTTACACAATATTTTTAATAAAGAGTAAAAAATGTCATTTTAAAATAAGATCTATAAATAAATTTAAAATATAAATACCGTATCTCTTTACATAGGGAAAACATACAAATTCTATGCAGACGTTGCTCTTGGTAGGATTTAAAATCAGAGCCCCATGACTACAAAAGAGCAGTAAGTCACCATACTGCTGACTTGCACTTGTAGTAACACATATGGACATTTATCAACGGGTTTAGTCAGGTTTTCTTTCAATAATTGTCGCAAAATTGTCGCAACTGCGACTACGCGATTTTTTGTGCGACATTTTCACTGGAAAGCGAGAAAAGCAAGTTTTCCAAAAATTAACTATGTAGTAATAATTTTAAAATGGACTACGGGTAGTCAAGTATTTACTAACTGCGACAGTCACAACTGCACAAAAAAAAAGTCGCAACTGGGTGAAAAATTTACTACATTTACTCCAGCTCAAACATGGAGCAGAAAAAGCTACTACCAAAGTAAAAAAGGAAAAATTGCTTACGTGAAAGAAAATTATCAACAGGCTGAAACCAGTTGATAAATAAGTCACACATAAGCAAAAAAAAGTAAGGAAAAAAGTACTAAAATAAGGAATACATAAGCAAACATTGATAAATGTCCCTCACAGAGTTTTGTATTTCCCTGTCTAGGGGTAAAATAGGGGGAGCTACATTTGGGGAGGAGGGTATGGAGCAGAAGGCATGCAAAGCTGACTGTGATATATGCACTGCCACCCCTGCAACCCAGATATGACATCAATATGAAGTTCTTTAAGTAAAAGAGAACAAACACACATCAGAAAAGAAGCAACAGAGGATACGTAAGGGCATATAGACAAAGGTTGGAGAAAAGAACCAAGGAAATGGAAGGGATTACAAATGATGGTCTATTCCAATAAGAAAAAAGGGTTGGCACCCCCTGTATATTTACGTCATGGGGCGTGTAACGGTGTATGGAGTGGGATCCTGATGCAGTCCCACTCCATAAGTGCCAGACCATGGCTGATTTCAGAACTCAGGGGCTGATACCTAGATGTTAGCAGCAGATCCTGTAAAGCCCTGTGAGGTGCCGCTGTGACCAGGGGCGGACTGACAGGCCGGTCTATTTGGCCCTCGTCCGAAGGCCTGGACGGGGGAAAGGGCCCGCTGTCCGCCGCCTGCCACATTAAATAAAATAAAAATGCTATCTAATTGCCCGTCACACACCCGGACCCAGGCATCTCCCAAACAGCCACGGCAGCCCTGTAAGAGAACCGCAGTGGCTGCCTGGGAGATGCGCTTTGAACTCCGGCGTGGCGCCGCGGCGCGTGAGGTCACATCACCGTGGCCACGTTGGAGCTCACTGTGCGCCCGCCGCCCTGCTCGCTCATACAGGGCCCACTTGTCCTCAGGTACGGAACCCCGTTTTTCCTCAGGTACGGAGCCCTGCTTGTCCTCAGTGTACAGGGCCCCACTTGTCCTCAGTGTACAGAGCCCCGCTTGTCCTCAGTGTACAGGGCCCCGCTTGTCCTCAGTGTACAGGGCCCTGCTTGTCCTCAGTGTACAGGGCCCTGCTTGTCCTCAGTATACAGAGCCCTGCTTGTCCTCAGTGTACAGACCCCGCTTGTCCTCAGTGAACAGGGCCCTGCTTGTCCTCAGTGTACAGGGCCCTGCTTGTCCTCAGTGTACAGGGCCCCGCTTGTCCTCAGTGTACAGGGCCCCACTTGTCCTCAGTGTACAGGGCCCAGTGTGTTCTCAGTGTACAGGGCCTGCTTGTCCTCCGAGGACAAGTGAGGCTTTGTACACTGAGGATAAGCAGGGCTCTGTACACTGAGGATAAGCGGGGCTCTGTACACTGAAGATAAGCGGGGCTCTGTACACTGAGGATAAGCGGAACTCTGTACACTGTGTACAGAGCCCCGCCTGTCCTCAGTGCACAGAGCCCTGCTTGTCCTCAGTGTACAGAGCCCTGCTTGTCCTTAGTGTACTGAGCCCTGCTTGTCCTCAGTGTACAGAGCCCTGCTTGTCCTCAGTGTACAGAGCCCTGCTTGTCCTCAGTGTACAGAGCTCTGCTTGTCCTCAGTGTACAGGGCCCCGCTTGTCCTCAGTGTACAGGGCCCCGCTTGTCATCAGTGTACAGGGCCCCGCTTGTCCTCAGTGTACAGGGCCCCGCTTGTCCTCAGTGTACAGAGCCCCGCTTGTCCTCAGTGTACAGTGCCCTGCTTGTCCTCAGTGTACAGGGCCCCGCTTGTCCTCAGTGTACAGGGCCCTGCTTGTCCTCAGTGTACAGAGCCCCGCTTGTCCTCAGTGTACAGGGCCCCGCTTGTCCTCAGTGTACAGGGCCCCGCTTGTTCTCAGTGGACAGGGCCCCGCTTGTCCTCAGTGTACAGAGCCCCGCTTGTCCTCAGTGTACAGGGCCCCGCTTGTCCTCAGTGTACAGGGCCCCGCTTGTCCTCAGTGTACAGGGCCCAGTGTGTCCTCAGTGTACAGGGCCTGCTTGTCCTCCGAGGACAAGCAGGGATCTCTAAACTGAGGACAAGTGGGGCTCTGTACACTGAGGACAAGCAGGGCTCTGTACACTGAGGATAAGCGGGGCTCTGTAGACTGAGGATAAGCGGAACTCTGTACACTGTGTACAGAGCCCCGCCTGTCCTCAGTGCACAGAGCCCTGCGTGTCCTCAGTGTACAGAGCCCTGCTTGTCCTCAGTGTACAGGGCCCCGTGTGTCCTCAGTGTACAGGGCCTGCTTGTCCTCCGAGGACAAGCGGGGCTCAGTGTACAGAGCCCCGTCTGTCCTCAGTGTACAGGGCCCCGCTTGTCCTCCGAGGACAAGCGGGGCTCTGTACACTGAGGACAAGCGGGGCTCTGTACACTGAGGATAAGCGGAACTCTGTACACTGTGTACAGAGCCCCGCCTGTCCTCGGTGTATAGAGCCCCGCTTGTCCTCAGTGTACAGATCCCTGCTTGTCCTCAGTGTACAGAGCCCCGCCTGTCCTTGGTGTACAGAGCCCCGCCTGTCCTCGGTGTACAGAGCCCCGCCTGTCCTCGGTGTACAGATCCCTGCCTGTCCTCGGTGTACAGATCCCCGCCTGTCCTCGGTGTACAGAAAAGAAATCCCAAATAGAAGAGAATTTCCTCTGTAGTATACAGCAGCTAATAGGTACTGGAAGGATTAAGAATTTTTAATAGAAGTAATTTACAAATCTGTTTAACTTTCCGGCACCAGTTGATTTAAAAAAAGTTTTCCACCGGAGTACCCCTTTAACCCCTTAAGGACCGGGGTTTTTTCCGTTTTTGCATTTTCGTTTTTTGCTCCTTGCCTTTAAAAAATCATAACTCTTTCAATTTTGCACCTAAAAATCCATATTATGGCTTATTTTTTGCGCCACCAATTCTACTTTGTAATGACATCAGTCATTTTGCCCAAAAATCTACGGTGAAACGGGAAAAAAATCATTGTTAGACAAACTTGAAAAAAAAATGCTGTTTTGTAACTTTTGGGGTCTTTTTCAGTAAAAATGACACCTGATATTTATTCTGTAGGTCCATACGATTAAAATGATACCCTACTTAAATGATTTTGTCGTACTTCTGGAAAAAATCATAACTTCATGCAGGAAAATGAATACGTTTAAAATTGTCATTTCTGACCCCTATAACTTTTTTATTTTTCCGCGTATGGGGCGGTATGAGGGCTCATTTTTTGCGCCGTGATCTGAAGTTTTTAACGGTTTGCATTGATAGGACTTATTGATCACTTTTTATTCATTTTTTCATGATATAATAAGTGACCAAAAATGCACTATTTTGGACTTTGGAATTTTTTTGCGCGCACGCCATTGACCGTGCGGTTTAATTAACGATATATTTTTATAATTCAGACATTTCTGCACACGGTGATACCATATATGTTTATTTTTATTTACACTGTGTTTTTTTTTTATGGGAGAAGGCGGGTGATTCAAACTTTTAATAGGGAAGGTGTTAAATGATCTTTATTCACTTTTTTTTTCACTTTTTTTTTGCAGTGTTAACACTGCACACACTGATCTTTTACATTGATCACTGGTTTCTCATAAGAAACCAGTGATCGATGATTCTGCCGCTTGACTGCTCATGCCTGGATCTCAGGCACTGAGCAGTCATTCGGCGATCGGACAGCGAGGAGGCAGGTAGGGACCCTCTAGCTGTCCTGTAAGCTGTTCGGGATGCCGCGATTTCACGCCGCTATCCCGAACAGCCCACTGAGCTAACCGGCACACTTTCACTTTCACTTTAGACGCGGCGTTCAACTTTGAACGCAGCGTCTAAAGGGTTAATAGCGCGCAGCACTGCGATCAATGCCACGCGCTATTAGCCACGGGTCCCGACCGTTGTTGGGAGCGGACACATGACGTTCCAGTACGTCATGTGTCCTTAAAGGGTTAAAGGTGAGTGGAGGCTGGAGCCAAGTTGGACTGGGTATCACAGACAGAGATCCCAAGTTGGCACAAAAAGGAGGAGTTCAGTGTTTTAAGGCACTTGGTGGGAGATTTATCAAAGCCTGTCCAGAAGAAAAGTTGTTGAGTTGCCCAGAGCAACCAATCAAATAATTTCTTTCATTTTTGAAAAGGCCTCCGAAAAATGAGAGCAGCAATTTGGCTGGTTGCTATGGTCAACTGGACAACTTTTCCTCTGCACAAGTTTTGATAAATCTCCCCTTCGGTGTAGTTAAGGTGATTCACATTGCCATCCCTCAAAGTACCCCATAGCCTCAAGCGCACTGCACCCCCTATTCCTTTCTATGGCAAATATTCATATGCATACTGGGCGGGAATAGGGGTGGGGCAGAGGTGGGGCCAGGGGTGGAGTCTTGCTGGGGGCCCTTGCTTCATTTGGTCCGGTGGCCCTGGGTGGTGTCAGTCCGCCCCTGGCTGTGACCCCTCACTGATTACGAGAAAGGAGGTCTCTTTTCCCCTAGTGAATGCATGCGAGATCACCACTCCATTCTATGGCTACAGAACATTCTGCAGTGTTGGAAGGTCCTATAGAGGTGGCAAGCGACTTCCATTCTCTCAATCAGTAGGGGTGCCAGAGGTCAAACCCTCCCTGACCAACTAGTTCTCCTCTATCATATGGATAGGGGGATAGCTCTTAATCTTGGGATGACATAGGTATCCATTCTGTCTTAGAATTACTGATGAATTTCTTTTAATACATGTGTGCAATCTTTGTGTTTCTATGACCAACTGTTCCAGTATGAAGTGAAAATAGTGAGTGAAGCCTCTGCCAAGATTTCTTTTCTAAACCATGCAAAAATGAAATGGCACTTAAAGTAAATACTTTGTGGACAAGATCTTGGCTTAGTGTTTTGCAGCACAAGAGACTGTAATTTATGTTGAAACAATTCAGAAACAACCCAATATAAAATAATTTATGTTCTGATACAGTGATATAACATCTTAGATCACAATTTACAATAATCAATGAATTATCTTTCTATCTATAGAATTCCAGGAGAGCAGCACTGCCAATGTATAGAAGATGCGGAGTGCAGGCTAGTTGAAACTCAGGTCACAAGTTTCCATGTAGATAGCAGCAAGAAGGTTTAGCAGCACTTCCATCAGATATGAAAATAATGGATTTTATTTAGTACATAACGTTTACAGCGATGTTTCAGATGCCTCTTGCAATCGTTTTTAAAGACTGGAAAATGGTTTACGTGAGGCAACTAAAACATTACTGATCTATTTATCTATCTATCCCTACATTGTACCCGTAGAATTCAGTATATTCTTTAAAAAAAAATCTCTTATTTTGGAATTGATATTAAACAAAATCTGTATTCTTAAAGAGGTACTCCGGCCCTAGACATCTTATCCCCTATCCAAGGATAAGATGTCTGATAGCGGAGTCCAACGACTGGAAAACCCTGCAATCTCTCCTGCAGCACCCCCTGTCATCAGCCTCACGGAGCAAAGTTTGCTCCATGTCTGATGACTCACGATACAGGAGCTGGAGTATCATGATGTCATGGCCCCCTCCCAAGTCTATGGGAGGCGGCATGCTTGTCTTGAAGCTAAATGGCTGTGTTCTGAGTCCACAATAACACTGCTGCTATCGTTATGTGAACTGGCTATTTCCTGTTGGACTTCCCTTCCTCCAACTACAAGTCCCATAATTCCTTGTTTGTAAGTATGAGGTCTCCCTTCCACACAGCAGCCATCCCACCCATTGAAGCACACCTGAGCTCCCTACCATGCTGTGCTGTAAACATTAGACAAGTGTTTTCTAACCAGGGTGCTTCCAGCTGTTGCAAAACTACAATTCCCTGTAGAATAATCTCCCTCCCACCAAGCGGTCGCTCCAATCATTGGAGCAGACAGGCTCCTTTGAACATCTGACTAGTGATGTGGGTCTCGGGCTGCACTACATCCATGGTAAAACCTGAGATGACGCTAATTTTTTATGCTGATCAAAATTAACATCAGGTCAAAGATCCCATATGAATTGCGAGACCACCATCAAACACAGGAACAGACACTCTGTTTAAACTACACTAACTTTACAGCCAATGTAGCATAGCCAAATGTAAAAAAAAAACACAAAAAAACGGAATACCCCTTTAAGAAAAACTTACAATTTCTTCAGTATGAAATATAATCCCCTTCTGCCTTTATCTACTGTCTTTTCCTAGTAGATTGTAACCCCTTGGGGGCAGGGCCCTTACACTTTCTTTTAATCAATCTGCCACTCGTATGCACATGTTTATTATACTTACTTTATTTTATCCTTTTTCATGTTATCTTCCCCGCTGTATTTGATATGTGCAATACCCTAAAAGTTAATGGCCTAATAAGCAATCATAGCGGAGGCGTTTTCTGATATTTCTCTGAATCTCATACCTTGCTCTATCCATTAATTAAGTTTTCTTTACTTTTAATACAATTTTTTAAGGCAAAGACGTCCATTTACTTTCTTTGACTTTTTTTTTTCTGGAGGTCATACTATGCTTTAAAATTGGTATTAGAGTTTACAATTTTGTTGAAAGCATTCATTTAAGTCACAGCCTGCAGCCTGCCAAGTAATAGTTGGGAGAACAAGACTAAACCGTCTGTTTTTCTTCCATGGCATAAAGTGGACTGAAACAAGAACTCTAATTTAATTTTATGTTTATACTTTCAGAGCCTTGTTTAATTTAGTCAGCACAGGATTGTGTATTGGAGTCTAAGTCAGTGTATCATAAACAGTGAACGGGCGAGTGGAGAGAAGATAGGTTATTAGAGTCCGTGTACCGCGCCATAGCTATTTCTTTGTAATGTGTTTGCCTTCCTAGTGTTTCTTAAGGAACATTTTCACTTAAAATCAAAGTATCACCTGTAAATGAAAGGACGTGAATCATTTTATTCTGACGAGATGTTAAAATGTTAAAGCTTTGCCTTATTTATTTTATGTTATTTATAAATAACATGGCAAACTCAAATGGCAAATACTTCCAGATGTAGGAACAGGGGGTTTACCACTACCTAAGCCAGTGTTTTCCAAACAGGGCGCCTTCAGCTGTTGCAAGACGACAACTCCCAGCATGCCCGGACAGCCTTCGGCTGTCCGGGCATACTGGGAGTTTTCATTTTGCAACAGCTGGAGACACACTATTTGAAAAGCATTGACCTAAGCAATCAAATTGGAACAACAACACAACACAACACAAACCTACAAAGAAAATGTTGTAGCAGAAAACATGTACTGAAATATAGCAATTATTATTAGACAAACATTCCTAAAATCCACATGCATAAAAGGACAAAGTACAAATGTCAGCAACTAATAAATGAACATACACTTAAAGGGTATTCCAGAAAAAAATAATAATAATTCAAATCAACTTATACATATGTGTAATTTTAGGTGGTAGACTAATTTGAACACAAAGATATCTAAACAGAAGAACCCTAAAATAAATAAAAAATACTAAATCCTAAAACAGCCGTCCATCCACCATACAATGATTATGCCTAGAAAGTATGTCTAGTCATATATAAAGTAGTACTATTCAAAAATCTTAATCCTTCAGCTGTTGTATGCTCCAGAGGAAGTTGTGTAGTTCTTTCCAGTCTGACTACAGTGCTCTCTGCTGCCACCTATTTCCGTGATTCGAACTATCCAAAGGAGGAGCAAAACCCTGTATCAAACTTCTTTGGCTCTGGACAGTTCCTGACATGGACAGAGGTGGCAGTAGAGACTACTGTGGTCAGACTGGAAAGAACTACACAACTTCCTCTGTAGTATACAGCAGCTGATAAGTACTGGAAGGATTAAGAATTTTAAATATACATATTTGTAAATTACTTCTAAGTTTCTGGAATCAGTTGATTTAAAAACCTTTTTTTTCCTCTGGAATATCTGGAATACCCCTTTAATTTGATATACAGGGACTTTTGCAATATACCTATCCCCTTAGTAATCTATGTGCACTGAATTTGTGTTAGAAAAGCAGCATTTATGTATTTTATTTTACTGCTACCACACCTCTCTATCACTAACAGCTGCCCTTAGATAGTGTAGCATGTTCTTATTGTCAAGAACAAATTAAAGGCATATTACGTCCTTTTTTTATTTAACTGTGCTCAGAGCACAGTTAAATCGAAAAAAGGAAAAACCTGATCTGGAGCCTGTCCTCTTGTGACTAATAATACAATACCACATGGTGGCTCTGATCGGCTCTCAGATTATGTTTTGACCTCTCTTCTGCACAGCAAAAGGCAAAGTTTGACAGTAATGGGTAAACATGGTGACTTAAAGGGGTACTCCCACCCTAGACATCTTATCCCCTATCCAAAGGATAGGGGATAAGATGTCTGACCGCGGGGGTCCCGCCGCTGGGGACCCCCGCAATGTTGCATGCAGCACCCACCTGTTTCTTGTCCGGAAGCGCTGGAGGGTCTCAGTCGCGACCACAGGAATGGAAGTCCGTGACATCAGGACTCCGCCCCCGTGTGACGTCACGCCCCGTCCCGTCCCCTCAATGTAAGTCTGTCTGACCCCCGCAGTCAGACATCTTGTCCCCTATCCTTTGGATAGGGGATAAGATGTCTAGGGTGGGAGTACCCCTTTAAGTGTCTGTGACCACAGGCAGATTATTGGGCCTGGAGGTGGGGTCCCAATATTTCTGAAACTGCTGTACATGTTAGCTGTTCCCCAACATGGTATCAAGAGTATACCAAGACGGGATGAACCATGGTTAGACAATACAGTGGCAGGCCACCTGTGGTTTATCCAAGGGGGAAACATCAAGTAGTATATTCGATATCTCAGCAAAAATGTATCTCAGTGGACCAACTGACCCAGTGGTACAAGTGAAATAATTTTGTTTAAATAACTATATGGCATACCTTCCAATGACTGGGGTTCAACGGATGAAGAACAAAGGTGTTTCTGACAATCCCGCATTATTGCAAACAGCGTCATGCATGGGCAATGGAAAGTGGGCCTTGGACACATGGCAGAAGGTCATATGGAGTGATTAGTCCCGTTTATGAACTATATAGATATCTGAATCTGCATCTAGCGTAGACAACATAATGCAGTATTTTGTGGGTGCATCATTGGGAACAGAACAATAGTGGCGGTGTCATGGTCTGAGGAGCAGTTCCTGGCATGCCCTAGTCATCATATCACCATCCTTGAACACTAAACACTATGACCATCTGCTTCAGTAAGTCTTCCCCAACATCAGTGCCATCTTTTAATGGACAGTGCTCCATGTCACACATGAAGTGCTTGGAGTATCACAATAATTTCTTTACACTGTCTTGGCCCCCAAACTCACTGGACTGTAACCCTATTGAACATGTTTTTATGATGCAGGTGCAGGCTGCGAGATCTGCTCTCATTCCTCCGAAAAATGTGCATCAACTGGCAAAGCTGTTGTAGCAGGCATGGGTAGAGTTGAGAATGGAGGATGTTTATAGATATCAAGGATAGGTTAAGACAGTGTCATTTAGGTCAATATCAGATAGCCCATCAGGGCAGGATGTTTGCCACCTTAAAGAATCTGTTCCCCGATGTTTGCAATACATTTTCACACAAAAGGTAGACCAACCAGAAATGTAGTTGGTGTTAATATTTTAATGATTGTTCAGTGTATTGTATCACCATAGTAAAGTCCACTATATGTATAGTATATCACTTCCTACAACTACTGAAAGTTGGAGACAAGCAAGCTGACTGATCCTCTGTAGATTATATAGGTCTTCTATAGATAATATAGAGCATCTAGGAGGTCTCGTGGGACCATCGACCTCAATTATCATGTTGGTGAAGTATTCAAATGAATAACATTTTCTCTCAACTTTTTGGCACATATAGTAATGTACATTACATTCAGCTGTTCACCATCAAAACAACTTTTAATTATCCTTATATTAATAACAGAACATTGTCAAGTCATTTGCCAGGTTTTTAAGGAAGTAGATTTCATTATATAGGATAACATATGGCCAAGATTCATTGACACCTAAAGCTCCAGTATGCTCTACATAGAAAACGGCATAAAAAATATGGTAAGTTGTTTTACTTGTTTTTTTTTGTCCTTTAGATGTTACTTAGAATTATTTTTAACCCTTTAACACCATTTTTAATTCAATATTTAGTAGCAATTTATTTCCTTATGTATGTTTATATTAATAGGAGCTTCATTTTATGATCCAGAGCTCCAAATCTCCTGTATACTGTAGAACAGTATTTCTCAATCAGTGTGCCTCGAACTGTTGCAAAACTACAACTCCCAGCATGCTCAGACAGTCGAAGGTTATAGGCCGAAACCAACCCTAAACCACAGTCTCTCTCTAACTGGGCAATCTGCCCTAAATAGTGGCTCCCAAAGTCCCTAAACCTGCTAAGTGCATGGGGCGTCAGGGAAGTCAGACAGGCCAGGTAAGCAACATATTGCCAAATATTGCCAAACCTAGAGGGAAGTATAATACAAAATCAGAAACAGAATCAGGACAGGCAAGTGTCCAACCAGGAGGCACAGTAATAGTTAAAATACAGTCACAGGTCAGGTCAGAATTCAAGAAATAGGTTCAGGAATCAAAATGCTGGTAAAGGGTATAAAACCATAAACATGGGCATCTGAAGGCAACAGAGGTCCATGGAAATCTCCCTCCGCCAGGAGGTGTAAGTGCCAGTGACAATGACGAGTGGTTATGCTCCGCGCAGGACCAGTCACTATGGACAACAAATAATGCTGACGGCGGCGCTTGCCAGCAAAACCCTTAGCAGGCTTCTATGCCTGTGATAACCACTGGGGGGGGGAGAGATTTATCAAAACTTGTGCAAAGGTAGAGTGGTGCAGTTGCCCACAGCAAGCAATCAGATTGCTTCTTTCATTTTTAAAAAAGGCCTGGGAAAAATGAAAGAAGCAATCTGATTGGTTGCTCTGGACAACGGCAACACTCTTCCTCTAGACAGGGTTTGATAAATCTCCCCCTGGATGTTCACAAATAGACACTTTATAATACATATATTTCAGGGAAGATTATTGCAAAGTCATGTTTTTTTTCTAATCACAAACATTTTGGGATATATTGAGGCACGAGAATTTTTAGTGCCTGTTCTTCTGTTAAAGTACAGTATAATCAGTAACTTAAGCCTTATAATGAGCTGTCAGCAGATGAGCGACCCTGATGGATTGGCTCCTTTAAACACTTCTGAATGGCTTCTGTGGTGGCATTGTTTTGGCCTAGTAACTGTGAAAGGCCAGCCAAAGCTGCACCCTTGTTTCTGTAGCCACATACAGTTTTAAGCGGAACGTATTGTCCAGCTCTCATAAGTGTAAACTGTACATACACCTACGTGGTGTATGTTTATTTTTCTGCCACCATATGTTCTCCTCATGCTGATGCCAGCTCCAGGCTCTATAATTTTGCCACCATATGGTTTCCTCACACTGATGCCACCTCCAGGCTCTGTCATTGTGCCGTGCTGCGACAGTGATTCTAATAGCGACGCCTGTAATCTGCATGTCATACTGAATATATATATCACCGAAATAGACCAGTAGACAATCTGGAGTGTCAAGCTCCCAATCAATAAGTACCACAAGGTATTAGCATGAGTGTTACCGACAAGAGAACCTCAAGTATGTATCAGTAAGTTAAAACTTAACCTTTATTACTTTAATATATTAATATCAACCAAACTTGGACATTTAGAAGCCCAAAAAAAAGTTAGACACGCTCAACAAATAATATTAGAGTATGTCCCGGGGAGCACGGACTGAGGTGCAGCCATAAGAGAAAAGTATGTTAAAGAATATATAATGTAGTTCTCATGCTGATATAGATAATCTATTAATATAGTAATACTGCAGGGTGTAGAGTAGAGCCAGATAGAATGGAAAAAGGCTCTTAAAGGGAGTGTGCACTCTATCTCTTGAGACCCGTCCCTCTGTCCCTGTCTTTTGAGGGACCCACCTCCTGAATAACAGTATTATTTCACTAACACATCACACTCCCTATGAGTGTTACGACAAGGCAAAGAGTTCTACATCCCTATTGAGGCTCTATGTAGCCCATAAATAGCCGTTTTTAATAGCGATTCACTGCAAATAAATTCAGACCGAACCGGATTTTTCCGGAAAATTTGGCGAATAGGCCGAATCAAATTTTTCAAAAATTCGCTCATCTCTAGTCATTGCCCTAAATGTTGCCACCCCTGAAATTTTTCTACAAAATTAAGTATTTCACACAGAAATGGATTGCAGTAACACATGTTTTGCCATACACTGTCACGATTCGGCTTACGGGTTGTGGATCCGCTGTGTCAGCGAGGGATTGGCGTGGACCGTGCTAGTGGACCGGTTCTAAGAGGCTACTGGTTTTCACCAGAGCCCGCCGCAAAGCGGGATGGTCTTGCTGCGGCAGTAGCAACCAGGTCGTATCCACTAGCAACGGCTCAACCTTGCTGACTGCTGAGAAGGCGTGGGACAGAAGGACTAGGCAGAGGCAAGGTCAGACGTAGCAGAAGGTCGGGGGCAGGCGGCAAGGTTCGTAGTCAGGATGGATAGCAGAAGTTCAGGTACACAGGCTTTGGACACACTAAACGCTTTCACTGGCACAAGGCAACAAGATCCGGCAGGGGAGTGCAAGGGAGGAGATCAGATATAGCCAGGGAGCAGATGGAAGCCAATTAAGCTAATTGGGCCAGGCACCAATCATTGGTGCACTGGCCCTTTAAGTCTCAGAGAGCTGGCGCGCGTGCGCCCTAGAGAGCGGAGCCGCGCGCGCCAGCACAAGACAGCAGGGGACCGGGACGGGTAAGTGACCTGGGATGCGATTCGCGAGCGGGCGCGTCCCGCTGTGCGAATCGCATCCCCGACGGCCATGACAGTGCAGCGCTCCCGGTCAGCGGGACTGACCGGGGCGCTGCAGGGAGAAAGACGCCGTGAGCGCTCCGGGGAGGAGCGGGGACCCGGAGCGCTAGGCGTAACAGTACCCCCCCCCCCTTAGGTCTCCCCTTTTTTTTGTCCGGTAACTGCCCCCCCTGGGATGAGGACACCGGGAAAGAATGGAGGGTTTCCTCAACGGCAGGCAGTACAGCAGGAGTTGGAATGGGGAGGGAGGGCAGAGGGTGAAGCTTGGCACGGGGCAGGGTGACACAAGGACGGGAGCCATGAGGAGGCACAGAGGCTTGCCTGACGGGACTGGGAGGGGGGGAGAGGCACTTCCTATGGCAGGCAGAGTCCCAGTTCTTGATCTCCCCGGTGGTCCAATCAAGGGTGGGGGAATGAAGCCGGAGCCATGGCAGACCGAGGAGGACCTCAGAGGTACAGTTGGGTAGGACGAAGAGCTCAATCACTTCGCGATGGGGTCCGATACACATCAGGAGGGGTTCTGTGCGGTAACGCACAGTGCAATCCAGTCTGGCTCCATTGACCGCGGAAATGTAGAGCGGCTTGACGAGACGGGTCACCGGGATGCGGAATTTATTCACAAAAGATTCCAAAATAAAATTCCCGGAGGCACCAGAGTCCAAGCAGGCCACGGCTGAGAGGGAGGAGTTGGCTGAAGGAGAAATCCGCACGGGCACCGTGAGACGTGAAGAAGCAGACTTAGAACCAAGAGACGCCACACCCACGTGAGCTGGGTGCGTGCGTTTCCCAGACGTGGAGGACGGATAGGGCAATCCACCAAGAAATGCTCGGTACTGGCACAGTAAAGACAGAGATTTTCTTCCCTACGGCGATTCCTCTCTTCCTGGGTCAGGCGAGACCGATCCACTTGCATGGCCTCCTCGGCGGGAGGCCCAGGCGTAGATTGCAACGGATGCTGTGGGAGAGGTGCCCAGAGATCTAAGTCTTTTTCCTGGCGGAGCTCTTGGTGTCGCTCAGAAAAACGCATGTCAATGAGGGTAGCCAAATGGATGAGTTCTTGCAGGTTGGCAGGAACCTCTCGTGCGGCCAGCACATCCTTGATGCGACTGGATAGGCCTTTTTTAAAGGTCGCGCAGAGAGCCTCGTTATTCCATGATAACTCGGAAGCAAGAGTACGAAATTGGATGGCGTACTCGCCCACTGAAGAATTACCCTGGACCAGGTTCAACAGGGCAGTCTTGGCAGAAGAAGCTCGGGCTGGCTCCTCGAAGACACTCCGGACTTCAGCGAAGAAGGCCTGGACTGTGGCTGTGGCAGGATCATTGCGGTCCCAGAGCGGTGTGGCCCAAGACAAGGCCTTTCCTGAAAGAAGGCTTACTACGAACGCCACCTTAGACCGTTCTGTAGGAAACAAGTCCGACAACATCTCCATATGCAGGGAACACTGAGACAAAAATCCACGGCAGAGTTTAGAGTCCCCATCAAATTTGTCCGGCAGGGACAAGCGAAGGCTAGGAGCGGCCACTCGCTGCGGAGGAGGTGCAGGAGCTGGCGGAGGAGATGGTTGCTGCTGTAGCAGAGGCAGAAGTTGCTGTAACATGGCGGTCAACTGCGACAGCTGCTGTCCTTGTTGGGCAATCTGCTGCGATTGCTGAGCGACCACCGTGGGAAGGTCAGCGAGACTTGGCAGCGGCACCTCAGCGGGATCCATGGCCGGATCTACTGTCACGATTCGGCTTACGGGTTGTGGATCCGCTGTGTCAGCGAGGGATTGGCGTGGACCGTGCTAGTGGACCGGTTCTAAGAGGCTACTGGTTTTCACCAGAGCCCGCCGCAAAGCGGGATGGTCTTGCTGCGGCAGTAGCAACCAGGTCGTATCCACTAGCAACGGCTCAACCTTGCTGACTGCTGAGAAGGCGTGGGATAGAAGGACTAGGCAGAGGCAAGGTCAGACGTAGCAGAAGGTCGGGGGCAGGCGGCAAGGTTCGTAGTCAGGATGGATAGCAGAAGTTCAGGTACACAGGCTTTGGACACACTAAACGCTTTCACTGGCACAAGGCAACAAGATCCGGCAGGGGAGTGCAAGGGAGGAGATCAGATATAGCCAGGGAGCAGATGGAAGCCAATTAAGCTAATTGGGCCAGGCACCAATCATTGGTGCACTGGCCCTTTAAGTCTCAGAGAGCTGGCGAGCGCGCGCCCTAGAGAGCGGAGCCGCGCGCGCCAGCACAAGACAGCAGGGGACCGGGACGGGTAAGTGACCTGGGATGCGATTCGCGAGCGGGCGCGTCCCGCTGTGCGAATCGCATCCCCGACGGCCATGACAGTGCAGCGCTCCCGGTCAGCGGGACTGACCGGGGCGCTGCAGGGAGAAAGACGCCGTGAGCGCTCCGGGGAGGAGCGGGGACCCGGAGCGCTAGGCGTAACATACACATGCTTATTCCCTTTGGAACTAAACCAAAAAAAGGGAGGAAAAAAAGCAAATTGGAAATAATGTCACACCAAACTCCAGAAATGTACTGTACAAAATTATTGGCACCCTTAACTTAATATTTGGTTGCACACCCTTTGGAAAAAATAACTGAAATCAGTCCCTACCTATAACCATCAATAAGCTTCTTACAACTCTCAGCCGGAATGTTGGACCACTCTTTCTTTGTAAAGTGCTCCAGGTCTCTTTTATTAGAAGGGTGCCTTTTCCCAACAGCAATTTTAAGATCTCTCCACAGGTGTTCAATGGGATTTAGTCCTGGACTCAATGCTGGCAACTTCAGAACTTTCCAGCGCTTTGTTGCCATCCATTTCTGGGTGTTTTTTGACTTATGTTTGGGGTCATTGTCCTACTAGAAGACCCAAGATCTTGGACACAAACCCAGCTTTCTGACACTGGGCTGTACAGTGCGACCCAAAATCTGTTGGTAATCCTCAGATTTCATGATCACTTGCACACATTCAAGGCACCCAGTGCCAGAGGCAGCAAAACAACCCCAAAACATCATTGAACCTCCACCATATTTCACTGTAGGTACTGTGTTCTTTTCTTTGTAGGCCTCATTACGTTTTCGGTAAACAGTAGAATGACGTGCTTTACCAAAAAGATCTTTCTTGGTCTCATCTGTCCACAAGATGTTTTCCCAGAAGGATTTTGGCTTACTCAAGTTCATTTTGGCAAAATGTTGTCTTGCTTTTTTATGTCTCTGTGTCAGCAGTAGGGTCCTCCTGGGTCTCCTGCCATAGAGTTTCATTTCATTTAAATGTCGATGGATAGTTCGTGCTGACACTGATGCTCCCTGAGCCTGCTGGACAGCTTTAATATCTTTGGAACTTGTTTGGGGCTGCTTATCCACCGTTCCGACTATCCTGCATTGACACCTTTCATCAATTTTTCTCTTCCGTCCATGGAGATTAGCTACAGTGCCATGGGTTGCAAACTTCTTGATAATGTTGCACACTGTGGACAAAGGCAAATCTAGATCTCTGAAGATAGACTTGTAACCTTGAGATTGTTGATATATTTCCACAATTTTGGTTCTCAAGTCAGTTCTCTTCTCCTCTTTATGTTTTCCATGCTTAGTGTGGCACACACAGACACACAATGCAAAGACTGAACTTCTCTCCTTTTTATCTGCGTTCAGGTGTGATTTATATATTGGCCACACCTGTCACTTGCCCCCGGTGAATTTAAAGGAGCATCACATGCTTGAAAAAATCTTATTTTTCCACAATTTTGAAAGGATGCCAATAATTTTGTCCAGCCCATTTTTGGAGTTTGGTTTGAAATCATGTCCGATTTGCTTTTTTTTCCCTCCCTTTTTTGGTTTAGTTCCAATACACATAAAGGGAATAAACATATGTATAGCAAAACATGTGTTTCTGCAATCCTTTTCTGTGAGAAATACTTCATTTTCATTTACGGCCATGACTATGTAGCCAGCATACAGCAGGGGTAGTGGTCCATGGGATCTGGGCTCATAGGCCGACATTTATCATTGTCTTTAGACAGTTTTTTGTGTCTAGAAAAGGCACAAAAAAGGCACAAGCAGGGTTTATTTGCGACTTTGTATTTACAAATTTCTGCTAATTTTGAGTTGCAATCCACTGATTTTGGCAATACACATGATATTGGAGGGTTTTATGAACTGCGCCTTTTTGTGAAAAGGTGCAAAAAAGGCGCAAAACCACTGAAAAGTCTCTAAAACTACACCAGCCCAGACTTATCTTAGCTTTATGATGTATGTGAAGAGAGAAATTTCAGAAAATGTGACCTGCACAAAATGTATCAAATGCTCTGAGACCATTTAATAAATGTGGTGCTCCTACACATTACCAGCACACAAAAAAAGGTGTAGAAAAATGCATCACCTACACCTACAATGATAAATGCCGGCCAAAGTGTTTGCCAGAGAAAGGGCAGGTGGTAGTGTGTATCTCTTTTGGTAAGGATTCATGTCAGGGTGGAATACCTGATTTAAAGTATTTCAATGTGAACACACTCCAATGTCAATATGCTACTGCTGCTGCTCCTGCCTCTTGCAGGGTTGTGTAGTGTTGACAGAAGGAGTGAAGCATTGACTCGGCATGGAGTGGAGAATGGACCCCTATTCTGCAGGTGTTTGGTGCTAGAAAGCTGGGGCAAGCTGACTGTGTAGCTTTTTTCCATAAAAATCCAATTTACTTCCTCAGAAGGATGAAAAAAATTCCCTATTTTAGCTTTATACTGAGGGTCTAAGAGTGTGGCTATCCATTACTCACCTCTTTCCTTCATGTTTCATTTCCTTATGCCTTTGGCAGATCCCATCTCCAAATAATCCTCCGGTACCACTTCCTCATCCTTCTCATCCAACTCCTCCCCAATAAGAACATCCATACTGCTCTCAGGCAGATATGAACTTCCCTTCTTCCCTCCTTCCTCAATCACCACTGTGAGCTTTTGTAAGAAAGGATATGTCTGCCTGTAAGGATAAATGGAGCTTGCTTTATTGAAGTCTTGGCATAGGAATCATATCACAGATAAGATTGTCTGACGGGTTTCGCACCAGTCGGTGCTTAATCGTAGACTAAATCACAATACAAAACACGCTACTAAAATACATAAGTAAAAAGTAATGTGCACCTTTGAGATTCATATTAGGATCTCTTAAATCTAAGTTCCTGTATGCCTGTATTCCTAATATCAGCAGTGAATAATATACAGCACTTGGTATTCTCTGAAAGTGTAACAAATATTGGCTTTTCCACTTTATTAGTATTAACATAGTACCTATATAACATCGTTATTGATATAACAAGTATAAGAAGTAGGAAAATGTATAACAAACTAAATTGGTTGAATACAACAGGCAAATGGAAGTGTGGCCATGCCAGCTGCATGACTTGTAACCAGAGTTGTAGCTGCACCTGATGGCACAGAGGTGCTCCTTTTTAAAAAAAATGTTTATTTACCTTATTTTGTGGGTGGCCGCTGCAGTGTGTGGTCGCCTCAGAAAGCGCATCTGCGTCTCTGTAGAGGAGGAGCAGACCTGCTCCACCCTTTGGCTGTATTTCCTCCCAGGGAGGGGAGTAGAGCAGGATGTCATGTCAGTGATGACGTGTAATGTGGTCCCAGCAGGCCGCAGAGAGGAGCACATGGGACATGCGCCCTCCTCAGTCTGCCTATCGCCGAGTCCTGGGCTTGCGTTTCTGAGCTACCTCTGCTGAATGTGGCAGCGCCAGGCATCTTGTGCCAGCCCAGTGCCACCCACCATTCAGGTTAACCTCCCCCCACCAGCCTGACCCCCACCTGCCTACCCCCATTACACCTGCCTGCCAGTGCCACCATATGTTTAACCCCCCACCTACCTACCTCTCCCCCCACCTGCCTACCCCAATAACCCCCCAACCTGCCTACCCCAATAACCCCCCCACCTGCTTACCCCAAACCCCCCCTCCACCCACCTCCTTACCCCAATAATTGCCAGGCATTATAAATGCTAAAATCTGCTGATTGGTTCCCGTCAACCACTCCACCCACCTTCCTATTAATTATTGCCCCCTTAAAGGCGCATTTCAGGTTAGGAAAATGTATCCCTTATCCATAGAATAGGGGATAAAAGTTGAATTAGAGGAAGGGGGGGGGGGGGTTGGGGGATACATTTCCCTAACCTGCAGTACCCCTTAGGGCCTTAAAGGAGTAGTCTAGTACAGATTCCCCCCCCCCCATCGTGCCAGGGCTGAAAGAAGAAAGAAACTTTCACTCACCTTAATGCGTTCCCCCGGAGGGCCGCTGCAGCTGATCGGTCCTCCGTTCCATCTTCTTCCGACTTCCGTGTGCACCGATTGTCTCACGTTGCCTCAGCCTATCACCGGCCGCAGTGATGTCCCACCTCGCCCGGTGATAGGCTGAAGCGCCATGTGACAATCTATGCACACGGAAGTAGAAAGAAGACGGACCTGAGGACTGATCAGCTGTAGCGGCGCTCCAAAAGTAGGAAAGTAGGAAGGTGAGTGATAGTTTGGGCTAAATTTATACATACATACATGCATACATACATTACATTACTTATCCTGTACTGATTCTGATCATTATCTTGTATGATACTCCAGAGCTGTACGCACTATTCTGCTGGTGAAGTCGCTGTGTACATACATTACATTACATATCCTGTACTGATCCTGAGTTATATCCTGTATTATACTCCAGAGCTGTACTCACTATTCTGCTGGTGAGGTCACTGCGTACATACATTACATTACATATCCTGTACTGATCCTGAGTTATATCCTATTTTATACTCCAGAGCTGTACTCACTATTCTGCTGGTGAAGTCGCTGTGTACATACATTACATTACATATCCTGTACTGATCCTGAGTTATATCCTGTATTATACTCCAGAGCTGTACTCACTATTCTGCTGGTGAGGTCACTGCGTACATACATTACATTACATATCCTGTACTGATCCTGAGTTATATCCTATTTTATACTCCAGAGCTGTACTCACTATTCTGCTGGTGAAGTCGCTGTGTACATACATTACATTACATATCCTGTACTGATCCTGAGTTATATCCTGTATTATACTCCAGAGCTGTACTCACTATTCTGCTGGTGAAGTCGCTGTGTACATACATTACTTTACATATCCTGTACTGTTAAGTTATATTTCATTGTAGACCAGAGCTACCACAGATATCAGAGAAACTGGGGAGCATCACATTAGTCAACTATGTTTCCTTAGGAGACTAGGTAAGTGACCTGCTGCTCCCATGTAAAGTAATGTAATGTCCCCTTGCGTTTACTGCAATGGATAGGTTTTTCACAATGGGTGCCACCCATCGGACAAAATCTCACTATTTCAGTGAATGCAAGGTGACATTACATTACTTATTCTGTACTGATCCTGAGTTCTATCCTGTGTTATACTCAAGGGCTGTGCTCACTATTCTGCTGGTGGGGTCACTGTGTACATACATTACATTACTTATCCTGTACTGATCCTGAGTTATATCCTGTATTATACTCCAGGGCTGTATTCACTATCCTGCTGGTGAGGTCACTGTGTACATACATTACATTACTGATCCTGAGTTCTATCCTGTATTATACTCCAGAGCTGCACTCACTATTCTGCTGGTGAGGTCACTGTGTACATAAATTACATTACGTATCCTGTACTGATCCTGAGTTATATCCTGTATTATACTCCAGTGCTGTACTCCCTATTCTGCTGGTGGATCACTGTGTACACACATTACATTACTTATCCTGTACTGATCCTGAGTTATATCCTATATTATACTCCAGAGCTGTACTCACTATTCTGCTGGTGGGATCACTGTCTATATAAGGAATATCAGGGGCATAATTTCACTAATTCCACTGTTGTCTTTGCTGTCAAATATTGTTGTCTCTTCAAAAGGCCTGAGTACACAACAGGTTCTTCTAATTAGCTGCCGATGTCTCAGCTGAAAGTCACACTGGCTTAAAAAATTGACTGTCTGCCTCAGGAAGTTTGTCATTGCTTTGTGCTGCTGGTCCAACATGTATAATGCTGAGTTCCATTGTGTTGGAATGTTGTTAATGGAGTGGTGTCAAGGAAGACTATTGTGACGCTGTAGGTTAGGAATGGCATTAAAAGAATATGAACAGCTGATTTTTTCTGCACATAGCCAGCAAATCACTGAGACCGCCACAATTTCCCAAGAAAAGTTTAACCACAATATTAAGCACATGTGCCACACAGGAAGAGTGTGTCATGCCACCTAGCCACAATGCTTTTACAATGTTTGTGCCATTATCAGCCACCACGTTCTCCAATGTCACATTATGAGTAAAAATCCAGTATAAAACTTCCTGTTGCAGATAGAACAGCAACTTCTCTGCTGTGTAGTTTTTAATGTCCAGGCTTAGTAGATGTAACACAAAGTGACAGCGCTTGACTTTGCACTGAAGGAGGGGGGGAGTGGAGGAGGGTAAACTACGTTCTTCACTCTCGGGGGATGCAAGATGTCCATGGAGGAGGACCTGGATGAGGAGGTGGATAAGCAGCAAGTGTCAGAATTTGAACTGGATTGGCGCAACCATAAGGTGTCACTGGAGTGGTTTTCTCACAACAACCAATCACAGCTCAGCTTTCACTTTACCAGAGCTCGTTAAGAGAGGAAAGCTGAGCTGTGATTGGTTGTTGTGAGAAAATCACTCCAGTTTTTCACTCACACAGATTGATAAATCTGGGCCAATGAGTCTTCCAGACCAGAAATGATTTTTGTTGCTGATCCCTGCTTTAGTTAATAAATGAATGTCTTGAAAACTGATCATTCTCTACTAATGAAGAAGTCCCTAAGGGGGGATATTAAAAATGGCTTTTCTAAACTAGACAACCTTTTAACCCCTTAACGACGCCAGATGTAAATGTACGTCCTGGTAAGCTGGTACTTAACACACCAGGACGTTTATTTACGTCCAATGCGTAACCGTGAGCATCAGAGCAGCCAGGGACCCGCTGGTAATTGCAGACATACGCAATCGAGCGCAATCTCAATACAGATCACGGCATCTGCAGCACCGCGGTCACTAAAATGGATGATCAGATCGTCCGCAGTGCTGCCGCGGCGATCCGATCATACAGAATGGCAGACGGAGGTTCCCTCACCTGCCTCCGCTGCCTTCCACGGATCTTCTGCTCTGGTCTGCGATCGAGCAGACCACAGCAGAAGATGACCGATAATACTGATCAGTGCTATGTCCTATGCATAGCACTGAACAGTATTAGCAATCAAATTATTGCTATAAATAGTCCCCTATGGGGACTATTAAAGTGTAAAAATAAAAGTAATTTTTTTTTTTAATGTGAAAAAAACCCTCCCCCAATAAAAACGTAAATTGTCCCATTTTCCTTATTTCACCCCCAAAAAGTGTAAGAATTTTTTTTATATACATATTTGGTATCGCTGTGTGCGTAAATATTCAAACTATTAAAATAAAATGTTAATGATACCGTACGGTGAACTGCATGAACGTAAAAGAAAAAGGCCAAAATAGCTGCTTTTTTATAACATTTTATTCCAAAATTTTTTTATAAAAAATGTATTAAAACTTTTATATAAGCAAATATGGTATCAATAAAAATTACAGATCATGACGCAAAAAATGAGCCCTCATACCGCCGCTTATACCGAAAAATGAAAAAGTTATAGGTTTTCAAAATAGGGGGATTTTAAACATACTAATTTGGTTAAAACATTTTTTAAGCGCAACAGTAATAGAAAAGTATATTATCATGGGTATCATTTTAATCGTATTGACCCTCAGAATAAAGAACACATGACATTTTTAGCGTAAATTGTACGGCATGAAAACGAAACCTTCCAAAATTAGCAAAATTGCGGTTTTCTTTTTAATTTCCCCACACAAATAGCATTTTTTGGGTTCCGCCATATATTTTATGGTAAAGTGAGTGATGGCATTACAACCGACAACTGGTCGTGCAAAAAACAAGCCCTCATACTAGTCTGTGGAAAAGAAAAGAGTTATGATTATGAAAAGAGTCATGATTTTTTGAAGACGAGGAGGAAAAAACAAAAACGTAAAAATAAAATTGTTTGAGACCTTAAGGCCCAAATGTGCTGAGTCCTTAAGTGGTTAAGTATACTGTATTGATTTTAGCCTTACCTGGTATATTCCAGAATTGTAGTTTTTATTTTAAATATAAGTTTATTTTGGGTGTTTATTTTAGGGCTTCATCTTTTTTTTTTTTTTTTTTTTATCAGTAAATTACCCAGGTACTTTTTGGCTACAGGATATTTGATATCATTCTGTAAAAATGTAAAAAACATAAACTGCAAAAATAAAACATATTTTAATAGGGAAACAAAACTCTTTACATGCCATTACTTAACCCCTTAAGGATATGGGATGTAAATGTACATCCTGTTGCCCTGGTACTTAGCGCACCAGGATGTACAGTTACATCCTGAGTGGCGGGGCGACGATGAAGCAAGTGCAGTGGCTGCACTTACTTGATAGACTGTGAGTGAAGACTGTTATCAGCAGCCATACACTTAACAATAAATGAAGAAGAATAGCGATCCTGCTATTCTCCATCATTAATCGCTTAAGTGCCATGATCAATAATATTCATGGCCTTCAAGCTGCAATAGCTGCCCCCCTAACCAATTGGCATCCCTGCAACATGTATTTATGGGGTCTAATCGGTTTGTTCGCCCGCCAGATGTCCGTTCATCTGCTCTGCATGGGTCCCGTCTTTGATCTGCTGCTAGAGCTTTCTTAACTATACTTTACCAGCAGATTGAGGACAAAATTGAGTTATGCTACACAACAACATAGTATTACTCAGTGTAAGCAATCTGAATAATCCCTGTAAAAGTCTTCTATGGGGATTTAAAAAGTGATTTTTTTTATAAAAGAAAAAGGTTTTTAAATAACACATAAGCCCCTCCTCTAATAAAAATTGTAACCCCCCCCCCCCCACACACACACACACTCTCACACACACATTTGGTATTGTTGCGGAAATGTCAGAATATAATGGGGTTGATTTACTAAGAGTGGAGTGTAGTTTTCTTTGTGTTTTTTTTTTCCCCGACAAGTATTTTTCCACATTATTTGCAATGTTTTCCCTACTTTTTTTTTCTCTACGTTTTCCTTTTTACCACATTTTATATGGAAACTTTAGTAAATATGTTGTGGAAACGCCCCCTTTGTATATGACACAACCCTTGCCCACCCCAGCAGACAGTTTCCTTTTTCGGTTTTCTGAGAAAAGTGGAGAGTTGGTCGGGTTTATTGAATCTTTAGCGCAAAAAATGGGCCCAAAATTCAACCGTAAAGCCCGGTAAAAAAAACACCAGGAACACATTAGCAAATAACCCTCAATGTTGGTGATCTTATACGGTAAACAGCGTAAAAAAATAAATAAAATCAAAATAATTTATAGCGGTAAAAATACAACATGTTAAACATACTTATTTTATTTTAAAAGTTTGGATAACAAAAATAAAAGAGTCATATCACATAAAACAAAAACGCAAAAAAGAAAACTTGCTGTGTCCTCAAGGTCAAAATGGGCTGTGTTCTTAAGGGGTTAATGTGTTTGTTTTTCTTTTTAAGCACTAAAGATTGGAGAGAGAGGCCATCATTTAATCAGAATTTGCACAAATATTTTTCATCCCAAATATAACATTAAGAAAAATAAAAAACAAGAAAATACAGAACCTGTAAGAGTTAACCAAAGATTTTTTTTAAACTATTTGTGCATATGCAGATTTTAGTGTAAATATATCCATACAGTGGATATGCTATGATGTAGAAAAGACATTCCAGGCACAAATATGTGGCTAGCTTTGAAGGATTCATTAGCCTTGCAGAAAGATTGACATTTCGGTGTTATGAATAAAAACACAGACTTCCTTGAAGCTAAATACATGATGTTCTGTGAACATTCCTGACAGACCAATTTTTACTAAATGCTGTAAAGTGTAAAGTGGTGTGTCAGGTTTTTTTTTTAGAAACCAACCAAGTGATTTTTTTCTTTCTTTCTTTCGTTTTTTTTTTTTTTTTTGCAACATTTGAAGATGCATTCTGTTTGTATTATCACTGAACAACTATTACAGTATTTCTTCATGTGTATTTATTATATTATAAAACAAAAAATAAAAATAAAAAAAATTAACTTACACCCATTTATCCTAAAGAAGCACTCCAGGTTTTTGTTTGCTTTTGCTTATACCATTCACTTTCTTCATCATTAGTAGGGATGAGCAAATTGAATCTGACAAATCCGAATTCGTTATGAATATCAGAAAAAATTTGCTTTGAAACTAATCCGAAAATCACCCCGATTCGATCGCATGAATCGCTTCATTAACATGCAACATGCAGCCTATCAGCAGCCAGTCACCCCTGTGATGTCACAGCCCTAAATAATCGTCAGCCACCTTGCGGCCAGTCACATGAGTGTTTTATTTCAGAGAAAGCAATTCACGGAGAGAGACCTAAAAAGGGCAGCCCCACACAGAAACCTCTCCCTATTTCCCCCTACAAACACTGCCATTTCCCAGGGTTTTTAGTTGGAAATAGGAAGAGGTTCCTGTGTGGGGCTGCCTTTTTTAGGGCAAGTAACACCTGCCAAAAAGGGAGTTAATAGGGTGGGAGTAGGGCCTTACAGGGGAAGTTTTTACCCCCACCTGTTACAATGCTGTTCCCTTCTACCTTTTAGAGGTCTTTGCATCACATCAATACTTGGTGGTGTAGGTGGCACATGGTGTTTTTTGCACACCTTTCATTTTGTTAGATTTAAAAAAAATTGAGGTCCATATATTTTATCCTAAGAAAAGTTAAAGGGGTACTTGGCCCTAGACATCTTATCCTCTATCCAAAGGATCTTGGATAAGATGTCTGATCACGGGGGTCCCGCTGCTGGGGACCCCCACAATTTCTCCTGCAGCACCCCAAATCATCACTGCATGGAGCTAAGTTTGCTCTGTGCTTGATGACTCACGATACAGGGGCTGGGGTATCGTGATGTCATGGCTTCACCCCCTTGTGACATCACGGCTCTGCCCCCTCAATGCAAGTCTATGGGAGGGGTGTGGAGTTTTACTCCATGAAAACTGGAAATGGGAACCGTGGTGACCGACAATGGGAAGAACATCTTGTCTGTGCTTCATCAAGGAAGCCTGAGCCATGCCCCCTGCATGGCACATGTGTTCAATCTGGTTTTCAAGTGATTCCTGAAGTGTTCACCCCATCTGCAAGACATCCTAACAATGGGAAGAAAACTTTGCATGCACTTCAGCCACTCGTACACCGCAAAGCACACCCTCCTTGAGCTACAGCTCAAACATAGTCTGATTTGTGATGTTTCTACATGTTGGAATTCCACCCTCCATATGTTGGACCGACTATACGAACAGAGAAAAGCCATCACCGATTTCTTGATGATCCTAGGAGGACTCCCCTGTGTAACTTCAATGTAAACCAGTGGCAGCTTATACGTGACACCTACCGTTTGCTCAGGCCCTTTGAGGAAGGCACATTATTAGTCAGTCGCCAGGATTACGGGATGAACGACGTCTTTCCACTGCTTCATATCCTACAACACGTGTTGGAAACAATGGCTGGTCAGGGCACTGGAGACTGGAGTGGGACAGTGGAGCACAGACAAGGTTTATCAAAATGCATGGTTTTTATAGTCATCTGACAGGAGAGGAAGAGCAGGAGCAGGCTGTGTGTCACGATTCGGCAGGCTGGAGGTGGATCCTCTGTGCCAGAGAGGGATAGGCGTGGACCGTGCTAGTGGACCGGTTCTAAGCTGCTACTGGTTTTCACCAGAGCCCGCCGCAAAGCGGGATGGTCTTGCAGCGGCGGTAGCAACCAGGTCGTATCCACTAGCAACGGCTCAACCTCTCTGACTGCTGAAGATAGGCGCGGTACAAGGGAGTAGACAAGAGCAAGGTCGGACGTAGCAGAAGGTCGGGGCAGGCAGCAAGAATCGTAGTCAATATGGCAATAGCAGGAGGTCAAGTACACAATATGGACAAACACAGTAAACGCTTTCTCTAGGCACTAAGGCAACAAGATCCGGCAGGGGAGTGCAGGGGCAGTGATCAGATATAGTCTGGGAGCAGGTGGAAGCCAATAAAGCTAATTGGGCCAGGCACCAATCATTGGTGCACTGGCCCTTTAAGTCTCAGAGAGCTGGCGCGCGCGCGCCCTAGAGAGCGGAGCCGCGCGCGCCAGCACATGACAGCAGGGGACCGGGACGGGTAAGTGACCTGGGATGCGATTCGCGAGCGGGCGCGTCCCGCTGTGCGAATCGCATCCCCGACGGCCATGACAGTGCAGCGCTCCCGGTCAGCGGGACTGACCGGGGCGCTGCGGGGAGAGAGACGCCGTGAGCGCTCCGGGGAGGAGCGGTGACCCGGAGCGCTAGGCGTAACAGTACCCCCCCCTTAGGTCTCCCCTTTTCTTTGTCCGGTAACTGCCTCCCCTGGGATGAGGACACCGGGAAAAAATGGAGGGTTTCCTCAACGGCAGGCAGTACAGCAGGAGTGGGAATGGGGAGGGAGGGCAGAGGGCGAAGCCTGGCACGGGGCAGTGTGACACCAGGACGGGGGCCATGAGGAGGCACTGAGGCTTGCCTGACGGGACTGTGAGGGGGGGAGAGGCACTTCCTATGGCAGGCAGAGTCCCAGTTCTTGATCTCCCCGGTGGTCCAATCAAGGGTGGGAGAATGGCGTTGAAGCCACGGTAGTCCAAGGAGAATTTCGGAAGTGCAATTGGGGAGGACCAAAAACTCAATTTTTTCGTGATGAGGTCCGATGCACATTAGGAGGGGATCTGTGCGGTAACGCACGGTGCAATCCAACCTGACTCCGTTGACCGCGGAAATGTAGAGCGGCTTGACGAGACGGGTCACTGGGATGCGGAATTTATTCACCAAGGAATCCAGAATAAAATTCCCAGAGGAACCAGAGTCCAAGCAGGCCACGGCTGAGAGGGAGGAGTTGGCTGAAGGAGAAATCCGCACGGGCACCGTGAGACGTGGAGAAGCCGACTTTGAATCAAGAGACGCCACACCCACGAGAGCTGGGTGCGAGCGTGCGTTTCCCAGACGTGGAGGACGAATAGGGCAATCCACCAAGAAATGTTCGGTACTGGCACAGTACAGACAAAGATTTTCTTCCCTACGGCGATTCCTCTCTTCCTGGGTCAGGCGAGACCGATCCACTTGCATGGCCTCCTCGGCGGGAGGCCCAGGCGTAGATTGCAACGGAGACTGTGGGAGAGGTGCCCAGAGATCTAAGTCTTTTTCCTGGCGGAGCTCTTGATGTCTCTCAGAAAAACGCATGTCAATGCGGGTGGCCAAATGGATAAGTTCTTGCAGGTTGGCAGGAATCTCTCGTGCGGCCAGCACATCCTTGATGCGACTGGATAGGCCTTTTTTAAAGGTCGCGCAGAGAGCCTCGTTATTCCATGATAATTCGGAAGCAAGAGTACGAAATTGGATGGCGTACTCGCCCACTGAAGAATTACCCTGGGCCAGGTTCAGCAGGGCAGTCTCGGCAGAAGAAGCTCGGGCAGGCTCCTCGAAGACACTACGGACCTCAGCGAAGAAGGACTGGACTGTGGCTGTGGCAGGATCATTGCGGTCCCAGAGCGGTGTGGCCCAAGACAAGGCCTTTCCAGAAAGAAGGCTCACTACGAACGCCACCTTAGACCGTTCTGTAGGAAACAAGTCCGACAACATCTCCATATGCAGGGAACATTGAGACAAAAATCCACGGCAGAGTCTAGAGTCCCCATCAAATTTGTCCGGCAGGGACAAGCGGAGGCTAGGAGCGGCCACTCGCTGCGGAGGAGGTGCAGGAGCTGGCGGATGAGATGGTTGCTGCTGTAGCAGAGGCAGAAGTTGCGACTGAAGTTGCTGCACCATGGTGGACACTTCCGACAGCTGGTGAGTTAGATGGGCGATCTGTCGGGATTGCTGGGCGACCACCGTGGTGAGGTCAGAGATCGCTGGCAGGGGAACCTCAGCGGGATCCATGGCCGGATCTACTGTCACGATTCGGCAGGCTGGAGGTGGATCCTTTCTGCCAGAGAGGGATAGGCGTGGACCGTGCTAGTGGACCGGTTCTAAGCTGCTACTGGTTTTCACCAGAGCCCGCCGCAAAGCGGGATGGTCTTGCAGCGGCGGTAGCAACCAGGTCGTATCCACTAGCAACGGCTCAACCTCTCTGACTGCTGAAGATAGGCGCGGTACAAGGGAGTAGACAAGAGCAAGGTCGGACGTAGCAGAAGGTCGGGGCAGGCAGCAAGAATCGTAGTCAATATGGCAATAGCAGGAGGTCAAGTACACAATATGGACAAACACAGTAAACGCTTTCTCTAGGCACTAAGGCAACAAGATCCGGCAGGGGAATGCAGGGGCAGTGATCAGATATAGTCTGGGAGCAGGTGGAAGCCAATAAAGCTAATTGGGCCAGGCACCAATCATTGGTGCACTGGCCCTTTAAGTCTCAGAGAGCTGGAGCGCGCGCCCTAGAGAGCGGAGCCGCGCGCGCCAGCACATGACAGCAGGGGACCGGGACGGGTAAGTGACCTGGGATGCGATTCGCGAGCGGGCGCGTCCCGCTGTGCGAATCGCATCCCCGACGGCCATGACAGTGCAGCGCTCCCGGTCAGCGGGACTGACCGGGGCGCTGCGGGGAGAGAGACGCCGTGAGCGCTCCGGGGAGGAGCGGGGACCCGGAGCGCTAGGCGTAACACTGTGGAGCTACAGGGTGATGAGAAAGATGAGACAGAGGACCCAGACACACCGTGGCCATGTGGTCTTTTCATGCTGCTGGCACATTAAATGAAACTTTATCTTAATCTATTTTAAATCTTCAATTCAAATTTTACAAAATATCTTTTAATCTTTTCAATTGTGAGGCCCTATGGTCTCGTCAGGCTGTTGCCACCTCCAGGCTGTTTCATTCTGCCATGTTATGGTCTCGTCATGCTGCTGCAACCTCCAGGTTGTGTCATTGTGCCACCATATGACCTCCTCATGCTGTTGACACATTAATTTGAACTTTTAAAATTTTAATCTATATAAAATCTTCAATTTAAATTTTTTTTAAATCTCTTTAATCTTTTCAATTGTGAGGCCCTATGGTCCTCATCATATATTACCTGTGGAATTACCACAAGAATCCAATGAAACAGGTTGGAGCGATAACAATGAACCATAACTGGTGAAATGAAACATTCGCACATTCACAGTCAAATCCTCAAATATTGCTCATCTCTAATCATTAGCCATACAGTGACATTTTGTTTTGTTTCAGCACAGCTGCATCTACGCGTTTCATTACAGTAACTTGGTCATGTGATCACCAGTTTGACCAACAGTAAGTTACATGGCCTAATGTGTGAAAAGTCAATGCTGGGTCAGCTGATTTCCTATAAACTACAGGATGACATAATTACCAATAAGATAGCTCCTTCTAGCTCTCAGACCCCCTCCTCTCCCAACTCAGAGCTGTATACTGCTATTCTGCTATTATCTGTATGGGATTAGGATATTTAGTAGATATAGACCCCTCTCCTCCCCACTCAGATCTGTATACAGCTGCTTCTGCTGCTATCTTTATGGGATCAGAATATATAGTAGATATAGACTAGACCTTTCTTGAGCCGCAGTGATCAAACACTCAAGCCAAAGCCAGAGGATTCATGGGAAATGTTGACCTCACAGAATCACTTTAGTGATGAATTGCATATCAGCATGGAGCCAACCTCATTCCTGCTACTTCAGCTAAAACTGGTAAACCGAAGGCTTACACAAGAACCTCTAAATTATTCTCTAATATAAGCCTATGCTGCTCTATATAAGAAAAAACAATTCTGGAGTGCATCTTTACCCACTTAAGGACGCAGGATGTACCTGTACACCCTGCGCCCGATCCCGGTATAAAACGCGGGTCACGCCGTGACTCCGCGTCATACCGGGTTGGTCCCAACGGCTAATGACAGCCGGGACGCTGGGATAATAGCATGCAGCACCGATTGTTGTGCCGCCTGCTATTACCCTTAAGACGATCGCCGCGTCTAAAATGAAAGTAAAAGCTTCCAGGCAGCTCAGTCGGGCTGATCGGGACCATCGCGGTGAAAAATCACGATGTCCCGATCAGCTAGAACGTGAGTGGAGGTCCCCTCATCTGCCTCCATCGCATCCGATCGGCGATTGATTTCTCCAAGCCTGAAATCCAGGCTTGAGCATTCGACCGCCGATTACACTGATCTTTGCCATGTCAATGCAATGATCTGTGTATAAGATCGTTATGTGCAGTGAAATAGCCACCAGGAGGGGCTATAACTGCAAAAAAAAAAGTATAAAAAAAAAGTTAATAAAGATCATTTAACACCTTCCCTTATAAAAGTAAGAATAATCCTCATTTTCCCATTTAAAAAACAAAACTGTGTAAATAAAAATAAACATACGTGGTATCACTGCGTGTGGAAATGTCCAAACTATAAAAATATATCATTAATTAAACCGCACGGTCAATGGCGTACACACAAAAAAATTCCAAAGTCCAAAATAGCGTATTTTTGGTCACTTTTTATATCATGAAAAAATTTATTAAAAGTTCGATCAATATAAAAATGGTACCGATAAAAACTTCACATCACGATGCAAAAAATTAGCCCTCATACTGGCCCGTACGCAGAAATGACAATTTTAAACGAATACATTTTCCTGCATGTAGTTATGATTTTTTTTTAGAAGTAATACAAAATCAAACCTATATAAGTAGGATATCATTTTAACTGTATGGACCTACAGAATAAAGATAAGATGTCATTTTTACCGAAAAATGCACTGCGTAGAAACGGAAGCCCCCAAATATTACAAAATGGCATTTTTTCTTAAATTTTGTCGCACAATGAATTTTTTTTCTGCCTCCCCGTGGTTATTTTGGTAAAATGACTAATGTCACTGCAAAGTAGAATTGATGGCACAAAAAAATAAGCCATAATATGGAATTTTAGGTGAAAATTTGAAAGTGTTATGATTTTTAGAAGGTGATGAGGAAAAAATGAAAATGCAAAAACGGAAAAACCCTGCGTCCTTAAGGGGTTAAAGGAATAGTCCAGTATAAAAAACTATCCCCCCTGGAGCTCCTGCTCGGCACCCTGCACTCTGCATGAATGAAGCTGTATTTCTGGCTCTCCCATAGAGATGCGTGGAGGGGGCATGTCGGCTCAGCAGTCAGACCCCCCTGCAATCTGACACTTATCTACTATACAGCAGATAGGGGATACGTTTTTCTATAAAGGACTACTCCTTTACGGTAATACAGGAGGCACAATCCTCTTAGTCTTTTATTTCTCCTTTTCTCATAGTACCGTAGGGGTATTCATCACATGACAGACCTGCCACAGTGTCATGGGCTCTTTAATACACGCATACCACACCAGATGCGAACAATGCCTAAGAGCTTCATGATACAGCTGTCCTGGGAATAATACTGTGAAAATTACCCCCCCCCCCCCCTCAAAAAAAAAATGCCAAAAACAAAATAAGAAAAAGAAAACATTTATACAATGAAATGTTTTCGTGTTTTTTTTTTTTTTTTTTACTGCAAAGGGTTACTCCGCTGCTCAGCGTTTGGAACAAACTGTTTCGAACGCTGGAGGCGGCGCTGGAAGCTCGTGGTGTCATGACCCCGCCCCTTCAATGCAAGTCTATGGGATGGGGCGTGGCGACTGTCACGCCCCCTCCCATAGACTTGCACTAAGGGGGCGGGGCTGTTACGTCACAAGCTGCCGGCTCCAGCATTCCGAACACTTTGTTCCAAATGCTGAGCAGCGGAGTAACCCTTTAACCTACATGGAGAATAAGTGACAAAGCTATAAATATTATAAATTTGTTTTATTTCTTATATGTTTATGTTTTATTTATTTTATCTGCCAGTCATCTACATTTATAGTACAGCACATTCTATTCTAAATCTAAACTTTATATATATATATATATATATATATATATATATATATTTTTTTTTTACAAGTGCACTTTATTTTTCTCTTTTTCTAACTGTTTTTACCAATTGCCAGCCTCATTAAATAAAACACTTTATCTAATAATAACGTTATTCTTTTGATATATAGCCCTCTTCCCCTTAGAGACTCTAACCTATTGACACAACTCATTTTGTTAATGATCCAGTGTGTGCTGGAAGCTTGGTTTCCACAGGTGCGCACCCTGAATAAAACCTCTGTTACTCTCGAAGAAAGGAGTAAGGGGGGGGGGGGGGGGTGCTCGAAAACACGTTATGCTGCATACATTACATTAAAATATTCACAGCTATGTGAAAATGTCTTATGTGGGAACCTGTTTTCTCATTTTAGCTGATGGGCTGTGTATTCCAGTAACACCCAGCATTGCTCGCTGGACAAAAAAGAATCTTAAAGGCTATATAAAAAGAGGAAGAGAGCCCCCCCCCCCAAAAAAAAAAAAAAAAAAAAAGCGGAGGGGAAATAGTGCTTTATGTCACTAGGGAATTGGCAGGGATGTGGAATACTTGTAATAACTGTGGCAGCAAAGGGTTTTTATTGAACAAGGGGTATGACCTTTGGCTTCTAACCTCAATACCTTAAAATTGGAGGTGAACAGGAAGTTAGGGTTAGGTATGCTTTTAAAATTTATAACTAAGCTTTCCTACAAGGTAACACATAAACGTTCAAAGTGACATTCATGCTACTGACCCTAGGATTAGGAAAGGAAAAAAACGCGCCATGTTCTAATATACATTTTCGGCATGACAAAGTTGACATTCTTCCAGTGCTGGGGACAAAGCGTTGCTGTTACATATAGCTGCCTAATAATAAATGAGCCTTCACTTGTGAAGGGGATTTTAAACCAATAACAGAGATCATTTATCTTTCTTTTTCCCCTGAGCCCATTGTGTTAGGCTACGTTTGCACCTGGTGTTTGTGACAAAATCCTGTGAACATTTCGGCTTTTATTATGGGAATACAGCTGTATTAGGTAGTCTAAGGTTATTTTCTATGCAATGTCATACTATATCTGCCTGTACTAAAACCAGTGTTTGCTCGCAGCTCGCAACGGGCAAGAGAGACACCAAAAAATGTTCTAAAGAGTTTATGGAATCTCCGCGTTTACCTGATTGATTGTTCAGATGTTCTCGACAAAAAGATGTTCTAAACAGTTTGTATTTATTTGCTCTACTAATGGAGTTTTAAGGACAACTGTTTAGGAAATGTTCTATATAAGTGGGGTGAACTGCATATTCATCCACACAGGTCTATATACTTTTGTAAATAATTGGCTGTCACTTTAAAGGGGTACTGCAGCGGCGATCCTTTGGATTGGGGAGAAGATGTCTAGGGGCGGAGTACCCCTTTAAGATTTTTTAATAGAAGTAATTTACAAATCTGCTTAACTTTCTGGCACCAGTTGATTTAAAAAAAAAAAAAAAAAGGTTTTCCCCCGTGTACCCTTTTAAAGGAAATCTGTCATCGGTGTCACCTGCACTTACCTGTATAGACAGGTAGTGCAGGTGACACCAATGGCAAGAATACTTACCTGGTCCCGTTCTGTGCTTTGGTTCTCCAGCTATTCTCTTCCGTATCTTCTGCTCCGGGCTTGACTGGGAGCATGGGCGGAGCTTAGTGACATCACCGCTGCTGTTCTCTGCTGGGTTCCGCTGCTAGCAAACAGCAGTGGTGATGTCACTATGCTCCACCCATGCTCAGAGTCCTGGCACGGAGTGGAAAATACCGAAGAGGATAGCTGGGTAACTGCAGCACAGAACGGGACCAGGTAAGTATGGTTGTCATCAGTGTCACCTACACTACCTGTCTGTACCAACAGGTTAGTGCTGGTGACACTGATGATAGATTTCCTTTAGATCAGTGGTCTCAAACTGTGGCCCTCCAGATGTTGCAAAACTTCAACTCCCAGCATGCCCTGACAGCCGTTGGCTGTCCGGGCATGCTGGAAGTTGAAGTTTTGCAACATCTGGAGGGCCACAGTTTGAGACCACTGCTAAATGGACATTTGGCATCTGAAAGGCGGACCTACAATGTCTGGCAGTGGCAACATGTTGAATTGCTTTGGCTACTGACAATAGTAGGGGTGTCAGAAAAAATCGAGTCTGTGATTTATCGTGATATTTCATTAGACGATATTAGTATCGATTTAAAATATATTCAAATCTATCTTTTCAGGGATGTGAAATTCCTATGTCCCAACGCCCAGGACATGCAGTTCGGGACGCCAGGCAGGTGAATTTTTCAGGTCCTTAGCCCTGCTTCGGGAAAGCAGGGACGGACCTGAAAACCCCGGACAAGCGCGGCGGCGCTCAGAGGGGAGTATGGAATGGGCTTCTGACTCCAGCCCGCTCCATACTCTGCAGCCTCTGGCTGATTTCAGTAGCCAGGGGCTGCCTCTAATAGCCAGCATGTGGCGATCTCCGCGGCTGGCTGTTAACCCTTTGGATCGCTGCTGTCAAACTGACAGCAGCATCTAAAGGGACATGTGAATGCTCCCTGGTGGGCTAGGGAGGTGGATCGCTCCCCCCCCCCGGAGCACGATCGCAGGGAGGGCAATCCACTATAGAGATAGCCGTATGGGGCTTACTTTTGTTCCCTGGTGTCCCATGGCTCTGTCATTGATAGAGCCTGGCTGGACTAGGCTCTATCAATGGATCACAGAGCACACAGATCAATGGAGTTCAATAGAACTCTATTGATCTGTATGAGTAATCTAATGATTCCTCCTAAAAGTCCTCTAAGGGACTAATAAAGTGCAAAAAAAAAAATGTGTATATATGTAAATATGTTGTAATGAAAGTTTAAAAGACACACATTAACCCCTTCCATGTTAAACATTCAAATCACCCTCTATTCCTATAAAAAAAACATGTAAACATAATAAAAATAAACATATTTGGTATCACTGCGTGACACGGCCTATTAAAATATAATATTATGTATCCCATACAGTAAATGACGTTAATGTAAAAAAAGAAACAAACCACAGAATTGCAATTTTTATAATATCCCAGAAAAAAAGAGATTAAAATGTCAGACCAACACCAAAATGGTATCGGTATAAAAAACAGATTATGGCGCAAAAAATTAGCCCTCATACAGTCTCATGCAAAAAAAATTGCAATATATCGTCTTTGAGACAGAATCGGGATATACCGGGATATATCGTATTGTCATATGTGCATCGTGATACATATCATACCTGGCACCTGGTACCTGTACCAGGTAACCAATGTACTGTGCAACCACACTGAGTGGGAGGAGCTTCAGGAAGATATTAGAAGGCTAAGGTGAGGCACCAGTTGGATATTGTGTCACGTCAACCTGTTTTCGGGCAGTGTAGTCAGAACTAAGATTATCTTCTTTTGAAAGAGGAATTTGAAAAACAAAGAAACAAACAAAAAAAACAGCAAAATCAAAATATGACAAATCCATATCCTTTATTAAGCCAGCTACTTGAACAGAGAGTTGTCAATTTCTAATGGAAAAGGGAATATACTCTAGGCATACTCTAGGTCTGGAGATTGTTTTCCTTTTTTTTTTCTTCTCATTCAAAGCTTGTTTTCCTTTTTTACTGTACAAGATCTATGTGCCTATTGCCTTTAGGGCAGCAGACAACGTCACCATGACTCTGTACTGGCATCTACGTTTTTAAGCTCCTAGCTTTTCAACCTGTGGTATGTGTATCACCACATTTCTAGAGAAAACATTCATTCTCTTTTGCTATGTTTCAAATTTGCAGAAATGTCTGTGATCATACCTTTGGGAATAATAAAATGTCATTTATTTGCAAAAGAGACACACTGATCTGAACAGTTCATGGCTTTTAGGCTATTGAATTTTAAACTATTAATATGCAACCCCCCCCCCCCCCCCAAACCATCATCAGATATTTTAGGGCCCCATCTTGACAAAATATCTGGGCCCCCAGACAGTCCAGAAAAAGGGGCAAAGCAAGCACCATGCCCACATTTTGTGTTTCATTTGATCTGGGCCCCTGATGGCAGTACTGTCAATACTACCCTGAGAGTGGCCTGATCCCCCCTTTACAATTAGAACAGCTTCCACTCTTGTACGATACGATTTGTCAAAAATAGAATTTTTCAAAATAATTAGATTTTTTTGTGATTTGCTTCAGAGTCCGCTTTTGCCTACCTTTGACGGGAGTGCCTTCTTTGTGCCTCACCATTTATTTCATATTAGGCTGGGCACAATGCTTTAAAGGGTTATTCTGCCCATAGACATCTTATCCCCGATCGTGGGGGGCCCACAGCTGGGAGAAGCGGTGCCCCCCCCCCCCCCCGCGCGATCAGACATCTTAGCCCCTATCCTTTGGATAGCCGATAAGATATCTTTGGCCGGAATACCCCTTTATTTTACATAAAAAATCTGCAATGATAAGTAGAGTGGGATTCTTGCAAAAATACAGATCTAGTCACATCCCTTTTTGGGTCTTCCATTGGGCTATATGTTGGCAAAATTTCTGAAAGGAATGCTGATGTAAATCCTGGCATGTTGAACGTAGCTGAACGTTATCTAATTGTGACTATATGTTTTCCATTTCCGGAATGTAAATGCTGTTTGGATTCAAAAATGTGATTGATCAGTGGCTCCATTTTACCTTTATAATAAATAGAGATGCATTTTAGCATTGCCTAGATGTAGACCACACTTTGTTTATTTTACAGTGAAAAAAATGGGTGACAAGTTCACTTTAAATGTTAGTTGTTTGTTTTCTGACCGATTTTGTAATTATATGTTCCCGGTTAGATAAAGATTTGGTTTTCTTTCCTCGCCCTCATTTGTAGTTATTATCTATCATGAGTGTAAGTATAAAAAAAAATCCCTGAAATTGCTGACCCAGCATCTGTGCACATTCTTTCCTTAGTAGAAATAGCTTCAGACAGTCAAATTTTACCACAATCTCTTTGAAAATCTTGGCGGTTTCTCTTCAGTGGAATTACACTTAATTTTATTCATGGCCTCACATGAAGCAAGCATTTTCAGTGGTAACCTTTCCAAGCAGAGAGACAAAGCCCAGTAGTAAGTCATGATGGGAAAATTCTCAGAGCAGTAGTGAACAATAATAACACTGGGCTCTGTTCGATGGAACCTCTGGCAAATTTCTGCCTTTCCTGTATATGGTTGTGTGGGTTTAAAAAAAGATTGTATTAAAAAAAAAAAAAAAAGAATAAAAAATAAAAAAACAAACGGCAAAATGTTGGAGGAAGAAATGTGTTCACTTGCTTATTGGTAAAAATAGTGTAACCCCTGTGGAGTTGGATGCATTATCTGAAATGCCCAATAGATGGCAAATGAGGACCACATATGAACTAGTATGCTGTTTATAAAGACTGAAGCTGTGATCATATGATTAGCAGCCATTTCATGAGATATGATGCTGATTGGCAGAGACTTCGGTCACATGATTGTGACATCACACTGGTCCTGTGCCCTGAGGATTTGCTTAGATTACCACAAGCTCAGCCAGAAAAAAGATGTGCTTCTAGCTGTGAGAGACTGCATCACAGAGACAGCACCTAGCTGAGAAAACTTGCTTCACACAGGACCACACCAGGTGAGAGAGAGACCTGTTGTCAGAGACAAGCACATAGTCCAGACGTCTGGTGAATACTGTGAGAGGAGACTGCTGCTGGATCGAAACTGGTTAATGGTGTGAGGGTAAGCCTAAAGCCTCTTCCCTGTTCCACTACTGGGCATCTGTCTCCTTACTCAAAGTAAAGACTCTGAGGTCCAGAGGCGGATATTACACAGCACAGGCTGCTTCAGTGATGCTGCGGAGCAGGACTTATAAGGGCCCCAACACTCCTATGTGCACCAACGGCCATTAGGGCAAAGATAAGGGGGTGGTCCGCAAGTGTGCTAGTGGGCTGGTGAGGAAAATCCATGTTGCATTCCTATTGTATTATCCTATGTATGTTATTCATTTGCTACTTACTATATAAAGTTAGTTCACGTTAGGCTGTGTCAGTCTCATTGTACCAACTATGTTCCCAGTGGGAAGCAACATCCCTACCCCGGATGCTCCACTGGGTGGAGGCACTGCCGCAGACATGTACCTCAGCTCCCAGATAGTGGAGGCTCAGGATCCGCCTGTTGTGCGTAGTGAGATAGCTAAGCTAAGGGACCCCAGAGACACTAGGGGGCGCTCCCAAAAAAAACTTTTGAATAGATTAGGATCTCCCTGTAGGGACAAGGAGCCAAAAAGGTTTATAATCCTTTTTATTAATTTACCATGCTGTGTGCATGAATTATATTATATCAATATGCAAGTAACAATTAAACCTTTATTTATTAGGGACAAGCAAATCTCCCAAAATTTGTTAAAGAAGGATTCACAGCGAAATACGTGTCAATTTGATTCAGATTCGAGAACCAATTCTGATTTGGCCCTACACTTTCTGGGACAGTTGCTGAGTACTATAGTTCTTCCCTAAGACACCATGAAAATAATGGACAGTGAATATAAGCTGAGCAGTGGGACCCAAGGTGAATCACAAAACAAATCAGATTTGGATGAATTCAAATTATTTGTAAAATTCTGAAAACATTTTGATTAATTGTAAATCAATCTCCTTTTCTCAACCAGTAATTAATTTAGTGACAAACATCTACCACCTATTTCCTGAGTGGGTCATTGGGAAAAGCACTTGGGCCAACCATACAGTGCAGTTGGAAAGTTTTCAGTCCCTTTTTACTCAAAGATTCCCCCCCCCCCCAAGTAAAAACAGGATGTTAGAAATCTTTGCTAATTTATTGATAAGGAAAAACTAAAATATTTCACTGACATAAGTATTCAGACCCTTTACTGTTGACTTAGTTGAAGCCCATTTGGCAGAGATTACAGCCTCCTGTCTTCTTGGATATGATGCCACAAGGTTTACACACCTGGATTTGGGAATTGTCTGCCATTCCTCTCTGCAGATCCTCTGAAGCTCTGTCTGGTTGGATATGGAATATTGGTGGAAGTCATTTTCAGGTCCCGCCAGAGATGTTCAATTTGATTCAAGTCCGGGCTCTAGCTGGGCCACTCAAGGACATTCACAGAGTCCTTCCTAACCCACCATGTTGTCTCCACAACACTTTTCCTCCAGGTGCAGGCTAAGTGCAGGCTAGGATTAACAGGCACTAAGAGTAGTTCCAAGATAAAGAGGGAGATTTATCAAAACCTGTGCAGAGGAAAAGTTGCCCAGTTGCCCATAGCAACCAATCAGCTCGCTTCTTTCATTTTTAGGAAGGCCTGTGAAAAATGAAACAAGCAATCTGATTGGTTGTTATGGGCAACTGGACAACTTTTCCTCTGCACAAGTTTTGATAAATCTCCCCCAAAGAGTCTATTTACCCATCATGCAATGCGTCTCATAGATCCGCTTCATCAGGCATTTACCGTGTTATCTCGACTGTGTGCTTAGGGTCATTGGCTGACATTTATCAAAGGATGTCTAGTGTAGTTGTTATTCTTCACCCTTATTTTGATGGCGATTTGGATGTCCGTGCAAAATTATCAAAAAGTCACAAGGATAAGGATAAATTTGAAATATCAGTACTTTGTTTATTTTCTACTGTAGACGCTTTTCTCACATGTCCTTTTAGATGGTGTAGATGTGCGCCTCGATTTTGCTCTTTGAGCAATGTGCGACTTTTTCCAAAAGTCAGAATGAATAAATTTGTGACCACTGCATGGCAAAGTGGATAAATGGTATACTGCAACATTGTGAAGAATGTCTATTTGAAAAGTTGCACAAAAGGCGCAAAAAAACTCTACTGTGCCTAAACAGCTCTAAATGCAATGATAAATGTTTCCTATTTGGTTGTTGGAAGGTGAACCTTCAGCCCATTCTGAGTTACAGAGCATTCTTGATCAGGTTTTCATTAAAAATATCTTTGTACTTTGTTTTATTCAGCTTTCCCTAAAACCTTCCAGTGTCCCTGTACCAAGTGTTTGAAAATCCCCCCCCATAGCATGATGCGGCCACCTACATGCTGTCACGGATCGGCTGGCAGGAGGTGGATCCTCTGTGCCAGAGAGGGATTGGCGTGGACCGTGCTAGTGGACCGGTTCTAAGCTGCTACTGGTTTTCACCAGAGCCCGCCGCAAAGCGGGATGGTCTTGCAGCGGCGGTAGCAACCAGGTCGTATCCACTAGCAACGGCTCAACCTCTCTGACTGCTGAAGATAGGCGCGGTACAAGGGAGTAGACAAGAGCAAGGTCGGACGTAGCAGAAGGTCGGGGCAGGCAGCAAGGATCGTAGTCATGGGCAACGGCAGGAGGTCTGGAACACAGGCTAGGAACACACTGGGAAACGCTTTCACTGGCACGATGGCAACAAGATCCGGCAAGGAAGGGAAGGGGAAGTGAGGTTATAAAGGAAAGTGCACAGGTGAATTCACTAATTAGAACCAGGCGCCAATCAGCGGCACACTGGCCCTTTAAATCGCAGAGACCCGGCGCGCGCGCACCCTAGGGAGCGGGGCCGCGCGCGCCGGGACAAGACCGACGGAGAGCGAGTCAGGTACGGGAGCCGGGATGCGCATCGCGAGCGGGCGCCTGCCGCATAGCGAATCGCATCCCGGCTGGGAGAGGTATCGCAGCGCACCCGGTCAGCAGGTCTGACCGGGGCGCTGCAATTGCGAGAATGTTGCGAGCGCTCCGGGGAGGAGCGGGGACCCGGAGCGCTCGGCGTAACAGTACCCCCCCCTTGGGTCTCCCCCTCCTCTTGGAGCCTGAGAACCTGAGGACAAGACTTTTGTCTAGGATGTTGTCCTCAGGTTCCCAGGATCTCTCTTCAGGACCACAGCCCTCCCAATCCACCAGGAAAATTTTTTTTCCTCTGACCGTCTTGGAGGCCAGAATCTCCTTCACGGAGAAGACGTCAGAAGAGACGGAAACAGGAGTGGGAGAAACAAATTTGGGAGAGAAGCGATTAATGATGAGTGGTTTAAGGAGAGAGACATGGAAGGCATTGGGAATACGGAGAGAAGGAGGAAGAAGGAGTTTGTAAGAGACAGGATTAATCTGGCACAAGACTTTGAAAGGACCAAGATAGCGTGGTCCCAGTTTGTAACTGGGGACACGAAAGCGGACATATTTAGCGGAGAGCCATACCTTGTCTCCGGGCGCAAAAATGGGGGGAGTTCTTCTTTTCTTATCGGCAAACCTTTTCATGCGGGATGAAACCTGTAAAAGAGAATTTTGGGTCTCTTTCCATATGGTGGAAAGATCACGAGTCACTTCATCCACAGCGGGCAAACCAGAGGGCAAGGGAGTAGGGAGGGGGGGAAGAGGGTGACGGCCGTACACCACGAAAAATGGGGACTTAGCAGAAGATTCTGAGACTCTGAAGTTGTATGAAAATTCGGCCCATGGTAGAAGATCTGCCCAGTCATCCTGGCGGGAGGAAACAAAATGCCGTAAATAGTCACCCAGGACCTGGTTAATTCTTTCTACTTGCCCATTGGATTGGGGATGATAAGAAGAAGAGAAGTTTAATTTAATCTTGAGCTGTTTACAGAGGGCCCTCCAGAATTTAGACACAAATTGGACGCCTCTATCCGAGACGATCTGTGTGGGCAAACCGTGAAGACGAAAAATGTGTACAAAAAATTGTTTTGCCAACTGAGGCGCTGAAGGGAGACCAGGAAGAGGAATAAAATGTGCCATCTTGGAAAATCGATCAACGACCACCCAAACAACAGTGTTGCCACGGGATGGGGGTAAGTCTGTAATAAAGTCCATACCAATCAGAGACCAAGGCTGTTCGGGGACAGGCAGAGGATGAAGGAGACCAGCAGGCTTCTGGCGAGGAGTCTTATCCCGGGCACAGACAGTACAGGCCCGCACAAAATCAACAACATCCGTCTCCAGAGTCGGCCACCAATAGAAACGAGAGATGAGTTGCAAGGACTTTTTGATGCCCGCATGGCCTGCGAGGTGGGAGGAGTGACCCCATTTGAGAATCCCGAGACGTTGGCGTGGAGAAACGAAGGTCTTCCCTGGAGGATTTGCGGATAAACCCCTTTTTTAAATTTTCCTGGATGTATTCAGACATAGCAAGAGTCTCTGGGGCGGACAGAGGATTAATTCTGCCCCGGGGTGGAGTAGTGCCCGGGAGGAGGTCAATAGGACAGTCAAAAGGCCTGTGAGGAGGTAAAGTCTCAGCTTGCTTTTTGCAAAATACGTCAGCATAGTCCATATAAGCCTTAGGGAGACCGGTTACAGGGGGAACCACAGGGTCACGGCAGGGAGTACTGGGAACCGGTTTAAGACAGTCCTTGAAACAAGAAGTACCCCAGCTCTTGATCTCTCCTGTGGACCAATCAAGGGTTGGGGAATGGCGTTGAAGCCACGGTAGTCCAAGGAGAATTTCGGAAGTGCAATTGGAGAGGACCAAAAACTCAATTTTTTCGTGATGAGGTCCGATGCACATTAGGAGGGGTTCCGTGCGGTAACGCACGGCACAGTCCAATCTTTCATTGTTAACACAATTGATGTAGAGGGGTCTGGCGAGACTGGTCACTGGGATGTTGAACCTGTTGATGAGAGAGGCCAAAATAAAATTTCCTGCAGATCCGGAATCCAAGAATGCCTTAGTAGAGAAGGAGAAGGTAGAGGCAGATATCCGCACAGGCACAGTAAGGCGTGGAGAAGCAGAGTTGACATCAAGAACTGTCTCACCTTTGTGCGGAGTCAGTGTACGTCTTTCCAGGCGGGGAGGACGGATAGGACAATCCTTCAGGAATTGTTCAGTACCGGCACAGTACAGGCAAAGATTCTCCATGCGGCGTCGTGTCCTCTCTTGAGGTGTCAAGCGAGACCGGTCAACTTGCATAGCCTCCACGGCGGGAGGCACAGGAACGGATTGCAGAGGACCAGAGGAGAGAGGAGCCGGGGAGAAAAAACGCCTCGTGCGAACAAAGTCCATATCCTGGCGGAGCTCCTGACGCCTTTCGGAAAAACGCATGTCAATGCGAGTGGCAAGATGAATGAGTTCATGCAGGTTAGCAGGAATTTCTCGTGCGGCCAGAACATCTTTAATGTTGCTGGATAGGCCTTTTTTAAAGGTCGCGCAGAGGGCCTCATTATTCCAGGATAATTCGGAAGCAAGAGTACGGAATTGGATGGCGTACTCGCCAACAGAAGAATTACCCTGGACCAGGTTCAGCAGGGCAGTCTCAGCAGAAGAGGCTCGGGCAGGTTCCTCAAAGACACTTCGAATTTCCGAGAAGAAGGAGTGTACAGAGGCAGTGACGGGGTCATTGCGGTCCCAGAGCGGTGTGGCCCATGACAGAGCTTTCCCAGACAGAAGGCTGACTACGAAAGCCACCTTAGACCTTTCAGTAGGAAACTGGTCCGACATCATCTCCAAGTGCAGGGAACATTGTGAAAGAAAGCCACGGCAAAAGTTAGAGTCCCCATCAAATTTATCCGGCAAGGAAAGTCGTAGGCCGGAAGCGGCCACTCGCTGCGGAGGAGGTGCAGGAGCTGGCGGAGGAGATGATTGCTGAAGCTGTGGTAGTAGCTGCTGTAGCATCACGGTCAGTTGAGACAGCTGGTGGCCTTGTTGCGCTATCTGTTGTGACTGCTGGGCGACCACAGTGGTGAGGTCGGCGACAACTGGCAGTGGAACTTCAGCGGGATCCATGGCCGGATCTACTGTCACGGATCGGCTGGCAGGAGGTGGATCCTCTGTGCCAGAGAGGGATTGGCGTGGACCGTGCTAGTGGACCGGTTCTAAGCTGCTACTGGTTTTCACCAGAGCCCGCCGCAAAGCGGGATGGTCTTGCAGCGGCGGTAGCAACCAGGTCGTATCCACTAGCAACGGCTCAACCTCTCTGACTGCTGAAGATAGGCGCGGTACAAGGGAGTAGACAAGAGCAAGGTCGGACGTAGCAGAAGGTCGGGGCAGGCAGCAAGGATCGTAGTCAGGGGCAACGGCAGGAGGTCTGGAACACAGGCTAGGAACACACTGGGAAACGCTTTCACTGGCACGATGGCAACAAGATCCGGCAAGGAAGGGAAGGGGAAGTGAGGTTATAAAGGAAAGTGCACAGGTGAATTCACTAATTAGAACCAGGCGCCAATCAGCGGCACACTGGCCCTTTAAATCGCAGAGACCCGGCGCGCGCGCGCCGGGACAAGACCGACGGAGAGCGAGTCAGGTACGGGAGCCGGGATGCGCATCGCGAGCGGGCGCCTGCCGCATAGTGAATCGCATCCCGGCTGGGAGAGGTATCGCAGCGCACCCGGTCAGCAGGTCTGACCGGGGCGCTGCAATTGCGAGAATGTTGCGAGCGCTCCGGGGAGGAGCAGGGACCCGGAGCGCTCGGCGTAACACATGCCTTACTGTAGGGATGGTATTGGACAGCTGATGAGAGAAGCCGGGTTTCCTTCAGGCATGATACTTGAGACTATGGTTTTCAAAGATGACAGCAGAAATGGCAGCTCTTACAACTCATGTAAAGGTTGTCACCTTTGTATTCGTATGCACTCAGTGCCACATAAGGACAAAATAAAAACAGAATGTTAGAAATATTTGATAATTTATTGATAAGGAAAAACTACAGCTCCTCTAGCATCTTTTCATTCTTTTCTCTTGAAAGAAACAAATGGCCTGGTTATGCATTTACACGGTGCTTGGCCCTATATTGCTGCATTTTTTGGTAGATGTGTAATTTAAAGCTCGTGAAATTACTTGTTTTCGTTGCCGTAGGGTAGGGACACATGTGCCATATTTTACTGCGTATTTGCTGCTGCGTATATATTCTTACCCATTGGAGTCAATGGATAGCAAATTACGCAGCTAATTTTGCTATGCATTAAGTTCAATGGGTAGAAAAATACGCAGCAGCAAATACGCAGCAACATATGGCACATGTGACCCTACCCTTACTCTTTGTTCTTCTAAGAAGTAGAACCTACTAGAGTTGGACATTCCTCTTATATTTTGCTGTTATCTGAAAGCTGCAATACAACGTTCCGCCATAAAAGTGCCCCTATAGGTCGTTGCCCACTGGGGGCATCATGCACTCTTGATATTGCCATATCCTTACCTTGAGTATTGTTCTGATACTCATTATGGACTCTTTCATGGAACATTGACATATTTCTGGAGTGTCCTCTTTGATACTCATGTGTTTAACATTTTGTTTTATTTTGTATATTCGTAAATATATTGAAAAATAAATAAATAATACATATATTTTACAAAAACTACAGAAGCTGTAGTGGATGCCATTACTTAATTTAAAACATTTTTTTATTATGTAAAGCCATGTTCACATGTAGAGTTGAGTGAACTTACAGTAAATTGGCTCGTAGTGAACCTCACGGCTCGGCCATTGATTACTTTAGTCTGCATAATTAGTTCAGCTTTCCAAGGCCTCTGGTTGCCTAGAAAAGTCCGGGTTGACAGTCTTAGGTCTCCTAGGACTGTCTCCATCTTTTTCAGGCAACCATTTTTCAGGCAACTTGTAAAGCTGAACTAATTTATGCAGACTAAAGTAATCAACGGCCGAGCCACGAGGTTTGCTACAAGCCAATTTACTGTAAGTTCGCTCAACTCTATTCACATGACATGTTTGGTGAATACACTGTCTAAGGTATGTCAAACAATATCCTATTGACATATACCTATGGGACATGACTAAGCCATCCAAAGCTATTTATTGATAGATGTACTGGTATTTGTCATGTTACAATTGTTTGAGCTCACATTTTACTGATTCTCTTATATTGTATCATCTAGGATTAGAGATGAAGAGGTAGTAGGTATTGATTGGAAGAATCAGTGGAGAATAATAGATTTAAAAATGTGCCCTACTGAAATGGCATGTTTCTAAAGCTATGAACTTTTAGTACCTTTATTCTAGATGCCCATTTAATATAAGTTTTGAAAACAAGCAGCTATATACAGGAAAACAGTATTTAAAAAGGTAAAATACAATTATTTTTGGCATGGTTAAGTCATAAAATGGTTAATCCTTTTTTTCCGTAACTGTGAATTAAATTAAGGAACCCTTTCCCTAGTGAGTCTTTCCCTATGTTAAGAGTGACTAACTTTGCTGTAAGTAAACCAAAACTCAGGGGACTCGGTGGATATTTATTCAAACTTCCTAACATTTTGAGTCATCATCTGAGAATGCGGCTCTATATACTAATCATTATTAATGAAGAAAAATGACCACTTCTTATTCTGACTCCAATAACCTCTTTCTACAACGCCCTTTCAGCTGAAGGATTGCTGGAAAGGTTAACATCTAAATAAATGAGCCAAACCTCTCTATGTTTGATCCTCCCCAACTGTTTTCCTGTAATGTGATACTTTTAAAATTGGTGTTACAAAATACCCTGATGTAAGAACTATACAATAATGCTTTTCTTTTTTTAAAGAAAATACTGTATTCTCTAATAATAAATTATTGTTCAGTCATACTTTATATAATAGGAACATGTATTTATGTACACACATAAACACACATAGCTCTATAGAGCCAGGAAAATAGCTGTCAGAGATAAGGACATGGAAGTAAATGTTAAAAAGGCTTTCCTTTGTGTTTATTTTTCAGCAAACAAAGATACAGCCTTCACAAAATAAAAATCCTGCTCCTCCCAGTGCTATCTATACATGTGGCTCTCTATCAGCCACCTAACAAAATAGTCATCAAATGTGTTACTTACACATGTCAAAATTTCCCTTTTTTTGAGGCTGCAGACTAAGTTATACCTTGTAACCAGCTGTCTTCAGCACCTGTGCTGATTTTGTCCTCTTTGAAAACCTGGCTAAGACGGTAATGAAAAGCCCCATTACAAACCTGCCTTCCATTTCATAAAAATCCAGGCCTAAAACCAGACTTTACCAAAGTCTTCACCAGCTATGGTCTTTTAGGGGTTAAACTATTTATGCATTCCTTATATCTTACTCAGCTTTCCCTTGGTAAGATATGCGCTTCATGAAACCTGGTAGCTACATATGACAGGTACCTTTGGAAAATACAGCAATCCCTAACCACCATTCTTGTCACTATATATATATATATATATATATATATATATATATATATATATATACATACACACACACACACACACACACTAAATGCCCACTTTATTAGGTACACCTTGCTTGGAACCCTTTTGCATTCAGAATTGCCTTTATTCTTCACAGTATTTTTTTCTACAAGATGCTGAAAACATTCTTTTGAGTTTTTGGTCCATATGGACATGATGTCATTGCGCAGTTGTTGCAAATTTGTTGACTGCACATTCATGATGTGAATCTCCTGTTCCCCCACATCTCAAGGGTGAATTATTGAATTGAGATCTGGTGACTGTGGAGGCCATGGGGTGTAGTGGATACAATTTTCATGTGTGAGAGGATCTGAGCTTTGTAAGGGTGGTGTCACACCACGTTTTATACTTATGGTTCCCGTATACAGCTGGGAGGAGGGGGTGGGGCTTAATCGCGGCGCCCGCACTCAGCCGTTTAGGGGAACCGTATTTAATGCATGTCTATGAGCCGACCAGAGTGAACCGCAGCCTCCGGTCGGCTGCGTTTTCAGCCGTATGCGGTTTCACCGACCGCAGGCAAAAACGTGGTCGACCGCGTTTTTGCCCACGGTCGGGAAACCGCATACGGCCGAAAACGCACAATGTGAAAACGCACAATGTTACGGCCGAAAACGCACAATGTTAGGGTGGTTTCACACCACGTTTTGTACTTACGGTTCCCGTATACGGCCGCCCCCCTCCTCCCAGCCGTATACGGGAACCGTAAGTACAAAACGTGGTGTGAAACCACCCTAACATTGTGCATTATCCTGCTGGAAGTAGCCATCATAAGATGGTGCGCCGTGGTCCAAAAAGAATGACATGGTCAGCAACCCAAAGTCTATCAAAAAGATTTCTCCAAAACCATTACACTGCCACCACCAGACTGAACCATTGTTATAAAGCAGGATAGATCTATGCTTTCATGTTAAATTCCTTTTATTGTCCTGTCCAAATTCTAGCAAACTGTTGCGTCAGTTTACTGTTTATAACTGTAGATCATGGTCTTCAGCTACTGTAGCCCATCTGCCTAATGGTCCGACCTGTTATGGGTTCAGAGATGGAATTCTGCATACCTTAGTTCTTAAAGGAGAAGTATCATGAAGAAAAACGTATCCCCTATTCAAAGGTTAGGGGATAAGTTTTAGATAGCAGGGGGTCTCACCGCGGGGACCCCTGCGGTCTCCTGTATGGGACCCCAGCTTTCTCCAGGAACAGGCCGTGTTGACCCCCGTACGAAGTGCCGGCCGACACGTCCCCTCCATGTGGCTCACCCATAGAGATACATTAATGGGGCGCTGCCTCGTACGGGGGTCAGCACTCCTTGTTCCCAGGGAGAGCTGGGGTCCCATGCAGGATATTGCAGGGGGTCCCAGCATTAAGACCCTATACAATCTAAAACTTATCCCCTATCTTTTAGGGATCATTCCTATAAATCTGTCAACAGTAATGACAGACCAATATGAATTAAATCAATGATCAATGATCAAATTTATCTGGAGAGCCATTAGCTTCTGCCAGACTAAAATGCATGTACAGTTACATCTGATCGCTGTTGTCATAAAGCACAGACTCTAATGTTTTTGCAGTAAATACAGTAAAGAAATGTGTGAGTTCAAGACCAAGAAGGTGTGATAAATGTTTCAATAAGCTTTTTGTTTGTTCAAGTTCCACTCCTAGTTTTACCTTGCTAATGCAAATGGCTTCCTTATACCAATAATGTAAAAAAGTAGGCTTTTCATGGTATGACTTTTTTTAGGTAGCATTTTGAAGAACTGTATTCCTTGGTACTTTTTAGCCTATGGAGAAAAACAGCACACATAGAGCATCTGTCATTTAAAAAATAAACATAAAAACTGACATAAAACACTTAAAGGGGTACTCCGCTGCTCAGCGTTTGGAACAAACTGTTCAGAACGCTGGAGCCGGCATCGGGAGCTGGTGACATCATAGCCCCGCCCCATCACGGCATCACACCCCACCCCCTCAATGCAAGTATATGGGAGGGACTGTGATGACTGTCACGCCCCCTCCCACAGACTTGCATTGAGGGGGCGGGGAGTGACATCATGATGGGGCGGGGCTATGACGTCACGAGCTCCCGGCGCCGGCTTCAGCTTACGGAACAGTTTGTTCCAAATGCAACGGAGTACACCTTTAACAATTGCCCAATTCCTACAAAAAAAGCAGTGACAATACTAAAGATTGCATGTAGGAATATTATGGGTGATTACAGCCAACAACTGAAGTATTCAGTCTTTCCACATAGCACTAGCAAGTCTCCAACAGGTAGAAACAAAGAGGTCATAGTGCCTGGATGGGAAAGAACTTTTTTGGAATGTTTTGATCCACACCCTATATTTATCAAGTATGTCAGCACACAGGTGAACATAAACATACACCCTAGATCAACCCCTGTGCCTAAGAACACACACGTCTGTTTTTTTTTAGCAAGCTTGCATTTTATCCAGGCAATTCTAATATAAACATAAATGTTGTAAACATCTCAACTGAACTTTGTAAAGATCTTTGAGTTTGTGTTGTTCGATGGACCTAAATATTTTCAATTAAAACATTCGATCAAGTTCATTTACTTTGAAAATGTTAAGTAGACACCTGTTTCTACGCACTTTCCCATTACCTCTGCTCCGGTGCAAGTATTTTATTATTTGCCTGAACTAAAAACCTTTCCCAGAAACCTCCTCTTAGGGAGAATTTCTGAATTAACAAAATATCCAAATTCAGCTCCAGTCGTTTCCCTTTAATGGCCGTTAGCAGTTAATGTAGGCGTGCGGCTTCATGAAAGCAAACAAAATATTGTCCAACGCTGAAGTTTTACCTAGTTATTAATTGGCAGGTTAAGGTTTTATTAGTTTCTGGTATCCTGGATTCCTGGTTGTTAAAAAAGTGCAGGTGGTTTGCAGGGGTGAAGGTTGGGGGGAGTTCGTTTCAGAGTTATTACTAAATCAAAAAAAGGCATATTTCACCTGCCAATAATGCCAGAGGAAAGTTTAATGCTGCGCCATTTTGGCCGATTGAGGAATGTATATGGAATTCATTACTTGCAAAACTTTATTTTAAGGCGTAAAGGAAAAAAAAATCAGGAACATCCAACAATAATATAATAATCAATTTGGAAGGAATTGTGCAGTCATTGTGCCAGTCAAGGTTGGTAAAGCACTGAGCTTGCTTTATTACATTTGTGCTCTTCTCAGTGTCAGTGTGACATTGTTCTGAAATGTAAAGGACAAGTGGATGAAAAAGCTACCTAAAGGCTTTGAAAGAGACAATTCTAAATAGTAATATAACAAAATCACTGAGCTATTTATATAACTTTAGAAATCTTTACATTCATCGGGAGTTAAAGGGGTACTCCGCTGCTCAGTGTTTGGAACAAAATGTTCCAAATGCTTAGAGACAACGCCGGGAGCTTGTGATGTCATAGCTTCGCCCCCTCATGATATCACACCCTGCCCCCTCAATGCAAGTCTATGGGAGGGGGCGTGACAGCCGTCACGACCCCTTCCATAGACTTGCAATGAGGGAGCGGGGCGTGACATAATGCGGGGGCGGGGCTATGATGTCACAAGCTCCCGACGCCGTCTCAAAGCATTCGGAAAATTTCTTCCAAACGCTGAGCAGCGGAGTACCCCTTTAAGCAAATATTTTTTTCAGGATTTAATAAATGCTCCCAGAAAATCTTTACGCAATTATTTGCACTAAAGGCTTTTTGAAGAGTGAATTTTAACTTGACCTTTTACTAAATATCCTTAATACAATGTGCAGCATTCCATCATTATATACTCTTCAACTTGCTACAGAAAAGTGCAGTTAAATTTGGAAGTTAAAATGTATTTTTGGATAAGTGATTAATGCCTGATCGCCTCTGGGATTGATGGGGACCTTGAGGTAAATAATGTGGAAGTGCACTTTTCTGACCATCGCTCAAACAGAAGAAACAGGACCCTCATTCTCATTATTAAGGAGGGTTTCACTTGTTGGGTCCCAATGATTAGACATTTGATAGCTGATAAGCATGGTACATCGAAAAATCCTCTAAACAGATTTTACAGGAGGTGTTTCTACCATTCTTAAAGGGGTACTCCGGTGAAAACCTTTTTTCTTTTAAATCAACTGGTGGCAGAAAGTTAAACATATTTGTAAATTACTTCTATTAAAAAATCTTAATCCTTCCAGTACTCATTAGCTGCTGAATGCTACAGAGGAAATTCCTTTCTTTTTGGAACACTGATGACATCATGAGCACAGTGCTCTCTGCTGACATCTCTGTCCATTTTAGCAACCATGCATAGCAGATGTATGTTTAGGGCAGCATGGTGGCTCAGTGGTTAGCACTGCTGCCTTGCAGTGCTGGGGACTTGGGTTCAAATCCAACTAAGGACAACAATAAATAAAGCATTATTATTATTATAATAACGTCAGCAGAGAGAACTGTGCTCATGATGTCATCAGAGAGCATTCCAAAAAGAAAAGAATTTTCTCCGTAGTATTCAGCAGCTAATAAGTACAGGAAGGATTAAGATTTTTTAATCGAAGTAATTTACAAAAGAAAAAAGATTTTCACCGGAGTACCCCTTTAAATAAAACACAGACTTAAAAATGATTTGTGGTGTGGTGTAGTATATACGTAATAGAGTAGGGCTATACGTAATCCCAGATAATATCACCTAGCGGAAAATCAGCTAATAAACCAAAACTTAAATACTAAGGTGCTGTTAAAACGTAGCTTTTAATAGAAAAGTAGGTTTAAAAGAATTACCCCCCCAAATAGTGTTAGTCAATCACCATATGAAAAATAATCCCTATGGGTGGGGTCACATGAAACGGATCCACAGCATTTTTAACGCTGCTGATCCGCCGATGACCCGACCTGACCCGAAATTGTACCTCCAGCTGTTACCACTTGTGTGCTGCTTGCAGTGGCAATGCGCCGCTCCAAGCAACCACACGGGGCTGCAAGTCACCGTGCTTACTTGCAGTGTACTCATAAACATCATGGAGCGGCCGCGATGTCTGAGTACACAAGTACACTGTGCGTGCGCGCGATGACTTGCAAGTCTCCATGTGGCTGCTCGGAGTGGCGCATTGCCACTGCGAGCAGCAGACAGGAGGGGGGAACAGCTGGAAGCACAATTTAGGTGTAAAATACGCTGCGGATCCATTCCATGTGACCCTACCCTTAAAAAGGAATAGAGCAGTAGGAGTAGAGCAAACACAGTATTATTACCCCAATGAATCAAATGATAAACCCAACACCTTCTGTTCAAGCTGTAAATATGAACCAGCCAAACCTTTTCAGTGGCTAACAATCGAAGATTGGGTAATATATACATTATAAATATTATAAATATAATAAATATAATATATTATATAAAATATATCAAGACAGAAGATGCAGCCCCAGGCTCGCAGAAGGAGGCCTGGCAGTAGTAATGACAAAGCCGCTAACAAAAGGAATACCACAACTACCGCGATAGGCTCCAGGTAATGTTGCCTCATAGATCACATCAGGTAATTCCAAATTATACAGATGCCCAAATGTACTGGTAAACAACTGTCAATGATAGGCCTAACAAAGGATGTAAAATCGTTATCTGGTGGGCCACACGAGTCCTGCAGTGTCAGGACGCCCGATCAGTTCGGGGAATGCACCTATTATTATGGTGTAGTCACACGTACAGTATTCTGCACAGATTTGATGCCCAGGATTTTCTGCTGCAGATTTCAATGTAAACTAAATGACTGAATGCAGTGCAAATCCTGCACATCAAATCTGTGAATAGACCCTAAATGTTCTGCCATTGCTCCCTGGCCAGAACAGTAAATATTGTTGCCTAGGTGACATCCATAGTGGCATCATTTCCTGCAGTCATGTGACCTATTTTGTGATTGCCCTGTTTATTGGCTTTGTCACGGTACACATTTGATGCCAGAGGCATTAGCTGTTGCAGTCATCGAGGAGAAGGTTTACATCACAGAATTTTTAAGAAAAGCTATTTTGTAAATCTCTTTTATTTTAAGAAGCAACTTTATATATATATATATATATATATATATATATATATATATATATATATATATCTATATATATTGTGGCAGTGTGGCAAGGAAAGGGTATATTTCCCTTGCTATCTCTGCAGAATGCTCCACCTGTGGCCTGATTAATGAGGTATCAGGAAGGGAAAGTGTGTTTAAAAGGAAAAGAAACAGAATAGTTGGGGCTCTCCCTGGTCAACAGCATGTCACTGTAGGGGGAGACACACGGACCCTGTTGAGAAAACACACAGCGAACTGTGAGCAGTCGAAGAAGTGAAGAAGTGGTGTGAACTGTGAGTAACAGGTTGCAGGGGCACATGTTTTATGCTGGCTGAGGGTAGCTCACCAGATAGTAGTCAGGGCATGCTGATATGTGTAGTCAGTGACCAGACGGTCTAGGACTTTGGTTTGTTCCTGAGTTATGTTTTGTTTTACCCACAACCTGTCTAAATAAAGCTGGCAAGGTGCCAGGCGTGCATGAATAACCGTTGTCTGCGGGTTTATTGAGTGGAAACGTGTCCCGTGGCAGTGTCCAGGACGATCCCGGAGCTAATCCCCAAGGAGGAATCCTTACAATATATATATATATATATATATATATATATATATATTTATTTATTTTCAATTCATGAAATCTAAAAAAAGACCAACAAGGTTGTAAATGTATAGTTAATACCAGCCTTAGCTAGAAAAAAATGTTTGGTGCTGGAAAAAACAGAGGGATCAAAATACACACCCTTTGCATACAAAACTGCTTTAGCTTGTGTCTCTGAATGTCCTGTAAAGATGGTAGGAGACAAGTGCAGATGTACATAACATCCGTACATAATGCACTCCTACTGACTGTGGTGTCCTCTAAGAATCCTCTGTGGAATGAATCAATGATGGTGAAAACTTTACAAAGAATATAACTGCAGGCAGTACATCAAAGTGCGGTGCACACTAACACAAATAGGAAAATCACCAAGGACACTCACCAGAAACTTCCCCAGTGGAGCATTAAAGGGCTACTCCGCCCCTAGACATCTTATCCCCTATCCAAAGAATAGGGGATAAGATGTCTGATCGCGGGGGTCCCGCCACTGGGATCTCTCCTGCAGCACCCACTTGTCATCAGCTGCACGGAGCTCCATGTCTGATGACTCACGATACAGGGTCCGGAGTATAATGATGTCACAGTGCCGCCCCCTTGTGACATCCCACCTTGCCGAGAGATTGCTGGGGTCCCGAACGACGGAACCCCTGTGATCAGACATATTATCCCCTATGGCAAGAAAGAGAAAAATTGGAAAGCGCTCACCTCTATGCAGGTGCAGTCAGTTCTTCACTGTCTCCAGAATGAAAAGTCCAAAGATTCGCAGCAATGGTAAAAGCATTCATTTATTAAAGATCCATTTAAAATCCACAGGATACAAACAAGGTGCACACCGGCATGTTCCAGGTAAACCCCCCTCCCCCTGACTCGTTTTCACCCTAGCGGGCCTTAATCATAGAATCTATGATTAAGGCCTGATAATCATCTATGATTAAGGTTTGGTAGGGTGGAAACACGTCAGAGGGGGAGGTTTTTTACATGCCAGTATGCACCTTGTTTGTATCCTTTGGATTTTAAATGGATCTTTAATAAATGTATGGTTTTACCAGTGCTGTGAATCTTTGGACTTTTCATCTCATCCCCTATCTTTTGGATAGGGAATAAGATGTCTGGGGGCAGAGTACCAATTTAAGCATTGAATAAGCAGTTTGGAGCATGCCTCACAGCATTATAACCAAGGCTTCCTGACCTAACTAGAATAAACTTGCTCATTAGCAATTGGGAATCAGTTTAGGGAGATCCCTTAGACAAATACAGACGTGGACAAAAGTACTGGGACTCTTTGCTGAAGACAGAAAAACCCACAATGCTCCCTGAAATAACATAAAACTGAGAAAAGTGATAATATACAAACTTTTAGTCAGCACAAAGTGGGGCTTACTTAAAAGAATCTTAAATGTATGAGTATATGACAGTGTACCTGGAGTGAAGCTGCCACGAATTAGTAGATTACTGTGATGATAATGCCACCAAAATGTAGGATGCCGGTGATACTGTACGTGAATCAAGCAATGAAATGCTCTACAGTGCTGACGAGTAGTGTTATTTCTGGAAATACAAAAGACCGTGGTATAATATTGTACATGGTCTTCCTGTTTCCGAAACGCGTTGGAAAGTATTGTGGACCTCCGCAGCAGCAGTAGTGACGTCACCACTCACATCCAACATCACTGGATTTACCGTGAAGTGAGAGTTAACTCCACGGTTGAGACACCACCGGCCGGGGTGTTCTCCCGTTTTAACTCACAATATTCCTAAGACTCAGCTCCCTCCTGGACACTTCACCAGAGACATGCAACAAATCACACCGAAAACGCATAAGAACCGCAACAGAAACGCAAGTACATTTGACCATATTCAAATAGCCTGTGTTATTTTAACGCTCGTGTAGCATATGGCATTTTCATTATTATACCACGGTCTTTAGTATTTCCAGAAATCACACTACTCGTCAGCACTGTAGAGCATTTCATTGCTTGATTCACGTACTGTATCACCGGCATCCTGCATCTTGCCGTCATTATCATCACAGTAATCTACTAATTCGTGGCAGCTTCACTCCAGGTACACTGCCATATACTCATACATTTAAAGGGTACCTTTCATCAAAAAAACTTTTGATATATTATAGATTAATGTATGCAGAATAACTTTCCAATTGCATGTTATTAAAAAATATGCTTCTTTCTATTTAATTTTCCACTTTGAAAAAATGACCACTAGAGGTCTCCCTACCAGTCCTTTTTTTAAAATAGATTTCAGACTCATGCAGGAGTCCTGAATCTCAGACAGCAGCCGGAACACAAACTCAGCACTGCTCACTGCCAGGGAGCAGTGCTGAGCTTGTCTGTGTCTCGGCTGCAGTCTGAGATTTAGGACTCCAGCATGAGTCTGAAATCTGTAAAGAAGGACTGGTAGGGAGACCCCTAGTGGTCATTTTTTCAAAATGAAAAATTAAATAGAAAGAAGCATATTTTTTAGTAACATACTATTGGAAAGTTATTCTGCATACATTAATCTATAATATATCATAAGTTTTTTTGATGAAAGGTACCCTTTAATATTCTTTTAAGTAAGTCCCACTTAGCGCTGACTACAATCTCATATAATATATAGCACACTTGTATGTCTTTACGGGAGTACATACGTTTAGTCTAGCAGCACAAACGGCAGAACCCCACTTCCAATAAATAGCGCTACTGTCACTTCAGATCACAGACAATATACAAACTTTACTGAAAATTACCTGATGAAAACCAGACATTGCTTTTAATTGTGGTTTTAACAAAATATTTTGGAAAAACAAAATAATGAAACTGTCCTGGACAAAAATAATGATAGGAAATACTTTGACAAAAGAGACATGTATACTAAGGTGTGTCCTGCAATAAGTGTCACAGTTGTCTCCAAACAAATCAGTAGTGTTGAGCGGCATAGGCCATATTCGAATTCGCGATATTTCGCTAATATATGGACGAATATTCCAGGGGTGGACACAGACAGCATAGGGCCCCTGTGCAAAGAACGTGCCTGCCCCCCCCCCCCCCCCCCCCCATACATCAATTGTTCAGGTAGGAGATAAATATGAGATAGATAGATAGATATGAGATAGATAGATAGATATATAGATAGATAGATATATAGATAGATATGAGATAGATAGATATGAGATAGATAGATAGATAGATAGATAGATAGATGTGAGATGGATATAGATAGACAGATAGATATGAGATGGATATGAGATAGACAGATAGATATGAGATGGATGGATAGATAGATGTGAGATAGATAAATAGATGTGAGATAGATAGATAGATAGATATGAGATAGATAGATAGATAGATATAGATAGATAATATATAGATAGATATGAGATAGATAGATGATAGAGAGATGTGAGATAGATAGATATGAGATAGATAGATAGAAAGATATTAGATGGATAGCTAGATGATAGAGAGATGTGAGATAGATAGATATGAGATAGATAGATAGATAGATAGAAAGATATTAGATGGATAGATAGATGATAGATAGAGATAGATAGATATAAGATAGATACAGTAGATAGATATGATAGATACAGTAGATAGATAGACAGATATGATATAGATAGATAGATAGATGATAGAAAGGACATGGATATCTTTTTACCAACCAGGGTGCCTCCAGATGTTGCAAAACTAAAACAAACTACAACTCCTGGGCCTTTGGCTGTTGAGGTATGCTGGGAGTTGCAGTTTTGCAACAGCTGGAGGCACCCTGTGGGATGGATAGATCGATAGGTAGATAGATTGTGTTTTCCAACCAGGGTGTCTCCAGCTGTTGCAAAACTACAACTCCCAGCATGCCTGGACTGTAGTTTTGCAACAGCTGGATGCACCATGGTAGGAAAACACTGATCTATGCCCAGTCAATCTATCTCAGTGTTTACCAACCAGTGTGCCTCCAGCTGTTGCCAAACTACAACTCCCAGCATGCCCGGACAGTCTTTAGCTGTCCGGAAGTTGTAGTTTTGCAACAGCTGGAGGCTCCCTGGTTGGGAAACACTGCCTTAATGGATTAATGATAAATAAACAAGCAGTGTGTCCACATGTTGTGGCCCCAGTGGGGTCACTTTCCCTCTTCCGGGGTCCACAGGTCACCTACAGGTCACATTACAAGAATTTTTTTTTGAAAAATCGCGGCAAAAATGGTGCAGTTTTGCCGCGATTTTTCGAAATTGCGGAAAAAAACGCGCCATTTTTGCCGCAATTTTTCCCAAAAAATTGTTCTTGTAATGTGACCTGTAGGTGACCTGTGGACACCGGAAGAGGGAAAGTGACCCCACTGGGCTGCCACCCCCCAGCCCCAGGTTATACTGCTAGTGAGAAGAGAGGCAGGACAGGGGACATAACTTCCCCTCACAGCCGCTGTGCTCCTGGGAGGCCTGTCAGCTCTCGGCCTCCGACCTCTTCCTGTGCTGGGGGCGGAGCCATGAATCAGATACCTTCATCCCTGCGCTACTGCCTGTTTCCCTAATGATACAGGAGCAGCGCAGGGATTGTAAAAAAAAAATAAAAATAGCGCTTGTCTGAGTGGGGATCGGGACAACTGTCCTGGATCCTCACCAGCTGCACCTCTCTCTCAAGGGGGCCCTTGGCCAGTGCCTGAGGGCCCATGTGTAGTGGTGGGTCCCTGTGCAGCTGAACATGCTGCACATGTGATTTGTCCGCCCCTGGAATATTCGTCATATATTTGCTAAATTTGCATATTCGTAATATATGCGTTTTATTTGCGCATATGCGAAAATTAGCATATCCAAAAATTAGCATATGCGAAAATTCGCTCGCCAGTCTCACACAGTAGTATTAGAGCCTTCTTTACACCACACAAGCTGGAAGCAGAGAGGGATGATCACTGTGATGTGTACTGTAAAAAAAAACAAAAAACGAATATTCGTAATTACGAATATATAGTGCTGTATTCGCGAAAATTCGCATTGCGAATATTCGCGAGCAACACTACTAATCAGTCAGTTGCCTATTTACAGAGTGGAAAGTAGTCATTGTACTATTTGGTATCGTGGTGGGTACCACACTGATCATGGACCACAGAAAGCCACAGAGAGTATTGCCTCAGGAGATTAGAAAGAAAATCATAGACAAGCCAAAGTGGACTTAAAGGGGTACTCTGGCGCTAAGACATCTTATCCTCTATCCAAAGGATAGGGGATAAGATGCCTGATTGCGGGGGTCCCGCCGCTGGGGACCCCCGTGATCTTCCACACCGCACCCCGTTATAATCAGCCCACGGAGCGTGCTCGCTCCGGGTCTAATTACTGGCGATACAGCAGTCACGCCCCCTCCATAGGATTGCATTGAGGACGCGAAGCGTGATGTCACCCGGGGGCGGAGCCTTGACGTCACTATGCTCTGTCGCCATGAACGCCAGTAATCAGACCCGGAACAAGCACGCATTTTTTGGAAAACTACCACTGGAGTTTTTGAGCCAAAGCCAGAAGTGTGAAAGGAATAGGAAATATAAGAGGACTTGCCCTTCTCCTTCCTACAAATAGATGTAGGTGCAGAATTCTTCCCCTTTCTCTTGGGTGTTTGGTAAACTTTCACCACTAACACAACACAAACCGACATTTTGCTTGACATACTTTTTATGTTCTTAAAATTGTGTGTTTCCAGTCACTTACAGTTAACATGTTGCTGGATGGATAATGCACACAGAAATGTCACCATAGTGGAATGACAGGAGCAGTGATATCACAGTACAGGGAGAGTGCACACAAGAATGTGCAGAATGATGGGGTAATGTGCACAGTGATGTCACATCACAGAAATAATGCACACAGTAAAGTCACAGCAAGGAGGTTATCCAGGAATAGAAAAAACAGCTCATAGAATGGAATAGAATGGGACTGCAATACCTGGATAACCCCTTCATTGCAGACAAAAATGTCATAATCGTGGAATAGCACAGTAGAGATATATGAATGTAGGTGGGAATTTATTAAGGGATTTACACAGGACTTTTGGTGTATGTTTGTCGTGAAAAAGTCGCATATGCGACTTTAGTGTGACTTTTAGTGGTACGTCTGGCTGCACAATTTCTCACAATCCAGCTGTTTTACACAAGATCTGTTTTTTACTTAGCTGCAGGCAGGGATTTATTATTTGGTAAAAAGTCGCACGAAAATTGCAAACGGTCTAAAAAGTCGCAAATCTACCCAAAAAAAATTTGTCTTAGAAAAAGTCCTGCATCTAACAGCCGCTGCCCGCCCGCATCTATCACGCGCTGCCCGCATTTTTCACTGGCTGCCCACATATACCACCCGCCACCCGATGTTGGAAGACTACAAGTTCAGGCATGCCCTTACAGTGAGGACATGCTGGGATTTTGTCACGATTCGGCTACCAGGTAGTGGATCCTCTGTGTCAGCGAGGGATTGGCGTGGACCGTGCTAGTGGACCGGTTCTAAGAGGCTACTGGTTTTCACCAGAGCCCGCCGCAAAGCGGGATGGTCTTGCTGCGGCAGTAGCAACCAGGTCGTATCCACTAGCAACGGCTCTACCTCGCTGACTGCTGAGAAGGCGTGGGACAGAAGGACTAGGCAGAGGCAAGGTCAGACGTAGCAGAAGGTCGGGGGCAGGCGGCAAGGTTCGTAGTCAGGATGGGTAGCAGAAGTTCAGGTACACAGGCTTTGGACACACTAAACGCTTTCACTGCCACAAGGCAACAAGATCCGGCAAGGGAGTGCATGGGAGGAGGTCAGATAAAGGCAGGGAGCAGATGGAAGCCAATTAAGCTAATTGGGCCAGGCACCAATCATTGGTGCACTGGCCCTTTAAGTCTCAGAGAGCTGGCGCGCGCGCGCCCTAGAGAGCGGAGCCGCGCGCGCCAGCACATGACAGCAGGGGACCGGGACGGGTAAGTGACCTGGGATGCGATTCGCGAGCGGGCGCGTCCCGCTGTGCGAATCGCATCCCCAACGGCCATGACAGTGCAGCGCTCCCGGTCAGCGGGACTGACCGGGGCGCTGCAGGGAGAAAGACGCCGTGAGCGCTCCGGGGAGGAGCGGGGACCCGGAGCGCTAGGCGTAACAGTACCCCCCCCTTAGGTCTCCCCTTCTCTTTGTCCGGTAACTGCCTCCCCTGGGATGAGGACACCGGGAAAGAATGGAGGGTTTCCTCAACGGCAGGCAGTACAGCAGGAGTGGGAATGGGGAGGGAGGGCAGAGGGCGAGGCCTGGCACGGGGCAGTGTGACACCAGGACGGGGGCCATGGGGAGGCACAGAGGCTTGCCTGACGGGACTGGGAGGGGGGGAGAGGCACTTCCTATGGCAGGCAGAGTCCCAGTTCCTGATCTCCCCGGTGGTCCAATCAATGGTGGGGGAATGAAGCCGGAGCCAAGGCAGACCGAGGAGGACCTCAGAGGTACAGTTGGGGAGAATGAAGAACTCAATCCTCTCAAGGTGGGGTCCAATAGACATGAGGAGGGGCTCTGTGCGGTAACGCACGGTGCAGTCCAATCTGGCTCCGTTGACCGCAGAAATGTAGAGCGGCTTGACGAGACGGGTCACCGGGATGCTGAATTTATTAACAAACGACTCCAAAATAAAATTTCCAGAGGCACCGGAGTCCAAGCAGGCCACGGCTGAGAGGGAGGAGTTGGCTGAAGAAGAAATCCGCACGGGTACCGTGAGACGTGGAGGAGCAGACTTGGAACCAAGAGACGCCACACCCACGTGAGCTGGGTGCGTGCGTGCGTTTCCCAGGCGTGGAGGACGGATAGGGCAATCCAACAAGAAATGCTCGGTACTGGCACAGTAAAGACAGAGATTTTCTTCTCTACGGCGATTCCTCTCTTCCTGGGTCAGGCGAGACCGATCCACTTGCATGGCCTCCTCGGCGGGAGGCCCAGGCGAAGACTGCAAAGGATGCTGTGGGAGAGGTGCCCAGAGATCTAAATCTTTTTCCTGGCGGAGCTCTTGGTGTCGCTCAGAAAAACGCATGTCAATGCGGGTAGCCAAATGGATGAGTTCTTGGAGGTTGGCAGGAATCTCTCGTGCGGCCAGCACATCCTTGATGCGACTGGATAGGCCTTTTTTAAAGGTCGCGCAGAGAGCCTCATTATTCCAGGATAGTTCAGAAGCAAAAGTACGGAATTGTATGGCGTACTCGCCAACGGAAGAATTACCCTGGACCAGGTTCAACAGGGCAGTCTCGGCAGAAGAAGCTCGGGCTGGCTCCTCGAAGACACTCCGGAGTTCAGCGAAGAAGGCCTGGACTGTGGCTGTGGCAGGATCATTGCGGTCCCAGAGCGGTGTGGCCCAAGACAAGGCCTTTCCTGAAAGAAGGCTTACTACGAACGCCACCTTAGACCGTTCAGAAGGAAACAAGTCCGACAACATCTCCATATGCAGGGAACACTGAGACAAAAATCCACGGCAGAGTTTAGAGTCCCCATCAAATTTGTCCGGCAGGGACAAGCGGAGGTTAGGAGCGGCCACTCGCTGCGGAGGAGGTGCAGGAGCTGGCGGAGGAGATGGTTGCTGCTGTAGCAGAGGCAGAAGTTGCTGTAACATGGCAGTCAACTGCGACAGCTGCTGTCCTTGTTGGGCAATCTGCTGCGATTGCTGAGCGACCACCGTGGGAAGATCAGCGAGACTTGGCAGCGGCACCTCAGCGGGATCCATGGCCGGATCTACTGTCACGATTCGGCTACCAGGTAGTGGATCCTCTGTGTCAGCGAGGGATTGGCGTGGACCGTGCTAGTGGACCGGTTCTAAGAGGCTACTGGTTTTCACCAGAGCCCGCCGCAAAGCGGGATGGTCTTGCTGCGGCAGTAGCAACCAGGTCGTATCCACTAGCAACGGCTCTACCTCGCTGACTGCTGAGAAGGCGTGGGACAGAAGGACTAGGCAGAGGCAAGGTCAGACGTAGCAGAAGGTCGGGGGCAGGCGGCAAGGTTCGTAGTCAGGATGGGTAGCAGAAGTTCAGGTACACAGGCTTTGGACACACTAAACGCTTTCACTGGCACAAGGCAACAAGATCCGGCAAGGGAGTGCATGGGAGGAGGTCAGATAAAGGCAGGGAGCAGATGGAAGCCAATTAAGCTAATTGGGCCAGGCACCAATCATTGGTGCACTGGCCCTTTAAGTCTCAGAGAGCTGGCGCGCGCGCGCCCTAGAGAGCGGAGCCGCGCGCGCCAGCACATGACAGCAGGGGACCGGGACGGGTAAGTGACCTGGGATGCGATTCGCGAGCGGGCGCGTCCCGCTGTGCGAATCGCATCCCCAACGGCCATGACAGTGCAGCGCTCCCGGTCAGCGGGACTGACCGGGGCGCTGCAGGGAGAAAGACGCCGTGAGCGCTCCGGGGAGGAGCGGGGACCCGGAGCGCTAGGCGTAACAGATTTGTAGTCTTGCAGTAGCTAGCTGGCGGGTGTTAAATGTGAGCGAGCAGTCGGTGGTATAAGCGGGCGGCAGGTGGTATAAGCGGGCGGCGGGTGGTATATGGGGGGCCGTGTGGTGGTGGCATACTGTGGGCGTTGGGTATATGCGGGGGGAGCAGCGGGTGATAGATGCAGCTCCAGGCGGGGAATATGAAATTACAATGCTGTAGTGTTATATTCCTGTGAGCTGGCTGGGGAGCAGAGCGCTTGTCACCTGCGCGCACCACACAACTACAACTCCCAGCATGTCCTTACTGTAAGGATTTAGAGCACAAAAGTCACAGGGGAGAAGAGGTTTTGTTAAAAAGTGGTGTTCTAAGTGTGCTCTCCAGCTTTGCCATAGCAAATTTTATGAGTTTGGCAACAAGAGTGGACGTATGTTGGCCAGGGCACTTAGGGAACGGATGGTCAGATCTCATGTTCCCTGCCTCACGGTCCCGGGGGGGGGGGAGGGGACAGGCACACACTACCCCTGAAATAGCCGATGTTCCGCACTAATTACACAGACCTATACAACCTGCCCCCTGTTGCCCGATCTGGCTCTGGGCGGGACTCATTCCCTGTCACTGACCTTCCCAGTATGTCCCCCTCCATTGCGGAGGAGCTGAATGCTCTGTTTTTGCAGGCCCAACTTTTGAGAGTTATCTCCTCCTTGCCTGGAGGGAAGAGTCCCGGCCCGGATGGCTTTACGACAGGCTTTTATAAAGCATTCGGCAAACGCCTGGCCCCTATACTTTTAGCTGCGTTTAATGAAGTAGGCCCTGACGTACCCTTTCCCTCTCAATCCACATTGGCCCATGTCGCGGTCCTCCCTAAACCTATTTCACTTTTAAATGTGGACTTGAAAATTTTTGCTAAACTTATCGCTGATAGGCTTGGGGCTCATTTACCCGGGCTCATCCACCCCGACCAAGTGGGCTTTGTCCCGGGAAGGGAGGCTCGCGACAATACCCTTAAAACCCTGGATATCATACAGTATGCCCAATCCCGTAACATTCCTTTGATGATTCTTTCCCTCGACGCTGAAAAAGCGTTCAACCGGATATCCTGGTCCTCCCTCCGAGACACACTCCGTACTATTGGCCATGGTCCTGTCCTCTCCTCGAAAATCCTGTCTCTTTATCATTCCCCCTCCGCTCGATTAAAGATCAATGGCGCCCTCTCCCGGCCCTTTCACATCTCCAACCGTACTCGCCAGGGGTGCCCCTGTATGTCCTAATCATGGAATACCTGCTTTCCTCGATCCGCAGTAGCCTGGACATCTCAGGGGTTAGGATTGGTGGGTGCGAATGCAAATGTTCGGCTTTTGCTGACGATCTTCTAGTATACGTTACTAACCCCCATATCTCTCTCCCCTCCTTGATGTCCGTGCTATCCGGTTTTGGGGACTGGTCCAACTTTAAAATTAATGTGTCCAAATCGGAAGCGTTAAATGTGTCTCTCCCGCAGCCCCTAGCCGATACCATACGCACTAACTTCCCTTATGCTTGGCCCTCCCCTGGTATTACCTATTTAGGGACAACGATCACGGCCGATCTCTCCCGTCTTTACCAATGTAATTTTGCACCCTTACTCACTCAATTCTCAGCTCACTAGGATGGGTGGCATGGTAAAACCCTTTCCTGGTTCGGTAGGGTCAATGCCGTCAAAAGGACACTCTTGCCGAAGTTATTGTATTTGCTCCAGACCATACCGATTGCCCTCCCAGCCTCATTTTGGCGAACCTTGCAAGGTAGGTTAGGTGCCTTCATTTGGGCGTCCGGGCATTCGCGCCTTAGTCGGGCGGTACTGTTTCGCCCCAAGGAGGCGGGGGGAGTGGGCCTTCCTGATTGTCGCCTTTACTACATGGCAGCTATGCATGTACGTCTACTGGACCTGCTGCACAACTCTGCCACCAAACTGTGGGTATGATTAACACGGGACGTCTCTCCTACAGACCTCTCTGGGCTTCCATGGCTTTGGCCCCCTCCTCCCTCCACCTTGACTAAGTTGTCATTTACTTCTGTGCAGACACTCTCCGTGCTGGGTAGGTCTGGGTCCCGAGACTCCTTGATCGATCGGGCGGGCCCACTACTGCCCATTACTGGGAATCCTGCCTTTCCCCCTGGGTTGTCATCGGGCACATTTCTGGGGGGTGCGAGGCACTCTTCACTGAGGTTTCATCACGTGCTTTCATCTTCAGATATGCTGCCCCTCCCCGCCCTGTGTCCAGGCCAAGAGTCGTGGCCCTTTTGACTATATCCAATTAGAGCATTTCTATGCTTCTATTAAATGTTCCTCCCACTTGCATTGTGCTTTGTCCCCCTTTGAGACGCTCTGCCTCACACCACCGTTGCCACCTCACACTATAGGCTTCCTCTATCACCTGTTGTTGGCTGGCCACACTTCCTCCCTGCCCCCTTTTTGCGCAGCATAGGAAACAGAGCTTGGGAAATACTTTACCCCCGCACAGTGGTCGAAATGCTTTCACCTCACTCACAAATCGGTTGTTGCCAATAAGGGACAAGAGACCAATTATAAAATTCTGTCTCGCTGGTGTAGGACCCCCGTCCAGCTCCACCGGTGGTACCCTGCGGTATCGTCCGACTGCTGGCGTTGTGGAACTGTACAGGGCACTATGCTGCACATTTGGTGGGATTGTCCTGCATTGAAGCAGTTTTGGTCGGATGCCTTGCGTACTGTTGGGGTGGTTACTGGGATTTCTGTTCCCAGCTCACCTGAGGCGGCCTTATTGTTTCAATTCCCCATGTCTTCTACTTCTTTTCGTAAATCCCTACTGAGTCATATGCTTCAAGCAGCCAAAACGGTCATTCCCCGTGGGTGGCGTTCACCAATGCCCCCGACGGTTTGCGAGTGGGTGATGGAAATCGCGAACACGCAACGCATGGAGGAGCTTATGGCACTGACTCCTGCGGAGGATGAACGTTATACTAAAACTTGGTTTGATTGGCTCACTTTCCAGGAGTCCTCGGGCTACCGGGCTCTTCTGGACACTGCACCCCCTGCGGCCTCCTAGTGTCCTGCCCTCTCCTTTATCCCCCTTTTCCTGTCTCTCTCCCTCCCTCTTCCTCGTTCCCTGCGGTTTCTCCTGTTTCTGGCTTCCCCCCTACCCTCTCAGCCCCACCCCCACCCCCACCCTCTCCCCTCCCTTCTTCTTGCTTTCCCTTCTAGGTGTTTCTCCATCCAACTCATACACTTTTCACCCCTCTTTGTAGGCGATTTACTTGTTGTCTTTATTATCATTTTCTTGTTCTCATCATCAGCCTTAGCATATGGTATCTTGTCGTGCACAAGGTTTCACTTGCCTTTATTGCCTTATTATAATGTTCTGGTGCTCATATCGTATGGTCATGACCTGTACTGAATGTTTCTGCTTCTGTTTTTTTTCTGCCTGATACCATTTTTTCTTATTATTTTTGTTATTTCTGTTTATGCAAAAATAAAATGTTTTGAATCAAAAAGTGGTGTTCTGAAGTCATTTCTTGTTTTTTGTTTACATATGCCAAATTTATCAACCCCCTGAGATAGTATGATAAATGTGTCACACGTAGGAAACACTTACACCACAGAAAACAGTGTACGTAAGTTGTGTACATAAGCACAGCTTGATGAATTCCCCCCGTAGTGTTTAAAATGGTATTCCCATCTGAAAAAGTTATCCTCTATCCACAGGATAGGGGCTAAAAAGCTATTCAGTAGGGGTCCGACCACTGTGACCCCCACAATCCTGAAAATGGAGCTAAAATTGTCCCCCGAATGAATACAGACACTGCGCATGTGCGACTAGTTCTCTCTTTCGTGCCACCAAACATTGCCAAGACACTGTGCAGTGGCTCCATAGAGAATGAATGGGGAACTGGTTACATACAGTGCGCTCTGTTCATCCGGAGACAATTTTGTCCCTGTTTTTAGGATTGTTTGGGTACCAGCCGTCGGACCTCATCAATCAGCTTGTTATCTCCTATCATGTTTGTTGGGGGGTGGGGTAACTTCTTCAGATGGGAATAATCTTTTTAGGCAGCAATGCTTATCAGTGGCAATACAGGACCTGATGGAGCATGACATGATTTTAACATTCATATCAAACACAACATTAGAAGCATTCAGAGATGTATTCTTACTAAAGGTATCACACTTTCTCACAACTTGTGTACTGAGTGTAATATGGCTGTGTTTATACCATATAAAACACATTAATGTTAAATAGTAGAAATTCACTTTAATGTATTGTATTGGTTTTTGCATAAGGAAATAGAACAGATGAAGACCGAACTGTACTGTATATTAATAACATTTCTATTGTATTAGATACCAGGGAAACCTCATCCGACATTTAGCTATTTCCTTTTAATTATAAGTCAGTAATGGATGCAATTCCTTTCCGAGCCATGTGAAATGTCCAGCGGCTGTTTGGTTTTTTACTGTCAGTTTTTACAATTAGTCCTGTCATCTGCCAAAACAAAGGCGCAAACCTGGCAAGTTCAATCTCATCTAGAACTGGATGAAACACCCACAATCTGAAGAGAAAGTGTGATATCGCTTTATAAGGTGAAAAGTTCATACAAGTGATAAAGGATGTAATAGACAATGGTGTAAATATGGAAAGTCTATCTCCAGCCTAAAACTCATGTTGAAGTAAAACTCAGAATATAAGGGAAATCCTCGGGCTAACTCACCTACTTGCTCCAGCACCCCATTATCTCTGAGAATTTGGTCAGAACTTTCCTGTTCCTATAGAGTCTCACTGATTGGTCGAGCATCATCCACATCATGTGAACATAGCCTAAGAGAATCCTTAGATTACTAGACATTTTAGCATTTATTTATCTAAGCCCCCTTGTTATATAACAATAGATGATTTGTAGCCACAAAACCAGGGAGGTATAACAGAGAGTATTGGGGGGACATCATCTTCTAAATATATATTACAAAGAAGCATCTATTAGTAAGCAGTGTTGGCCGCGAATATTCGCATTTCAAATTTTTTTACGCGAATATCGCACATTCGTGAATATTGCGAATATATTCGCTATACATATTTGAAATAATGAATACTCACTTTTTCCGCATATTCGCATGTGTGAATATTCGCATATTCCTTGTCAGAGGTTATCAACAACATCCCTAGCAAACAATAGTAAAGTTGCCCATCCCCTCACTGTTTTCTTCCTCAAATTCGCGAATATAAGACGAATATGGGCAATGCCATTCATCACTATTAGTAAGTGCTGTAATATATTCAAATTTTATTGTAACTGTTGAACACTTTGAGTTTTATCAGCATGAGTGTAGAAAAGAAACATAGTGCAAGGTACTATATTAGAAAGTGCCCCCCCCCCCCCCCACTTCAACCCTGTGCAGCCACTGTAGGGATAGTCAATTGAGATAAATCACTAAGGGGGACATTTATCAAAACCTGTGCAGAGGAAGAATGGTGCAGTTGCCCATAGCAACCAATCAGAGCGCTTCTTTCATTTTTAAAGAGGCCTGTGAAAATGAAAGAAGCGATCTGATTGGTTGCCATGGGCAACTGCACCACTCTTCTTCTACACAGGTTTTGATAAATCTCCCCCTAAGTGCTCATACACCTAAGACTAAAGTCATCCGAACTGGTGTCCTTCCATTGCTGAAGTGTAAAGAAACAGTTGGCCATTTAAATAATAAGGACCCCAGTTAGGAATCCAGTTCATTCCAGTTTGGATTGGTGTACATTTTATCACACTGCACATTACGTATGCCTCTTATTTCTTTAATTTTGCTTTGTAACTATTAAAGGAGTATTTCAACTTACATCGTATATTCCCCATACAAGCTATGGCATGATGGGCCTCTGTTTTGAATAGAATGGTGAGTTGCTTATGGGTGCTCTAACTCAGCTGTCTCCGAGACTCACATAGACAATGTATGGAGTGGTGATGCACATTTAAAACTTGCCACTCCATTCAAAACAAAAGTTCAAGGCCCCTTTTTCAAGATCGCCGAGGGTCCCAACAGTCAGGACACCCATGACCTGACACTTATCTCCTATCCTGTGGATGGGGCATATGGTATGTAACTCAGAATACACCTTTAACCCCTTCCCGCAGAATGTCATATATAAACGCCGGGTTGTGCAGTGCGTTCGCGCATCCCGGCATTTATAAATGACATGCAGTTAACTTCTGCTTCACCCCCAGGACCATCAATTGATGGTCCTGTTCAGCGATCTGGGGTGAAAGTTCAGATCCCCCGCACTGCCCGCCCCTGGAAGTCGGGCAGAACGGGGGACGAAGGCTGCAGGGGCTCGCGGGGACCTGCGGCACACGGGGGGAACACGTGGGGACCGGCGGACTTACCTGGAGCAGCGGCAGGACCGAGGAGCAGCACGGGACCGGCCACGTGGACGAGCAGCGACGGGTAAGTATGTAGTCCTCAGAGGCAGCAGTGAAGATCTTCACTGCTGCTTCTAGGAGTCTGAAAACTACAACTCCCAGCATGCCTAGACAGCCTTTGGCTGTCTGGGCATGCTGGGAGTTGTAGTTTTGCAACATCTGGAGGGCCCCAGTTTGGAGACCATTGTATAATGGTCTCCAATCTGTGCTCTTCCAGCTGTTGCAAAACTACAACTCCCAGCATGCACTGACTGTCCAGGCATGCTGGGAGTTTTAGTTAAGCAACATCTGGCCCTTCAGATGTTGCCGAACTACAACTCCCAGCATGCCCTTCAGCTGTCTGGGCATGCTGGGAGTTGTAGTTTTGCAACAGCTGGAGACACACTGGTTGGGAAACATTGTTTCTAACTCAGTGTTTCCTAACCTGTGTGCCTCCAGCTGTTGCAAAACTATAACTCCCAGCATGCACTAAAAGACCATGCATGCTGGGAGTTGTAGTTTTGCAACATCTGGAGGGCCCCAGTTTGGAGACCATTGTATAATGGTCTCCAATCTGTGCTCTTCCAGCTGTTGCAAAACTACAACTCCCAGTATGCACTGACTGTCCAGGCATGCTGGGAGTTTTAGTTCAGCAACATCTGGCCCTTCAGATGTTGCCGAACTACAACTCCCAGCATGCCCTTCAGCTGTCTGGGCATGCTGGGAGTTGTAGTTTTGCAACAACTGGAGACACACTGGTTGGGAAACACTGTCTGTTTCTAACTCAGTGTTTCCTAACCTGTGTGCCTCCAGCTGTTGCAAAACTATGACTCCCAGCATGCACTAACAGACCATGCATGCTGGGAGTTGTGGTTTTGCAACAGCTGATGCAAGCCCCCCCCCCCCCCGCCCCGCCACCCCCGTGAATGTACAGGGTACATTCACATGGGCGAGGCTTTTACAGTGGGTTTCTCGCATCTTGAGATGCAGCAAATTTTGCGCTGGGAAACTCGCTGTAACCCCCCGCCCATGTGACTGTACCCTAAAAACACTACACTACACTAACACAAAATAAAATAAAAAGTTAAAAACACTACATATACACATACCCCTACACAGCCCCCCTCCCCCAATAAGAACGTCCGGTACACCACTGTTTCCAAAGCAGAGCCTCCAGCTGTTGAAAAACAACAACTCCCAGTATTGTCGGACAGCCGTTGACTGTCCAGGCATGCTGGGAGTTTTGCAACAGCTGGAGGCACCCTGTTTGGGAATCACTGGCGTAGAATACCCCTATGTCCACCCCTATGCAAATCCCTAATTTAGGCCTCAAATGCACATGGCGCTCTCACTTTGGAGCCCTGTCGTATTTCAGGGCAACAGTTTAGGGCGACATATGGGGTATCGCCGCACTCAGGAGAAATTGCGTTACAAGGTTTGGGGGGCTTTTTCTTCTTTAACCCTTCATGAAAAGGAAATGTTGGGGTCTACACCAGAATGTTAGTGTAAAAATTTTTATTTTTTACACTAACATGCTGATGTTGCCCTATACTTTACATTTTCACAAGAGGTAAAAGGGAAAAAAGCCCCCCAAAATTTGTAACGCAATTTCTCCCGACTACAGATATACCCCATATGTGAGCGCAAAGTGCTCTGGGGGCGCACAACAAGGCCCAGAAGGGAGAGCGCACCATGTACATTTGAGGTGATTTGCACAGGGGTGGCTGATTGTTACAGCGGTTTTGACAAACGCAAAAAAAAAAAAAAAAACACATGTGACCCCATTTCGGAAACGACACCCCTCACGGAATGTAATGAGGGGTGCAGTGAGAATTTACCCCCCACAGGTGTCTGACGGATCTTTGGAACAGTGGTCCATGAAAATGAAAACTTGTACAGCCCACTGTTCCAAAGATCTGTCAGACACCAGTGGGGGGCAAATGCTCACTGTACCCCTTGTTACGTTCCTCAAGGGGTCTAGTTTCCAAAATGGTATGGCATGTGGGTATTTTTTGCTGTTCTGGCACCATAGAGGCTTCCTAAATGCGACATGCTCCCCGAGCAAAATTTGCTCTCAAAAAGCCAAATATGACTCCTTCTCTTCTGAGCATTGTAGTTCGCCCATAGTGCACTTCAGGTCAACTTATGGGGTACCTCCATACTCAGAAGAGATGGGGTTACAAATTTTGGGGGGTATTTTCTGCTATTAACCCTTGCAAAAAGGTGAAATTAGGGTGGAAACACACATTTTAGTGGAATTTTTTTTTTTTTTTTTTTACATATGCAAAAGTAGTGAAACACCTGTGGGGTAATAAGGCTCACTTTATTCCTTATTACATTCCTCAAGGGGTCTAGTTTCCAAAATGGTATGCCATGTGTTTTTTTTTTGCTGTTCTGGCACCATAGGGGCTTCCTAAATGTGACATGCCCCCCGAGCAAAATTTGCTCTCAAAAAGCCAAATATGACTCCTTCTCTTCTGAGCATTGTAGTTCGCCCATAGTGCACTTCAGGTCAACTTATGGGGTACCTCCATACTCAGAAGAGAAGGGGTTACAAATATTTGGGGGTATTTCCTGCTATTAACCCTTGGAAAAATGTGAAATTTGGGGGGAAACACACATTTTAGTGAAAAAAATATATTTTTTTTTACATATGCAAAAGTTGTGAAACACCTGTGGGGTATTAAGGCTCACTTTATTCCTTGTTATGTTCCTCAAGGGGTCTAGTTTCCAAAATGGTATGCCATGTGTTTTTTTTTTGCTGTTCTGGTACCATAAGGGCTTCCTAAATGCAACATGCCCCCCAAAAACCATTTCAGAAAAACGTACTCTCCAAAATCCCCTTATCGCTCTTTCCTTTCTGAGCCCTCTACTGCGCCCGCCGAACACTTTACATAGACATATGAGGTATGTGCTTACTCGAGAGAAATCAGGCTACAAATATAAGTATACATTTTTTCCTTTTACCCCTTGTAAAAATTTAAAAATTGGGTCTACAAGAACATGCGAGTGTAAAAAATGAAGATTGTGAATTTTCTACTTCACTTTGCTTCTATTCCTGTGAAACACCTAAAGGGTTAAAATGATGACTGAATGTCATTTTGAATACTTTGGGGGGTGCAGTTTTTATAATGGGGTCTTTTGTGGGGTATTTCTAATAAGAAGACCCTTCAAATCCACTTCAAACCTGAACTGGTCCCTGAAAAATAGTGAGTTTGAAAATTTTGTGAAAAATTGGAAAATTGCTGCTGAACTTTGAAGCCCTCTGGTGTCTTCCAAAAGTAAAAACTCGTCACTTTTATGATGCAGACATAAAGTAGACATATTGTATATGTGAATAAAAATTTTTTTTATTTGTAATATACATTTTCCTTACAAGCAGAGAGCTTCAACGTTAGAAAAATGCAAAATTTTCAAATTTTTCATCAAATTTTAGGATTTTTCACAAGGAAAGGATGCAAGTTACCACAAAAATTTACCACCATGTTAAAGTAGAATATGTCACGAAAAAACAATCTCGGAATCAGAATGATAACTAAAAGCATTCCAGAGTTATTAATGTTTAAAGTGACAGTGGTCAGATGTGCAAAAAACGCTCTGGTCCTTAAGGCCAAAATGGGCTTGGTCCTGAAGGGGTTAAGCACTGTGCTTTTACATATTAAAGCTAAAATATTTAATAGTTAAATTTATTTTGAACATCTAGTTACCTGAGTATAAGTTGTGGTTTGTCCTTTCTACCTATTGACTGCGAGAGTGCAGTTTGTACTAATGAGCATGTTGAGTAGGTTGGGATGTTTTGGATTGGTAAGTAGTGGCAGTTTTAGTAATCCTGGTTGTGTGGCTTATTTGTGCTATGTGTTATGCTCAATTTGTAGCCTGAGTAAGAAGCAAGAATGTGGATGAGCTGTAGAGTACTGTTTACAGTTAAAGCAGTATTTCAGTGTCAGCAAAAATTCATATATTGCTACGGCTATAGGAAAAGAAGAAAAATCTCCACTTACCTACAAGAGATGAGCGAATTTTGGAAAATTCAGTTCGATACGAATTTATTTGCGGCAAATCTATATTAAAAACGGCTATTTCTGGCCTACAGAGAGCTTCAATAGGGGTGTAGAACACTTTGCTGTGTTCTAACACGCATATGGAGTGTGCTGGGGAATTGAAATAACACTGTTGTTCAGTATGACATGCAGATTACAGGCATCGCTTTTAGAATCAATGACATAGCCTGGAGGTGGCATCAGGATGAGGAGTATGAGGAGACCATATAGTGGCTGAATAACACAGCGTGGAGGTGTTGGCAGCATGAGGAGACCATATAGTGGCTGAATGACACAGCGTGGAGGTGTTGGCAGCATGAGGAGACCATACAGTGGCTGAATGACACAGCTTGGATGAGGCTGAAGCATAAGATGACCATATAGTGGTTGAATGACAGTGTGGAGGTGTTGGCAGCATGAGGAGACCATATAGTGGCTGAATGACACAGCCTGGAGCTGGCAGCAGCAGGAGTAGACACTAGGGCTTCACAATCCCTAACATTAAAAGATGAATTTTGACATTTAAATTGAAGGTTTATGGTAGCTAGTGCTACCATAAAAAATTTTTAGGCCAAGACCAAGCAGCATCAGTAAACCATATATTGCCTGAATGACACAGCCTGGAGTTGGCTGAAGCATGAGGAGACCATATAGTGTCTGCATGGCACAGCCTGGAGTTGGCAGCAGCATGAGTAGACACTAGGGCTTCACAATCCCTAAGATTGAAAGATGAATTCTGAAATTTAAATTCAATATTTAGGGTAGTTAGTGCTACCATAACAAATTTTTTAGGGCAAGACTCAGGGCCAGCAGCATCAGTAAAACATATATTGTCTGAATGACACAGCTTGGGGTTGGCTGAAGCATGAGGAGACCATATAGTGTCTGAATAGCACAGCCTGGAGTTGGCAGCAGATGAGGAGACAATAGGGCCTCACAATCTCTAAGAATAAAAGATGAATTTTGAAATTTTCATTGAAGATGTACGGTATCTAGTGCTACCATAAACATACATAGGCAATAGGCCCAGCAGCATCACTAAACCATGTAGTTGCTGAATGACACAGACTGGAGTTGGCTGAAGCATCAGTAACCCATATATTGGATGAATGGCACAGCCTGGAGGTGGCTGAAACATCAGTAAAACATCTATTGGATGAATGGGTTGACCTGGAGGTGGCTGAAACATGAGGATACCATATAGTGTCTGAACGGCACAGCCTGGAGTTGGCAGAAGCATGAGGAGACCATTGAAATTTAAGATTTCTAAATTTAAATTTAAGATTTTGAAATTGAAATTGAGGATTTTGAAATTGAAATTTTAACTCCCAAGTTTTAGTGTCCAAGGCCCCGGCATGTGGGTACAAAGGATCAAATGTAACAATGAGTCACATGTCACATGGCAGCACAATGACAGAGCCTTGAGGTGGCATGAGTGTGAGTAGACCATATAGTGGCTGAATGACTGCCTGGAGTTTGTGGCAGCATAGGGAGACCATATAGTTTCTGAATGGCACAGCCTGGAGGTGGCTGAAGCATTAGGAGACCATATAGTGGCTGAATGCCACAGCCTGGAGGTGGCTGAAGCATGAGGAGGACCATATAGTGTCTGAATGGCACAGCCTGGAGGTGGCATCAGTTGTCCGGAAAGTGACCCTAATGCAAGGAATTTCTGAAACTGGGGACCAGCACCTTAATTATGTTTTGCAGTATCCATGGCAGCACAATGAGAGAGCCTGGAGGGGGTAGCATCAGTATGAGGAGACAATAGAGCAGCACAGTTAAAGAGCCTGGAGGTGGCAGCATCAGCAGGAGGAGACCATATGGCAGCACAATGACAGAGCCTGGAGGTGGTAGCATCAGCAGGAGGAGACCATATGGGGGCACAATGACAGAGCATGTGTCACGATTCGGCTTACGGGTTGTGGATCCGCTGTGTCAGCGAGGGATTGGCGTGGACCGTGCTAGTGGACCGGTTCTAAGAGGCTACTGGTATTCACCAGAGCCCGCCGCAAAGCGGGATGGTCTTGCTGCGGCAGTAGCAACCAGGTCGTATCCACTAGCAACGGCTCAACCTCGCTGACTGCTGAGAAGGCGTGGGACAGAAGGACTAGGCAGAGGCAAGGTCAGACGTAGCAGAAGGTCGGGGGCAGGCGGCAAGGTTCGTAGTCAGGATGGATAGCAGAAGTTCAGGTACACAGGCTTTGGACACACTAAACGCTTTCACTGGCACAAGGCAACAAGATCCGGCAAGGAAGTGCAAGGGAGGAGATTAGATATAGCCAGGGAGCAGGTGGAAGCCAATTAAGCTAATTGGGCCAGGCACCAATCATTGGTGCACTGGCCCTTTAAGTCTCAGAGAGCTGGCGCGCGCGCGCCCTAGAGAGCGGAGCCGCGCGCGCCAGCACATGACAGCAGGGGACCGGGACGGGTAAGTGACCTGGGATGCGATTTGCGAGCGGGCGCGTCCCGCTGTGCGAATCGCATCCCCGACTGCCATGACAGTGCAGCGCTCCCGGTCAGCGGGACTGACCGGGGCGCTGCAGGGAAAGAGACGCCGTGAGCGCTCCGGGGAGGAGCGGGGACCCGGAGCGCTAGGCGTAACAGTACCCCCCCCCTTAGGTCTCCCCTTTTTTTTGTCCGGTAACTGCCTCCCCTGGGATGAGGACACCGGGAAAGAATGGAGGGTTTCCTCAACGGCAGGCAGTACAGCAGGAGTCGGAATGGGGAGGGAGGGCAGAGGGTGAAGCTTGGCACGGGGCAGGGTGACACAAGGACGGGGGCCATGAGGAGGCACTGAGGTTTGCCTGACGGGACTGGGAGGGGGGGAGAGGCACTTCCTATGGCAGGCAGAGTCCCAGTTCTTGATCTCCCCGGTGGTCCAATCAAGGGTGGGGGAATGAAGCCGGAGCCATGGCAGACCAAGGAGGACCTCAGAGGTACAGTTGGGTAGGACGAAGAGCTCAATCACTTCGCGATGGGGTCCGATACACATCAGGAGAGGTTCTGTGCGGTAACGCACAGTGCAATCCAGTCTGGCTCCATTGACCGCGGAAATGTAGAGCGGCTTGACAAGACGGGTCACCGGGATGCGGAATTTATTCACAAAAGACTCCAAAATAAAATTCCCGGAGGCACCAGAGTCCAAGCAGGCTACGGCTGAGAGGGAGGAGTTGGCTGAAGGAGAAATCCGCACGGGCACCGTGAGACGTGGAGAAGCAGACTTAGAACCAAGAGACGCCACACCCACGTGAGCTGGGTGTGTGCGTGCGTTTCCCAGACGTGGAGGACGAATAGGGCAATCCACCAAGAAGTGCTCGGTACTGGCACAGTACAGACAGAGATTTTCTTCCCTACGGCGATTCCTCTCTTCCTGGGTCAGGCGAGACCGATCCACTTGCATGGCCTCCTCGGCGGGAGGCCCAGGCGTAGACTGCAAAGGATGCTGTGGGAGAGGTGTCCAGAGATCTAAGTCTTTTTCCTGGCGGAGCTCTTGGTGTCGCTCAGAAAAACGCATGTCAATGCGGGTAGCCAAATGGATGAGTTCTTGGAGGTTGGCAGGAATCTCTCGTGCGGCCAGCACATCCTTGATGCGACTGGATAGGCCTTTTTTAAAGGTCGCGCAGAGAGCCTCGTTATTCCATGATAACTCGGAAGCAAGAGTACGAAATTGGATGGCGTACTCGCCCACTGAAGAATTACCCTGGACCAGGTTCAACAGGGCAGTCTCGGCAGAAGAAGCTCGGGCTGGCTCCTCGAAGACACTCCGGACTTCAGCGAAGAAGGCCTGGACTGTGGCTGTGGCAGGATCATTGCAGTCCCAGAGCGGTGTGGCCCAAGACAAGGCCTTTCCTGAAAGAAGGCTTACTACGAACGCCACCTTAGACCGTTCTGTAGGAAACAAGTCCGACAACATCTCCATATGCAGGGAACACTGAGACAAAAATCCACGGCAGAGTTTAGAGTCCCCATCAAATTTGTCCGGCAGGGACAAGCGGAGGCTAGGAGCGGCCACTCGCTGCGGAGGAGGTGCAGGAGCTGGCGGAGGAGATGGTTGCTGCTGTAGCAGAGGCAGAAGTTGCTGTAACGTGGCGGTCAACTGCGACAGCTGCTGTCCTTGTTGGGCAATTTGCTGCGATTGCTGAGCGACCACCGTGGTAAGGTCAGCGAGACTTGGCAGCGGCACCTCAGCGGGATCCATGGCCGGATCTACTGTCACGATTCGGCTTACGGGTTGTGGATCCGCTGTGTCAGCGAGGGATTGGCGTGGACCGTGCTAGTGGACCGGTTCTAAGAGGCTACTGGTATTCACCAGAGCCCGCCGCAAAGCGGGATGGTCTTGCTGCGGCAGTAGCAACCAGGTCGTATCCACTAGCAACGGCTCAACCTCGCTGACTGCTGAGAAGGCGTGGGACAGAAGGACTAGGCAGAGGCAAGGTCAGACGTAGCAGAAGGTCGGGGGCAGGCGGCAAGGTTCGTAGTCAGGATGGATAGCAGAAGTTCTGGTACACAGGCTTTGGACACACTAAACGCTTTCACTGGCACAAGGCAACAAGATCCGGCAAGGAAGTGCAAGGGAGGAGATTAGATATAGCCAGGGAGCAGGTGGAAGCCAATTAAGCTAATTGGGCCAGGCACCAATCATTGGTGCACTGGCCCTTTAAGTCTCAGAGAGCTGGCGCGCGCGCGCCCTAGAGAGCGGAGCCGCGCGCGCCAGCACATGACAGCAGGGGACCGGGACGGGTAAGTGACCTGGGATGCGATTCGCGAGCGGGCGCGTCCCGCTGTGCGAATCGCATCCCCGACGGCCATGACAGTGCAGCGCTCCCGGTCAGCGGGACTGACCGGGGCGCTGCAGGGAAAGAGACGCCGTGAGCGCTCCGGGGAGGAGCGGGGACCCGGAGCGCTAGGCGTAACAGCGTGGAGGTGGTAGCATTAGCATGAGGAGACCATAGAGCAGCAGAATGAGAGAGCCTGGAGGTGGTAGCATTAGCATGGGGAGACCATAAAGCAGCACAATGACAGAGCCTGGAGGTGGTAGCATTAGCATGAGGAAACCATAGAGCAGAACAATGACAGAGCCTGAAGTTGGCAGTAGCAGCATAAGGGCCATGCCAACTGAGGGTTGAGTCTGAGGAACCCCCCGACTGTTGACTGGGGGTGTCGGATGTCACTTGGGATGAAGTGGATGACTGAGTGAACTGATCAATCACAGCTGCTGGGTTGCTAGTCGCGACATGACTGCCAGCTGACACCCAGAGCTCAGTTATCCAGGAAAAAACTTTTTTTTATATATCAACTGGCTCCAGAAAGTTAAACAGATTTGTAAATTATTTCTATTAAAAAATCTTAATCCTTTCAGTACTTATGAGTTGCTGAAGTTGAGTTGTTCTTTTCTGTCTAAGTGCTCTCTGATGACACGTGTCTCGGGAACCACCCAGTTTAGAAGCAAATCCCCATAGCAAACCTCTTCTACTCTGTGCAGTTCCTGAGACAAGCAGAGATGTCAGCAGAGAGCACTGTTGCCAGACAGAAAACAACAACTCAACTTCAGCAGCTGATAATTATTGAAAGGATTAAGATTTTTTAATAAAAGTCATTTACAAATCTGTTTAACTTTCTGGAGCCAGTTGATATAAAAAAAAGTTTTTTCTCTGACGGCCCCGAACAGCCAGAGCCTGCAGGGGTGAGGTGGCACTGGTGCCACCTCACGATCGCCCTGATTCGTCGGCCGGATTACTGGCCGACCAATCAGGGCGCCTGCTGCGAGTGTCACTCCCGCACCCACTCCGCCCCTCTTCCGGAGGACGTGAGCGGGTGCAGGAAGACGACCCCCGGTGCTGGGGACCCCGATCCCCGGCGTCCATGTTGGGATTGGGGCCCCAGGAGCAACGGAAGCAACGAGGGACTGCCCTGCGACTGAGCAGCAGCAGGAGGTGAGTTACAGCCTCCTGCTGTTGCTTAGCAACAGCTCCCAGCATGCAAAAAGGGCATGCTGGGAGCTGTAGTTATGCAACAGCAGGAGGCAGACCACCACAACTCCCAGCATTCCCTTATGGGCATGCTGGGACTTATGGTTTTGCAACAGATGGAGGCACATTTTCTCTATGGAAAAGTGTACCTTCAGCTGTTGTATGACTACAACTCCCAGCTTGCACAAACAGCTAAAGTGCATGCTGGGAGTTGTAGTGGTGCATCTGCTGGTTGCATAACTACAACTCCCAGCATGCCCATTGGCTGTCGGTGACTGCTGAGAGTTGTAGTTTTGCAACAGCTGAAGGCACACTGGTTGTGAAACTCAGTTTTTTTTTTACCTAACTCAGTGTTTCATGACCGGTGTGCCTCCAGCGGTTGCAAACTACAACTCCCAGCAGTCACCTTACACCATGCATCATACATGCTGGGAGTTGTAGTTGTGCAACAGCTGGAGGCACACTGGTTTTGAAACACTGAGTAAGGTCACAAACTCAGTGATACATAACCAGTGTGCCTACAGTTGTTGCAAAACTAAAACTCTCAGCTTGTACAGTCTGTCAGTGCATGCTGGGAGTTGTAGTTTTGCAACAGCTGGATGTCCCCCCCCCCCATATGAACGTACAGGGTACACTCACATGGACGGAGGCTTACAGTAAGTATCAGGCTGCAAGTTTGAGCTGCGGCAAATTTTCTGCAACAGCTCAAACTTCCAGCGAGAAACTACTGTGAACCCCCGCCCGTGCGACTGTACCCTAAAAACACTACACTACACTAACAAAAAATTAAGTAAAAAGTAAAAAACACTACATATACACATATCCCTACACAGCCCCCCTCCCCTCCCCAATAAAAATGAAAAACGTCTGGTACGCCACGGTTTCCAAAACAGAGCCTCCAGCTGTTGCAAAACAACTACTCCCAGTATTGCCAGACAGCCACTGACTGTCCAGGCAAAATAATAACTCCCAGTATTGCCGTACAGCCATTGACTGTCCAGGCATGCTGGGAGTTTTACAACAGCTGGAGGCACCCTGATTGGGAATCACTGGCGTAGAATTCCCCTATGTCCACCCCTATGCAATCCATAATTTAGGCCTCAAATGCGCATGGCTCTCTCACTTTGGAGCCCTGTCGTATTTCAAGGCAACAGTTTAGGGTCACATATGGGGTATCGCCGTACTCGGGAGAAATTGTGTTACAAATTTTGTGGGGTATTTTCTGCTTTTACCCTTTTTAAAAATGTAAAATTTTTGAGAAAAGAAGCATTTTAGGTAAAAATGTTTTTTTTTTTTTTTACATATGCAATAGTCGTGAAATGCCTGTGGGGTATTAAGGTTCACTTAACCCCTTGTTACATTCCCCGAGGGCTCTAGTTTCCAAAATGGTATGCCATGTGTTTTTTTTTTGCTGTCCTGGCACCATAGGGGCTTCCTAAATGCGGCATACCCCCAGAGCAAAATTTGCTTTCAAAAAGCTAAATGTGACTCCTTCTCTTCTGAGACCTGTAGTGCGCCAGCAGAGCACTTTTCACCCCCATATGGGGTGTTTTCTGAATCGGGAGAAATTGGGCTTAAAATTTTGGGGGGTATTTTATGCTGTAACCCTTTGAATAAATGTAAATTTTTTGGGAAACCAAGCATTTTAGGTAAATGTTTTTATTTTTTTTTACATATGCAAAACTCGTGAAACATCTGTAGGGTATTAAGGTTCACTTTACCCCTTTTTACGTTCCCCGAGGGGTCTAGTTTCCAAAATGGTATGCCAAGTTTTTTTTTTTTCTGTCCTGGCACCATAGGGGCTTCCTAAATGCGGCATGCTCCCAGAGCAAAATTTCCTTCAAAAAAGCCAAATGTGACTCCTTCTCTTCTTAGACCTGTAGTGCGCCAGCAGAGCACTTTTCACCCCCATATGGGGTGTTTTCTGAATCTGGAGAAATTGGGCTTCAAATTTTGGGGGGTGTTTTCTGCTATTACCCTTTTTAAAAATGTAAAACTTTTGGGAAACCAAGCATTATTTTTTTTTTTTACATATGCAAAAGTCGTGAATCACATGTGGGGTATTAAGGTTCACATTACCCCTTGTTACGTTCCCCGAGGGGTCTAGTTTCCAAAATGGTGTGCCATGTGGGGTTTTTTGCTGTTCTTGCACCATAGGGGCTTCCTAAAGGTGACATGCCCCCCAAAAACCATTTGACGCTCCTTCCCTTCTGAGCCCTCTACTGCGCCCGCCGAACAATTTACATAGACATATGAGGTATGTGCTTACTCGAGAGAAATTGGGTTTCAAATACAAGTAAAAATTTTCTCCTTTTTACCCCTTGCAAAAATTCAAAAATTGGGTCTACAAGAACATGCGAGTGTAAAAAATGAAGATTGTCAATTTTCTCCTTCACTTTGCTGCTATTCCTGTGAAACCCCTAAAGGGTTAAAACGCTTACTGAATGTCATTTTGAATACTTTGGGGGGTGCAGTTTTTATAATGGGGTCATTTATGGGGTATTTCTAATATGAAGACCCTTCAAATCCACTTCAAACCTGAACTGGTCCCTGAAAAAAAGCGAGTTTCAAAATTTTGTGAAAAATTGGAAAATTGCTGCGGAACTTTGAAGCCCTCTGGTGTCTTCCAAAAGTAAAAACTCATCAATTTTATGATGTAAACATAAAGTAGACATATTGTGTATGTGAATAAAAAAAAATATTTGGAATATCCATTTTCCTTATAAGCAGAGAGCTTCAAAGTTAGAAAAATGCAAAATTTTCAAATTTTTCATCAAATTTTGGGATTTTTCACCAAGAAAGGATGCAAGTTACCAAAAAATGTTACCACTAAGTTAAAGTAGAATATGTCACGAAAAAACAATCTCGGAATCAGAATGATAACTAAAAGCATTCCAGAGTTATTAATGTTTAAAGTGACAGTGGTCAGATTTGCAAAAAATGGCCGAGTCCTTAAGGTGAAAAAGGGCTCAGTCCTTAAGGGGTTAAAGTGCAGAATGATGAGTAAAAAAAAATATTTTAGCATAAAGCTGCAACATTGTATAAATGATCTTAAAACATGCAAATTATCTTAATGCATTGCATATATATATATATATATATATATATATATATATATACTCTAAAAATAAATTACCACTTATAGCACAGAAGCTCCACTTTTATGCAAGGAGTTCATGTTCAGGAGATGAATTTGTTATGACTCGTGTGCACTTAATTTAGTCAGCTTCATGTAGGTGCAGTAAGCATTAATTTTAATGTTCCCCTGCACAAGCCTCATTTTATCTGTGATGATACGTCTGTGTGTCAGAAACAAGCGGTGCCATCTATTTTAGTCATTGGTAATCTGGAAATAGCAGCATGCACTGTAGCAGCCAGAAGGCAGGTTCCCATTGCGTCACAGTTTATGCTTTCATGCTATTGAAAAATTAGTAACAAATCGTTCACTCCAGTCAAATGCTTCCCCTGTGTATCCACATCCTTCTAGCAACAGTTGCTGTCTACTCACTGAAAAAGCAAACAAGCTAAAAAGAGACGCGGCAAAGTAAAAAGCTCCTATTATAATTAGAATTTCTATCTTCAAACATATTTTTAGCAGATATATTAGACATATAAAGAGAGACAGCATGTCCTGTAGTAAAACTAAAAAAAAATATCTCCAGGGATTTTATATATACAGGGGCGTACCTAGAGCATTTGGCACCCGGGGCGGACTCTTTGTTTGCCCCCCCCCCCCCCCCCACACACACACACACACACACGCACCCCCCTTAATTACATCCCCTCCCTCCCCTCCCCCCAGGAGCGGACTGACAACACTCGGGGCCCCCCAACCAAAAAAAAGGCAAGGGCCCCTGCTAGGCTCTGCAGCTCGTCAATCTTCTGCTACGCTCCTATTCCACCCAAATCCCACACAAAATAAACTAAAATTTATATATGTAAGAAACACTTTAATGTAGGTAAATTTCCATGACCAATAATACTGGTATACAAGGAGTAAATATATACCACCACACAATAACTGGATAATACTGCCATACTGTACTGAATAAAACCACTATACACAGACCACTATACTATAAAGAATCTGTATACAATATAAGTGATTATATACAGGATCATATGGCGGTAGATATCAGCTGCACACAGGATGTGTATACCATATAAGTGATTACAGTTACATTTTGGGACTCACAATTCCGTCTTTTCTGATCGGCGCGTCCTCTTTCCTTTCCTTCTCCGTCCGGATAAGACTGCCATGTGGATCTCTTAACATCTGCAGGAAAAACATGTCAGACTCTGCATATTTTCAGTGCCCTCCCCTCTTCTACACAATCTTCCCATCTATAGGCCCACAAACTGTAATAATGCCCTCCTTGGTGCCCTGCACAGTAAAAGGGCATGTAGGTAGGTAGCCAGGTAACCCCCTCTTTCCCATAGGTATATGCAGAGTTACACCCCCCCTCTTTCCCATAGGTATATGCAGACTTACACCCACCCCTCTCTTTCCCATAGGTATATGCAGAGCTACGCTACACCCCCCTCTTTCTCATAGGTATATGCAGAGTTACACCCCCCCCCTCTTTCCCCTAGATATATGCAGAGTTACACCCCCCCTCTCTTTCCCATAGGTATATGCAGAGCTACGCTACGCATGGCGGTATATGGTTATATGCAGAGTTACACCCCCCCTCTTTCCCATAGGTATATGCAGAGCTAAACCCCCCACCCCTCTTCCCCATAGGTATATGCAGAGCTACATCCCCCCTCTTTCCCATAGGTATATCTAGGGCTGGGTGGTATACTGGTTCATACCGAATACCAAATTTATTGGGCTGCACGATATGAATTTTTCCCCATACTGCAATACCGGTTGGGCCCCTCCCCCTCGGGAATGTATTATCAGCCTAGCACAGCGCTGTCCCCACATCGGGGAACTAATCCTATGTTACCCGCCAGCACTGTTCTGCTCCCCCCAATTAATAATCAGCCCAGCTGGGTACTACTCACATATGTCAAGCACTGCCCTCCTCCTCTTTGTTGGGGGCCGCCGGGCACAGGAACTCTATACTGTACGCCAGTGGTCTCCAACCTGCAGACCTCCAGATGTTGCAAAACTACAACTCCCAGCATACCCGGATAGCCGGCGATCGAACTCTCTTTACGCCAGTGGTCTCCAACCTGCTGGGAGTTGTAGTTTTGCAACAATTGGAGGTCCGCAGGTTTGAGACCACTGCTGTACGCTGTATACCTATGCCCGGGCTGCAAAAGATACAGAAAATAAACTTTTAACTCACCCACGTTGGCCACACGCTGGGGACGGGAACGCCGGACAGCCGTCAGCCTATCACCGGCCAGAGCGATGCCCCGCCCTGGCCAGTGATAGGCTGAGCCCACTGTCATGTATGAAGCCAGCTTCTTACATGACAGTGGGCTCAGCCTATCACTGGCAGGGGCGGGGCATCGCAGGTTGGAGACCACTAGCGTACAGTATAGTGTTCTTGCGCCCGGCGGCCCCAAACAAAGAGGAGGAGGGCAGTGCTTGACATATGTGAGTACCCAGCTGGGCTGATCATTAATTGGAGGGAGCAGAACAGTGCTGGCGGGTAACGTAGGATTAGTTCCCCGATGTGGGGACAGTGCTGTGCTAGGCTGATAATACATTCCCGAGGGGGAGGGGCCCAACCGGTATTGCGGTATGGGGGAAAATTCATATCGTGCAGCCCAAAAATGTGGTTTTCAGTATGAACCGGTATACCGCCCAGCCCTAGATATACCTATGGGAGAGAGGGGGGGTATAGCTCTGCATATATCTATGGGGAAGAGGGGGTGGGGGGTTTAGCTCTGCATATATCTATGGGAAAGAGGGGGGGTGTAACTCTGCATATACCTATGGGAAAAAGGGGGGGTGTAGCGTAGCTCTGCATATACCTATGGGAAAGAGAGGGGGGTGTAACTCTGCATATACCTATGGGAAAGAGGGGGGGTGTAGCGTAGCTCTGCATAGACCTATGGGAAAGAGAGGGGGGTGTAACTCTGCATATACCTATGGGAAAGAGGGAGGGTGTAACTCTGCATATACCTATGGGAAAGAGGGGGTTACCTGGCTACCTACCTACATGCCCTTTTACTGTGCAGGACACCAAGGAGGGCATTATTACAGTTTGTGGGCCTATAGATGGGAAGATTGTGTGGAGGAGGGGAGGGCACTGAAAATATGCAGAGTCTGACATGTTTTTCCTGCAGATGTTAAGAGATCCACATGGCGGTCTTATCCGGACGGAGAAGAAAAGGAAAGAGGACGCCGCTGATCAGAAAATACGTAATTGTGAGTCCCAAAATGTAACTGTAATCACTTATATGGTATACACATCCTGTGTACAGCTGATATCTACTGCCATATGGTCCTGTATATAATCACTTATATTGTATACAGATTCTTTATAGTATACTGGTCTGTATATAGTGGTTTTATACAGTATGGCGGTATTATCCAGTTATTGTGTGGTGGTATATATTTACTCCTTGTTTACCAGTATTATTGGTCATAGAAATTTACCTACGTTAAAGTGTTTCTTACATATATAAATTTTTGTTTATTTTGTGTGGGATTTGGGTGGAATAGGGGCATGGCAGAAGATTGACGAGCTGCAGAGCCTAGCAGGGGCCCTTGCCTTTTTTTTTGGTCGGGGGGCCCCGAGTGTTGTCAGTCCGCTCCTGGGGGGAGGGAGGGGGTTTAATTAAGGGGGGGTGCGTGTGTGTGTGTGTGGGGGGGGGGGGGTGACAAACAAAGGGTCTGCCCCGGGTGCCAAATGCTCTAGGTACGCCCCTGGACATAGGTATAAAGGAAAACAAACAACAGGTACTAATAGGCATTCTGTACAGATGCATAAGCTACAATTTTGGTACGTACTTTACATTGGCCCCGATTTACTATTGTAAACCTGACCTGTTTTGTCGGATTGTGCGCCAGAATTTTTGTCTGTGTCAGAATTTCTGTCTGCACCCGAATTTGCGCAAAAAAAAAAAAAAAAAAAAATCCGACCAACTCTCCATTTTACAGAGAAAACCCGAAAAGGGGTGTGACTGTAGGAAAAACAGTGGCAATGTCAACCAAAAGGGGTCGTGTCCCAGACATATTCAAAAATATTCCTACATATTTATTAAAGGGGTACTCCGGTGGAGAACATTTTTTTTTAATTTTTATTAACTGGTGCCAGAAAGTTAAACAGATTTGTAAATTACTTTTATTAAAAATCGTTATCCTTCCAGTATTTATTAGCTGCTGTATACTACAGAGAAAGTTCTTTTCTTTTTGGATTTCTTTTTTTTTCTCTCCACAGTGCTCTCTCCTGACACCTCGGTCCATATCAGGAACTATCCTGATACAGACAGACAGGTGTCAGCAGAGAGCACTGTGGAGAAGACAAAAAAGGAAATCCAAAAACAAAAGAACTTTCCCTGTAATATACAGCAGCTAATAAGTACTGGAAGGATAAAGATTTTTAATAGAAGTAATTTACAAATCTGTTTAATTCTCTGGCACCAGTTGATTAAAAAACAAAAAAAAAAATTCCACCAGAGCACCCCTTTTACCCCTTGGGGACGAAGGGTTTTTCTGTCTGCACTTTCGTTTTTTTCCTCCTTACCTTTTAAAAATCATAACCCTTTAAATTTTGCACCAAAAAATCCATATGATGTCTTATTTTTGCACCACCAATTCTACTTTGTAATGAAATCAGTCATTTTACCCAAAAATCTACGGCAAAATGGAAAAAAAATAATTGTACAACAAAATTGAAGAAAAAATGCCATTTTGTAACTTTTGGGGGCTTCCGTTTCTACACAGTGCATTTTTCGGTAAACATGACACCTTATCTTTTTTTTGTAGGTCCATACAATTAAAATGATACTCTACCTATATAGGTTTGATTTTGTCGTACTTCTAGAAAAAATCATAACTACATGCAGGAAAATTTATACGTTTAAAATTGTCATGTTCTGACCCCTATAACTTTTTTATTTTTCCATATATGGGGCGGTGTGAGGGCTCATTGTTTGCACCGTGATCTGAAGTTTTTAGCGGTACCATTTTTACATTGATAGGACTTTTTGATCGCTTTTTATTCATTTTTTCATGATATAAAAAGTGACCCAAAATACGCTATTTTGGACTTTTGAATTTTTTTGCGCGTACGCCATTGACCGTGCAGTTTAATTAACAATACATTTTTATAATTCGGACATTTCCGACATTTATTGTTATTTTTATTGACACAGTTTTTTTTTTTTTATGGGAAAAGGGGGGTGATTCAAACTTATTAGGGAAGGGGTTAAATGACCTTTCTTCACTTTTTTTCACTTTTTTTTTGCAATGCTATAGCTCGCACAGGGGACTACAACACTGCACACACTGATCTTTTACATTGATCAATGGTTTCTAATAGGAAACCATTGATCGATGATTCTGCCGCTTGAATGCTCATGCCTGGTTCTCAGGCACTGAGCAGTCATTCGGCGATCATACAGCGAGGAGGAAGGTAGGGGACCCTCCTGCTGTCCTACAGAGCTAGCCGGGAGCAGTTTACTTTAATTTTAGATCCGGCGTTCAACTTTGAACGCCATGTCTAAAGGGTTAATAGCGCACGGCACCGCGATCAGTGCCGCGCGCTATTATCCACGGGTCCCAGCCGTTGTTAGAGGCCGGATCTGACCCGCTATGATGCTATAGAAAGGGAGTGGGCGGAGGGAGTACAGGTATGCCCTCTGTCCCCAAAAGGTTAAGGTTTTCACAGAAAATTTTGTGTATTTTAGCTCTGGAAAACCCCAACGCTCAGAGCAGTTGTAAAAAAAAAAAGCAAAATGTAGGGAAAAAGTGCAAAACGTAGGGAAACATTAGAAAAAAAAATGTGGAAAAATACCTTTCGGGAAACAAAACCCACAAAGAAAACTATACTCCACTCTTAGTAAATCAGGGCCATGGTGTTATTTACAGGTACCATATAAATTATGTTATACATTTTTATATGATGTGCTATATGAGTATTGTATGTGCTCCAATGTATTACCTTTTTTAATAAATTTTGCTCCACAGTAACAGATTAATGTACAAAAGTTAGATGTGCAATCTATGTCTTTTTTTTTTTACATTTGTAGTGTATTTTTATATTTCACCCCCCCAGTTTTTGCCACGTTTTCTCCTCTTTTTTGCCCAAGTATAAGCACTCTGCTTGTCTAATCCAGTTGTTATAAAGAGTGAACTATAAGAATCACAATTATCGCAACTTCATAATTACAATTTCTAATATCCACAATATTTCAATTAACTCTATGGGATCACAGTAATAAAAAAGTACTTATGTTTAGTTTGAAACTACTACTTAGAAGGAATTAGATGATTGCTTACTTATAACTTGTAAAAGACCTTCATGTCTGCACCATTTATACATCTGCACCATGAATATCTAGTGCAGATGCATAATGCTATAAATGTTTAAAGGGGTACTCCGCCCCTAGACATCTTATAAGATGTCAAATTGCCGGGTTTCCGTTGCTGGGGCCCCCCTGGATCTACCATGCAGCACCTACCTGTAGCGGCTTTTGGAACCGCTGGAGGTCCTCAGGGACGGAAGATCGTGACGTCACGACTCCGCCCCCATGTGACCTCCAGCGGTTTCGGAAGCCGCTACAGGTAGGTGCTGCATGGTAGATCCAGGGGGTCCCATCAACGGGACCCCGGCAATCTGACATCTTATCCCCTATCCTTTGGATAGGGGATGTGATGTCTAGGGGCGGAGTACCCCTTTAAAGCAGATTTGTGATTAGTATAACAAATAAATTGAATTTGTTATACCATTTTTCCGATTCCAATTTATTTTTTATTTTTTTCTTGCTATAACCCCATTCCTGTGAACTTTATTTTAAAAGGGGTGTGAATGCTGGGGACCCCCAAGATCTTGCCTGCGGCACTCCAGACATCCGATGCGCGGATTGAACTTCGCTCAGTGTTGGATGACTGGCGATGTGGGGTGGAGGTTTGTGACGTTACGGTCATGCCCCGCTTGTGACGTCATGGTCATGCCCCCTCAAATGCGAGTCTGTTGGAGGGGGCATGACGTGAGGGGGCATTATCTGTGTTTTAATAGCAATCTCCTTTAGTGTGTGTTATAAATCAGTGGTGCTGCAGACCACTGGTTGTTTTATTGTTACTTACCTTAGAAGCTATATGCTATTAGTGAGCTACCAAACACACTAATCATTAACGCACTAAGAGGTTGTGGTTTTAAAATGACTTTGTACCACACATTTTATGAATGCTTAATAAAAGTTTTAGGGGTGGGAATTAATAAGGGTGTTAATGACTAGTGTTGCTCGCGAATATTCGCAATGCGAATTTTATTCGCGAATATCGCATATTCGCGAATATAGCGCTATATATTCGTAATTGCGAATATTCGTTTTTTGTTTTTTTCACAGTACACATCACAGTGATCATCCCTCTCTGCTTCCAGCTTGTGTGGTGTAAAGAAGGCTCTAATACTACTGTGTGAGACTGGTGTGTGAATTTTCGCATATGCGAAAATTTGCATATGGCAATTTTCGCATATGCAAATTTTCGCTTATGTTACTTTTTGTATATGCTAATTTTCGCATATGGTAATTTTCACATACGCAAATTTTCGTATATGCGAAAATAAAACGAGAATATTACGAATATGCGAATATTCGCAAATATATGACGAATATTCGTCCATATATTCGCAAATATTCGCGAATTCTAATATGGCCTATGCCGCTCAACACTATTAATGACCCAGGGCTTGTCCTTTGGTCAAAGGTGTGTTGACAATATTGACCCTGACCCATCTTGGGGTATTGTTTGTAGTTAGGGGCAAAAGTAGGGCACAGGGGCAGAACAGGTAGGACCTTTACTTCTTCCCAGACAACCCCTTTAAACTGACCACAGGTCCCCTTATCGGTCTCCCTCACAGTCCGCATGGAGTCACATGCAGTCGCTACAGCTCCATACTACAGAACCATAAGCATTACTCATGCTTATGTATGGAGCCTTAGTGCATCATGGTATTACAAAGTTTTATGTCTGTAATATGACATTCCTTGGATCATGCCATGTTTTTATCCTGTATGAATTAAAAGGTGTACAAGGGTACATAATGACTTCCTAGACTTCTACGGTGTCATATTATATCTCTTTAAATGTGCCTTAATGCAGCTGGGTACACGAGCCCTAAGGCCAGGTTCACACTTCTATAATACCTCCATATTAAAGCATCTGTATTAAGGCTGCAACACCTGGTTCTCTTGCAGTTCTATTGAAATGATCTCAGATCATCATAAATATCATGATAATCTAGGTTTGGTTCAGCAGAACTTAGGGGTTTGATGGTTTGGCTGTCATAGAGTCCCCCAAATGTGTCCATTCTAATAGCATTATATAACATATTCTAATAGCATTACATTGTTATTCTTCACATCAATGAGAACAAAGCCCACACAGCTTATATTACTCATCCAAAATACATTTAGATGTGTTTAAAGGAGTACTCCACCCCTAGACATCTTATCCCCTATCCAAAGGATAGCGGATAAGATGTCTCATTGCGGGGGTCCTGCCGCTGGGGACCTCTGCGATCTCCCTACTGTACCCGGCATTCATTTACAGCATCGGGTGCAGTGTTGGAGACTGATCCCGTCACGGCCACGCCCCCTCAATGCACGTTTATAGGAGGGGCCATGACATCTGCCACGCCCCCTCCTATAGACCTGCATTGAGGGGGCGTGGCTGTGATTGCCTCGCATCACCAGTCATCCGCCACAGAGCGAAGTTCACTCCATGCACCGGATGTCTGGGGTGCCGCATCCGAGGTCGCGGGGGTCCCCAGCGGCGGGACCCCAGCGATCAGACATCTTATCCCCTATCCTTTGGATAGGGGATAAGATTTCTAGGGGCGGAGTACCCCTTTAAGGCATCTGCTGCAAGTCCTATAAAGTATCCTGTATGCATTCGCTGTGTAAGATATGGCATGTTTGCTTTTTTCTTTGTTTTATATCTTTCTTTGTATGTTTTGCTGGCACGTTGCCTAGCGTGGAAAGGCCGGCGCTGTGAGTATTGATAGCCATGTGATATACAGTTATTGCCTTGCTGACATTTTTTTCTCCCCCTTGTTTTTACTTCAAGTGCACTTGTATACTTTATGATACCACAAGTTATTGCCTGTATTGAAAGGTTTGTGTGTTACTCAAGATGACTTGTAAAGTTTTGTCAATCTTCCCAACCAAGAGCAACAGGAAATACCAGAGAACACTAGACTCAGTAAACCTATAAAATTTCAGAAAGTAGCCCATTATTTCAAGTAACTTTTCACTGAACACATTGGGAAGTTCGGACTAATTAGTTTTTGGCTTCACAATAACAGTTCCCCGGTCTTTTTTCTTTATAGCGTTCATATTAGGTTAAAGAGGCGGAATGGATCTGAAAGATGAAATATTGGCAGTATATACATTTACCTCTCAGTAGGGGCTCCTCTCTTTGATCTGCACTACAATTATTTTCTTGCTCAACCTTTATTGCCATTCCGCAGAGTTAAAAGGCATTGGCATTATTCACCACAGACATATGCATTACTGAAAATTGATTACTTGGACGTAAAGAATTATATTCTCCAGCCAGAAAAACCCATCTGAAGCATCTTCACTGTTTACATTCAAGATAAAGTAGTAAAATTGTATATGTAATACACTCACTGACCATTTTATTAGGTACAAGTTGCTAACACCGGGTTGCACCCCTTTTGCCTTTATTCTTTATGGGATACTTTCTCCAAGGTGCTGGAAACATTCCTCAGAGATTTTGGTCTATATGGACATGATGGCATCACACAGCTGCTGCAGATTTCTTGGCTGGATATTCATAATAAGAATCTCTTGTGAATTATCCTGGTGAAAGTCGCCATCAGAAGATGAGTCCACTGTGGCATAAAGGAAAGGACATGGTCAGCAGCAATACTCAAGTAGGCTGTTGCATTTAAACAATTCTCATTTGGTACTGAGGGGCCCAAAGCATGATAAGAAAATGTCCCACGGCCGGAAACAGCGAGCGGTCGGGGCGAGTGACACTGTGAGGGGCGGGAACGAGCAACATGGCAGCGACTCCACATTCAGCATTCCTTTTAGTACTCGCTCTCCTGACCACCGTCCATGCTTTGACTCCCAGCCACTACCTGAGCCAGGCAGATGTGGAGAGACTTAAAGATGTCTTGGAACGTCCAGTGTCTGACCTGGAGACGGCCTATTACTACACTGTAGGCTTCCATCATCTCGGGGCCAGTGTAGCAGATGAAAAGACTGCCTGTAACTTCATTCGCTCTAATGTTGATATCAGTAATGTGGATTCCCTGTTCTATGCTGCTCAAGCCAGTCAAACCCTGTCCAATTGTGAGGTGCCCATCTCTAACGAAACCAGAGACCTGCTGCTCGGTGCTGTCAGTGAAGATTCCTCTGTCACCCAAATATACCATGCCGTAGGGGCCATCAGTGGCTTTGGTCTCCCTCTGGCCTCCCAAGAGGTTGTCAGCGCCCTGACCATCAGACTCGGTAAAGAGGAGAATGTCCTGGCAGCCATTGAAGCTCTCTTAACTGCGTCTCTGCTGTCCCAGCAAGCTGACCTGCGCGGAATTGTGGAGGAAATCGAGGACCTTGTGGCTCGACTGGATGACCTGGGTGGGCAATTCCTGCAGTTTGAGGAAGGTCTGGAGGCTACTGCTCTGTTTGTAGCTGCTACATACAGGTTGTCCGATCATGTTGGTGTGGAGCCTGCCTTGAAGGAGGACCAGATTGTCCAGCTAGTCAATGCCATCTTCAGCAAGAAGAGCTTTGATTCGCTCTCGGAAGCCTTCAGCGTGGCTTTTGCAGCATCTGCCTTGTCGCACAATCGCTATCACATTCCGCTCATTGTGGTGCCTGATGGACCCGCTACTGTGTCTCACAAACAGCCCCTTCTTAAGCTTCTGGTTACCAATGTCCTCTCCCAGCGACTATCGGATGCAAAAGTGAAACTGAATCAAGCCAAGTCCTGTAGCACCAAAGCCACAGTCCTGGAGCAGGCACTATTTACTCCATCTGGGGACTCTTTCGAACTGAATTTTATGGACTCCAAGCCAGCGAGCGGTTACTACGACTTCTCTGTGAGCGTGAAGGGTGACAGCCGTTTCCTGGCAAGCCAAGTTGAGATCAAAGTGAAAGTGTCAACCGAAGTTGGAATCAGCAATGTAGATCTCTCCATCGTGGATAAAGACCAGAGTATCTCTCCCAAAACTGCCAGGGTGACCTTCCCCTCTAAAGCCAAAGGACCATTCACTTCTGACAGCCACCAGAATTTTGCACTGTCCTTCCAGCTTACCGATTTGAACACAGGAGTCAGCCTGACACCACATCAGACATTTGTTCGCCTGCATAACCAGAAGACTGGCCAAGAAGTAGTGTTCGTTGCTGAGCCAGACACCAAGGGCACATATAGGTTTGAACTTGATCCATCTGAAAGGAAGTCTGAATTTGACTCTGCATCTGGGACTTACACGCTCTTCTTGATCATAGGAGATGCTACCTTGGAGAATCCCATCCTATGGAATGTGGCTGATGTTGTCATTAAGTTCCCTGAGGAGGACACACCGACCACTGTCCAGAGCAAGAACCTCTTTGCCCCCAAACAAGACATTCAGCACTTATTCCGGGAGCCAGAGAAGAGGCCACCTACTGTCATATGGAATACTTTCACCGCCCTGGTCCTGGCGCCATTGCTGCTCCTCTTTATTCTTTGGGTGAAGATTGGTGTGAATATTTCCAACATCAGCTTCTCTCCAAGCACGCTGGTCTTCCACCTTGGCCATGCCGCAATGCTGGGCCTGATGTATGTTTACTGGACTCATCTGAACATGTTCCAGACTCTGAAATATTTGGCCTTATTAGGAATTGTCACGTTCCTAGCTGGAAACCGCATGCTTGCCCAGAAAGCAGTCAAGAGGTCAAAAAAGTGAAGAGAGACCGGATCCGAAAAAAAGAGAATAATACACCTTAACATCCCAGCGTCGGTTCATTTGTAAATGTTCAAAATTGCAGTCCTTTTAAATTTAGTTTTGTTTTTTTACGTACCCCAAATGTTTTTTTTTTGCACTGATTGTTATACTACCCCTCCTCAGCTGCCCCCCCTTCATTGATACCACTGTGAAATCCATTCCAGACGTGGCGTACGCTGACATCTTTTTCTGCCAGATGCAGGGCTTGAACTAGCTCTGGGCATTTTCACACTTTTACAAACTACCATAGTGTTGGGTGGGTGGGGGGGTATTGGCACCATGTCATTTTTGGGAGGAGGGTGGGGACGATGTGGAAGAATGGAATTGGGAAAAGATTTAAAAAATGGGACTTCCGAATGTTTCTTTGCCTGTTTAATAAATGGAAGGTGAATGGGGAAAAAAAAAAAAAAAAAGAAAATGTCCCACACCATTAAACCATTGATACATGGCCGGATGAATCCATGATTTCATATTGCTTATTCCACATTCTGACCCTGCCACCTGAATACCGCAGCTGGAATGAAGGCTGATCAGACTAGTCAATGTTCTTCCATTGTCCAATTTTGGTGAGCTTGTGTGAATTGTAGATTCAGTTTCCTGTTCTTGGCTGACATGAGTGGCATCCGGTGTGGTCTTCTGCTGTTGTAGATCATCTTCAAGGTTTCATATGTTGTACTTTCAAAGGTAATAGGAGACATAGGAGAAAGAAAGATAGAGATGGCGCTTCATAGTGGCAGTTATCCGCGTTATTTGCGGAGAGTAGAACAGAAAAGTCAAGGACCTGCTCACCTTTAAAGGTTGCGCTAAATTACAGGCACAACACTGATAATCGCTTTGGGAAGGTCGCCGGTCACTGGTGTGTCGGGAGCAGCTGGCAATCGATCCCGTCGAGGATAGTGAAGAATTCAGGAGTACAGATGTGGGAGGTGGACTGCGGCACTGTACAGATGTGGGAGATCCGACTGCGGCACTGTAGAGCTACACCGGCGTGATGACATAGGACAAGTGTCCTGTGTCCTCACGCCGGTGTAACGCTACAGTGCCACAGTTAGATCTTCACTGGAAGGAAAAGGAAACTCCTGCCGGGATTTCCACCTCCCACATCTGTACTTGTGCTTTCAAAGGTGGTATTCTGCATACCTCTCACATAGGGCAGGGATAAGTGCAGCCCCAAGCTCACCCACAGCCACTTTCCCTGCCTACTTGAGTATCCGCACTAAGCGACATCCTGAATTGGTTGACAGTCCCTGTTCTGAAGAAGTTGTAACTTACGTTCCCAAATTGGACTTGTGTGCCTGATGCAAAGTTGCAGGTGCACAATTCCAACTTCAGAATGCAAGTTACCACTTCTTCCCTGTGTGCATACGGTCCTATAAGATCTGATGCAGGAGACATTGCTATTGAGTTGATTCACATTCAGCTAACTGGATTACTCACATTACTTGCAATAATATCTTCTAATACGTGTTGCCATTTGCCCATCTTCTCTGCAGAATTGCAACAGTAAATTGAAAGAACTGCATTTTTTCCTACAGGTTCAACATTTAATAACTCTGAAGAAGTTTTTGGTTATTGCGGGACTCATTATCTGTTAACAAAATATTCCCACTTAGTTGTAAAACCTTGCCACTTATATTGTTGGCTGCTAATTTATGCAGCAGGTGAAATTAGGTCTTTCTACCAAGTCATACATTGCAGTGTGGTGTAGATATTTTATTTTGTTGTTTTATTCTATTTTATTTTTGTACTCAAAGGTCTCGGTGGTCTGGATACTATTTTATATATGTACATTTTTTTTGTTATATAAATGTTGCTATCTTATATTTAATTATCTATCTGAAGAACAGTCTTTTTTATATATAACTGGATATTATTATGCACCAAATCAGCCACTGATCTGGCGAATGTCATTGAGATTAGCTCTGTGTCCAAGCCTACTGATAGGCCTGGGCATTGTCACAGAAGCGCATGATGCTTCAGCAAAACACAGGAAAGTTAACCCCTAAGTCAGAACCAGATCCTACTCATTACAATACAATGGTTTTAACAAATGGTTATTTGAGACACTTTTGCCTTTCTGTTATCTTGAACCAGTCTGCCCATTCTCCTCTGACTTCAACAAGGTATTTTCGTTCACTTAACTACCGCTCAATGGAAATTTTCTCTTTTTTGGACCATTTTCTGTAAACCCTAAAGATGGTTGTGCTTTAAAATCACAGTAGATTAGCAGTTTCTAAAATACTCAGACCATCTTGCCCAACAACCATGCCATGTTCAAAATCACTTAGTACGAGCTAAGTCAGTGGTTGGTTTGAACTTCAGCAAGTTGTCTTTATCATGTCTACATGCCTAAATTCCTTGTTGCTGCCATGTGATTGGCTGATTAATTGTTTGTTAACACAAATATCTAAACAGGTGTACCTAATAACATGGTTAGTGAGTGTATATACCAAGTGGCTTCAGTGGATATGCACATTTTCCATGGTATGTGTAGCAATACATCACACAACTGGTTCCTTTGGGAGAGGAAGGGTCATGAAAGGGAAATAAAAATAAAGATGGCATGTCTTAGGTCATGCACAAGATATGCAAGAACAATCCATTTTCCAGATTTGTACTATGATTTAAGTAGGAGACAAGATAAAAAAATATATATTGCTGTATCTTTTAGAAATGAAAAATGGATTTGAAATGGATGCATTATGATAGTGGCCGGATTACCGCGCAGATGCATATGGGTGATAAATATGTCATCTACTTTCTAGGTCACACTGGTGCTAGTGGAAAAAATAATGAAGAACACATAGTTTATCATAGAATGATCAAAATAAAGTAAAATCTACTCAAAGAAATTAGATGTCATAGAAGCACATATTGACTTGCTCTGGTGTACTTCACCTTCAGTAATTTGTTGTGTACAGAAAGGTTTGAGTTGTATTTGTAGGAAGGGCAATAAATATCACAAAGACACAGGCTTCATTATACCTTAAAGGGGTAATCCGGCGCTTAGACATCATATCCCCTATCCAAAGTATACAACATAAGATGCCTAATCGCGGGGGTCCAGCCAGTGGGGATGCCCGTGATCTTGCACGCAGCACCCCAGTTAAAATCAGTCCCCGGAGCATGTTCGCGGCGTGTGACGTCACGCCTCTGCCTTGTGTGACGTCACACTCCGCCCCTCAATGCAAGCCTATGGGAGGGGGCGTGGCAGCTGTCACGCCCCCTCCCATAGGCGTGCATTGAGGGGCGGAGCGTGACATCACACGGGGCGGAGGCGTGATGTCACACGCTGCCTGCTCCGTGGTCGCCGGTAATCAGAGCCGTAGCAAACATGCTCCGGGGACTGATTTTAACTGGGGTGCTGCGTGCAAGATCACAGGGGTCTCCAGCGGTGGGACCCCCGCGATCAGGCATCTTATCCCCTATCCTTTGGATAGGGGATAAAATGTCTAAGCGCCGGAGTACCGCTTTAAGATATGATGTACTCTATTCACCAAATAAACAGCACACCAAGGAATATTAGTATGTGAAAATATATGCACAGACCACTATGTATGGAAATATAAAATAATTGCTTTTTTGATACATGTAAAAAAATATATATATCATAAAATGACATAGAGGCACAAGAACAACACCCATAAAATGAGTGCACAAGGGGGTAGATAAACCATGGCATAAAGAAACACAATGCTACCTATTTCTGCATATCTTTCACATAATTACTGCATACAATTATAGAAATCATCAATGAGTAAAAGTAGTTAAAACAAATTAAAGGCCCTGTATTATACCAACCACCTCCCCCTGTGCATTTTGCTTACACCCAGCTTTCTCAAGGGGTGGTGGGAACTGTGCCCTTGTGGTTGGTATTATACATGGCCTTTCCTTTTCGTTGTTACGTTTGCTCCTTGATTCTTTCTATAATGTGCCATACCATTTATGCTGTAACTATGTCACTGAAATGCAGAGATAGGTGCCAATGGTTTTCTTAATCCTGGATAAGTCCTTTAAAGACAAGGCAGAGCCGGGGTAAAAAATGAAAAAGGCCTTCTCTCTCTTAACTTCTCTCCATCCGACAAATCTTTCCCTATGCACAAATCATAACACACCTTTTAACCAAGCAAAGCAGGGAGTATCCGGCAGACACCCGGCCTCCTTGACATTTTGCTCTGTTCACAGCTCATCTTTAACCTATGATTTCTCTGAAATACAAGTTTCAAAAATATATGATATTGCATTGTAATAAGGGAGTTTGTGTCTGTTTCATGCTGCCTGTGGTTTGCTTTGAGGTTTCATGTACATGACCATATGAAAAATTGGAATTATTTGAGTCACCTCAGGAAGTGAGCAGTGCAGACCTGAACTCTCTCCAATCACTGTCCTTACCTGTTTGGAAATGGTGGCCCCTAATTGGGTGACAGTTCCTACACTTAGCTAATTACACAAGAGCCTCAATTAAGTCAGACTGGCCAGGTCAGCAACACATGGGCAAAATAGGAACCAAATCAGTAGGCAAGGGGTTAACCATGGTCAAGTTATAAAATCATAACCAAGAGGGCAGTTCAAAACAGAACCAGAATAATAACAAACTAGTATCAAACCTAAAAAGGGCAGAGCAGTACAGATCAGCCGACACATGAATAGTCAGGAAAAAAGGCAAAGGTTAGAATACATCAGGTTAGATCAGATCAGGAATACAGGAAACAGGTAAGCGAACAGGATGCTGGAATCTCAGCCATGGAGATGCCTCTTCAAACATCCCAGCTCTGGAAGATGTGAGCGCCACCGCTTTGTGCCATGGTCGACAGTAATCCGTGCAAAGAGCAGAGGTTGCTCCATGCATGGAGAAAGTAGGGGGTGCCTAGTAGGAGATCCGACGCTGGGACGATTAGACCCTTATCACCTATCCTGCAGATAGAGGATAAGATGTTCTGTACCGTAGAACCCTTTAAGCTCATTCTTGCTTTTTTTTTTTTTTGGGGGGGGGGGGGAAATTAATGTTTACATTATTTAAACTTTAGTTTTTATTGTAATCAAAACATCGAATCAGCAATTGTTTAAACTTATTAAATGATTTGCATAAAATAAATAAAAATCTAATTAAAACATAAGAAAAACTTTTGCATAAAATAAAAATTTATAATGAATTCATAGATGATATTTTGGTGACAGTTTATAAACTAATATAATTTTAACATTCAAGCAGGACAGAATTTTTTTTTCCCTTTGGATTTAACTGTTATTCTGATGAAAGATGAAATGTTAGATAATAAATTCTGTGCACTAATTCTGGACAGGAGAATCTATCCCTCCAACGCAAGGCACCCAGTGTACTGTGGATAGTGATGATGAGTAATTCAGAGACTGTGTAGTGGGATTTGTTCTGCAATGACAATTACATCTCTGCCTATACCGCATTTACCAGTGATATCATTTGTTCACATGTCCTGGAAATATCTGCTGAAATAAGAGAGTTCACAAAGGAACTTTGACATTTCACGATGAGTAATTCTAATGGTGGGCATAGTGAGAACAATATCTTGCAATATTGTTTCCTCCTCTCACTCACTAGAGGGAAGTATAGCTTTGATGATGGTTAGTGCATTAGATGCAAGGTTACTCGCCTATTTGAGAGTAAAAAAAAAGTACATAAAAAAGTTAAGAAAAAAAAAGTTAAGAAAAAAGTAATTTCTTGCCTTTACCCCCTGCATACTTTGGATAATATTTTCTGTTCCCTCAGTACCAGCTGGAATTATGTACCGTATATACTCGAGTATAAGCCGAGTTTTTCAGCACGATTTTTCGTGCTGAAAACACCCCCCTCGGCTTATACTCGAGTGAACTCCCCCACCCGCAGTGGTCTTCAACCTGCGGACTTCCAGAGGTTTCAAAACTACAACTCCCAGCAAGCCAGGGCAGCCATCGGCTGTCCGGGCTTGCTGGGAGTTGTAGTTTTGAAACCTCCGGAGGTCCGCAGGTTGAAGACCACTGCGGCCTTCAACATCATCCAGCCCCCTCTCACCCCCTTTAGTTCTGAGTACTCACCTCCGCTCGGCGCTGGTCCGGTCCTGCAGGGCTGTCCGGTAAGGAGGTGGTCCGGTGAGGAGGTGGTCCGGGCTGCTATCTTCACCGGGGAGGCCTCTTCTAAGCGCTTCGGGCCCGGCTTCAGAATAGTCACGTTGCCTTGACAACGACGCAGATGCGTCGTTGTCAAGGCAACGGCTCTATTCCGGGCCGGAAGCGCGGAGAAGAGGCGCCCCCGGTGAAGATAGCAGCCCGGACCACCTCCTCACCGGACCACCTCCTTACCGGACAGCCCTGCAGGACCGGACCAGCGCCGAGCGGAGGTGAGTACTCAGAACTAAAGGGGGTGAGAGGGGGCTGGATGATGTTGAAGGCCGCAGTGGTCTTCAACCTGCGGACCTCCGGAGGTTTCAAAACTACAACTCCCAGCAAGCCCGGACAGCCGATGGCTGCCCGGGCTTGCTGGGAGTTGTAGTTTTGAAACCTCTGGAGGTCCGCATGTTGAAGGCCGCAGTGGTCTTCAACCTGCGGACCTCCGGAGGTTTCAAAACTACAACTCCCAGCAAGCCCGGACAGCCGATGGCTGCCCGGGCTTGCTGGGAGTTGTAGTTTTGAAACCTCTGGAGGTCCGCAGGTTGAAGACCACTGAGGGCGAATGATGAGAAGAGGATGATGAAGGGGGGGGGGGGGTGTGGGGATGATGAAGGGGGGTGGGGATGATGAAGGGGGGGGGGGGTGTGGGATGATTACAAGGGGATGATGAAGGGGGGATGTGTGGGATGATAAGGGGATGTGTGGGATGATGACAAGGGGATGATGAAGGGGGGATGTGTGGGATGATAAGGGGATGTGTGGGATGATGACAAGGGGATGATGAAGGGGGGATGTGTGGGATGATGACAAGGGGATGATGAAGGGGGGATGTGTGGGATAAGGGGATGTGTGGGATGATGACAAGGGGATGATGAAGGGGGGATGTGTGGGATAAGGGGATGTGTGGGATGATGACAAGGGGATGATGAAGGGGGGATGTGTGGGATGATGACAAGGGGATGATGAAGGGGGAATGTGTGGGATGATAAGGGGATGTGTGGGATGATGACAAGGGGATGATGAAGGGGGGATGTGTGGGATGATAAGGGGATGTGTGGGATGATGACAAGGGGATGATGAAGGGGGGATGTGTGGGATGATGACAAGGGGATGATGAGGATGTTAATGACGGGTCTGGATGATGACAGGGGGGGATGAGGTATTTCCCACCCTAGGCTTATACTCGAGTCAATAACTTTTCCTGGGATTTTGGGTTGAAATTAGGGGTCTCGGCTTATACTCGGGTCGGCTTATACTCGAGTATATACGGTAGTTATAGAGAAGATAGATTGTCACCACCCCCCACCCCTACCTACCATTTACTTCTACTATAATCCAGAGTCAGTCATCTCTCATACTTTCTTTACTTTTTTCTTTCTTTTTTCCTCAATTGAGTCTTTTTTTTTACCAGTCATGTATATAGTCTGATTTTAGACCCATTTGTGTTAAGCAAAGAATCTTTATCTGGTAAAATTCATGAAGGTCCTATTTCCTTTACTTGGGGTTTACTTTCCTTGTTCTTCCAACCGCTGGGACCCCCTGACATCTTATACCCTATTCTGTGTATAGAGGATAAGGTGTTTTTTGCCAGACTATACCTTTAAAGGGGTACTCCGCCCCTAGACATCTTATCCCCTATGCAAAGAATAGGGGATAAGATGTCTGATCCCGGGGGTCCGTCACTCCCCTTCCCAGAGGCATGAATGGAGGGTGTGTGGCATGACGTCACAAGGGGTCATGGTGTGACGTTACCACCACGGCCACCCGAGCCCAGCCTTCTGAACATAATGATCAGAATGCCAGGAGCCTGCATGGGGATCATGGGGGATCCCAGCAGCCGAACCCTTGTGGAGTACCCCTTTTAGGGTTTTTTCACATTTGAAAATAATTTCAATAAATTCTGTTCAGAATCTTTTGTCAGAGTGGCGCACATTTAGTAATATATTGCCTATTCAATGACACCATTTCTTTTTACATTCTGCATGTGGTTTAGCTTTTAACCCCTAAATGAAAAAGGGCATATTTGCATAACCTGCCTGGGACCGAATAACCAACGGCGTACCCTGGAATGCTAAGTGCAAGAGCTGCGTCCACTTCATAGGCGGTAAGTGATAGTTGGACACTCACCGCTAATGACGCGGAGTGGTGATCCTGTAGGGTCCTGAAGGGTCCCCTTACCAGCTTCCTGGTGCCAGATCGTTGCTCAAATGATGCAGCCTGGCCATGTCAGCCATGTTCAGGCATGTTGGGAGTTGTAGTTTTGCAACAGCTGGAGGCACCCTGGTTGGAAAACACTGATCTAATGACCACTTGCAACGGTATATAGTAATAATCTATAACATTATCCACAGGCAAATTCTTCTGTTTTCATACATAATTTAACTTGTCATGTTCAAAAGCATTTGTTGATCTGTAGCAGCCGTATTATTTGGGTACGTCTGTGAAAACTGAAAAGTATGAGTTTCTACAAACTCTGCCTTAGGTTGTGAATTGTCTCATGGCATTACTGCAGGAATGACAAAGCATGGTACTTGTCAGACGGCAGGAAACTCCCTTCTTCTAAAATGTGAGCTAAAATCCACTGGTATTCGAAGAGACCTTGTAGTAGTACCTGGAGTTTATAAGCAGTATTTCCCTTAATTAGAACAAACATAACCTGTATATAAACACCCTTTTACTTATTTTCCTAATAACATCTTAGGTGCAGAATATTCCAGCACTAAGACTGCTTGGAAATCTCCATAGATCTCAATGTATTTCCAAGTGGATTTTGCAGAAAGAAGTGACAGACTGGAAAAGGAATTTCTGTTGGATGATGATTCTGCCACCAAAATTCCGCCATGTGCATGGTGCAACAGACTCTTATTGAGAACAACGGAATTTCCTAGCAAATTTTTTCCTCCAAATTTCGCTTGTAAATTCTGGATAGGAAAATATGCAGCAGCAAATACATAGCAAAATATGGCACATGTGACCCTACCCTTACTATCCCGCTCAGCTTTTTCCTACTAATATCTGTTTGGCTGGCTCAGTCAATGCTCACACAGAGGAACATTTGTGGAATGTCAAAGGGTGGACATTCCCCAAATTTCCATGTTCTGCCGATGCTAGAAATGCTTGGAAATGCACCATCTGCATAGGCGACAATGCATTGTCGAGCAGAAGGATGAGCACGTCCATTCTTTCGGTGGACATTGGAATCGGAATTTTTGTGGCAGAAACATCCAATTGAAAACATTGGGACACTGTTGCCACAGAATTTCCGAGCTGAATTGTTCTGCCAGATTCCGATTGAAATTCCACTGTATGAAATGCCTTAAATGCATATTCTGTTCTGGAATCCACATCAGTTCTGCTCACATTCCACTTTTTTTCCCCAATGTATTTATTAGCATTTTCAAAACAGAACAAAGCGTAAAACAAAAGACATAAAACAAGGCCCGACTATGCGGCCAAAAATCACAATCAAATATACATACAGTGCAAAAAAAAATGGAGCATAACATAATTTACAAGGCACAAGACCTTCCAACAGAACAATCCAGGTTCCCGAACAGGCTGAAAGGCCCAGTAATATAGTCTATCACATGCGATATAGGTAGCCAGTGAAAGATGACCCACACATCCCTCCCCGGGGTATCCCAAATACGAACAAAATTGTGCGGGACAGAGCCAATCACGTGTCAGAGAAAAGTGTCAGGGCAAGCTGAGGTGACCCAAAGAGCCCTTGAGAGCCTCCATATTATACCATTCCGTGTACCCGAAGGGGCGCACTATGTCAGCTATCTCCTGCACTGTAAAATGTGTCACTATGAATGAGTTCCATTTCTGGAACAACTTTTTGGTGCCAGTCATTTTGTGACGCTCTGCATCTAGCCTATCTACCCCAAAGAAAACCTTCATTTGAGCAATCAGCATGGACATATCTGGTGTAGTGTCTGAAAGCCAAGTAGCAAAGAGGCAGCATAAAGCCACCAACAAGGCCACACGATCCATCTGAGGGGGCTTCCTTCCCTCCCCCTCCGGGGGACGCAACAGGTGAAAGAGCACTCTACTCGGTGTAATCGGGACTCTCACTCTCCAATGGTCATAAATATAACGTGCAACTAACTCCCAAAAGGATCTAGAATGTGTGCACGTCCAGACACCATAATATAAATTTGTCAAGGGTCTTTGGCACTTAGGGCAACTGGTAATTCTGTCTGGAAAATCCGGAGAGGGAGAATATTGAATCCAAATAGTGCAGTGTGAGCCATTTTAAAATAAGTTTCCCTCCATGTCTCATTTATTACACATTTACATACCACCGTCCATCCAGAGAGGATGACCTCAGTCAATTCCTCATCGCCCGTCCACCTCTGCCACATACATAATCATTTTTTAGGGTCCACTTTTAGAAACCTGCTATGACAGGCTTGATAGAGTAACGAGATTGAAGAGCGTCTAGGTCCCATACAGATTATGTCGTCTAAGGAGTAGGATTAAGATTCAAGTGTGAGATAATGAAGCCTAATATTACAGAATCTATAGGCTTGATTGGCAAACAGCATATGTGAGCTAGGGAGAGCAAACTTAGATAATATCTAAGAAGGAGTGTACCATCGACGATCCTCCTTTTTCATAAGGTCCTTAACCACTAATATACTTCGGTCCTCCCAGAGGGACAGCCAGGAGGAGGATCTCCCCTGCGGGAATTCAGGATGATGACATAAGGGCATCCTCTTGGAGAGGAGAGAGGGGAGGCCAAAAGCCTTCTGCATCTCCTTCTAAGAGACAATAGTATTGCATAACAAGACCAATCGCTTAATTATGGGGGGAAGTTGCGAGGTCGATTACCCTGCCAGATAAAGTGAGTAACCGCTGAATTGAGGCGTTTAACATCATCATGTTTGAGTAGGATAGGAAGGGTTTGGAGGGGATATAACAGCCTGGGGAAGCTGATCATCTTCAAAAGATGACAACGTCCCATGAGAGTTAATGGAATATTCTTCCATTTGCGCAATTCGGAAATTATTTTAGCCAGGAGGGGAGGGTAATTAACCCCGGACTAAGCCCATTTTCACCTTAAAGGGGTACTCCACTCCTAGACACCTTATCCCCTATCCAAAGGATGGGCATTATACCATGCGGCACCCACCTGTAACCGCTGGAGGCCCTCAGGCTAATACCATCCCGACCACGAGAACGGAAGATTGTGATGTCACGACTCCCATGTGACATCGCACCCGCCCCCTCAATGCAAGTCTATGAGGGGGGCGTGACAGTGGATGTCAAGTGCTCTGCTGATGCACTTCAATGCTCAGAAGAGGAGGAGCGCCATTGAGCTTTTGGAGAGAGAATTTGTTTGAAAAGCCCCCTGTGGTGCCAAAACAGTGGACCCCCCACATGTGACCCCATCTTGGAAACTACACCCCTCACAGAATTTAATAAGGGGTGCAGTGAGTACTTACACCCCACTGGCGTTTGACAGATCTTTTGAACAGTGGGTGTGCAAATGAAAAATAAAATTTTTCATTTTCACAGACCACTATTCCAAAAATGCTCACCGTACCCCTTATTACATTCCGTGAGAGGTGTAGTTTCCAAAATGGGGTCACATGTGGGGGAAGGTCCATTGTTCTGGCACTATGGGGGCTTTGTAAACACACGTGGCCTTCAATTCCGGACAAATTTTCTCTTCAAAAGCCCAATGCGCTCCTTCTCTTCTGAGCATTGTAGTTCGCCCGCAGAGATCTTTACATCCACATATCAGGTATGTTCTTACTCAGAAGAAATGGGGTTACAAATTTTGGGGGTCTGTTTTCCTATTTTCCCTTGTGAAAAGGAAAATTTAGGGTAACACCAGCATTTTCGTGAAAAAAATGTTTTTATTTTTATTTTTCCATCCAACTTTAATGAAAATTCTTCAAACACCTGTGGGGTGTTAAGGCTCACTATACCCCTTGTTACATTCCATGGGGGTGTAGTTTCCAAAATATGGTCACATGCGGGTATTTTTTTTTTTTTGCGTTTATGTAAGAACCTTCTGTAAAATCAGCCACCCCTGTGCAAATCATCAATTTTAGGCCTCAAATGTACATAGTGCGCTCTCACTCCTGAGCCTTGTTGTGTGTCCGCAGAGCACTTTACGCCCACATATGGGGTATTTCCGTACTCAGGACAAATTGCTTTACAAATTTTGGAGGTCTTTTTTTGTTTTACCGCATGTTAAAATTAAAATATGGGGCATCACCAGCATGTTAGTGTAAACATTTTAATTTTTTTACACTAACAGGCTGGTGTAGCCCTCAACTATTCCTTTTCATAAGGGGTAAAAGGAGAAAGAGCCCCCCTAAATTTGTAGTGCAATAGTACAGAAGTAGTGCAGAAATACCCCATATGTAGCCCTAAACTGTTTCCTTAAAATACGAAAGGGCTCCGAAGTGAGAGAGCGCCATGTGCATTTGAAGACTAAATTAGGGATTGCATAGGAGTAGACATAGGGGTATTCCACACCAGTGATTCCCAAATATGGTGTTGTTTTGCAACAGCTGGAGGCTCCGTTTTGGAAACACTGCCATACGATACGTTTTTTCATTTTTATTGGGGGGGCAGTGTAAGGCGGTGTATATGTAGTGTTTTACCCTTTATTATGTCTTAGTGTAGTGTAGTGTTTTAAGGGTACATTCGCACTGGCAGGGGTTACGGTGAGTTTCCTGCTAGGAGTTTGCGCTGCGGCAAAAAAATTGCCGCAGCTGAAACTTGAAGCAGGAAACTCACTGTAAACCCGCCCGTGTGAATGTACCCTGTACATTCACATGGTAGTGCAAACCTCCAGCTGTTTCAAAACTACAACTCCCAGCATGTACTGACAGACCGTGCATGCTGGGAGTTGTAGTTTTGCAACAACTGGAGGCACACTGGAGGCGCTGGAGGCACCCGGACCACAGTGGGTGGGCAGAGTGGGTGAACCGAACACTAACCCGCCCCCCGCCCCCGATCTGCTATTGGTTCGTGCTTCTGAATGGCCAATAGCAGGGATAGGGGGGCTGGCACCCTTGCCACCTCACTCCTATCCTTTCATGAGGATCATGGGTGTCTTGGAAAACCCTGATCCCCCTTATTTTCGACGTCACCGGATCATTAGAGACCCATATGACCCGGAATTGCTGCAAATCGCCGGTTTGAATTCACCGGTGATTTGCAGTGATCGCCGACATGGGGGATCTCAGGACCCCCCTGGGCATTTGCATGGGGTGCCTACTGATAGATATCAGCAGTCACCCTGGTCTGGTCCCCGCCCAGCAGGCGGCGGGGACCGAAATTCCCAGGGGCGTACACGTACGCCCTTGGTCCTTAAGTACCAGGGAGTGAAGGTGTACCTGTACGCCCTTGGTCCCTAAGTGGTTAAGGGAATAGAGGAAATCAGGTGTTTTCCCAATCTTGATGCCTAAGTATTTGATGTGAGAGGACACAACTGTGACCCCTAGATTCCCCGCCTCCGCGAGCCAGCGTGGAGACGACAAACCCAATGGCAGGAGCTCGCATTTTCACATGTTTATTTTATAACCTGACAAGCCCCCAAAATAAGAAAGAAAATCCAGGACCCGAGGCAAGTCCCTAGCAGGGTGACTAAGATATAAAAGAAAGTCATCAACAAACAACAATATTTTTACTTCAGTGTAACCCACTCTCACCCCCCGAGTACAGGTCCGTAGTCAGCAGATGTTGCGCCGACGGCTCAATGGCCAGATCAAACTAAAGGGGCGACATTGGGCACCCCTGCATAGTGCCCTTATGGAGAAGAAGAGAGCTGACAAGATCCCTGGCATTGCTACCCTAGCCATAAGCTCTTTGTATAGGCAAGATAGGAAAAAGTAAAAGCGTCCACTAATCCCAAATTTCTCTAGCACCATCCTCAGCCAGTCCCAATGAACATTATCAAAGGCCTTCTCGGCATCTAGGGTGAGCAGGGTCAGATGTGTGCCTGGCTGAGGCTGATGCCGAGAACTATCTAGGAGGGAGAATAGAGAGAAGCATAGAGGTCCCCTAGCAGTTTATTAACTATATGAGGGTCTCTATTAATAGCATCCGCCTCATCCCTCAGGGCTAGAAGATGAGCTGAGGGGTGAGATCCCATCACCAACCTTGCCAGTAATTTGCCTGCCTTGTTCCCCTGCTTGAATAGATCCATTTCATAGATTGATCTGTAGATATGTTCCCTCCTATCCAACCACAGATCAAATCCTGCATGAGCTTCCTGCCATTTAGTTTTGTTTGCCATGGAGGGATCACCTACAAATTGTGAATACACTGTCGACAGGGCTGCACTAGAAGACTGCAATACACTGTCGACAGGGCTGCACTAGAAGCCTTCCAACATTTTCCATTTTAGTGTGGCACAATGAGAAATAAGTTTGCCCCTCAAAAACTGCCTTAGCTGTGTCCCAGTACAGGGCAGGTGAGGCAGCGTGAACTGCACTATCATAGACATATTCCTGCCACCAACCACTAAGAAGATCCAAAAAGGATTCATCTTTGGTCAGATATGTAGGAAACCTTCAAAGTGTAGCAGTACCCCTAGGAGATGATGGCAGGAGTTCTAGGAGACGATGGCAGGAGTTCTAGCAGAACGGGAGAGTGATCAGATATTACAATGTCTTTGATGTCTACAGAGTGTATGTGCCTACCAAGAGGTATGCTAACAAGAAAATAATCGATATGGGACCAAGAGTGATGTATATGGGAGAAATAGGAGTACTCACGCTCATCCGAAAGGCAAAGGCGCCAGGCATAATGAAGCCCAGAGGACGTCAGAAACAAAGGGAGAACTTGATCCCTCGAGTGTATCGAGACTGGAGAAGAGGTGGAATGCTCATGGTCAATTAAGGGATCAAGAACAGTGTTCAGGTCCCCCCCCCAGCACCTTCATCTGTAATGGGTTACGCTGCACTACATCTGATAAGGAGAAAAAAAAAACTTGGTTATCGCCATTGGGAGCATATACATTATAAATGCTGTAAGTAGTATCATTGTGATCTAAGACAATATGCGACATGCGGCCCTCAGTATCATGGTCATGAGAGAGAAGACGAAAAGGGAAGGATTTGTGTATGAGTGTAAGGACACCTGATTTACCTTCGACCGCTGAAGAACCCTAAACATGACCCACCCACAACGTTCGCAGTGTCTGAAAGTCCGCCTCCTCCAGGTGAGTTTCCTGGAGGAGAACAATATCAGGGTGATGATGTTTCAGATACCGCAAAAGTTTAATTCGGTTGTGAGGGGAACGAAGATTCTTAATATTCCAAAATAATAAATTAACCATTATATAAGCACAGAGGAGAAGTAATCAGCAAGACAAGAGCAAGGGGAAGAGTACTCTGCACTTTGGAGGAGAATGCAGCACATAACACAGTAGGACACAATGTGCTAGATCCCCTAATGAGAACTAAAGGATACCCTGGGTGGGAGCACCAAGTTAACAAGATCAATAGGCCTACAAACAAAAAAATAGCCCAAACGGTTACACATGGCTCAAGATGGTAGCCAAGCCACAACCTCGAGGGAAAGAGACTTCTCTTTTTTCGGGCACACGGGTAACTCTTCCCCACACCCTGGAGACAACAAACCTAAAAGACACACACTTGGTCGGTTAGGACACCTCGAAAAAGAGAGACCCCCTTGGATAAAAGGGCACATATAAAACCACCCCAGTATTATAGTCGGAACAGGCATAAAGAAGATTTTAGAAAATGCACTTTCCATCGGTGGCAGTAGTAGTGGTCCCGATAATATTATACGGCCAGCTAGAGCCGGGGCGTGAATACGGGCAGTCCCAATAAAACTTAGGCAGTGTTGACCTATGGGGCAGGAGGGAGATGCCACAATTCGGGGATAGAGGAGTGTTAGCAGAACTTGAAATGTTCACATCCATGAAGTCTGCCAGAGGTATGCCACCATAGGGGGAGAGAAGAGCAGGATACCCTATAGCTGCAGGTCAAAGTCAGTCCAGAGAAGGTGAGCGGTCACTTTCAGCATTGCAGAATACAGCAATTGGAAGTGCCATTTAGCCTTGTACAGTTCAGAACACACCTTGCTGAACGCACGTCTCCTTTTCGCTACTTCCACCGAGAAATATTCAAACAACAGGAGACGTCTATTGCGGAGCTCTATTGGGGAAGTGCATTTTCGGAACGCACAAAGCAACTCCATTTTGTCATTGTAATCCAAGATCTTAAAAATTACTTGTCGCGGTCTGGGCTGCTCAGGGCCAGGGTGGGTAGAGTAGGTCTCAAGCAATGAAATAGGGCCCAGATGGTGCGCTCTTTCCACCCGACAGAGGTACGACAAACCCAAAGCTTTGGGGAGATCACGCTCACAGAACCGCTGTAATTCAGAATGCAGTACTGACGGGCTCACCCGCACAATGCTCAAGTTATTACGGAGGGAGCGGTTTTCTAAGTCCTCCAACTTTTCACTCACCTAGACCAGGTCTGTCTCTGCCCTTCGGAAGCGGGTTGCCAAACCGCTATTCTCATGTTCCAGAGATACAATGCGTTTTCCGCTTCATCCAATCGTCACGTATGGCTTTTCACCTCAGTCTGCAGGTGTAATAGCGTTGCCTTAATTGTGCTTGCCACAGCAGCCTAGATGTCAGGCCAGGAGTCATTCACAGTAGCAGTCAGCTTATATGGGGGAAGGCTGCATGATATAGCTGAGGAAGCCTCCTCAGCACTAAAGAGGAGATGGCTGCTATTCTCCTCGTGCTGTTTCGGCGCCATGTTTTGGGCGGAGCTTAGTGGGACCGCCACATGTGAAGCTGGAGCCTCCAGCCCCGGATTGCTGTAGACCATGTACTGGTCCATGGTTTCGGAGGTGCGGGGCACTGTTGGGCAAGAGCAGTGTGCCAGTCTGTCGCCCTGGAGGGCTGTTACGCCGGTAAGTGCGCCGGGGTGTGCGGGAGCTCCGTCCTCACACTCCCTGCATAGCCCACGCCGGAACCGGAAGTCCTCACAATCCACGTTTAATGCAAGTAAATGGGGTTTCTGCAATCTCATACACACAGTCTGCAAAATGTACATATGAATTATTTTGTCTCTATGGATTAAAAAATAACCAACTCACAAGTTATTCATGTGGTTTGTGGTCATGTGGCTTCAAAATAGCCTCTAAAATCCATGTACATTTTACATCTGCGTTGATTTAAAAGAATGCTGACAGGAATACTACCTCCAATAGGTGGCATAAATAGAAAACACAGGCACCATGAATTGGGTATGGCTCCAACTATTCCCAACACTACAGTAAGTCTGGTCTAGTAGTCAGCACTGTACTGTGTATACACTGTACACCAAAAGAAATAAGGGAGTAACTTGTTTAGAGGTCTAAAAAAATATGTAAATCTTTTATTTGAACATAATTATTTAAAAAAGGAGTATTAAATTGGAAGAGATCATACACCAAAAAAAATAGCATTGTCATACACTCGCACTGTAATAAATTACAATCACAAAGGTAGTTGTATATCCATACATAGATAAATAAACTGCTGAGGCAAAAATAGTCATCATATATAGAAAGTAAGGTGCTGATACTAGGGCACTGTCTAAAGTTCCATATCCCAGCAATAAAAGCAATAAAACAAGCTACAGCATGTAAAGACAAGCAAAGTACAATATATACAAATCCAATGGATTAAAAAATTATGGATCAGTGCAGGGTCTGCAGGGACGCGACTCCAATACACGTTTTGGCACGTACACCTTCATCTGAGAGTGGCCAAACATTCTGTCTTTTTATACACAATATGAACCAATCAGACTGCATATTATAGTAATATAAATCAGCCCAATGCTGCTTATTAATTCCCTGTGTTCTAACATGATCAAGGTACATCACCTACTTGCTCCTGTGCTCGGATCTGCACCCAGGCTCCCTGTGTCCAATGGCAAAAGAAAACTAAGTGATCCAGCACTTGGAAAAACAGCAGACTTTATTTTTCTGAGGGACCTTGACGCGTTTCGAGCACATGCGCTCTTTGTCAAAAGATACCTGCTCTACTTCCTGAAGCCTAGATATAGGCAAGTTCCAGGTGAGTTCAATCTGTTAAAATGACAGGCTGCTAAAGAGAAAGCACACCTTCAACATGTCATATAAAATTGAAAGAGAGATACATCACTACATTCAATATGTTCGGTTCCATTCGATAAACGGTATATAGTAACAAAGAAATGTGTATCTTATGATGCGTTGAAGCATATATTAACTGCTTTACAAATTTTTGCTTTGTGTAAGCATTTAAGGAAATTAACGCACAATAAAATCGTATCGTCTGAATCATATTCACGCACAATCGAATGAAAGCGACAAAACAACCCATGTTGTTGCACTACATAAACCAGAATTGAGAATTGACATTTTGAAATTGAATGTAGTGATATATCTCTCTTTCAATTTTATATGACATGTTGAAGGTGTGCTTTTTCTTTAGCAGCCTGTCATTTTAACAGATTGAACTCACCTGGAACTTGCCTATATCTAGGCTCCAGGAAGTAGAGCAGGTATCTTTTGACAAAGAGCGCATGCGCTCGAAACGCGTCAAGTTCCCTCAGAACATGTGAAGTGTAACAGTCTTATACTATTTTAAGAGGATTTGAAAAATAAAGTCTGCTGTTCTAACATGGTGCATGGACGCCCATTCATAATTTTGTACATAGGATTTGTAAATATTGTACTTTACTTGTCTTTACATAGTGTGTTTTATGCTGCCACATGGCACTTTAAACAGTGCCCTAGCATTAACACTTTAAATATACTGTATATAATAACTATTTTCACATATTGAGCACCACTGTGTCCAGCATTCTTTGACTACTTTTGCCTCAGCAATCTATACGTTTCTGTATTTATACACAATTGCCTTTGTGATTGTAATTTCTAACAGCGCATGTGTCCAGTGTAATGATAAAAACTGTGTCCCTGTAGCGGAAGGTGACCCTCCGCACAGGGACACACATTTCTGCTTTATAGCTGGCTACCTTTCACTCCTTAAACCCTAATCTTAACCCGTATCCCTAATCCTAACCCCTAATCCTAACCCTTAACCCTAATCCTAACCCTTAAACCTAATCCTAACCCCTACCGAAATTCTAACCCCTAATCCTAACCCCTAATCTTAACCCCTAATCCTTACCCTAATCAAAACCCTAATCCTAATCCCTAACCCTAATCCTAACCCCCTAACCCTAATCCTAATTGTAACGGTGATCAGCACTGAGTAGGGCTCAGAGCGTTGAGCTCAGAAGCTCAGGTCACATACAGCTATGGGTCACAGTTTTTTTTTCACTTCATCGGTGATGCAGCTTTTTTATAGTGCATAAATTGTGCATAAATTTTATCATGAATTGTTTTCAAATTAAAAATTGCATATATTTTTGTACCTTTAAACAAGTAACTTGGCTCCAATTGATGGCAGCAGAGAACAAGCTCTTTTCCTCCTGGGAGGGAGATACTTTGCATAAAAACATTCAAATACCCCTGCTGGATGTCAGCTCAGATTTTAGGCTAGGAACTTAAAACATACCTAAAAAGGGTTCGACAGGAGGAACAGACATTTTCTATAGTTAGTCAAGCAGTATGGAGGCATCCCCTAAGGCCTTTTGGCCTACCATAGGATGGACGAGAAACAAATTCAAAGGTAAATGTTTAAAAAGTGTCCTAAATGGTGATGCGCACATGGCCTCCTGATCATAAAACTTCTTTACCCTTAAGTCCCAGAGTTCACTTCCTGCTGTAAATTGACCATTTTAATACACCTAAAATTTTCAACAAAAATCCACAAGAACTGAGGGAATTCCTTTCGGTTTAGGAAAACATCATCCTCGTGCAACTTTTCCCAAGTCAGGAAAGGATACAAATGAAAATAGAAGTATCATTTATTCTTATCGTTTTCTTTTTAGATCCACTTCTGCCTTTTTTTAGATTCACTTCTGACTTTGCTGTGAATCAAGTTTCTCCTATAGGGGAGCACACAGCTTTATCAAACTCATGAATACAAATGTGCTAAGTTCTGCACACATAGAAGTGAGTAATATGCCATCACATAAGAGGAAGGATGTCCTGGGGATTAAAGGGGTACTCCGGCACTAAGACATCTTATCCCCTATCCAAAGGATAGGGATAAGATGTCTGATCGTGGGGGTCCCACCGCTGGGGACCCCCGTGATCTTGCACGCGGCACCCCGTTACAATCAGTCCCCGGAGCACGTTTGCTACGGGTCTGATTACTGGCGATCACAGGGGCCGGAGCATTGTGACATCACGGCCCCCTCCCATAGGCTTGCATTGAGGGGGCGGAGCGTGACATCACATGGGGGCGGGGCCGTGACGTCACAATGCTCCGGCCCCCGTGATCGCCAGTAATCAGACCCGGAGTGAACGTGCTCCGGGGACTGATTGTAACGGTGTGCTGCATGCAAGATCGCGGGGGTCCCCAGCGGCGGGACCCCTGCGATCAGGCATCTTATCCCCTATCCTTTGGATAGGGGATAAGATGTCTTAGCGCCGGAGTACACCTTTAAGGTCAGGTGCGTAACTATAGAGGGAGCAGAGATAACAGTCACATTGGGGCTCTGGTGCCTAAGGGAGCCCAAAGGCACCTTTGCCCAATAAGAGAACACTGGTATAATAAATGGCGCACATTATACACAGGGCCCTTTGCATTGGGGCACTGAAGCTACAAGTTAGACCTCTGATTCAGGGTATACCATCCGCTAGTAATATATATACAGTATCTTGTCTTGCTGCTTTATAAATGGTTAAAAGCAAACATTTCTATTATCTGAAGTGTAGTAATGATAGCTGATATATTTAGAGCATATTTTACTTGATAATAACTTGGAGCTTTTGTTTTTCTTTCACTGGAATCTGTATAACTATAATTAGTTCACTAATTCCAGCCTTGTGGTTTCTTAATTAAATTAACATACAATTATAATTTCCTATTGCCATGCTCAGCCTTAAATATTGCAACAAAATTAACATTCTTTCTTCTTGTAGGTCAAGAAAGTTATATTAATAGAATGTTTAAGAAAAGTTACATAAGAAAGTTTACATTCTTAGTTCTGTACTCCGATCTATGAGGTTGGTAAATCGGCAGTAAATGTATTTTGGCATGCCTGGGTTTTATATATATATATATATCTCCTAAAAAGTAAAAATATCAGAGAAGACTATGGACTATGTGATCTTTTTCTGACGTCAGCCGTCTTAAAGCGCAACTGTCATGAGGTTTGGGGCATATAACCTAACCACAGTGTGTGTATGGTGTGTAAAATATGTCTGCAACCTTGCTTTTATCCCTCTTATTACGGCTTTTATTAGCTCAAAAAACACTTTTATATGCAGCCACTGACAGTCGGATAAGCGTGGCCAGGGGTTCGCTATGCCCCTCAGCTGTCACGACTATCCCCTGTACACCAGCGCTGGGACCGATGTGTGATTGACACACAGGTCCCAGCGCATGCGCCCCTTATCTTTCATATGTGAGCGCCGACGTTTCTTTACAGAGCGCGAGCGCTCACTTCAACTGTCTGACGCCTCTGTGTGCCTTCTCCTCTTATTTCTCTCCGTGCGGGAGACTTGCTGGGCTCTTCTGCATTCATTAGAGAACAAAGAAGCATGGAGTCACTTGTAGAAATATATGATAATCAGTTTATTGCAGTAAAAAATAGGGTCTATTAGAGACCTGAAATCAGTACATATATGGTGTCAGGAGATTATCAGCATCAAACAATAGTAGGGCAAATACCATTACAAGTATAGATCATAATCTAGGTGGTAAATTGGCTATAAAGAGTGCATACAGAACCATATAGTAGACATAGTAAACAGTACAGGCTCAAGTGGCCATATATTGCACGTGTATCCAAGAGGTAGAATAATATGTAAACATATACAACACAAAAAAAAACACCAAGGATGTAAATAATACCCACAAGTATACAGGGATGCCCCCTTTACCTCTACTGAGGAAGGGGTCGGATAAATACGCAAAGTACCCTGAAACGCGTCTAGATTCAAATTGTCTGAATATAGCACTAAAAAGACTCACTGCTACTTGGCTAAAACCCGTATCTGAGTACCGGCTTCATTCATCACAAGAGATCTGCCTACCACACCTGATCCTCTGCTTTGTGCTCGGGAACGCTGTCTACAAGCCACGAGTCTCCTGCTGGAGCAACAACTGAAGCTGCCTCGTGGGAGATCGCTCCATACAGCAAACATGGAGCCAGCAGCTGCCCATACTAGAGAGAGCGACTCCAGCACCCGCATCATTTCAACAGCCGCAGGACACATAATTAGGTCCATGGCAGCACGAGACCAGCGGCCGTAGGATCGGTGAGATATAATCTAACAACTGTTTTGGTGGACATTCTTAGGCACCTGTAAGACTGTTTAACATCATTACAGTAACCTTTCATTCAGTAACAACATATGCCGGACTATCAGATTATTGAACTAACAGATACAAATATATCCAGCAACAGTGCTTTGACATTTAGTAGCAGTGTCTCACTCATACACACTGTTCTACCATCAGGGCCCAATGGTAGATATGTATGAAATTAGTGCATAATTCGTCTTTTGCAATTTTTATTATTATTGTCTATTTATTTTTATACATTTTTATTTGTTAATGTTTTTTAATTAAGTACATTTATGGACATTTATCAACGGGTTTAGTCCGGTTTTCTTTACTATAATTGTCGCAAAATTGTCGCAACTGCGACTACGCAAGTTTTCCAAAAATTAACTACGTAGTAATAATTTTAAAATGGACTACGGGTAATCAGGTATTTATTAACTGAGACAGTCGCAACTGCGCAAAAAAAACTTGCAACAGGGTTAAAAATTGACTAAATTTACTCCAGCTCAAACATGGAGCAGAAAAAGCTACTACCAAAGTAAAAAAGGAAAAATTGCTTACGTGAAAGAAAATTATCAACAGGCTGAAACCAGTTGATAAATAAGTCACACATAAGCAAAAAAAAAGTAAGGAAAAAATTACTAAAAAAAAGAATACATAAGCAAACATTGATAAATGTCCCTCATTGTGATAAAATTCTGCATTTTTTTCAAACATTCTGTCCTCATTGATATCATTGTGTACCATCTAGTATGGTAAGATCTTTGAGGTGTGGTTAATATTTTTTGTCACATACCCCCTTTGCTTGGCCACTGGGGAACGGCTTTTTAACCCCTTTAACCTTGGATCTTTGGTTGTGAGCTGCACACACTGCTTGTTTCTGAATTTCCTTTCTGCCTGACCACAGTGCTCTCTGCTGACACCTCTGTCCATTTCAGGAACTGTGCGGAGCAGGAGAGGTTTTCAATGGGGATTTGCTCCTTCTGTGGACAATTCCTAAAATGGACAGAGGTGTCAGCGGAGAGCACTGTGGTCAGACAGAAAGGAAATTTAAAAAAGAAAAGAACTTCCTGTGGATCATAACATCAGCTGATAAGTACTGGAAGGATTAAGATTTTTTTTATAGAAGTAATTCACAAACCTGTTTAACTTTCTTGCACCAGTTGATTTAAATAAAAAGGGGGAGTACCCCTTTAACTAAACTACAGAAAAAAAAATCACAAAAAAAACTTAAAAACCCAATAGGGCAATCCCTATTTTTTCCCTGAAAAATATACTTAATGTTGAATGCAGGTAGAAAAACTGGATTTATGCTGTTACAGATATATTTTCTTGGCACATCCAATCCAATCTACTTAGAAAACTCCACCTTTATGGATTTTACTTCAAATACTGCAAAGAATAAAATTCCCCCTTTTAGCCGGCCAATTTAAAGGAAATCTCTAAGTATATTTCTGTGGTTGTTTCTTAATTGTGCGGCTTGATAATTATCATATAAAAATGCTGCGCAGCTGAAAAATGCCAGTGACACATAATACATTATTACTGTCTTGCCAATATAAAACAGAAGTGTTCTGCCAAAATCTTTTTTAAACATTTGGGCTTTCTATTAGGTGAAGGCTTTTCTTTAAATAGACTGTACGTATTATTTTTTCATGTGAAGGGATCATTGTTTATATCCCAGCAGGGAAGAGTGAGTGGTGTGACACTGTTAAACCTATTTTGGTTGACTTATCTGTGTAGCTCCGCACCAGCGAATAGATTTCTTTTCAGGGCTGCTGTGTTTTTCCTTCTTTGCTGGATGCTAATATTTATTTGTGTATTACGGATGAACATTTGCAAATCAAAAGGTCAAATAATTTCCTTTTACTTTTTAGAAATTTTAAACAGCACAGAACAATAGCAATTGTTTAAGACTAAAAAGTATTTCTTAATCTCATTCTTCAACATGAAAGTGACTTAAAAGAAGAGGCATTTGTTTTGACTTCCGTAAAAATCAGTTCTTATTTGAATTGCTAGATTTTTTGAATCTTATTTATTTATATTGTTAAAAAAATGATATAAGGACGCGTAGCAGTAGGACATTTGGGCCCTACAGCTGGGAAATTACAGAATTGAGACTTGGCTCTTATTGGTATGTGATAAAATAAGAACACATAATATTATGTCTTTGGATAAAAAGAAGGTCTGTACATATTCAATATTCCCCATAAAAAGCCATGTAATGCCAAGTTATGTGTATTTTGTGGATTAATCAAACATACAGTATCTCTACCTGTGTTAAACATATATGCATTAAAATCATTGAGAGTCAATGCAGAATACGCACTTTAGGTCAAGTTGCCTGTAGAAATGTCTGTCCTAGATCCTGTCTTTTCTCCCCTCCCTAGGGCTAAGCAAAAGGATAGCATTAGGCACAAGGAGGAGTTGTGTCACAGTCAGCCTTTGGAGCATGTTGCTAAGGTGGGAAAGGTGGAAGCAGTGGCCAGCATAGCACCAGTGGGACTGGTGGTGGTAGGCATGGTGGATATGGTGAGGGGGAACAAGAAGCCCATGATCATACATTAGAAGTTCAGACAGAGGAGTGATGGGAACAATGAGAAGGAGTTGGATGATGATGATGTCAGCAGGTCTGCTATTTCATCATCTCAGAAGTAGGTGACGGCAACGTTGTTGCTGCTGTTACTATAAGCTTGAGGAAATAGCCTCCCAGAGCAGGGACACAGTCGGGTGGTGGTGTTCCTATCACTTTATGGTATCCTGCCTTGTGGAAATTCTTTTGTATCTTACCAGATGCAGAAAACCAGCCACAGTGCTGTCTCTGCAAAAAGAAAGTAAGGCATAGCCAGGAGTAACAGCTCTACGTAAGCACATGGAGCGCCATCACAAGGCCTGGCTAAAAGTATGACTAGTCAACCTCAGCTTTCCACTGGCTACTACAACTTCCACCAGTCCTCGACGCTTGCTGCTGCTACTACCAGGGATCATTTTCTGCTTTTTATACAAAAGCTATTTCTTCTTTACTATTTCGGGACACCAATCCTGTTTAAACTCCCATAAAGAGAGAATTTTTTTTTCAACTTTGTAATATTTACAAAAGTTATATCTTCACTATTTTCTGTTTCTTCACTATTTGGAGACACTGTCCTGTAGCAATGCTTGGAAAAAATCATTGCATCTTCTGAATCCTCTGTGTGCATGTTAACACTAGAATGCATCAACAAGCAGGGTACTTTATGCACCTTAATATTAATAAGACAAGTCTTGTAGCCAGCTTCTTCTGTCTCTTATTGAAGACACATGCAAATTCAACCAAGTTGAGTGTGCTCGTGTATTAGAAGATTGGGAGAGATAGTTGTCCGCTAATGAGCTTCTGGCTGACAACTATATAAGAAAAGCTATCAGCTATCTCTCCTCATACTTACAGCCTTAGTGCTTCCTATGTTACAAAGTAATGTAAAGTACCAATGGCAGTGGCATACTTGCTAATGAAGGAAGCCACACCCCTGCTACAGTATGTTGAGTAGGAGGTTTGGCACTGAGCTATTCCTGTTCCTTGCCTTGACATGGTCAAACTTAAATGGGCACTGTAACTATTATAAACTTTTGAAATATTATATAGACATGGCAACAATTTTGATCGTTCGGGGTCTGAGTGTTCACATTGCGACTGATAGCTAGAACTTTCTGGGAGAAGAGAACTTTAAGCGAGACAAACTTACAATGTAAGTCTATGCGATTGTCACAGTGATCTGCACTTTTCTCTCCACTCGTTTTAGCAATTGGTTGGGGTCTGAACACTCAGACCCTGATGGATCAAAGTTTTTCACATTTCTCTAGGACATGTAAAGAGTTTTTTAAAGCAACAAGTACACATTAAATGATAAAATTCGGGTTATGTACAACAGTCTCTAGAGTGATCCCACTGGATACAGATGTTAAAGTTCCCATCGCGTTCAATGGGAGATGTTTAAATCCATGTGATCCTCCCATTTTATATGTATAGAGAGGAAGATATGTACACTTATTGACAAAAAACAACAATGCACCAAGAAAGAGTTATTGGAATCGAATGAAGCTTTATATGTGTCAATGTAATAATTATATCAGTGAGAACAATATTAGGTCAAAGGATAGGTGTATTGTTAAAAACTACAATTAAAAGAAGGCTCTAGTACCCTGTTGGCCCGTGTCTAGCCTGGATAGGCATTATCCTGCTAAAAATGCCAGTTGGAGGCAAGACTAGAGATGGGCGAATTTTTCAAAAATTCTCCCTGCCTGCCTGCCTACCTGCAGTGATGCCTGCTTGAGGTCAATGGATTTCCCCTGTGCTGATCTGCATTGTCAGTAATGCTGATTAGTGACCACACAGTGTCTGCTCTCTCTATAGCCAGAATGAATGCGGGCTTGAGGTGAATAGTTTCACCACTGTAAGATCTGTATTGTCAGTAACGGTGATTAGTGCGCGCACACAGTCTCTGCTCTCTCAGCAAAACGGAAAATGCCCGTCTTCAGCAATGGCTGCTGAATAAATAGGGCTGTGACATCATAGGGCTGGCTGCTGATAGGCTGCATACCGCCATGTGATTCAGGGTGATCCTGCCTACCCGCCTTCCCAGACTTCCTTGTCTCATGTCCTCATACGTGTAGCTGGCATTTTAGCCCCTCGGCCCGCACAAAATGTAGTGAATGAAGAGATTCGTTACCACGAAGCATGAGGAAATTCTGATTTTTTCACGAAATTTGGAACGAATTTGACTTTGTCAGCTTTGATTCGCCCATCTCTAGGCAACACATGTGGGCGCAGGATGTCCTGTTCATATGACTGACCTGTTACACCTTATATCACTACTAGGGGTGACTGACTGTCGTATGTGATCATTACACCAGCGGTTGGGGCAGTGTGTCGCTTTACAAGGTCTAAATACTTAAACCAACTGTTATCGTTTCCTAAGCAAGACCTGAATTTGTCTCCAAAGACGATACGGTTCCAGTTTAAAGCAGTGCAGGTTTCTCATTTACGACACCACTTTCATCAAAGACGACTGGATATGGTGTGAAAGAGGGAAAGGTGCTGTGGGAGCTGCTAATGCTTGGTGTTAGATCAATCCTCTATACTGGGGGTCTCTCTGGGCTGTCTGGAGCCTGTTCACTGTGTGTGTGCCCTCATGTAACCACTGCTCCAAAGAGATTGGTCAGAACGGCCTAGATGAGAGGCAAGTTAAATTACAATCCTGCTTCTCTCAAACCAATGATGCACCCCCTCAGCTGAGTAAATTTGTTTTCAAGTGTGTTGTAAAGGCATGTTTACAAGTAAACAACCTGTCGCTAAGAGGTACAGTACCCAAAAGTAGCTTTTGAGAGCTTTTTTTTTATAGGTCAGCGGGAGAAGCACTTTTATGCCCTCTTGTGGCAAGACCCAGTGTCTAATAAGACCACACCTGTAAGCATTTACATATCTGCCAATTTTCTTTTGTTAATGAGTGTATTTATGTCCTAAACCAGCAGTGAGTAGAAGATGTGTGTTCAGAGCGAATGGTACAGTAAGTTAAGAAGGTTTAACTATATAATAAAGGCCATGAGTAATAGTAGGTAAAGCACTGGAGGTTCCCCTGTTGGGTTCCAGCTCGGTAGTCAGAATCATGCGCCATCAATACACTGGTGATAAAGGCGGTCTGGAGCATTTCCGCTCAGCTATCTGGTATTTAGAGCAGTGTTTAGCTTGCTTTTAACCATATTTTGGTCTCCTCTCACAGATGATATAAAGCTTGATGATGGCACTTTGCATAACAACAGTTACAATGTGTCCATTAAACAGCAACATCCTGTGTACTCTTTATCTTGTATTAGATTTCTTTGCTAATGGGAACAACAGGCTGACTGTAAGGCTTTGATCAGTAGATTCCAGAAGATAGCCAGCTGTGAACAAACAGTACTACTGCTAATGAAAGACGTATAGATGGAATGAAGGGAGCCGCGCAAATATCCCAGGAAAAAATAACACGCACAGGGTTTTATTTAACACACACATTACATAGATGTTGCTTGTTGTGGATGACAGGTTCTTCTGGTTCTGTTTAGAATTACAACACTCTGCCCTCGCTCTTTTTGCAGAATATCTATCTATCTAATTATCTAAATCCAAAGAAGCAGCAGCACACAAGGTATACGGTGCAAAAAAGTATGTGGTTTTATTGCATCAGTGCATACAGAGCAACGTTTCTGCGACCTCCTCGTCGCCTTTCTCGAGCTTGAGAAAGGCGACGAGGAGGTCGCAGAAACGTTGCTCTGTATGCACTGATGCAATAAAACCACATACTTTTTTGCACCGTATACCTTGTGTGCTGCTGCTTCTTTGGATTTATCTATTGGGATCCCGAACCAAGGCTCCTACACAGCGTGCACCAGCTACCTGAAGTACTATCTGGTTGTGCTGCTCTCCTGGGATATTTTTATCTAATTATCTATCTATCTCCTATCTATCTATCTATCTATCTATCTCTTATTTATCTATCTATCTATCTTGGTAGGGAAGCACAATCCAGAGATGAAACTAAGCAGTGGTGCATGCAGACGCAGACCTGGATCAGTGGTCCATGTAGTATACAGAAAAATTTCATGAATCCGCAGCACACATTTCTCCAGAAAAAGTGGTAGTTTAGTCCATAAAACAAGTGTCCAAGAGCAACGTTTCTGCCAAGTCACCTGGCCTTTCTCAAGCTCAGTACAAACAGTGCCAAACTGCATTTAAATAAGGATACCACTTAGGTATCAAAAGTGTAATTAGCAAATCCTCTAAGTGTAACATAATGCATAAAAAACATCAAAAACATATTCAGTGAAATACAATAATTACAAAACAATCCATGTGTACATAGGTATACATAAAGTTACATAACCAGTTACTTTACAGCGAATACAGTGCTCACATATCCCCCCACCTGATTAGTTAATACATCACATCCCTGTGCACTTTAAAAACAATGTCATACAGTGGTCCCTGGACGTCAAAGGATTTGCGCATGTGTGCCCTTCATTGCGCTTGCACGTCGCATGTCAAATGCAATCTATCTATCTCCTCTCTATCTATTTATCTCATATCTATCTATTTATCTCATATCTATCTATCTATCTATCTCCTATCTATCTATTTATCTCATATCTATCTATCTATCTACAGGATAAACAGGATGGGGCTGACTGGCTCTGTCCTGTCAGTGCAGACTGGGTTTCCTGTGCGCACAGCATCTGAATAATACTGCGCACACAGGAATAACAGGAGCCGCGTAAAGCTGCAGGAAATGATGAGGGGAGTGGAGTTTTTTTTATTTTTCATTGGGCCTGCAGTATGAGGCAATAAAGGAGGGGACATGACTGGTGGCAATATGGGAGGGGGCATGGCTGGGGAAATGTAGGAGGAGGCATTATTGGGGGAAAATATGTAAGGGGACTTGGCTGGGGGCAATATGTGAGGGGAATAGATTTGTGCCCCTTGCAGATCCCCTAGGTCATACTTTGTTTTGTTCTGTAAAGTAAGCTACTATTTTTATTTGTTTAGGCCTTTTTGTGTTGATGGTATTAGCATAAGTCAGTGTAAAATATTTATTTGTGGGATAACATTTTTTTAAAATAGCTTCTGAAATGAATGAAATGCACCCCAAATTTTGATATGCAGCTCGTCTCATGTTATGGAGTACCCTCGCATAGGCCATATTTGGTTGCATGGCCACATAGGGGGACCCAAAAGGAGAGAAGCGCCATATGGCTTTCAGGATATCATAATACACTGCTCAAAAAAATAAAGGGAACACTATGATAACACATCCTAGATCTCAATGAATGAACTAATCGTGCAAAATAATTTCGTCCTTACATAGTTGAATGTGCTGACAACAAAATCACACAAAAATGATCAATGGAAATCAAATTTATAATATAAAATATGAAAAATATATCTAAAATAAATAAACAATAGCTGTTATCATTAAAGCTGTTAAACGAAAACATTAGGGTGACTAACTATAGAATCCATAGAAAGATGGTAGTGCTAGCGTATACTATCATAATAATAATAATTATATAACCAATAAATTACACAATTTATTACAAATGGATGATTTAAAAATGAAAAAAAAACCTCTAGCAGATGTTGGCTGCCGTAAGACATTCTGGGAGAGTGGGATACCGAGAGTAATGCCGCTGGTATTGCGCAGTAACCACCTGGCCGTGCCGCCCTCACCCTTGCGTTGCCGTGACTCCGCCTCCGCGTGATGTCACGGAATGCGCCACGCATGTTACAGGGGAGGTCTGGAGGAGGAGCATGTCAGTCCTACACTGTGCGTCGATATTGCTTGCATCAGGGCCGGTTTTAGGCTTAGCATGGCCCTGGGCAAAATCAAAAGGAGGGCCCCAAAAGTTGTAATAGTGCACTAACCAGATTTGCACATTTTTGGTCACTTCAAATACCATAAAGAAATATCTAAAAAGCTATTGAAAAGTCCCATCAAAACAAAGATGGTACCGATAAAAACTACAAATCACAGCACAAAAAATGACCCTCATACATCCCCATATACAGAAAAATAAGAGTTATAGGTATCAGAATAGTAAAATTGTATATTTTTGTATAGTTCCCCCACATTAGGTTGGCAGTATAGATCCCTCACATTAGGATTGCAGCATAGTTCCTCCACATTAGGTTGCAGTTACCCCACATTAGGCTGGCAGTTGAGGTCCCCCCACATTAGGTTGGCAGCATAGTTCCCCCTCATTAGGTTGGCAGTATAGTTCCCCCACATTAGGTTGGCAGCATAGTTCCCCCACATTAGGCTGTAGTTCCCCCACAGTAGGTTGGCAGTATGGGTCCCCCCACATTAGGTTGTCAGTATAGTTCCCCCACCTTAGGCTGTAATTCACCCACATTAGGTTGTCAGAATAGTTCCCCCCACATTAGGTTGTCAGTATAGTTCCCCCCACATTAGGTTGTCAGTATAATTCCCCACATTAGGTTGTCAGTATAGTTCCCCACATTAGGTGCAGTATAGTTCCTCACATTAGGTGCAGTATAGTTCCACACATTAGATGCAGTATAGATCCCCACATTAGGTGCAGTATAATTCCCCAAATTAGGTGCAGTATAGCTCCCCCACAGAAATACAGCCATCAGCCATATTCAGTAAATGGCTGGAGGCTGTATGCCTGTGTGCTGCCCCACTTCAGTGCTCCGTCCACGGCTACTACGCTCAGGGGTCACAATCTACTGCTATGGCCTAAAGGCCATAGCAGTAGGTCCCGGGACCGGAGGTGTGGTGGTTGGAGTACTGAAGATGGCGTGCAGGTAACTTACCAATGCGTGCGCGTCCTCCTCCTCGATGCTCCAATGCTCCGCTTCAAGGCACACGCACAGGACGTCAGTGAGGTCCCTGCGTGCACAACTTCCTGGTGGCCCCTGCCTTTTTAAAGTTAACCTCCCTACAATGCCTGGGCATGCTCCTGATGAGGTGGCAGATGGTCTCCTGAGGGATGTCCTTCCAACCTGGACTAAAGCATCCACCAAATCCTGGACAGTCTGTGGTGCAACGTGGTGTTGGTGGATTGTGGATGTTGGTGGATGGAGGGAGATGTCCCAGATGTGCTTAATCGGATTCAGGTCTTGGGAATGGGCAGGCCAGTCCATAGCATAAATGTCTTCCTCTTGCAGGAACTGCTGACACACTCCAGCCACATGAGGTCTAGCATTGTCTTGCATAAGGAGGAACCCAGGGCCAACCGCACCAGCATACAGTCTCACAAGGGGTCTGAAGATCTCATCTCGGTACCTAATGGCAGTCAGGCTACCTCTGGAAAGCACATGGAGGGCTGTGCGGCCCTCCAAAGAAATGCCAACCCACACCATTACTGACCCATCGCCAAACGGTCATGCTGAAGGATGTTGCAGGCAGCAGAATGTTTTCCACGGTGTCTCCAGACTCTGTCATGCCTGTCACATGTGCTCAGTGTAAACCTTCTTTCATCTGTGAAGAGCACAGGGCGCCAGTGGCGAATTTGCCAATCTTGGTGTTCTCTGGCAAATGCCAAACATCCTGCATGGTGTTGGGCTGTAAGCACGTTGGGCCCTCATACCAACCTCATGGAGTCTATTTATGACTGAGTGGACACATGCACATTTGGAGGTCATTTTGCAGGGCTCTGGCAGTGCTCCTCCTGCTCCTCCTTGCACAAAGGTGGAGGTAGCGGTCCTGCATCTGAGTAGTTGCCCTCCTACGGCCTCCTCCACGTGTCCTGATGTACTGGCGGGCCTCCTGGTAGAGCCTCCATGCTCTGGACACTACGCTGACAGACACAGCAAGACTTCTTGCCACAGTTCGCATTGATGTTCCATCCTGGATGACCTGCACTACCTGAGCCAATTGTGTGGGTTGTAGACTCCATCTCATGCTACCACTAGAATGAAAGCACCACCAGCATTCAAAAGTGACCAAAACATCAGCCAGGAAACATAGGAACTGAGAAGTGGCCTGTGGTCACCACCTGCAGAACCACTCCTTTATTGGGTGTTGTCTTGCTAATTGCCTATAATTTCCACCTGTTGTCTGTTTCATTTGCACAACAGCATGTGAAATTGATTGTCAATCAGTGTTGCTTCCTGAGTAGACAGTGTGATTTCACAGAAGTGTCATTGACTTGGAGTTACACTGTGTTGTTTAAGTGTTCCCTATATTTTTTTGAGCAGTGTACAAATGATAGGCTGCATTTCACCTTGCAAAGCATTCTAGCTGTCAGAACAATACCGTACCCCTAGAAGTGATGCCATTTTCAAAACTACACCCCCTAAAGTATTTACCTAGGGCAGTAGTGAGTACGTTGTGGAGCCCTTATGGTGTGGCTAGAATTATCTTAAAGTTAGTGGAAAAAATTAGAAAATTACTTTTTTTCACAAATGCTTTATTTGTGGGACATCATTTTGGTACATTGATTCTGAAATGGAGAAAATGTGCCCCATATTTTATTATGCTGTTCGTGTCAAGCTGGGTAGTACCCCCACTTAGGCCATTTCTGTTAGAGGTTAGACACGGAAAAACAACATGGCACATTAACCCCCTGTGCCCGTTAGAGGTGCCCGTTGGAGTAAAAAAAGCATGCCAATGTATACTCAGTCGTCTCATTCGGAAATGAATGGGGCTGCTACAGTATACGTCGGCATCACTTTTTGACGTGATGCCAACGGATATCTCTAACATACTGCAGAAATGAAGTATGAATGGGACCTTTGTAAAAAGATATTTAATAAGGGTAGGGTCACACGGAGCGCATCTGCAGAGTATTTTCCACCTCAGATGCCCCGCTGGCCGGAAATCCGCCACTATAAGTGGACATACAAAGCTACCCAGCCGCAGCAGGGAGCTCACTATTGTGATTGCCAGTGGGGCATCCACAGCATGTAGTGCACATTGTGTATTTTTTTTTAAATTAAATTTATTTTTTTACCTATTTTTTCTTTGCATTTTTTTACACTTTTTTTTTACACTTTAATTTTTTTAACACTGATTTTTTTTCTTTTTTTTTTTTTACATATTTACAATGCTTTGGAATACTTAGTATTCCAAAGCATTGCAATAATATGCTGCCTGTCAGTTTTGCACTGGCAGGCAGCATATGAGGACATGCCTCCAGTCATTTACCTGAGGCAGACCTGGGGTCTTTGTCAGACCCACGGCTGCCCAGGTAAGCAGCAGCACCCCGTGATCATTGCAAGGTGCTGCTGGAGAGAGAGGGGCTCCCTCTGTCAAACTCCTTAGTTCGTGGTTGCTTTTGGCCGCGGCTGTAAGGGTTAAACTGCCGAGACCGATGTATAGTTTGGTCCTGGCCAAGTGTTTCGCCATAGATTTTTGGATAAAATGACTTATCTCATTACTAGGTAGAATTTGTGGTGCAAAAAATAAGTCATTATATGGATTTGTACGTGCAAAATTGAAAGAGTTATGATTTTTTAAAGTTAAGGAGGAAAAAATGAAAGTGCAAAAACGGAAATACCCCTGGTCCTTAAGGGGTTAAACTACCAGGACCAAAGTTTGCTTCGGTCTCAGCAGTGTCGCAGGGTCCCGGCTGTGTGATACAGTCGAGACCCTGCCACGATCTCGTGAGTACACTGGGCAATACCCATGAGATCCATGGACGTGTATACTCGTCCTGTTGCAGGAACGCACATCCCACTTGGATGTGTATACTTGTCCATGGTTCTTAAGGGGTTAAGTTTCAACTTGATTGCGATTAAGTATTTTTAGGTCTGACTATTACGTTTCTATTAATAAAGACCTGATTTAAATACTATTTTGGTTGAAATTATTTTGTGTACAGAACAAATGGATGGTGCTCCCGTTTTACTCCCATGGACAAGTAGTTTATATATATATATATTTTTTTTCCCCCACACCCCTGCAGCATGCAACACTGTTCTTCCCATCAAAATGATGAGTACCACAAGCGAACCCAAATAACCTCAACATAAGTCATTGGGGTCCATCGGGCCTCTACAGGGGTTTATGACAATATAGTGTACCTGATCCAGCCACCACATTGCTGGTAAATGGTCATTGATGATGTATTAGCACTACAGATAATGGAGATTGTACAGTACGAAGATAATGCAAGTGTAGATGATGATGAAGCAACATTAGAGAAATAATAATTCCACATATGACACTAAGATGCTTAGAAGCAAGTTAAAGCGGTACTCCGCTCCTAGATATCTTATCCTCCATCCATTGGATAGGGGATAAGATGTCGAGAGGCAGAGTACCCCAGATGGGCAGGAATTTTTATTTTGCTACACTCAATTGCAAACCTGAACTGAGAATATTAAAGGGGTACTCCGCTGGAAAACCTGGACTTCCATTTAAAAATATTAATCCTTCTAGTACTTATGTGCTGCTGTATGCTATAGAGAAAGTTATTTTCTTTTTGAATTTCTTTTTTGTATGACCACAGTGCTCTCTGCTGACACCTCTGTCCGTGTCAGGAACTGTCAAGAGCAGGAGCAAATCCCCATAGCAAACCTGATGTGTCAGCAGAGAGCACTGTGGTCAGATAGAAAATAATTTCAAAAGTAAAAGAACTTCCCATGGAGCATACAGCAGCTGATAAATACTGGAAGGATAACGATTTTTTTAATAGAAGTAATTTACAAATCTGAGACCAGTTGATTAGAAAAAAAAAAAATTCCACCCGGGTATCCCTTTAGTACATCTATATCACTTGAGGTTTCTACAGTGGTGATTAGGAACCTACATTTTTATTTCCACGTCCTGGATTGTTAACACGGTTGTGACCAGAGGCAAATGCTTGACCCGTAAAACAAAGTGGGATCATGTTGCTCTTTGTAAGATGTTTGGGTAGCTGAAATGCATATGAAATTGTCTTCCTCTATGGTGGTTAGATGCGGGTGATGAATAACGCCAATCATTTTGCGTCCCTTTCTTTACATATTCTTTGGAAACAAGCAGGTAGATCCTGACAAAATATGATTGTGCTGGTCAAAAACTTTGCATGAGATCCTGTTTCAAAGGCAATCAAAACGGCTATGTCCACATCCAATTATATGTAATCCCATAGACTTCCATTGTACGATTCAGGTCAGCCTCAATCTGGTCTCCTCAGATGGTAATTACTTGTGATTACTTGCAGGTACAGAATACGCTTTCTGCTCTTCACCTTTGTAACGTCAGCTGAACTGATCTGATTAGAATATACATTCCTGCTCATATTGCTTTAGAGTCGAAAATAACCATGCCAAGGGTTAATCATCTGATAATGCTAAAATAATATATAGTCTGTGCTGCCTCTTTTTTTTTTGGTCAAGTGTGTCTGTGCCTTTTTTTTTCTCAAAAATTGAGAACTCCATTAAATGGGCACTGTCAGAATAAAAAACGTTTTATATATGTTGTACATCTTGACATAACATTAACCTTTTTAATAGCATAACATTAACATAACATTAACTTACTTAATAAAAAAAAATAGTATATCCTTTTATAGAAATGGTGGTTTAAAAAAAATAAAAAAAAATAAAACTACTAGGAGTTTCCATACCATTCAGAACATAATCCTGTCTTCGTCCCAGCTAAAGCACAGGCTGGGACAAAGTCCAGTAAGTGAGGGTGGGACTAGCACTCCTCTGTGCTCTCTCCTGTCCTGTCCCATCAGACTGCAGTATGAAACAGAGAGGAGAGGGTTACAGAGGAGTCTGCAGTGATTGAATGAAGAGAACAAGCACAGCACAGCAGACTCAGGGAGTAATCGAATGCATGGTGAGTGAGGGCGTGCTTATTGCTTGTTTGGGACATGCCCCTTCCTGAGCAGTGAATGTCAGAATGAGGGAGCAGCAGAACAGATTGATTTGTTAGCCTAATACAGAAGCTAGACTCATAAAAAAATACATGAAAAAAATCTGCATGACCTAATAAGTAACATATATAAGCATTATATATGTTTTATGTATGCTCTATGTGGAGAGCATGACAACATAAACAGGTTTGCAGTTGATTTCATTTAGCAAATTTGCCTGGTTCTGTAGATATCTCTGCTTATCTCCCCTCTTGTTGACAGCTAGTAGTTATGGTTCCCATCCACCAGCTCTGCTTTAGAGGCAGTAGTGACTAGTGATGAGCGGCATTGGCCATATTCGAATTTGCACTATTTTGCGAATAAATAGATGAATATTCGTCCTATATTCGCAAATTTCAAGTATTCGTTATATTCGCATATTCGTGTATTGGGGGGAGAAAAAGTGAGGGGGTGGGAAACTTTACTATTGGTTGCTAGGGATGTTGTTGATAATCTCTGACAAGTGTATTTGCATCATTCTAATTGGCCCACAAGTGAAAAGAAGGAATATGCGAATATGCCAGAAAAAAGGGAACATTCATAATTTCGAATATATAGCAATTATATTCGCAAATTTGTGATATTCGCAATTTAAATTCAAAATGCGAATATTCGCGCCCAACACTAGGAGACCAGTACTAGTAGACATCTCCTCCCGACCAGAGCTCCTGAGTGCAGAATGAGCTTATCTCAGCACTTTAAAAATCGGACAGTTGCAGACGTAGTACTGTATTTTAGCTTGGGAGCTGACAGACACAGAAGATCAGGAGTGTGATCTGACAGCAGCAGCAGGGAAAGGTAATAAGGGGAGAATCAGAGTAATATAAGACCACCGCTTTGTATATAGCATGTATAGTTCCAGGTTAAGCCAAAGCTAAGGCTGAGTTCACACCACGTTTGTTCAATACAGTTCCCGTATACGTTTTCAATTTGAAAACCATACAGAACCATATTGAAAACTGTATGCATTGACTCTCCATTGAAAACCGTATGCCAAAAGATGCATCAGGTTGTGTCCGTTTTGCATCTTGTACGGTTTTGTCCGTTTTTTTTCCCGTACCCAAAACCGCAGCCTACCACGGTTTTTGGTCCAGGTGAAAAACCATATTGAAACATATACTTTTTTTTTAAACATGGGAGTCAATGGCAACCGTACAAAATCTTATGTGTGTATGGTTCCATCTGGTTTTCACCATATGGTTTTTGACTTTGCACAGTTTTTTTTGTACATATGTTTTGATACAGTTTAGTCAGGTTTTGAGGAATCCGTTTTTGTTTTTTTTTATCAAAAACCTAATACGGGAACTGTATTGCAAAAATGTGGTGTGAACCCAGCCTCATAAGTAGAGTGCGAAAGTGAGCATATTTTCTCCCAGCATTCATAGTCCCACCAATGCTATCTTCTGCAGCAAAATGTCTTATAGAATCATAATATAGCTAAAGAGATGGGGCTTCGCTTTTCTCATAGGTAGTTTTCTACTGCCTCCAGACGTGTCGGATAGTTCCCTTGACCATAAAATAAATATATAGGGCCCCCCTATTTGCCCCTTTCACCGCTTCCCTGTTATTTGTTGGGAAATCTAACAGTAAGTTTTTGACTTCTCCACAGCTCCACCACAGGACAAATTAGGAATTACACAATGTCATTTTAAATCAATAACTTGTCTGTGTAATTGAGAACAGTATGGGTCCTCTAGAACAGTGTTTTCCAAACAGTCTGTCTCCAGCTGTTGCAAAATTATCACAGGAACATAGGAACAACTGCCAAAGGAAAAACAACACAATTTGCAAAAAAAAGGCAAAAATGCCAGAAAAATGCCAGAAAAAAAGAAAAAAAAAAGCAGTATAATGCAGTGGCATTTTTTCATGTGTTTTTTCTTTGTTTTTGTTTTTTTTTGGGGGGGGGGGGGGGGGCAAAAAAAGTTGACAAATAACCAAGTGGAAACCAAGCTTTAGAAGGAAAAAAGGGAATAGCGATTAAAATGCAAAATAAAAATGTCCTGGTCTTTAAGGGGGACAGTGTTAACGCCGTCTATGTTGCCCAAAACAACTGACCACAGCTCTTCTTTCTCTTCTCTGCTCTTGCCGTGCTGTGATTGGTTGCTATTGGCAAGAAAGACGGTTTTTCTTTTAAATAGTTTTAATAAATCTGCTTGTGAATGAATAAAATCTAGAATCTGGTTGTCATGGGCAACCGCGCCCTGACGACGCACACCCCACCCCCCCATCCCCCCGCCCCGTCACACATTTATATGCAGGAGACGTCAATACAATTTGATGGCTGCATTGCATTATACTAATACCTTGGAGAAAAACAATGGGAAATAATGTCGCTATTTTGTGTTTTTGTTTTTCTTGTAGAAAGGCTTCGTGCCTGATCATAACACATTAGCATTTTTGGAAAATTTGCCTTTAATGTGATTTATAAGTGCTGCTAAAATTGACTCAGAGTATTATTCCATTGCCTACTTGCCTCCCCCTTATTAATTATATGGCACTTGCTCAAGACTCTGCCATAATACGTTTACTAAATAAAAATAGGATTTTAATGGCTAGATTATACAGCGGAGCACCGCTAAGCAGAGCACCTGATTCATGTTACATTTCTGTTTAAAGTGCCGCTTTACAATGAAGTTCTCATTTTGTAAACACTTATATTGTCAACTTCTGCCTGCGGGTGGGAGACAAAGGTATAATTGTATTGAGCGTAGATTTCATTACGTTACTGTTCTCGCAGCTCTGCTGACAACTATTCACAGAGAAAAAAAAAAGCTGTAGTTTTACCAAGTCTCAGAATTATATGAAAGCCCTGTAAGGCTAAAAATAGACCACCCTCCTTCTAAACCCCCCCCCCCCCTAAAAAAAAAAAAAAAAAATTATATATATATATATATATATATATATATATATATATATATATATGTTTGTGTCTGTGGCCAAATTAGCAATGAGACTTCTATGGGCCAAAAACACTGCAGATTTTATTTGGCCCTTTTTTAACCCTTTGAGGCCATGATTCCACTGAGGTTTTGTCTTTGTCGTTATTTAGGCTAAGGCTGGAATTCCACTGAGGTTTTTTTTTTTGGCAAAAACGCCGTAAAAACGCCAATTTTCCCGCACATTGCGGGAAAATTGGCGTTTTTCACGGCGTCTTTGCAAAAAAAAACTCAGCGTCCAGATGTTAGCTGCAAATCAATAGTAAACTGGAAAATGCAAGATTCACTTGCCGTTTTTCAGTTTGGCGTTTTTTTAATCCTTTTGGCGTTTTTCAGCAATTTCGGACTCAGAGGCTGGATTTTCCAAACGCCCAACAAAACCTAGTTTGGCATGTTTTGCCCTGAAATCGTGGCGTTTTCATCCCATAGAAGTCTATGGGAGAGCAAAAACGCCAAGAAAAAAACCATGTTGCTTTTAAATTTTGCGTTTTTGCAGGCGGTTTTTATTCTTTTTTGGACTTTAGCGATCCAAAAAAGTGATGGAGATACCTTTTTTATTAAAATTATTAAAAAATAATAATAAAAAAGATACAGTAGTGATAGAAAAAATTGTGTCTAATGAAATTTTTCTTTTTTATTATGAATTGTTTATTAATTTTTAAACAGGGATCAATTTATGTGAGCGGGTAAAGCACTAAAAATGTAGCCGACAATAATAAAAATGTAGTGTGTGTGTGTGTTTTTCACTTTTTTATTTATTTTTTATTTTTTAGGTAGTACAGTGGTCCCTCAACATACGATGGTAATTTGTTCCAAACGACCCATCGTTTGTCGAATCCATCGTATGTTGAGGGATTCGTGTAATAGTAAAAGTACATTTATACTCACCTGTCCCCGCCGCTCCAGATCACGTCCTCACCGCTCCCGATGGTCTCCCAGAGGCTCCCGATGCTGTCCCGCTGCTCCGGCATCTTCTTCTGGATCCTCCGGTGTCCGGGCCTCGCTTTCTGGTGACGTTATTACATTGCTACGCCGGGACGGCACTGACGTAATAACGATGCCGGAAAGCGAGGCCCGGACCCCGGAGAAGATGCAAAAGACGCCGGAGGATCGCGAAGAGGACACGGAGCAGCAGGGATAGGTAAGGGAACCTGTCCGGGCTGCTTAAATTGCTATCCGACAGCAGTTTAAGCATTTTGCACTGTTAATGCGATGGCCCCGACATATAAAAGCATCGTATGTTGATGCTGACATCGACATGCGATGGCCTCTGAGAGGCCATCGTATGTCGATTTGATCACATTTCGGGGCCATCGCATGTCGGGGGTTACTGTACTACTACTCCCAGCATGAAACACACTGTTCCATGATGGTAGTAGTAGTACCTGTACTAATAGACAGCGTAATAATATCTCTTGTGATCTAGAGTACTGAAGTAGCAATAATAACATCTAGACAAGTAGAGGAAATTATGGTCACATTTCTGGTGTTCTAGGATAGTTAAAAGTCTCAGCTGGTGACACCTCGTTTCTAAGCTACAACTTCTATGGTGGGAGTTGTAGTTTAGAAAAAGCTGGAGGCACCCTGGTGTTAAAATGCCAGCCGCATCTACCACCAGCCCACTAGCTGTTGGAAGACAATAACTCCCAGCATGCCCTTACAGTGAGGACATGCTGAGAGCTGTAGTTGCAACTCTTGGGCAGTTGGTTGATGCAGGCCGGTGGCCAGGGCAGCAGAGCCGGCCGGCTCCAAGAAATATGAAACTACACTGTAATTTCATATTTCCCGGGCGGTGCCGGGATTGGCAGGTTGGTCATGAAATAACAGTGTAGTTTCATATTTCTGGGAGCCCTCCACTTCCCCTGCCCCTCATCTCCCCCCTTAATCTTAACCAGCCACCGCTGCTCATCTCTCCCCACCGTTCATCTCCCCCAGCCGCCGCCGCTCATCTCCCCCCCCGCCGCTGCTCATCTCCCCCATCGCCCATCTCCCCCCGCCACTCATCTCCCCCCAGTCACCGCAGCTCATCTCCCTGCCCCGCCGCAATCTCTCCCCGTCGTCGCTCATCTCCCCCGTCACCGCTCATCTCCCCCCCCCCCGCCGCCACCGCTCATCTACCACCCACCGCTGCCGCTCATCTCCCCCAGCCGCCTCCGCTCAGCTTCGCCCCAACGTCGATCATCTCCCCCATCGCCCATCTCCCCCCCGCCGCTCATCTCCCCCCAGCCACCGCCGCTCATTTACCCCCCACCACCGCTGCACATCTCTCCCCATCGTCGCTCATCTACCCCCCCGTCGCCACTCATCTCCCCCCACGCTTCCGCCGCTTATCTCCCCCCACCGCTCATCTACCCCCGGCCACCGCCGCCCCTGCTGCTCATCTCTCCCTGCCGCTGTACATCTCTCCCCCGCCGCTCATCTCCCCCCTGTCGCGGCGGCTGGTTAAAATTACAGGGGGGGGGGGAGATGAGCGGCGGCGGATTAAGATTAAGGCGGAAGATGAGATGAAGGGCCGGGGCAGCGGAGGGCTCCCAGAAATATTAAACTACAATGTTATTTCATATTTCCCGGGCAGTGCCGTGATTGGCCGAGACCAATCGGCCAATCACGGCAAGCCCACGAAATATGAAATTACAGTGTAGTTTCATATTTCTGGGAGCCGGCCGACTCTGCTGCCCTGACCTGCATCAACCACCAAAGAGTTGCAACTACAACTCCCAGCATGTCCTCACTGTAAGGGCATGCTGGGAGTTGTAGTCTTCCAACAGATAGGGGGCTTCTCAGCCTTTTGGCTAAAATCAAGTGTAGTATCTGTTCTTATCAGGTAGTCCACTGGTGGGAATGGATGGCTACATGGAGGAGCAGGTGTACCAGGGTGCTCCAACTTAACTGCTGCTCTGATGTGACCTGTTTCCTCCGGGTCTCGCCATGAGGCCGAGAGGGTCTAGAGCCGAGGTACATTAGTGCCTTGGGGAGTGGTGACCCCAAGATGCTGAAACTCCCTGGGTGTATTGGCTCACTGAGTTGAAACACTGGCACCATGATCTCTTCACCTTAGTGGCACTCAACTCTTGATTTCTGGCCTTCTGGCTAGGATCGGAGAAATTTTTATAGATCCGGCCGGATGTCCGGGCAGTATACCTGCGCACCTTCACTTATTTATTTATTTTTGTTCACTGTGTCACTTTTTACGTGTTGTGTGTCCACAGGATTGTGTCCCTCCTTGCGTTCTAGGGGACGTGTGTGTGGCCATCAGGTTCCTCATCTCCCTGCAAAAACCCCAGGTACTCCTGCATGGGCAGGGTACCAACCGTTAATGGCTCTGGAGGCAGATACCTTGGCTAACGCCAAGGGGGATGCCGGGAGCATCTGTGGTCCCTTAGTAGCTTCCACAAAAAGGGACATCGAACCTGGAACCTTGCAGGTACCTTTTGGTCCAGAGGCAAAGTGTAAGGTTTGTTGGGGGGCCTCTCTCCTGTCAGAGAAGGGCTTGCTATAGACCGCATCCTTTGTGCACGTTTTTTTTTGTGTAACACGTTTGCACTTTTTCTTGCACTTTGGGTGATTCGAGAGCACGTTCCTCAGCTCTTAGATTTAAAAAAAAATTATAATAATAATAACTTTTAATCACATTGTATAATATTTAAAGGTACATTACACTTTATAAGGGATAACATATGTACATAGGGGATAACACTGCAGGGACTCTGCCTGACAGGACAGGAGAAGGGTACGGGGAGACACTATCCCGTACTGGGCCATCACAAATCCCTGACCACTTTGGTAAGCTCTTTTGTAGATTTTTGCCTACAGCCAAAAGTTGCACAAAAAAAATGCTTAAGCGCACATGCGACTTTTTTAAGCAAAAAAAAGACCTCTAAATCCCTTGATAAATGTCCCCCATAAGCCTTCCTTTTTATTGTATCTTACATGGTCATCTAACCTCTGCCACATTGTCATCCCCAAAATATTTGTATTTATGTTTGACATGTGTGCTCAATAATGGCCAAAAAAAGGACACTTGATGATATCTTTCCAGGAAACATTAAATGATTCTATTTATTTCTTCTTAGAAGGTCATTTTGCTTACTAATGCTTTGAATTATATATCACACTTGGGAAAGAGCCCGACCCGGGATAGTCAGCTGTAAATGTTTCAGTAATACAGATGTTCGGAATATTGTATTGTGCATTTACTGCATTGTAGAATTCGTTTTAAGTGTGCATAGAATTACACTATATAAGGTACAGAAAATGTCTTTACTCAGGTTATCATGAATGACTGATAATCATTATAAATTAACCAAAATTTATTTGTAGCAATAGAAACAGATAAGTAAAATACTCTAGTATCTTTTCATCTGTGTCAGCATTTTACTTGAGCTCATTTCTTTAAAAAAAACTACTCCCCCATTTGTCTCCAGCTTGGATGTGGTTATGCAGCTCAGTTCCACTAAAGTGAATGGAGCCAAGTTGTAATACCACACCCAACCTGGAGACAGACTGGGAGCATTTTTTTAATTTTTATTTAATTTCATTTTTTTAAAGTTTTTTTTTAAATTCCCGGATAACCACTTTAAAGCTCCTGGTCTCAAATAAAACATCTAAAACTGGGCCACAACCATAGCTGCTAACAGTACTGGAAATATTAAGCCATAGACCACACTGGAGGGGCAGAGGTAAGCATTTCTATTAGGTTGTGGATTTGGACAATTCTGTAATGGATCTTAAAGGGGTATTCCAGGAAAAAGCTTTTTTATATATATCAACTGGCTCCAGAAAGTTAAACAGATTTGTAAATTACTTCTATTAAAAAATCTTAATCCTTTCAGTACTTATGAGCTTCTGAAGTTAAGGTTGTTCTTTTCTGTCTAAGTGCTCTCTGATGACACCTGTCTCGGGAAACGCCCAGTTTAGAAGAGGTTTGCTATGGGGATTTGCTTCTTAACTGGGCGGTTCCCGAGACACGTGTCATCAGAGAGGACTTAGACAGAAAAGAACAACCTTGAAGGGGTACTCCGGTGAAAACCTTTTTTCTTTTAAATCAACTGGTGGCAGAAAGTTAAACATATTTGTAAATTACTTCTATTAAAAAATCTTAATCCTTCCTGTACTTATTAGCTGCTGAATACTACAGAGGAAATTCTTTTCTTTTTGGAATGCTCTCTGATGACATCACGAGCACAGTTCTCTCTGCTGATGTTATCATAATAATAATAAAGCTTTATTTATTGTTGTCCTTAGTGGGATTTGAACCCAAGTCCCCAGCACTGCAAGGCAGCAGTGCTAACCACTGAGCCACCATGCTGGCCTTAGCATACATCTGCTATGCATCTGCTATGCATCTGCTATGCATCTGCTATGCAAGGTTGCTAAAATGGACAGAGATGTCAGCAGAGAGCACTGTGCTCGTGATGTCATCAGTGTTTCAAAAAGAAAGGAATTTCCTCTGTAGGATTCAGCAGCTAATAAGTACTGGAAGGATTAAGATTTTTTAATAGAAGTAATTTACAAATATGTTTAACTTTCTGCCACCAGTTGATTTAAAAGAAAAAAGGTTTTCACCGGAGTACCCCTTTAACTTCAGAAGCTCATAAGTACTGAAAGGATTAAGATTTTTTAATAGAAGTAATTTACAAATCTGTTTAACTTTCTGGCACCAGTTGATATATATAAAAAATAAATTAAATGAAATATCCTGGAATTCTTTTGGCAACCATATAACAAGGCCCCAGCTATTACATTTGTAACATTGCTTTCTTCATATGGGGCAGAGGAACCCTCTAGAGCAGTGGTCTCCAACCTGCGGAACTCCAGATGTTGCAAAACTACAACTCCCAGCATGCCCGGACAGCCAACGGCTGTCCGGGCATGCTGAAAGTTGTAGTTTTGCAACATCTGGAGGTTCGCAGGTTGAAGACCACTGCTCTAGAGATATGTTCCGAAGAAGAACCAAATAACTATTTTTTCAGCATTTTTTGCCCACTGCTTTATCTTCTGTTAGATTCCAATATATCTTGCAGTTGTATTCTGGAAACCGATGACAGACCATTAGGATATGTTTGCATATACCATAATTATGGATGGAAAATGCACACAGGGATATAGAAGGAATAGTATGGATGAGGTTGTAACAAAACTCATTCACAAATTCCAGAAATATTCATGGTGATGCTTCTTTTTTCGTCCCCGGTTGTTCTCTGTTTATTGGCCTTCAGCGATGTTACAGGCTACAATGGTCACATGGGTGGTCACGGCATCGCTGGAGTTGGTAGTCAGTGGAGGATTGGGAAAATGTCCGCGCAGGAGCACTAGGAGATTGGTGGACTGAGTGTGCACATTTTTCCTCAATAATCAATTCTTTAATCTGGAAATAAATTTGCATGATTTGTTTTGGATTTACGGCTGGGAATATCCCACAGGGATGATAGGTGTGGTTGTGCAGGCCAGCTGGGAGCAGTAATCCCAGAGGTAGGCAGATGTGTAAGTACGGGGACAATACCTCTGAACAACAGAATTACGTAAAAACAACTCAAATGCCTTTTTGAATCTTCTGTGCAAATCCCAATGCAATACAGTCTCTATGAACCAGAGTGGAATGTTACCGTCTTTAGAGCAGATGAATGAAGGTTTGGTCAATTTGGTCGCTTTAAAGGGGTACTCCGGTGAAAAACTTTTTTTTTTTTTTTTAAATCAACTGGTGCCAGAAAGTTAAGCAGATTTGTAAATGACTTATATTAAAAAATCTTAATCCTTCCTGTACTTATTAGCTGCTGAATACTACAGTGGAAATTCTTTTCCGTTTGAAACACAGAGCTGTCTGCTGACATCACGAGCACAGTGCTCTCTGCTGACATCTCTGTCCATTTTAGGAAGTGTCCAGGGTAAAAGGAAATCCCCATAGCAAACATATGCTGTTGTGGACAGTTCCTAAAATGGACAGAGATGTCAGCAGAGAGCACTGTGCTCATGATGTCAGCAAAGAGCACTGTGTTTCAAAAAGAAAAGAATTTCCGCCGTAGTATTTAGCAGCTAATAAGTACAGGAAGGATTAAGATTTTTTAATAGAAGTATATTTACAAATCTGTTTAACTTTCTGGCACCAGTTGATTTAAAAAAAAAAAAACTGTTTTTCACCGGAGTACCCCTTTAAGAGTTGCTTTTTTAGCAGATATAATGAGTGAAAAGTATCCAGTTAGCTGTTTTCACGTGAAAGTGAAACTACCAATGTAGATGCAGTTGCAGACAAGTTTCAGACAGGATACAGTTCAATTAAAATGGAGGGCCCACACAGATTGGCTTACAGTGGTGCAATACTTTTTCCAGATACTCGCTATGTAGGGTATACACAAAAAATTGTGTGACGTGTTTAGCCACACAGCACGACTGTCGGTCACTGAAGAGGATAGTGTACACAGAGGGACCCTTGTTCAGCTTATTCCCCTCTGGTTAAGACAGTATTCCTTCTTGGAGCTGGAACCTGAGCACTTTGCCTTCACAACGTGGACTGGAGATAACTTTTTGGGCAAAACCCTCCAAACTCTGTACAGTGCCGTGATCACATTACACACAACCGTGTCTAATTCAGATTATGAAACTTTTAGCTGGAACAGGCCAGTGACTTACTTGCAGCAGGCTTTATCTTGATCACTTACAGGACAGGACTAAACCTAGGAATATACTTTGGCCTACGTGTATGTATGTATTGCAGGGGCAGACCTAAGAGATGTTAGTCTGGCAAAACTGGGAAGCCATCTGGGAAGTAACAACCTGACCAAGGCATTATTTATGTGATACAAGTCTTTAACCCTTACACTCTTGTTATCCCTGCAATTCATGCAATGTACAGTATTTTTCACAGCAACACAACCACTTTATATACATGGTAGCTGGAACACAGGGACCGGGACGCTACACTACAGACTTTTGCTGGTTTGCTACAAAAATGTTCCATAACAAGTACACAACATGTGAATGTACCCATAGATTTTCTCTAATACTGAATGCTGCATGGTGGGAACATTGCTTTTCTTCAAAGGGGTACTTTGTCCCTGGACATCTTATCCCCTATCCAAAGGATAGGGGATAAGATGTTTGATAGCGCGGATCCAGCTGCTGAAATCAGAATGCTGGGTTCGGGCGGCCGTGGTCATGTTGTCACTCCACGGCTGCTCCATTTATATCTATTGGAGGCGGCGTGACTAGCGACCAAAGCCGTCACACCCCCTCCGATAGACATAAATGGAGAGTGAGTGACATCAAGGCCATGGACATAACTGTTCAGAATGCTGGGGTGACAGCCTGAAAATCGGCTGCTGGGACCCTTTGCAATCAGACATCTTATCCCCTATGCTTTGAATAGAGGATAAGATGTCTAGGGGTGGAGTACCCCTATAAAAAAAAATGCAAGAAGGAAATATTTGTGTCACAGTAACTAAAGTACCAGGGGTACATACCAACCAGACCCTTTAGCTATTCCCTTGTATACATCTTGTATACAAATATTTATACTATTAACAGCAAATAAGAACAATCTGCTGCTTGAAGGGGTTCTCATAAGCCTTATTGATATACCCCATTAGGGCATATAAAAGAGGGGCATCCCCAATCTGGTTTTGGGAACTTGAAGCCTCCCTGTGTTACTTAGTAATTTATTAGCAATTCCTTGCTTCCTGCAGCCTCCTCTAGGGATATTGGCTCTTTGTTGGGGGCACCAGTATCAAAACTCAGGGTTATCAGCTTATGACTCCAGGGGTCACATTCTTAAAGAGATTGCATCTGATTTGACAGTCGCTGAATTTAAGAGCTTGGTGACAAAATATTAAATGTAGTACATTGAAGGACGAGAAAGTGATGGTGACAGATCCATAATTATTGAAGATGAATCAGTTCCCAGTTTTGAATGGGCGTTTGCATCTGAACAGAGCGCACAATCTACACATGCAGCTATTTGGAATGAATTGTGATCAGGATGTGTGTGCCAGTACTGGAGTAGTCATTGCTGCACCTGACCGAAGTGGAGTAAACTATGATAAATCCCTTCCTCCCTTATTAGCTATTCTCTATCACTCCATAAAACAAGCAAGCAAATTACTACATCTGTTAAATGAGCAGGATTGAACATGTCTTAGCATTAGTATTCTTTTATACAAAGAGACAGCTTTTCAATCTCGGTAGCGATACAATTCCATGATTGTATTATAGTTCTCCAAACAAATGATATTGACTCTTGCATCTTGTCAGGAAGCAGAAGGTCACTATAGACGTCAGCTCGTTGGGCTGTGCAAACAAAAGCGACAGGCTATGCGTTGTGAATGAGAATGGGAGACATTACCATATGATAAATTTCTGCCGCATGTATGAAGTTAGGAGACAGGCATTAAAGCTGACAATGTTATGTTTGTAATTGTCTGGGTAATTACTATATGCCGTATGCTGAGCCTCAGCCGGACTGATAACTGTTACTCATTATCACTTTGGAATAGGAAATCAAGTCTTCAATAAAGGATCCTGTCCAGTAGGCACTTATTGTACAACTCTTCTATATTCATGAATGCATCAACACATATAGAAAAGCTTGTTAAGATAAGTACAATGAATAAAGATAATGACATCTAAAAGCATTGTACAAGGAATGGCGGTTTAAGTGGAATGTTTCAAAGGTTTTCTGTATTATCATTCTTCTTTGTGGTATCCAAATCCTTTGTAATCTCCTTGTTACTATTAATATCATTTTTTCTACATCTATAGGTTTTAAAGCATCTTCTAAACAGCAGGTCTTGTGGGGTATACAGTGGCTAGTATCTACCAAAAGCGGTCTGCAGGAGGAACTTACGACAGGGTCATAAGCACTGAATAATCATTGATACGTGTACCAAACTAAAAGAGTAATTTATTTAATGAAAATGTATCCCCTAGTGTCTAATACATGTCTGATCTCCAGAAAAGTACCGCTGAGGGCTCTGGCAGACTGGCACCCACCTTCTGAGATGAACTGGTCTTGGCAGTGACAGCCTGCTTAGCCAATCATCATCTGAGGCAGGACATCGCAGTGGCCGATGATTGGCTGAGCAAACCGCCACTGCTGAGGCTAATATGTCTCGGAAGGTGGTGGCCAGACCACTCAGCAAGGTGAATCAGGCCAAATTCTGGAGTTCAAGGAGGTCCCAGCAATTGTACCCCTACACAATTAAATACCTATCCCATTACAATTAAATACCTATAGAGGGGATACATTTTTATTAACAAGATAACCCCTTTAAGGCTAGTTCTTCTGAATGAAGCCACCATAAAATAAATTGCAAAAAAAAAGTTTAAAAAAGTAAATGCTGGCGATGATAGAAAGGTATCAGAGCACACAAGGCAGTTCAGGTTGCTATGTATAGGCCTAGGTAGCCATTGACCCGTCAGCATGTACAATAACTCCAAAACTATCTACACTTAGCATCAGAACTTGACACTACCAGGGGAAGAAATTACAGTAGGATGCACTTTGGGAAGAAGGTGCCATGTACTGGGCATTGTTCTGCTAGGAAACATTTGGGTCGGGCACTGATGAGGATGTTACTTTGTCATGTTACCTACCTTATTGCAGACCAAGTACAGCCTTTCAAAACAATGATGTTCCCTAAAGCTGGCAATGGTTGGCCAAAATGGCTGATTTTAACCAATTTGGATGATAATCGTCTGTAAATTTCACGTGAATGACCGTTTGCAATGGCCAATTACAGACTTTTTTCGCCGAGAATGTGATCAGCCATGCTGTTTTGTTTAATTTTGTTTATGGTGGTTTTAAGGAACATGGCAAAGAGTTCAAGGTTTTGACTTGGCTTCCAGATTTGTAAGATCTCAAATCTGAGCGTCAGTAGGTTGTACTGAAAAAACAAGTTTGATCTATAATGTCCCCACTTTATAATTCACAGTACTTAGCCCCAAGGCAAGCACTGAGCCCGCCCTCACTCACCAAGCATTCACTTTCTCCCTGAGTCTGCAGTGATGTGTCAGGTCTCTTCATCCAATCACTGCAGGCTGCTCTGTAACCCCTTCCTCTTTGTTTTCATGCTGCAGTCTGACAGGACAGGAGTGAGCACAGAGGATTAACAGTCCTTTACTGAACGTTTTCCCTTCCTATGCTTCAGCTGGGACAAAGGTGATGCTGCAGCCAGACATGATTGTGTTCTGGATGGTATGGGGACCCCTAGTGGTCTTTTTTTTATAAGCTGTGATTTCAATAGTACATAGTGTATTAAAAAGGTTACAGTTTTGCCAAGGTAAACATATTAAAAGTTTTTGAATTGGACAAATTTAATGTTAGGGCCGATTGACAGTCCCAGGAGGGGATCAACACAAACATGGGAAGCACATACAAACTCCATACATACAGTCATTGCCTTAAATGTTGGCACCCCTGAAATTTTTCAAGAAAATGAAGTATTTCTCACAGAAAAGGATTGCAGTAACACATGTTTTGCTATACACATGTTTATTCTCTTTGTTTGTATTGGAACTAAACCAAAAAAAGGGAGGGAAGAAAAAGCTAATTGGACATAATGTCACACAAAACTCCAAAAATGGGCTGGACAAAATTATTGGCACCCTTAGCTTAATATTTGGTTGCACCCCCTTTGGAAAAAATAACTGAAATCAGTTGCTTCCTATAACCATCAATAAGCTTCTTACACCTCTCAGCCGGAATGTTGGACCACTCTTCCTTTGCAAACTGCTCCAGGTCTCTTTTATTGGAAGGGCGCCTTTTCCCAACAGCAATTTTAAGATCTCTCCACAGGTGTTCAATGGGATTTAGATCTGGACTCATTGTTGACCACTTCAGAACTCTCTAGCGCTTTTGTGCCATCGTTTTCGGGGTGCTTTTTGACATATGTTTGGGGTCATTGTCCTGCTGGAAGATCCATGATCTCGGACGCAAACCCAGCTTTCTGACACTGGGCTGTACAGTGCGACAGATTTCATGATGCCTTGCACACATTCAAGGCACCCAATGCCAGAGGCAGCAAAACAACCCCAAAACATAATTGAACCTCCACCATATTTCACTGTAGGTACTGTGTTCTTTTCTTTGTAGGCCTCATTCCATTTTTGGTAAACTGTAGAAATATGTGCTTTACCAAAAAGCTCTATCTTGGTCTCATCTGTCCACAGAAGGATTTTGGCTTACTCAAGTTCATTTTGGCAAAATGTAGTCTTGCTTTTTTATGTCTCTGTGTCAGCAGTGGGGTCCTCCTGGGTCTCCTGCCATAGCGTTTCATTTCATTTAAATGTAGACGGATAGTTCAGGCTGACACTGATGCTCCCTGAGCCTGCATTCCAGCTTGAATATCTTTGGAACTTGTTTGGGGTTGCTTATCCACCATCTGGACTATCCTGTGTTGTCACCTTTCATACATTTTTCTCTTCCGTCCATGCCCAGGGAGATTAGCTACAGTGCCATGGGTTGCACACTTCATGATAATGTTACGCTCTGTGGACAAAGGCAAATCTAGATCTCTGGAGATGGACTTGTAACCTTGAGATTGTTGATATTTTTCCACAATTTTTGTTCTCAAGTCCTCAGACAGTTCTCTTCTCCTCTTTCTGTTGTCCATGCTTAGTGTGTCACACACAGACACACAATGCAAAGACTAGGTGAACTTCTCTCCTTTTATCTGCTTTCAGGTGTGATTTTTATATTGTCCACACCTGTTACTTGCCCCAGGTGAGTTTAAAGGAGAAATACATGCTTGAAACAATCTTATTTTTCCACAATTTTGAAAGGGTGACAATCATTTTGTCCAGCCCAATTTTGGAGTTTGGTGTGACATTATGTCCAATTTGCTTTTTTTCCTCCCTTTTTTGGTTTAGTTCCAATACACACAAAGGGAATAATATGTGTATAGCAAAACATGTGTTACTGCAATCCTTTTCTGTGAGAAATGCTTAATTAAAAAAAAAAAAATTCAGGGGTCCCAACATTTACGGCCATGTATGTTGTCTTTGGGCCGTCTTGAACCAAGAACCATAGGTAACAGTTCTAAATATATAGACAAGAGCAAGGCTGTCCAGAACCTTAGAACCCCATTGGGAAACAGTTCTAGGTTGTATTCTTCTATTAACTTCTAACAAATTGTGCACTGATTAATTTAATGACGCATTTTTATATGTTGTCCTCTGTTATAGTATAACTATACCAACCAGTGTGTTTATTCATACTACTAATGTATACCCCATCTAAGCAAGCTATCCTCTTCTATGTTTGCTAAAATGTATGTCAACCGTGAGAAGTTACAGGGTTTAGGGTTTGCGCCTCCATTATGTGTGTACTCCCATTACTTTCTATATGAGACTCATTTTTTACAGTATCTCATAGTGGAGATTCTTTCTTTCCTTTGTGCAATACATTTACTGTATGTATATACAAAAATGCTTCCAGAGCAGAGCAGTATTTCTCCCACTGAAATATTTATTGAAGCTATGCCTATGAATACATTGAGATATAAAGTGGGTGACATTCTGTTCTAGGTTTTTAATATAATTCAGAGGCGCAGTCTATTTATAGGTGAGGACTATTAGCCATTCGCTGACACTTTTTTACCATTGAGCGCTGTTTACTATTCCCACCGCTAAATAAATAATTTCTTGTGCTTTATCTCTGTCTGTTATCTGGAGGCATTTCTATTCATGTATGCTGATGCACAATCTAGCGTTTCATTATTTTTGTCCAGATGATGGTCAGTCTAATCTCGCCTGTTCTATGTAAAGTATGGTGTTTATTTATTTCGTATTGTGAGTAATTGCTATTCCTGAAATCTGCACCAGTGGTGACTTTAATTCATGTAATGGTTATAATCATGCAGCTTAATGTATTATTACTTTCTCTGATAAATGAAATGCTCCAGTATGGTAAATATATCTTATTTATTGTGTTTTGATAAAATAAAGCAAATGCTGATGTGAATGCAGGGTACTAGTAATGATGGATGAATATACAGATATACAGATTTAATACACAGTTAGATAGGAAAAATAGTGTTTCATTACTTATATTGAGCTATAATACATATTCGGGTGTCTTCTCATGATAAGTAGAGTTTCAGGCTTTAGACTTCTTTGCTCTGTGTTTTTTTATGAATTTTTTATTTTTTTATTTATTTTTTGGCAAAATTAAGGAACTTTCTAAATAGTTTTGCTAAAAGTGTCCTAACGTTCAGCTGCTTTTCACAGAAATATAGGACTTGCTTTTTTGTCAGTGTTAGAGATAGCAGCAGTGATGGGGAGGAGGTTACCCACCACCTTAGATTTAGGACAGAGGGGAGAGAATCAATGGAGGGAGGCTCACCTAGGCTGTAGACTGAGAGAAGTACGCACAAAAGGCTGTTTCACAGAGGAGATTTAAATGGGCTGTGTACAACTATAGAGAGAAAATAGTGATCACACAGCAAACTGTAGAGGCTGTAGAAACTAAAGTAAGCAAATTATTTAATAAAGAATAATACAGAAAGTGTTTAAGTGTTTTTTGCACCCACCATAACTAGTACAAAGCAATAATTAAGGTGTCTGTAGAGCATAAAAGTTCATAAGATAACCCTTTATGTCATCCCTATCGGACGCACATGGCCCTGTGTAAACTGGTGATGTGCGGCTGATAATAATGAAGCTAATGACCCACATAAACAATCCGACAGTCGTTCCTGTGGCCCGGCCAGTGATTGATTCAGCCATGTGAAGACTTAATAAATGAGTGCCGATCATAAAGATTGGCGATCGGTATCAGGACCCTGACGGCCTGTATAAAAGGGTCTTATGCCTTCTTGACCTTGGGGTTTATGCTACCTATGGGGGGAGGGGAGGCATAAACAGTGCCCACAGTGCTCCTCAGATGCAGTTTCTTAACCCAAGCCATACCTATCATAGCTAATGTGTTAACTAAAGATGCCATTACCTTTAATGCCTGAGGCCTTTCACAAATCTCAGATTGGCATGGTTTGTATAGCCCAACAGAGCCCAAAGAATGTTCTTTTGGCCTTTACTGGTCTGGTGTAGCATAGTAGACTATGCTATTCTATATAACAGTGTCAAGTAAAAAGGTTTACCACCTGGTATACATTTTTTTATTTATTTTAAGAAAGGGTGCCTATGGCCGATATACCTAATTCTATGTCTACATACCCTATATTTAAAGGAGTACTCTGGTGGAAATTTTTTTTATTTTAATTAATTGGTTCCAGAAAGTTAAACAGATTTGTAAATGACTTCTATAAAAGACATCTTAATCCTTCCAGTACCTATCAGCTGCAGTATGCTACAGAGGAAGTTCTTTTCTTTTTAAATATTTTTTTCTGTCTCACCACAGTGCTCACTGCTGACACCGCTGTCCAAGTCAGGAACTGTCCAGAGTTGGAGCAAATCCCCATAGAAAACCTATCCTGCTCTTGACAATTCCTGACATGGACAGAGGTGTCAGCAGAGAGCACTGTGGTCAGGCAGAAAAGAAATTCAAAAATAAAAGGACTTCCTCTATAGCATACAGCAGCTGATAAGTACTGGAAGGATTATAATTTTTAAATAAAAGTAATTTAAAAATCTGTTTAACTTTCTGGAACCAGATGATTAAAAAAAAATAGTTTTCCACCAGAGTACTCATTTAAATAGTCAATTTTAGTATGGCTAAATAAGGCGAAACACTTGGTTGGTTGTCGTCAAAGACCAAACGTCAATCAATAAAAAATAATCCAACATGTGTCACTATGCATGTACATGTGTGAATTCAGCTCTGTGAAATTCTTGACCCCAGACAAAAGAATAAACATGTTCATTCTTTCCACTGAATGCGCTCGAAAATGCACTGCTGCCTATGGAGACAGCGCATTTCTGAGCAGTCCTGGCCCAGAATATCTCTGTGAATGAGCCCTTAAAGGGTTAATCTGCTCCCCAGCATCTGGAGCATTGAGTTCCTTAACGATGTGTTCAGGCTTCCATGTTCACGCCCGCCCTCTCGTGACGTCACGGCCTGCCCCCTTAATGAAAGTCTATGGGAAGAGGGCACGACGGCCGTCACGCACCCTTCCATAGACTTGCATTGAGGGGGTGGGACATGACGTCACATGATGGGGCATGACATCACAAGGGGGCGGGTGTGAACACAGCATTCAGGAACTCAATGTTCTGGACGCTGGGAAGCGGAGTAACCCTTTAAGGAGTTGCAACTTTTTCATGCATAACGCAAAAATTTGTCACAATTAGCTACCAAAAAACCCAATGGTAAAACCAATGGTGAATCCCTCCCAATGACTTTATTCTCATTCTGTTTTTTTTTTTTTTCCAAAAATTTTTTTGGACTATATATTTTTGATTACTAACAAATGTACCCTAATAAACAAATGTAATAATGTAATATGATATAATTCAAATAATAAAATACTGAAACTGGAATTTTCCTACTGAAAACCAGCAATTGAAAGTATAGCAGAAGAAAAGGTAGATATAACATTTCAAAGAATTGTAGGCACTTTTGTAGAGTATAAAATAAAATATGATATACAAAAAGGTATGTGATCATTATAATGCTAAGGTTAGAGCAAGAAAGTGAGCCCATTATTCAAATACATAAAGACTTGGGCACTATAGTATTCTTAAAATACCTTTGAGAACATAGATAATCTTACAAAAAGTAATGGAGATACTTTAAGATCGGCACAGCATAGACTTCAAGAGATACTAAGAAAAACATAAAGAGATTAAAAAAAATATATTAATACAATCATAAAAAGGAACAATGTGTGTGGACAATTGTGAAACTAAACAAAGTAAAAATCAAGTTCCATGTCCAACTCTGATGAGTACTGAAGCTTTAGCTTATATTAGTTCTGCAATGTTTAGTGAGATACTGACAAGTAGAGATGAGCGAATCGAAGCTGATGAATCCGAATTTGTTATGAATTTCAGGAAATATTCGATTCGCAATGAATGTGAATATCGCCGCGATTCTATAGCGCAAATCGCTTCACTAAACTCCATTTACTGCAGTGCAGGCTCCAGGGCATTTAAAATGGCGGATCCACATGACAGTACATGAGGCAAGGAAGGCGGGAAGGGAAGTAGGCGGGATGACCCTGAATCCCATGCAGGATACAGCCTATCAGCAGCCAGTCACCCCTGGGATGTCACAGCCCTATATAATCAGCAGCCATAATTCCGGCTCGTCATATCATTCATTACACTGCATACAGATAGGACACAGAGCGTGTGTGTGTGTTACATCAGATTCCAGCAGCATTTAACATCCTCCTAGTCACATCAGCGTTCTCGTGGACGGAGAGCATTGTTTTTTTCACTGAAAATGATTTTTTCTGCAGCTGTAGGCATTAACCTCCCAGTCACTTTCTTAGGCATAGTATTACAGAGAGGGGCACATAGCTGTGTGTTGCCTCATACATTTCAACAAACTGTCTCAACTTCATAAACCTTAGCAGAGGAGGCAGGAATAATTTTTCAGCGAAATTCAGTATCTTTGTTCCACAAAAAATCATCTGCTGGTTATACTAGTCTGTAGATGGTATAATACACAGCAGTCCATTCCTAATAGTCTTTGACAGAGTGCAATTTTGTTTTTAGTACACAACTTTTTTTGGCTGCAGCACTGATGTGTACTGCTGGTGTTTTACAAAAATATATATATATTTTTTTAGGGTACTGTAGCGCATTTTTCTGCCTTCATAAGTGCATACTGCATACGTACATCTAAGTAGTGTACTATTTTGTACCTGTTAATCTGTCAAGGGCCTACATACTGTGAAAGTCCAGGCAAAAGTACTTACCAGCTGGTGTTGTACTCAGATACTTTTTTGAGTGTACTGTAGAGCATTTTTCTTCCCTCATCAGTGCATACCACATACCTACATCTAAGTATTTTACTATTTTGTACCTGTTAATCTGTCAAGGGCCTAGATACTGTGAAAGACCAGCCAAAAGTGCACACCTGCTGCTGTTCTATACAAATACTGTTTTAGGCATAGTGAAGCGTATTGTACTCCCCTGATATACGCACTAAGTATGTCAGGCAGAGAAGTGCCAGGATGTGCACAGAGGAGTGGCAGAGGCCTAAATCCTTCAGGCAGAGGTTGCAGCAGATTAGGGGCGAGTGACAGCAGGAGTCGCAGCGAGAGGCCTGAGCTTCCATTATCAGCTAATGGTCGTGTCTCGACCAGCAACCCATCTGCCGTCGTCGATTAGTTAGCACGGTCATCCACTTCATCACAAGTGACATCTGACAACCCCAGTCAACAGTTGGTGGGTTCCTCAGACACAACCCTCAGTTGGCATGGCCCAGGAGCAGTCCCTGTCCTCCCATTGCCTCTGTCCTATGCTGTTGCCTCCCCTAAAGAAGTATCTTATGCTGTGGGTTCAGCTCCACTATTCACTGAGGAAGATCTAATAGAGGACAGTCAGCAGCTACTGCCCAGTCGAGAAGTGGTGGAGACATCCGCAGCTTCCTCTGCTAGGCGGGCAAGTAGTGATGAGGAGAGTAACGTGGGAGGCGGTGTTGCCAGGGTTCAGGGTCCTGAAGAAGACACTGTTGTGAACCTGAGGAGGACATCAGTGATGTGCAGACACTTGTTGATGATGATGAAGCTGATCGCAATTGGGAACCGGGTTCAGAAGGGGCTTCATCATCCGCAGGAGAGGAAAGTTGCAGGTTGCCCATGAGGCAGCAGCTGAGCCAGCAAGGTGGTAGCATCGTTGGCAGTCAGCATGGTGACAGAAGTGGAAACTATAGAGCCAAACATGCCCGGGGGAGACCCCCCGCTTCGCGGCAGCATACCTTCCAGGGAGGTAGTGGAACAGGGGTTCCTGGAGACGGCGGCATTAGCAGTCACTTAGTGCGGACTGTTGGTGGAAAAATCAGCTACTCGGCGGTGTGTCAGTTTTTCATCAAGCACCCGAAGGAGGTTCACATAGCCACATGCAAGATATGTCGGCAGAAGGTGAAGCATGGCCAGGGTCCCAATGTTGGCACCACGACCCTGCGTCAACATATGATTCACCACCATGAAGCGGCCTGGGAGAACCGTGGCTTTGATGTAGTGGTCCAGCCTGCTGCATCACCCAGTGGCACGCCGTTCCCTCTTTCAGCCAGCTAAGGCTCCACCACCTCAGCCGAAGGGAGCTGTGTGTCATACCCTCCTTCTGTCACTCCAGATGCTCCTGCTCCTCCTACTTTTAGTCAGCCATTCCGCCAACAATCCATCGGTGAAGCCATGTCAAAGAGACAACAGAATGCGCCCACACATCCAACAGCGCAGAAGCTGAATGTGCACCTGTCTAAGTTGCTGGTGCTGCATACCCTCCCTTTTCAAGTGGTGGACTCTGCACCTTTCAGAGAACTGATGGCTTGTGCTGAGCCGAGGTAGAGAGTGCCAAGCCGTCATTTCTTTGTGAAGAAGGCAGTACCAGCCCTGCACATTTTTGTGGAAGAGAAGTGGGTTCAGTCCTTGAGCCTGTTAGTGTGTACCAAAGTGCATGGCAGCGTCGACGTCTGGAGCTGTAACTACGGTCAGGGCCAATACATGTCCTTTATGGCTCACTGGGTGAATGAGGTTCCTGCACAGCCACAACCCCAACTTGGACAGGTCACACCGCTACCTCCCCCACACTCTTAGGCCGTTGGTCCTATGACAGTATGTGACTCCGCCTCCTCATCCTCCACCATGTCCTCAGCCTCCACTGCCCAGACAAGTCTCAGTGGCCCTTCAGCATACCATGTGTGCCGGGCATGGCGGTGTCACATGGTTTGCCTTGCTGAAAGTCATTCGTAAAGAAATCGGAGCATGGCTTATCTTGCATGGGAAGGCTGAACCATGCACCCTGCATGGCAAACGTGTTCAATCTGGTTCTGAAGCAGTTCCTGAAGTGTTCCCCCCATTTGCAAGACATTCTAACAATGGAAAGGAAACTTTGCATGCACTTCAGCCACTTGTACACCGTAAAGCACACCGTCCTTGAGTTGCAGCGCCAGAAAGGTAGTCCCCAACATAGTCTAATTTGTGATGTTGCCACACGTTGGAATTCCATGCTCCATATGTTGGACCAACTGTACGAACAGAGAAAAGCCATCACCGATTTCTGGATGATCCAATCGGATAGGGGTACTCCCCTGTGTAACTTCAATGTGAACCAGTGGCAGCTCATACGTGACGCTTGACGTTTGCTCAGGCCCTTTGGGGAAGCCACATTATTAGTAAATCACCAGGATTACGGGATGAATGACGCCATTCCACTGCTTCATTTCTTACAACACATTTTGGAAACGATGGCTGGTCAGGTCAGTGCAGATGTGGCGCCTACATCTCATGGCCATATGAGCCCTGTGAGGGCTGAACTGGAGGAGGAGGAGGGGCACAGTGGAGCACAGTTTAGGTTCTGCCAAATGGGCAGTTTTTCTAGTAATCTGACAGGAAAGGAGGAGTAGGAGCAGCCAGAGGAGCTAGAGGGTTATGAGGAAGGCGAGACAGAGCACCCAGACACACGGTGGCGGTATGCAGTGGAGATGGAGGCATGGAGTCCCTCCCTCACTTGCTTGCGTAGTGACAGCCAAATTGTCATCATTCGGCAGTGGGATGACTTCTGGATCTCCACCTTATTGTACCCTCGCTACCTCGACAAAATAGGGGACTTTTTTACACCCACTGAGAGGGAGGAAAAAATTACCTACTACAGAGGCATCCTATGTAGTCAGTTGGCCAATGCCATTGTCCATCCTCTCGCAGGTCTGAATTGGGGGGCCCCCTGCACTCACCTTCCACTGCCATGGCTGCTGGGGAGGGGTGGGGTGGCAGGAGCAGTACCAGCTCCATCAGCAGCAGCCTGAGTCTACAGTCGCTGATGAGTAGCTTTCTTCACCTGTATAGTGAAGCAACTCATCAGCAGCAGGTAGACCTGGAGAAGGACCTGAACCAGCAGGTGGTGGCATACCTTGACATGCCCATGCCAACACACCTTGAAGATCCGCTGGACTTCTGGGCAGCCAAACTTAATTTGTGGCCACAACTAGCAGAGTTTGCCCTGGAAAAGCTGTCCTGCCCGGCCAGTAGTGTGCCATCAGAGCGGGTGTTTAGTGCGGTGGGGGCCATAGTCTCCCCAAGGAGAACTTGTCTGTCCACGAAAAATGTGGAGAGACTTACCTTTGTGAAGATGAATCAGGCATGGATCAGCCAGGATTTCCAACCACCAATGCCTGATGCATGGGAGTAGATTGACCATGATGCCACACCGACACTTCACAAATATGGATAGTGCCAAACAGATTTAAGGCACTGTTCCCCAGTTACCAACATTCCTCTGCATCAGACCTTTTTCCCTCCACCTTCGTCACCGTGTACTGGTATTGCCACCCACTGCACCACTCTTTCACCGGGTCACTTTCAGGACTCCTGATGCTGCTGCTGCCACCTCCAGGCTGTCTCATTAAGCCACTATATGGTCTCTTCTCATGCGTCAGCCAACTCCAGGCTGTGTCATTCAGCCACTATATGGTCTCCTCATGCTTCTGCCACCTCCAGGCTGTGCCATTCATCCAATATATGGTTTACTGATGCTTGAGCCAGCTCCAGACTGTGTCACTCTGCAACTACATGGTTTAGTGATGCTGTTGGGCCTAGGACATTACCTATATATGTTTATGGTAGCAATAGGTACCATACATCTTCAATGGAAATCTCAAAATTCATCTTTTATTCTTAGAGATTGTGAGGCCCAATTGTCTCCTCATCTGCCACCAACTCCAGGCTATGCCATTCAGACACTATATGGTCTCCCCATGCTGCCACAAACTCCAGGCTGTCATTCAGCCACTATATGGTCTCCTCATACTGATGCTACCTGCAGGCTGTCTCATTCAGCCACTATATGGTCTCTTCTCATGCTTCAGCCAACTCCAGGCTGTGCCATTCAGCCACTATATGGTCTCCTCATGCTTCAGCCACCTCCAGGCTGTGCCATTCAGAAACTATATGGTCTCCCTATGCTGCCACAAACTGCAGGCAGTCATTCAGCCACTATATAGTCTCCTCATACTGATGCCACTTCCAGGCTCTGTCATTTGGTTGCCATGTGACTCCTTGTTAGATTTCATCCTTTGTAGCCACACGCCGGGGCCCGGGACACTAAAACTTGGGAGTTAAAAGTTCAATTTCAAAATCTTTAATTTACATTTTTAAATCTTAAATTTAAATTTCAAAATCATAAATTTCAATGGTCTCCTCATGCTTCTGCCAACTCCAGGCTGTGCCATTCAGACACTATATGGTCTCCTTATGCTTGAGCCAACTTCAGGCTGTGTCATTGAAGCAATATATGGTTTACTGATGCTGCTGGGCCTTGGTTTGGGCCCAAAAATGTTTTATGGTAGCACTAGTTACCCTAAATCTTCAATTAAAATTTCAAAATTCGTCTTAATTTCTTAGGGATTGTGAAGCCCTGGTGTCTACTCATGCTGCTGCCAACTCCTGGCTGTGCCATTCAGACACTATATGGTCTCCTCATACTCTTTTTCAAAAGTTCGCTCATCTTTACTGGCAAGTACTGTGGTCATCTAAAATTAAATCTCAAGGGTTGGAGGAAATGTGATGCTATCCTTGCTTTAGATCCTAGAATTTCTTATGTAGTATCCCACAAAGGATGGTTGTGGTGGTGCAGGAGTCTCACGGGGAAACTGCATTGGATACAGAACATGCCATAAAAATGTTGAATAGTGTTTCATAATTTTTTATTTTAATATCTAACATGTTTTATGTAATTTTATATGATTGCATGTATATAAACATCCAGAATGGTAATGGTACCTCAACATAGGGCTGTAAAGAACATACAGGGAATTCTCTTGACAGCCTAGACAGGGATGGTACTAAGCATAGCTAGGGGTAGTAGTGTAGAAGTGCCACATGGCATACTATATTTAACCCCTTAAGGACCTAGGGCGTATGGATACGCCCTGGCTTTCGGGTACTTAAAGACCCAGGACGTATCCATACGCCTGTGGGAATTTCTGTCCCCGCCGCGCGCCGGGCGGACACCGGACCGGGGTGCCTGCTGATATCGATCAGCAGGCACCCCGCGCAAATGCCCAGTGGGGTCATCAGACCCCCCCATGTCGGCGATCGGCGCAAATCGCAAATGAATTCACACTTGCAATTTGCGCCGATTCGGGTCTATGGTGACCCGATGACCCGGAATAGAAGGGGGATTGCGGGTGTCCATGACACCCACGATCCCCCTGAAGCAATAGGAGTGAGGTGACAGGGGTGCCACCCCTCCTATCCCTGCTATTGGTAATCAAGGCGCAATGACCAATAGCAGATCGGGGACTTTACTTTCGGTTTCCCCGTCGTCCTGCCCACCCACAATAGGCGGGGCAGAACGGGGAAATGACACAGGATCGGCGCCGAAGATTCACTCACCCATCGGCGACGGCAGCGGGCGGCGATCGACGGCGGCAGCAGGCGACAATCGACGGAAGAAGAGGACGGCAACGCAGCTCCGTGGATCCTATGGAAGCCGGTGAGTTGCTTAGCAATATCTGGAGGGCTACAGTCTGAGACCACTATAGAGTAGTCTCTAAACTGTAGCCCTCCAGATGTTGAAAAACTACAACTCCCAGCATGCCCAGAGAGCTGGTTAGGCATTCTGGGACTTGTAGTTTTGCAACAGCTGGAGAGCTACAGTTTGAGACCACTGCACAATGATCTCTATACTGTTGCTCTCCAGATCTTGCAAAACTACAACTCTCAGCATGCCCACATCGCAGTTTGCTGTCTGAGCATGCTGGGATTTGTAGTTTTGCAACATCTGGAGGTCCACAGTTTGGAGATCACTGTGCAGTGGTCTCTAAACTATAGCTCTCAAGATGTTGCAAAACTGCAAATCCCAGCATGCTCAGACAGCAAACTGCTATGTGGGCATGCTGGGAGTTGTAGTTGTGTACCTCCATCTGTTGCATAACTATATCTCCCAGCATGCCCTTCGGCAATCAGTACATGCTGGGAGTTGTAGTTTTGCAAAAGCTGGAGGCACACTGGTTGGAAAATACTGAGTTAGGTAACTGAAGGTTTTCCAACCAATGTGCCTCCAGCTGTTGCAAAAGTACAACTCCCAGCATGCACGGTCTGTCAGAACATGCTGGAAGTTGTCGTTTTGAAACAGCTGGAGGTTTGTCCCCCCATGTGAATGTACACGGTACATTCACACAGGCAGGTTTACAGTTAGTTTTCGGCTTCAAGTTTGGCCTGCGGCAAATTTTTTGCCGCAGCACAAACTCCTAGCGGTAAACTCACTGTAAATGCCCGCCAGTGTGAACGTACCCTAAAAACACTACACTACACTAGCACATAATAAAGGGTAAAACACTACAAATACACCCCCTTACACTGTCCCCCCCAATAAAAATAAAAAACGTATTGTACGGCAGTGTTTCCAAAACGGAGCCTCCAGCTGTTGCAAATCGCCAACTCCCAGCATTTCCGGACAGCCACTGACTGTCCAGGCATGCTGGGAGTTTAGCAACAGCTGGAGGCACCCTATTTGGGAATCACTGGCGTAGAATACCCCTATGTCCACCCCTATGCAATCCCTAATTTAGTCCTCAAATGCGCATGGTGCTCTCTCACTTCAGAGCCCTGTCATATTTCAAGAAAACAGTTTAGGGTCACATATGGGGTATCGCCGTACTCGGGAGAAATTGCACTACAGATTTGGGGGGCTTTTTTTTCCTTTTACCCCTTATGAAAAGGAAAAGTTGGGGTCTACACCAGCCTGTTAGTGTAACATTTTTTTTATTTTTTAAACTAACATGCTGGTGTTACCCCGTACTTTTTATTTTCACAAGCGGTAAAAGCAAAAAAAGACCCCCAAAATTTGTAACGCAATTTTTCCTGAGTACGGAAATACCCCAGATGTGGGCGTAAAATGTTCTGCGGACGCACAACAAGGCTCAGGAGTGAGAGAGCACTGTGTACATTTGAGGCCTAAATTGGTGATTTGCACAGGGGTGGCTGATTTTACAGCGGTTCTGACATAAACACAAAAAAAGAAATACCCACATATGACCCCATTTTGGAAACTACACCCCTCACTGAACGTAACAAGGGGTATAGTGCGCCTTAACACCTCACAGGTGTTTGACAAAATAGTTGGATGAGGAAATGAGAAAAAAAATTTTTCGCTAAAATGCTGGTGTTACCCTAAATTTTTCATTTTCACAAGGGAAAATAGGAAAAAAGCCCCCCAAAATTTGAAACCCCATTTCTTCTGAGTTAGAACATATCCCATATGTGGATGTAAAGTGCTCTACGGGCAAACTACAATGCTCAGAAGAGAGGGAGCGCCATTGGGATTTTGAAGAGAAAATTTGTCCGGAATTGAAGACCACGTGTGTTTACAAAGCCCCCATAGTGCCAGAACAATGGAACCCCCCCCACATGTGACCCCATTTTGGAAACTACATCCCTCACGTAATGTAATAAGGGGTACAGTGAACATTTACGTCCCACAGGTGTCTGACAGATTTTTGGAACAGTGATCCGTGAAAATGAAAAATTACATTTTTAATTTGCACAGCCCACTGTTCCAAAGATCTGTCAAACGCCAGTGGGGTGTAAATACTCACTGCACCACTTATTAAATTCTGTGAGGGGTGTAGTTTCCAAAATGGGGTCACATGTGCGGGGGGTCGACTGTTTTGGCACCACGGGGGGCTTTGTAAACGCACATGCCCCCCGACTTCCATTCCAAACAAATTCTCTTTCAAAAAGCTCAATGGCGCTCCTTCTCTTCTGAGCATTGTATTGTGCCAGCAGAGCACTTGACGTCCAAACATGGGGTATTTCCATACTCAGAAGAAATGGGGTTACGAATTTTGGTGGTCATTTTCTCCTATTACCCCTTGTAAAAATTTAAAATTTGGGGAAAACACAGCATTTTAGTGAAAAAATAATATTTTTTCATTTACACATCCAACTTTCACAAAAAGTCGTGAAATACCTGTGAGGTGTTAAGGCTCACTGTACCCCTTGTTACGTTCCTTGAGGGGTGTAGTTTCCAAAAGGGTACAGGTTTTTTTTTTTTTTGCTGTTCTGGCACCATTTCAGCAAAATTTGCTTTCCAAAAGCTAAATGTGACTCCTTCTCTTCTGAGCATTGTAGTTCGCTCGCAGAGCATTTTACGTCCTAACATGGGGTATTTATATACTCAGAAGAGATGGGGTTACAAATTTTGGGGGGCATTTCCTCCAATTACCCTTTGTAAAAATGATAAATTTGGGGAAAAAACAGCACTTTAGTGAAAAATATTTTTTTTTCATTTACACATCCAACTTTAACGAAAAGTCGTCAAACACCTGTGGAGTGTTAAGGCTCACTGGACCCCTTGTTACGTGCCTTGAGGGGAGTAGTTTCCAAAATGGTATGCCATGTGGGGGTTTTCTGCTGTTCTGGCACCATAGGGGCTTCCTAAATGTGACATGTCCCCCAAAAGCCATTTCAGCAAAATTCACTCTCCAAAATCCTATTGTCGCTCCTTTCCTTCTGAGCCCTTTACTGCGCCAGCCAAACACTTGACATTCACATATGAGGTATTTCCTTACTCGAGAGAAATTGGGTTACAAATTTTGGGGGGATTTTTCATCTATTACCCCTTGTAAAAATTCAAAAACTGGGTCTACAAGAACATGTGAGTGTAAAAAATGAAGATTTTGAATTTTCTCCTTCACTTTGCTGCTATTCCTGTGAAACACCTAAAGGGTTAAAAACTTTCTGAATGTCATTTTGAATACTTTGAGGGGTGCAGTTTTTATAATGGGGTCATTTATGGGTTATTTTTAATAAGAAAGCCCTTGAAATCCACTTCAAAACTGAAGTGGTCCCTGAAAAATTCCGATTTTGAAAATTTTGTGGAAAATTGCTGCTATATTTTGAAGCCCTCTGGTGTCTTCCAAAAGTAAAAACATGTCAACTTTATGATGGAAACATAAAGTAGATATATTGTATATGTTAATCAATATATAATTTATTTGGAATATCCATTTTCCTTATAAGCAGAGAGCTTCAAAGTTATAAAAAAATGCAAAATTTTAAATTTTTTCATCAAATTTGGGAATTTTTCACCAATAAATGATGCAAGTATCGACAAAATTTTACCACTAACATAAACTAGAATATGTCACGAAAAAACAATCTCGGAATCAGAATGAAAGGTAAAAGAATCCCAGAGTTATTAATGCTTAAAGTGACAGTGGTCAGATGTTCAAAAAATGGCCGTGTCCTTAAGGTATATTTAGGCTGGGTCCTTAAGGGGTTAAAGGGGTATTCCAGGCAAAAACTTTTTTTTATATATCAACTGGCTCCGGAAAGTTAAACAGATTTGTAAATTACTTCTATTAAAAAATCTTAATCCTTCCAATAGTTATTAGCTTCTGAAGTTTTCTGTCTAACTGTTCAATGATGATGCCACGTCCTGGGAGCTGTGCATGATGGGAGAATATCCCTTGCATGATGGGAAAATATCCCCATAGGAGCTGGACAGCTCCTGGGACGAGAGTCATCAGAAAGCAGTTGGACAGAAAACAGCAACTCAACTTCAGAAGCTAATAACTATTGGAAGGATTAAGATTTTTTAATAGAAGTAATTTACAAATCTGTTTAACTTTCCGGAGCCAGTTGATATATAAACAAACGTTTTTGCCTGGATAACCCCTTTAAGTTGTTTTCCTTGGCACCTACCTGATAGCATCATCTGCACTAGCCATCCGAGTCCACATTCAGCTATGAGGGTACATTCAGCCCCCCCATTCCCTGACGAGTGGGGCGAGAAACGCGTCGGGATATGTTTGACCTGCTTAACTTGCCATACCGGGGGTCCAGATAAGGAACTTCAATATATACTGGATCATTATTCTTTATATGCCGAATTTGGTTTTGTTCATTTAGGCTTGATTCTAGATATCTATGCCATGAGACATGAAGAGATATTTGTGCATATGATTTCTTTGAATGGAATGGGGCATATTTATCATCTTAATTTATCTGTACATTAAGTAATATTTTTTCATCTATTTGTACAGCATAAGACGATATCATATATATCAAGAGTAGTGTCAGACTACACTATTCTTTACAATCAACCATTTGCATTAGATTATTGATACACAGCTAGGTGCTTTGGGATCAAGATCCCTGTTTATATTTATTCAAATCCCCATACTCTGAAGGAATAAACAATACCATACTATTAGGCATCTAAATTAACTCCAGGAGGCTATGTGTACCTGACCATAGGTCTTTTTTTCCTTCTCCTATCCTAATACAGTAAGACAGCCCCATCTAGTGAGACTGAGGGTCTCCCAATTGTGATTTAGTTAGGGCTCACCTAGGCCTATTCAGGGGTAGGTTCCAGTACGGGATCGTCCTTATAAGGACGCCCACCCCTCCTAGGCATAGGGGTAGAACTAGGGACCTAGAGCCTAGGGAAAGCAGGTAGTGGCCATACAACAAAGGCCTCATGCTCCCCTAGGTCCGTTCCCCCATTTACCTATTCCCCCATCTTTTCCTTTAGTCTCCTGTTTATGGACCCTGTGGCATTGTAAGTCTCCAGATTGGTGGAGCAAATTGTGCAATAATTTTTCTTTTCTTGACAAGCAAGGACTGCTGTCATTTATATATTATATGCACATCAGAGACATGTTGGAACCTTGAGTCCCAACACCATTTTTAATCACGTTGGTTTTTGGCAATTACATTATTTGTTGGAACATGTTTTGTTGTCTTGGCTATTAGCTTTTTAGTGTACATTATTAAAGGTTATGTTTTAGTGTCTTGCTCAGTGATTCCTGGTTGGTTGACACTATTTTGGTATATTCTTTTCTGTGATTTGTTTTCCTAGATGAGTCTAAGGGCCCATTCACATTATGTATTTTCTGAGCAAAATTCTGCTTAGAGTTCCACTGTGAAAAATAAGGTTCTTAATTAGATACTGCTTCACTATTCACCCTACGGAAATTTTGGATCCCAGACTCTGCCATAAGAATGAACATGTTTATTATTTTGGCAGAATGCACTCAGAATGGAAATAAATTACTGCTGCACCATTCACACTACGGAATTCCTGAATCCAGGCTCCAACAAAAGAAAAATCATGTTCATTCTTTTAACGGATTGCACTCAGAAATGCATTGCCATCTATGTAGACAGCACATTTCCGGGCAATCCTAGTGCCAGCTTGTTCTGCCGGCACCAGCTGGCGCCTAATGTCTGAGGGTGCAGGGTGTTGAGGCCCATTGCTGCTTGGTGCCCAGAGAGAGGAAATCCATGGTTTGGAGTTGCTATGTACAATAACAGACAGACCCCACATAAGAGAGATGGAGAAAGCATGCTAAACGTGAGACCTCTGTGCACTACACATAAGATAATGTGGGCATCACTAATAGGCTGTAAGCCAGTCTGGTGCACTACACGTATATCATGTTACTGGCACCCTTTGTATGCCTTATCTATGCCTAACATCTGGGGAAACTATCATCCACTGCACTGAAAGGTTGTGTCGGTTCTCCAGATTGTTGTTCTGTGTATACAGATGTTGTAACCACCAAACAACTGTACTAATAAAGTTGTTAAAGGGGTTGTCCAGGCAGCGTGTATTTTATATAGCTGCTCAGGGTATTACGGAGCTTCAGTCCCTGCTGTCTGATGCTTCAACCAATCAGCGGCTGCATTGAGGTCCTGCCTCAGTCATTGATTGGCTTAGTGGCTGTGTGACATCATGTCCCTGAACCTGGAGGCATTACACAGCAGGGACCAGTGCATCATACCACACGAGTGTGAAGGTGAGGTATATACAATGCATGCTCCCTGGACAACCCATTTAAGCTGTTAAGCTGAAACTCGCTATTTCATGGACTTTATTTACCTTCTGTGCCATCCACATACACCATTTGCCAGAAATAGCAAAGCATCCCCCATTTACATGTGACAGTTTTGGAACAGCAATTTGTGTCCATTTTGAAGGGTTGGGGCACCAATGAGGCCCCTCATACCACATACAGTTGCCTAATTCTATGCTTCACATATAACGGTAACCAGTCATATAAAGGTTGCTGTCCGATATGTGGGCCCCATGATATAGAGTTGGAGAAGCTACACAATAAAAAAAATGTAAAAAATTCAGTGTAGCTAGAAGTTAATACTATATATTACATTTATTAAAAACATGTAGTAATATGTTCCCTCAAAGCTAAAGAGTCCAGTAGACAGTCTCCCTCAATGACTGACAGCCTTTTCATGAGCATCTTTAGAAAAATAGCTGTTAATCAATGAACAGGACCCTCCTCCACTGGACTCCATATGTCTTGAGTCTGCTTGGCTCATCCTTCTCCACAGATTGGACAGCATTTCTAACTAAACAGGTTCCAAACATGAGATAAAGGGGCTTGGGCCTAGCTTGTCCCCCCTTTTCCCATACCTTTTGTCTACCCATATATGAAGAAGAGACCTAATGGGTTCCTTAAAGGGAAACTGTCATCATTTCCACCCACACTATCCTGTTGGTACAGGTGTGTAGTGCAGGTGACGAGGATGATAATGATACTTACCTGTCCCTGATCCGTAGTCCTATTATCTTCCAAGTTCAGCACATTGACGTTAACACTGCTGCTTCCCCAAGCATGCTCGCAGCTGGAACCAGCAGAGAAGCAGCAGTTGTGGCGTTAGCATACTCCTTATCATCAGTGCCTCCTGCACTACATACCTGTACCAACAGAATAGTGTGGGGGAAACTGATGACAGATTCCCTTTAAGTTTCTGGGCTAAGTTGCAACTGTACTCTATGTGCCCCCTATAGTTACACCTCTCCCTTTTGGATAGAAATAAAATATCAGTAAGCAGCAAAACATTTTTAACCTGTCCTCACCTCTACTTCACCCAGCTTACCATTAACCCTTTATCCATGGATTAGACCCTTATTTTATTCTTTACATAATGACAACTTATTTGTAAAAGAAAGTCAACAATTTTACATTGAACAAAATTAGACCATCATGTATTTATATATAATAAAGTCAGTGTATATATTGAGATCGGGACATATGCAGTCTATTACAAATGGTTGTACTAAATATATTAGGTAAAAGCCAGTTCATTATCAAGAAGTAAATTCTCAAAATAAATCTACTATGGATCGATGGCAAAACTTTCCAGTGCCCATTTTACAAGTTGCATTTTTTTTCTCCTCTTCCTTTACTCCGCTCTTTCTTGAAGAGCCGCGAAGATGACTAATTGATGCTTATTGATGGACATTCTAATTACACCCTGCGAAGACGTTACATAATTTGTAATGTAATTAAAAGAAGACACACTGAGGTAACGCGAGGAACAATCTAAATGACATGAAAATGGCAGTCACTGAACCATGCACAGCTCATCCCGCCAGCCATAATTTCGACCCCAAAGTCATCCTACGCCACTGTAACATTTCGTCAATGCAGACGTTTCCAATTAATTTCCATGACCTCATCTGCAATTATAGTGTGTAATTTTCAATGCAATAATAATTGCATAGTGAAAACACACAGGAACACCGGCAGCATTCATCTATTCTCAGCCACGGTTAAAAAACTGAAACTGCAAGACATCAAGCGTACAGTGCATCAGCCAAGTGCAGCGTAGCTAGAGAAGCAAGCAACAAAAATAGAATACCAGGATGGCAGTGCGTGGGCGATACTCAAACCGCTTTATGAGCAAAAGCTTCCAGTGATATTTTAGACTTGACATAGATGACAGTTCCTTTTCTCTATTTACTATTCTTATTTTGGGAAGGAGAACATGTATATTTATATTAAAACAAAATCCTAGGCGACAGCATTCATTCCTATATACATAATACTGTATACTTTATATAACTGTATAACTTTTTCTCCTCTTAACTTGGTCTTAGTTTACTTCCAGAAAAAAAGACAGTTTTCTTTTAGTATCAGCAATAGTTTACAAGGATTGGGAGCAAAACGTGATATAATATGTATATGTCAGGTGTAAAAATGAAGTGCCAGGGATTTTTTGTGGACCACTTACATTGCACATTTTTTGGAACTTTTTTTTACATGTTTTTGGACGGTTAATGGCAGTTTTGGAGATTGCATAAAAGCATTTGCTGTAGCACAAAAAAAGGATCAGTAAAAACAAATACCAGAAAAATGTCAGATACTCATTTTGACTTTTTTGAGGCTTAAAGGGGTATTCCGGCGCTTAGACATCTTATCCCCTATCCAAAGGATAGGGGATAAGATGCCGGATCGCGGGAGTTCCGCCGCTGGGAACCCCCCGTGATCTTGCACGCCGCACCTCGTTTATAATCAGTTCCCAGAGCATGTTCGCTCCGGGTCTGATTACTGTCGATCACGGGGCCGGAGCGTTGTGATGTCAAGGCCCCCCCCCCCCGCAATGCAAGCCTATGGGAGGGGGCATGACAGCTGTTACGTCCCCTCCCATAGGCTTGCATGGAGGGGGGCGGAGCGTGATGTCACACAGGGCAGAGCCTTGACGTCACAACGCTCCCGATGTCCCCGCGGCATATCGGGTCAGTCCCGGCAGCTATCAACGGCCGGGACCCGCGGCTAATACAGGACATCACATATCGCGGTGATGCCCTGTATTAACCCTTCAGATGCGGCGATCAAAGCTGACCGCCGCGTCTGAAGTGAAAGTGAAAGTAACCCGGCTGCTCAGTCGGGCTGTTCGGGACCGCCGCAGTGAAATCGTGGCATCCCGAACAGCTTACAGGACACCGGGAGGGAACTTACCTGCCTCCTCGGTGTCCGATCGACGAATGACTGCTCCGTGCCTGAGATCCAGGCAGGAGCAGTCAAGCGCCGATAACAATGATCACAGGCGTGTTAATACACGCCAGTGATCAGCATGAGAGATCAGTGTGTCCACTGTTATAGGTCCCTATGGGACCTATATCACTGCAAAAAAAAAGTTTAAAAAAGTGTTAATAAAGGTCATTTAACCCTTCCCTAATAAAAGTTTGAATCACCCTTTTCCCATAGAAAAATAAAACAGTGTAAATAAAAATTAAAATATGTGGTATCGCCGCGTGCGGAAATGTCTGAACTATAAAAATATATCGTCAAATACACGGTCAATGGCGTACACGTAAAAAAATTCAAAAGTCCAAAAAAGTGTATTTTTGGTCACTTTTTATACCATTAAAAAATGAATAAAAAGTGATCAAAAAGTCCGATCAAAACAAAAATGGTACCGATAAAAACGTTAGATCACGGCGCAAAAAATTAGCCCCATACCACCCTGTACATGGAAAAATAAAAAAGTTATAGGGGTCAGAAGAGGACATTTTTAAACGTATAAATTTTCCTGCATGTAGTTATGATTTTTTCCAGAAGTACGACAAAATCAAACCTATATAAGTAGGATATCATTTTAACCGTATGGACCTACAGAATAATGTTAAGGTGTCATTTTTAAACGGAAGCCCCCAAAAGTTACAAAATGACGTTTTTTCTTCGATATTGTCGCACAATTATTTTTTTTTCCTTTTCGCCGTGAATGTTTGGGTAAAATTACTAATGTCCCTGCAAAGTAGAATTGGTGATGCAAAAAATAAGCCATAATATGGATTTTTAGGTGGAAAAATGAAAGGGTTATGATTTTTAAAAGGTAAGGAGGAAAAAACAAAAGTGCAAAAACTGAAAAACCCTGCATCCTTAAGGGGTTAAAATTGCCCTATTTTACCACCTATAACTTTTTCTCATTTTTCCATATAAGGGGCAGTGAGGGCTCTTTTTTTGCGCCGTGATCTGTAGTTTTTAAAGGTACCACTTTTTTTTATATTTTACTTTTTATAAATTTTCTAGGAATAAAATGTGACAGAAAAGGAGCAATTTTGGACTTTTTTTTTACATTTATACAGTTCACCATACGGGATAATTAACATGATATTTTTGACATTTGGGAAATTTACGCACGCGGCAATCACAAATATGTTTATTAATTATGTTCTTTACTCTTTTGGGGGGTAAAATGGTAAAAAAGGGATGATTTACATTTTTATTGGGGAGGGGATTTTTCAAATTTTTTACTTTAAAATTTTTTTTTTATTTTTTTTTACACTTTTCATGTCCCCATTGGGGACTATTTATAGCAGTTCTTTGATTGCTAATACTGTTCAGTGCTATGCATAGGGCATAGCACTGATCAGTGTTATCGACAATTTTCTCTTCTGGTCTGCTCAATCTCAGACCAGAGCAGAAGATCCCAGGAGATGGACAAAGGCAGGTAAATTCTGTCCGCCATGCTGGATGATCGGATCCCCGCAGCAGCGCTGCGGGCGATCCGATCATCCATTTTAAGTGCCACACTACCACAGATGCCATGATCTATATTGATCACGGCATCTGAGGTGTTAATGGCGGACATCAGCAATCATCGCTAAGTACCACCGCACCATGACATACATTTACATCCCATGTCGTTAAGGGGTTAAAGACTTTATAACTGGTCCGTTAAAGTCGGTTGTTGCTGGAAATGAAGAGTTAAATTGTGTGTGTTATTTCAGAAAACTTTATACATCTAAGAGACATAGAGGGAGATTTATCAAAACCTGCGTAGAGAAAGAGTGGTGCAGATGAGCAAATTTTTTTAAAATTTTATTCGGCCGATTCGATCCGAATAAATCAGAATTTTTATTAGTAATGTAGTTTAATAATGTGTTAAAGGAAGTGTGTGCTTCACTTTTTTTTCCTCTATTTTTTTTTACATGTTTTAGGTAGTACTACTACTCCCAGCAGGGAACAGACTGTTCCATGATGGGGTAGTAGTACCTTTGCTTATAGACAGATCCCCTCAGGTGTCACTTCGTACGTGTCGTCCTGTGTTCCATGCTGGGAGCTGTAGTACCTGCATTAATAGACAGATCGCATTGAGTGTCACTCCTGACACCTGATGTGATTGTCCTGTATAAATGTATAGTGGCCGGACGCTCTTTTCTGGTCCCACTGTAGTATGAGTATATGCCGTATATATACCTATTATTCATATTTCCCACAGAGAGCTGTGGTTGGCTTGTACCATCTGGCCAATCACAGCTCTCTGTGGAAAATATGAATAAGTGATTGCTCCATCTCTGCAATAGAAAGGACAACCACATAGGGAGTCTGGAGTGACACCTGGGGCGATCTGTCTATTAGTAAAGTTACTACAGCTCCCATCATGGAACAGTCTGTTCCATGCTAGGAGTAGTAGTGCTAACTAAAAAATAAAAAAAAATAGAGAAAAAAAGTGAAACACACACACACTTTATTAAACACAATACTAAAATGCATTACTAATAAAAAAAATGGAAAAATGAATTATAAAAAAATATATTATTTGTACATTTAAATGGCCCCTTTCTACCTTTTTACTATTATCGGCTACATTTTTAGGTCCCTGCCCAAATAAATTGATCCCTGTTTAAAAATTAACATTACATTTTTTTTTATCTTGCTCCGTCCGCTGCAAGAAAGTTACTGTGTGCACACTGGACTGATAGAAGAGTACAGTGCTACCTCACTCAGGTCCCACTTCTCTGTCTTCTGATAAAGTGCACAAGATACCCCTAGCCCTGGCTATTAGAAGAGTGCAGAGCTTCTGCTGCGCACGCAGAACTTCTGACTATGCATGTTCTGGCATTTTAATTCGGGCACGGTATGGTGGTATTGTTCTGTTCCTGTATGACTGTGTTATTCAGTCACGGAATGGCGTTCTTTTTCAGTCATGGTTGTGGTATTGTTCAGTTCTAGTATGGCGTTGTTATTAAGTTATTGTATGGCAGCATTGTTCTGTTCTAGTACGGTGGTTTTATTCAGTCATTGTATGCAGTATTGTTCACAAACAAATGGGGGAACACAGTCAAAAGCCATGTTTACAGATTGGAGAAAAACCTGATTTTTACACGGGGGGGTCAAATTGAGGTTTTGCCTAGGGTGGCAAATATCCTTGCACCAGCCCTGGCTATGCAATAACTGCAGCGTGATATTTACTGATAGAAATAGCAAGAAAAAGGGCAGATAAGAGACTGATACATGAAATTCCTTCTCAACAGTGGTATTTGTAAAGAATGCAGAAGTTTGAAGTAATGTGCATTTTGCAGCCTGTGATGGTTCCACTTCCTCTTTTGTCATTCAGGTTATTTAAAGCTTTTAGAAAAAAAAACTCACTTCCCCTACTTGACTTACCTATCTTATCGCACAGGTCAGTACCGTTTTTACTGATGGGGAGAAACTGACGGATTTAAAGCATAACCATAGCTATAAATACTTATTCTTCAAAATAAAAAAAATGTTGTGTTCTGTTTATTTTCAATATATATATATATATATATATATATATATATATATATATATATATATGTTAAAGCTACAATTCCCCTGCTTCCTACACACAGTGATAGCATGCAGGTAAAAAGCTATGGACAATTTACACTTATTTAGTTATTTATTTATTTTTAGATTATTTTAAATAGTGCTTTTTTAAAAGAAAATAGAAAATTCTACCTCTTTCTTGTTGTATAGTCTGCGTAACTTCTGTACATATTTGGTTGTTGTCATGATACTTGTCACATTGATATGACAGTATATGGTTTCCGGATGTCTTGACTTACTATTTTCTACTTATTACTTCGGCAAGGAGAGATTAGTGTGTAGAAGAGGAGGAAAGCATCCCAGTCTTCAGGGGGGGCAGATCACACAAGCTGCTGCATCTGAGTACAGTGCTCCCTCAAATTACAATATTCATTGGTTCCAGGATGGCCACTGTGTGTTAGAACCTTTGAATGGTGAGATCATAACTCAATGGAAACCTGGTAATTGGTTCTGAAGCCCCAACATGTCATAAAAAAACAGGGAAAAGTGAGAATTTATGAAAAATAAGTGGACAAGTAATTCAGATAAAGGAAGTCCTTATACATAAAAGTAAAGAAGAGCTGTTGGAAATTGTAAATCACTGTCTATGTAGAGGACAGGAGCTTTTTCACAGCCCCTTACAGTACACACAATGTCCCCATCATCTGGAGGTCCGCAGGTTGAAGACCACTGATGAAGGGATTGACAGGCGGGGATGATGTCGGGGGTCTGGATGATGATGGGGATCTGGATGATTACATGGGGGGGATGATGTATTTCCCACCCTAGGCTTATAGTCGAGTCAATAACTTTTCGGGTCGGCTTATACTCGAGAGTATATATATATATATATATATATATATATATATATATATATATATATATATATATATAGCCGTATTAGTCCAGTGATGCAGATGCAAATCAAAAAATGTTGCAGTATCTTGCAATACCTTTTTTTATTGGACTAACAGAATTTTGTAGAGACAAGCTTTTGGGATTCCTCCCTTTATCAATTTGCTTTGGACATGATAAAGGGAGGAATCCCGAAAGCTTGTCTCTAAAAAATTATATTGGTCCAATAAAAAAGTTATTACAAGATACTACAACATTTTTTGATTGTATATATATATATATATATATATATATATATATATCAAATTGAAAAAACAGACATGGTCGCACATCCACAACATGCACAATGTTCTAATGCTTCTCAGCAACATTTATTAAACTAACAGGTCTTTAGTGTACTTTATGATCATGAAGTGCAAGCCCACTAGCCACGTCACGGCCACCTGTAACGTCCCTAACATAAAATGGCGTAGCACTGGATGGCGAACACCACCGCCGCAACACCAGTGCCCACAGGGAGAACGACCCACTGGCAGAGCAGTCCCAATGCCACTCAAACCAGTCTCAGGGCCGCGCCTCCCCATAGACATGGTGCTGCGGCAGCAATGGCGCCGCACAGCACCACACCAGTATGACCAAGGTGTAAAAGCTCACTTTCCATGTGCTCCCAGTCAGACTGGGAGGCTGCCAGAAAGGAAAGAAAGGAAGGGGCTCTGTGCAGCTTCCTGCTAATTTATATAGGGCTGGGCTGAGGGGGAGTGGCAGAGTGCAGACCTAGTAAAAACAACAGAAAAAGAGGGGGATATAAAATATAAAACACAATGTGAATTCAAATAGAGAAAACAGACATGGTCGCACATCCACAACATGCACAATGATCTAATGCTTCTCAGCAACATTTATTAAACTAAAAGGTCGTTAGTGTACTTTATGATCATGAAGTGAGAGCCCACTAGCCACGTCATGGCCACCTGTAAGTAGTGGGTCCCTAACATAAAATGGCTACCACTGGGTGGCGACCACCACCGCCGCAGGGGAAGGACCCACTGGCAGAGAAGCCCCAATGCCACTCAAACCAGTCCAGGACCACGCCTCCCCATAGACATGGTGCTGCTACAGCAATGGATGCCACACAGCACCACACCAGTGTGAACAAGGTTTATAAGCTCACTTACCATGTTCTCCCAGTCAGACTGGGAGGGGGACAGAAAGGAAGGGGCCCTGTGTAGCTTCCTGCTAATTTATATAGGGCTGGGCTGAGGGGGAGGGGCAGAGGGCAAACCAAGTGCTGGCCGGTGGTGGTTGTCGCCCAGTGCTATGGCATTTTATGCTAGGGATGTTAGGGACCCACTACTTACAGGTGGGCGTGACGTGGCTAGCGCGCTGCACTTCATGATCATAAAGTACACGAATGACCTGTTAGTTTAATAAATGTTGCTGAGAAGCATTAGATCATTGTCTGTTTTCTCTATTTAATTTTATATATATATATATATATATATATATATATATACATATAAGCATAACATCAACAAAATAATTAGAAAAATATTTGAACTTCTCAATAAAGTGGAAACATAATTAATACCACGTTCAGTCTCTGAGTGGGTCTAACACTTGTGCTGCAAGGACCGCCATTGGTGCATGTACTACCTCCCTGTACTGTAGGGAGACATTACCAGACAGCCAATCAGCCAATCACTGTGTAATGAGTGCACCTGACCAGTCTGTGTAGGTTGCTCTCTGGTCTGGAAAGAGTTACAGTCCCTGGCCAATAGCAGCACAGAAGGGGTTATTCGAACCCTGCTGTGCCTTCCAGCTGGTGCTGCTGAATTGAATTCACTCTGTACTTTGTCTCTGTGTGTGCACTTGCACTTTGTATTGCCATTGTTTTTTGTCCAGTGTTAGCTTTTAGCTCTATTCTAATATTCCTCTTGATATGTGTACCTGGTTAGGTTTAGTCTGTCCAGTTTGTGTCTTGTTTAGTATTCTCTGTAGGTGTGTGTTCACACCTGTTTCTGTGCGTCTTGAATCTTGACCCTTGTTCAGACCTGTTTGTGCTTAGTGCATTTTTTGTGTCCCTCCATGATTCGGAGTTTGGCTTTGTAGTTTATCCGGTTCCTCCTAGTGTGTAGCTGGTCTCAGTGTTATTTGGCATAGCTTGTTCTCATCTTATAATGTGATATCCCTTATTTTTTTCAGTGAAACCTATTGACTCGTTTTAATTCAAGTTACACACTAAGTGTATACAAAAGAGCCAGTTGAATAAACCCAGCTCTGTTACATCCATTATTTTTCATATTTAACTTTGGTAAGATAGTACAGGACTGTCAACCCTACCCAACTCTCTTTAGAAACACTGCTGGATAAGATTATTCTGTTTTCTGAAACCACCTGCTTCCTGAAATACAATTTGACACTTACCAATTTTAACTTAAATTCACCCAGAAAAATCACAACTAGAGATGAGGGAACTTTTGAAAAACTCGATTAGTTCGATTCGCTGAATTTTCCAAAAAAAATAGTTTCGGACTGAATTTATTTGCAGAGAATCGCTATTAAAAACGGCTATTTCTTGTCCTAACACGCATAGGGAGTGTGCTATATTAGTGAAATAATGCTGTTATTCAGTATGACATGCAGATTACAGGCATCGCTCTTAGAATCACTGCTGCAGAGCCTCAATTATGTAAAAATTGAAGAGAATAAAAAGATTTTTATGTAATTTTAATTACATTTTTTATTTTAAAATTGAAATTTAATTTTACATTTTTTGAGTACCCATACTGGTGAGCATCGAGCTGGCGGTCCTCCGCATGCGAGATACCACCTGTTCCAGCCCCTGCTTCTCAGTGCCCCCCTGACTATTAAAGTGTGAATGTTTCATTTAATCAGTTATGGTTCATTGTTATCGCTCCAAGCTGTTCCATTGGATTCTTGTGATAATTCCACAGATAATATGATGTAGACGACCATAGGGCCTCAGTCTTGAAAAGATTACATAGATTTTTTTATTTTTTTTATTTAAGATTAAATTAAGATATTAGTTTAATGTCCCGGTGTTTACTTTGAACTAATACTGTATGACCACAAAACACAATCTAACAAGGAGTCACATGGTGGCACAATGACAGAGCCTAGAGGTGGCAGCAGCATGAGGAGCCCATAATCTGGCAGAATGACACAGCCTGGAATTGGCGGCAGCACGACTAGACCATATAGTGGCAGAATGACCCAGTCTGGAGGTGGCAACAGCCTGATAAGACCATAGGGCCTCACAATAGAGAAGATTAAAGATATTTTTGAAATTTAAAATTGAAAATTTTAGATATATTAAAATTGTAAAGTTTAATTTAAGGTGCCAACAGCATAAGGAGACCATATGGGGGCACAATGACACAGCCTGGAGCTGGTGGCAGCATGAGTAGACAATAGGGCTTCACAATCCCTAAGATTAAAAGATTTTAAAATTGAAGATTTATGGTAGCTAGCGCTACTATAAAAAATTTTTTAGGTAATGTCCCAGGCCCAGCAGCATCAGTAAACCACATAGTGGCTGAATGGCACAGCCGGGAACTGTCGGCAGCATGAGCAGACAGTAGGGATTCAGAATCCCTAAGATTAAAAGATGAATTTTAAAATTGAAGATTTATGGTAACTAGTGCTACCATAAAATATTGTTAGGTAATGTCCCAGGCCCAGCAGCATCAGTAAACCATATAGTGGCTGAATGGCACAGCCTGGAGCTGGTGGCAGCATGAGAAGACAATAGGGCTAAAATTGAAATTGAAGATTTTGAAATTGAAATTGAAAGGGGTTATCCACCATAAGGTGATTTTAGTATGTACCTGGCAGACAGTAATGGACATGCTTAGGAAGGATATGTGCTGCTCTTTGGGCTAAATGGCTGTGTTGTGAGATTACCATAACACTGTGGCTAGATTTTTGTGCACTGGTATTTCCTGCTTGAGTTTTATTTATTTGACTACAAATCCCATAATTCCATTTTCCTCCCTCCCGCACAGCAGCCACCCCACCCATTGAAACATAAATGAGCTGCATCCATTCAAAAGACCTGTGGTTTTCAATCAGGGTGCCTACCGCTGTTGCATTAGTTGCAGATTGATCTCTCCCACCAAGCGATCCCTCCACCCATTGAAGCAGACAGGCTCCCTGTCATCAGCTGACTAGTGAGTCAGGTCTCGACCGCATTGCAATCTGGGAAAAATCTGAGACAACAGTCATATTGCATGTTGTTAAATATAAATATTGGGGTGAAAATCACAGAGGAATTGTAAGAAAACCGTCACACACAGGTACAGACACTATATTATGAACTACATTAACTTTACAGCCCCTTTAGCATAGTCAAATTAAATTTTTTTTTTCCTGGAATACCCCTTTAAGATTACACTCCCAAGTTTTAATGTCCTGGGCCCCGGCATGTGTTTAAAAAGGACTAAATCTAACAAGAAGACATGTCCCAGGCCCAGCAGCATCAGTAAACCATATAGTGGCTGAATGGAACAGCCTTGAGCTGGCGGCAGTATGAGTAGACAATAGGGCTTCACAATCCCTAAGATTAAAAGATGAATTTTAAAATTAAAATTGGAGATTTTGAAATTGAAATTTAAGATTACACTCCCAAGTTTTAATGTCCAGGGCCCGGGTGAGTGGTTACAAAGGATCAAATCTAACAAGGAGTCACATGGCGGCACAATGACAGAGCCTAGAGGTGGCATCGGTATGAGGAGAGCATATAGTGGCTGAATGACCGCCTGGATTTTGTGGCAGCATGAGGAGACCATATAGTGTCTGAATGGCACAGCCTGGAGTTGGCTGAAGCATGAGGAGACCATATAGTGGCTGTATGGCACAGACTGGAGTTGGCGGCAGCATGAGTAGAACATATAGTGGCTGATTGGCACAACCTGGAGTTTGTGGCATCATGAGGAGACCATATAGTGTATGAATGGCACAGCCTGGAGGTGGCTGAAACATGAGGAGACCATATAGTGGCTGAATGGCACAGCCTGGAGGTGGTGAAGAATGAGGAGACCATGTAGTGTCTGAATGGCACAGCCTGGAGTTGGCTGAAGCATGTGGAGACCAGATAGTGTCAGAATGGCATAGCCTGGAGTTTGTGGCAGCATGAGGAGACCATATAGTGTCTGAATGGCACAGCGAGGAGGTGGCTGAAACATGAGGAGACCATATAGTGGCTGAATGGCACAGCCTGGAGTTGGCTGAAGCATGAGGAAACCATATAATGGCTGAATAGCAAAGCCTGGAGGTGATGAAGCATGAAAAGACCATATAGTGGCTGAATGGCGCAGCCTGGAGGTGGCAGCAGCATCAGGAGTCCTGAAAGTGACCCGGTGATAGAGTGGTGCGGTGGGTGGCAATACCAGTACCCGGTGAGGAAGGTGGATAAAAAAAAAGGTCTGATGTGGAGGAATGTTTTTAACTGGGGAGCAGGGCCTTAAATCTGTGTGAAGTGTTGGTGTGGCACCATGGTTAATCTACTCTGATGCATCAGGCATTGGTGGGTGGAAATCCTGGCTCATCCATACATGATTCATCTTCACAAAGGTCATTCTCTCCACATTTTTCGTGGACAGACGAGTTCTCCTTGGGGTGACTATGGCTCCCGTCACACTAAACACCCGCTCTGATGGCACACTATAGGCCGGGCGGGACAGCTTTTCCAGGGCAAACTCTGCTAGTTGCGGCCACAAATCAAGTTTGGCTGTCCAGAAGTCCAATGGATCTTCAAGGTGTGATGGCATAGCCATGTCAAGGTATGCCACCACCTGCTGGTTCAGGTGATGCATTGCTTCACTATGTGGGTGAAAAAAGGTACTCATCAGCGACTGTAGACTCAGGCTGCTGCTGATGGAGCTGGTACTGCTCCGGCCACCCCACTCCACCCCTCCCCAGCAGCCATGGCAGTGGAAGGTGAGCGAAGAGGGCCCCTGGATTAAGAACTGCGAGAGGATGGACAATGGAGCCAATAGGCATTGGCCAACTGACTACATAGGATGCCTCTGTGTCCTCCCTCTCATGCATCTTGCTTGCATCGTGCCATTTGTGCAAGTGACTCGGAGGGACTCCCTGCCTCCGTCTCCACTGCATACTGCCACGATGTGTCTGGGTCCTCTGTCTCACCTTCCTCATAAACCTCTAGCTCCTCTGGCTGCTCCTGCTCCTCCTCTCCTGTCAGATTACTAGAAAAACCACCCATTTCACGAAACCTAATCTGTACTCCACTGTGCCCTCCCCCTCTTCCTCCAGTTCAGCCCCCACAGGGCTCATGTGGCTGTGAAATGTAGGCACCACATCTCCAGTGCCCCGGCCAGCCATCGTTTTCAACACTTGTAAGAAATGAAGCAGTGGAATGACGTTGTTCATCCCGTAATCCTGGTGACTTACTAATAATGTAGCTTCCTCAAAGGGCCTGAGCAAATGGCAGGTGTCACGTTTGAGCTGCCACTGGTTCACATTGAAGTTACACAGTCCCCCTATCCACTTGGATCATCAAGAAATCGGTGATGGCATTTCTCTGTTTGTACAGTTGGTCCAACATATGAAGGGTGGAATTCCGTGTGGCAACCTCACAAATTAGACTATGTTGGGGGATACCGTTCTGACGCTGCAGCTCAAGGAGGGTGTGCCACTGGGTGATGCAGCAGGTTGGACCACTACATTGGAGCCACGGCCCTTCCAGGCTGCTTTATAGTAGCGAAGCATATATTGATGCAGGGCCGTGGTGCCAACATTGGGACCCTGGCCACACTTCACTTTCTGCCGACATATCTTGCATGTGGTTATGTTAACCTCCTTCGGATGCTTGATGAAAAACTGCGACATCACCAAGTAGCTGATTTTCCTGCCAGCAGTCCGCACTAATTGACTGCTACTGCCGCCGTCTCCAGGAACCCCTGTTCCACTACCTCCCGGGAAGGTAGGCTGCCGCGAAGTAGGTGGTCTCCCCGGGGCACGTTTGGCTCCAGAATTTCCACTTCTGCCACCATGCTGACTGAAAACCATGCTACCACCTTGCTTGCTCAGCTGCTGCCTCACGGGCAACCTGCAACCCTCTTCTCCTGATGATGATGAAGCCCCTTCTGCACCCAGCTCCCACGTGTGATTGTCTTCTTCCTCATTGAGTTGTGTCTGCACGTCACTGGTGTCCTCCTCAGGTTCCTCAACAGTGTCTGCCTCCCACGTCACTCTCCTCATCACTACTTGCCTGCCTAGATGTCTCCTCTACTTCTTGACTGGGCAGTAGCTGCTGACTGTCCTCTATTAGATTGTCTTCACTGAATAGTGGAGCTGAACCAACAGCATAAGATACTTCTTTAGGAGGGAACAGCATAGCACAGAGGCAATGGGAGGACAGGGACTGCTCCTGGCCATGCCAACTGAGGGTTGTGTCTGGGGATCCTACCGACTGTTGACTGGAGGTATCAGATTTCACTTGTGATGAAGTGGATGACCGTGTTAACCAATCGATTACGGCAGATGGGTTTCTGGTCGAGACACGACCGCTAGCTGATACTGGGAGCTCAGGCCTCTTGCTGCGACTCCTGCTGCCACTCATCCCTAGTCTGCTGCGACCTCTGCCTGATGAATTTAGGCCTCTGCCACTCCGCTGTGCACGTCCTGGCACTTCTCTGCCTGACATACTTAGTGCGTATATGAGGGGAGTACAATACGCTTCACTATGCTTAAAACAGTATTTGTCTAGAACAGCAGCAGGTGTGTACTTTTGCCTGGCCTTTCACAGTATGTATGGCCTTGACAGATTAACATGTACAAAATAGTACACTACTTAGGTGTACGTATGTGGTATGCACTTATGAGGGCAGAGAAATGCGGTACAGTACGCTTAAAAAAATGTATTGGAGTAAAACACCAGCTGGTGATTACTTTTGCCTGGACTTTCACAGTATCTAGGCCCTATACAGATTAACAGGCACAAAATAGTACACTACTTAGATGTATGTATGTGGTATGCACTTATGAGTGCAGAAAAATGCTCTACAATACGCTTAAAAAAAGTATTGGAGTAAAACACGAGCCAGTGATTACTTTTGGTTGTCCTTTCACAGTATCTAGGCCCTTGACAGATTAACAGGTACTAAATAATACACTACTTAGATGTACATATGTGGTATGTACTATTGAGAACAGAAAAATATGCTACAGAACGCTTAAAAAACGCATTGGCGTAAAACACTAGATGGTGATTACTTTTGGCTGTCCTTTCCCAGTATCTAGGCCCCTGGCAGATTAACAGGTACAAAATAACACACTACTTAGATGTACATATGTGGTACGCACGTATGAGGGCATAAAAATGTGCTACAGTACACTTAAAAAAGTATTTGAATACAATACCAGCCGGTGAGTACTTTTGCCTGACCTTTCACAGTATCTAGGCCCTTGACAGATTAACTGGTACAAAATAGTACACTACTTAGATGTAGGTATGTAGTATGCACTTATGAGAGCAGAAAAATGCGCTACAGTACGCTTAAAAAAACGTATTGGAGTAAAACACCAGTCAGTGATTACTTTGGCCTGGACTTTCACAGTATCTAGGCCCTTGACATAACATAGGGCTGTGACATCACAGGGGTGACTGGCTGCTGATAGGCTGCATCCTGCATGTTATTTAGGGTCATCCCTCCTACCTGCCTTCCCGCCTTGCCTTCCTGCCATCCCAGAGTTCCTTGCCCCATGTTCTCACATGTGGATTCGCCATTTTAGATGCCCTTGAGCCTGGACCGCACTAAATGGAGTTTAATTAAGCAATTTGCGCAATAGAATCGCAGTGATATTCGCAATTGTTGCAAATCAAATTTTTCATGAAATTCGTAACAAATCTACATTCGTCAGCTTCGATTCACTCATCTCTAATCACAACATTTTCCTTCATTTCTCAAATCCCAGGCTGTTTTATAGAAGTATAAATGAAGACTTATCTTCATCAGTCAAGAGAATGGCTTAGGGTTGATATTCCATTCTAGACTCTCCAAATGAAGATAATCATGCTTGTTTACAAATATATATATTCTATATGTAAATCCCACAATGAATTTTATAGATATTACAAAATAAACTTATGTCTCAATTTAGCATATCTTGTAAGGACTCATAAACATCATAAACACAGAAAATATGAACTTTTTTTAGACTTGCTGTGTTTTGTGAAGCATGGTGGCACCTGACAGAAGTTTGGGGCCCGGTGGTTTGTATTAACCAAGAGCGCAACAAAAGGGGTGGCAGGGGGAATGGTCACTTAGGCTAAATTCAGACGGGGGAATTTCCGTGAGGAATTCCTTAGAAGAATTTTACTGTACTATCAGAAGAGTTTTACTCCACATTCACTTTAATGGGATTCAATTGTCCTAACCAGACAGCCAAATTTCTGCGTCGGGAATTCCACTGCAGAAATTCCACTTTCCGCATCCAGTTTACTATATCTGATATTTGTGAAATTCCGCAGCAGATATCCATTGAAGTTGATGGGGATTGAATTTTGAGGAATTCTGTGTTCTGAAAACACAGAAATTCTGCCGCAATTCCAATACAGTTCAGTTCAGCAAGCTTTACTGATCAGAATTTGTGTGGAATTGCGGAAATTCCGTCATGTGAACATAGCCTTAGGAGGCCCAAAGTACTCTGCTACATAGGAAATCACCAAGGTTTACACTGGGATAATGAGCTTTACCTAGGGCCATGATTTTACTGTACTCACTAAGATCACTATTTTTACGTGTACGTCTGATGGTACAATTCTCTATAGAAGCAGTTCTAGAGTTTTCAATTGCAGCCAGTCCTGTGTTACAAAATATAATTGCCAAATTATGCAGTAAGTGTAGACAAAAATATATAGTTATCTCTGTATGTATGTAATGCCTAATTTAACCTGTGGAGGCACTATAGCAGAATTGATCATTTGTTGCTGGGCTGATTGATGTCCCATACTTTATAATAAGGATAATATGGGGGGGGGGGGGGGGGCAATTCCTTACCATTCTGAAATTGTATAAAATAATGCATTTGTCAAGGTTGTCACTCTTTTGTTATCATGCTATTAAAGTATGAAAGATCTCTGCAATAAACAAGCCTGAGTCACTCTCACGTCATATCGCTTTCCAAAGAGTAAACATGATATTAGCATAAACTGTACAGGATTTTCTATGAGGCCAAACCATGAGTCGCGGTCTGCGTGGCTCGTACTGATCCCATTGGTTTCATTGTAGCCGGTACCTTATTAGAGGTGACTGCTTGTGAGCGACCAGACAAGATGATGACATGTTCTTACCATAGGTTTTTTGTCACATACTTAGCATGTAATTTGTGTGTGGGGGAGAGCGCAGCATCCATGGTTTTATGCACACAGCCCATAATTTGTAATGTGATTTGCTGACAGACTTGTGTTGTTTGGGGGCTCCATTCTTGCAGATTTCAAACTGGGAATTACTGTGGGGTTTTCTAGCAAAAGCCATACATCTTAGAAAAATCATTTTGTGTTTGTTTTATCCCTCCCCCGTAATTCTTTGTTTTATTGGAAAGTGCAGGTGAACCTCCAATAGCTGAGAATATAAATTCTCCTGTAACATGGACTAAAGAAAAAAATATAGAGCACTGTTAACACAGTACAGTTTTTTAATGTGACATCAGCAAGACAGAACAACATGTTTTTCTTTTGTTCTGCTTATTTACCGTATATACTCGAGTATAAGCTGAGTTTGAGTGAACTCTCCACCTGTCAATCCCTTTCAGTGGTCTTCAACCTGCGGACCTCCAGATGTTGCAACACTACAACTCCCAGCACGCCCGGACAGTCCCATCAGCTGTCTGGGCATGCTGGGAGTTGTAGTTTTGAAACATCTGGAGGTCCGCAGGTTGAAGGCCACTGCCGGGCCTTCGTCATCATCCAGCCCCCCCCCCCCCCTTTAGTTTTGTACTCACCTCCCCTCTGTGGGAAGTTAGGGTGGGCTGGTCCGGGCCATCTATGGGGGCAGGGACCGTCCGGTGGGGAGGGTTAGTCGTTCCGGGCTGTCCATTTTCACCGGGAAGGCCCTCTTCTCCGCTCCGGGCCTGGCCCCGGACTAGTGACGTTGCCTTGACGATGACGCACAGGGACGTTCATGTGCAGGCAACGTCGTCAAGGCAACGTCACTAGTCCAGGGCCAGGCCCGGAGCGGAGAAGAGGGCCCCCGCCGGTGAAGAATGACTAACCCTCCCCACCGGACGGTCCCTGCAGCATAGATGGCCCGGACCAGCTCACCCTAACTTCCCACTGAGGGGAGGTGAGTACAAAACTAAAGGGGGGTCTGGATGATGACGAAGGCCCGGCAGTGGTCTTCAACCTGCGGACCTCCAGATGTTTCAAAACTACAATTATAACTTTTCCTGGGTTTTTGAGGTGAATTTAGGGGCCTCGGCTTATATTCGGGTCGGCATATACTCGAGTATATACAGTATTTATTTGTCTCTCCACCTTTTAAAAAGACACCACTGCAGCTTTTTTTTTTTTTGCGCCAAAGCCATTAGTCCATCCAGCAAAAAGGATTCAATGACTTTTTGTTTTTGGCAATTTTCTGATCCGCTTTTTCAAAAAAGCAACATGGTGTAGCTGTGGCATTTTTTAAATTTAGTTAGTGGCAGTTTTCCTCCAATAGACTTCTATAGGCTGAAAAAAACACCCAAAATAAACCCGTGGTTATATGTGTGCATTTTTTGGGGTGTTTTTTCTAGATTGTAAACCCTCACAGGCAGGACCCTCTCTCTTATATCAGTTCATCATCCACTGTTGAGAGTAAATGACAGACTAAATCCTAGAATCACATCAGAATTTTAATAGCTGATTGAAGAGCTGCACTGTCAGTTCCCCCTGCAGTAGATACTACTCTCGGGGGAAAGCAAAGTCACCGACCCCAGACAGAGCACCCCAATATGGGAGCTACGAGTAAACGGAGGAAGGTGAATTAAAGGGGTACTCCAATCGAAAACACATTTTTTTTAAATCAACCTACCAGTACTTATCAGCTGATCTATGCTCCACAGGAAGTTGTATTTAGTTCTGGAGTTCTTTTCTGTCTGACCACAGTGCTCTCTGCTGACACTAGAGATGGGTGAATAAAAGCTGACGAAGTCGAATTCGTTCATGAAAAATTTGATACCTCGCGCTTCGTGGTAACGAATAGCTTAATTCCCTACATGGGCCGGGGGGGTTAAAATGGCGGCTACACGTATGAGGACATGAGGCAAGGAAGTCTGGGAAGGCGGGTAGGTGGGATCACCCTGAATCACATGGTGGCATGCAGCCTATCAGCAGCCAGCCCTGTGATGTCACAGCCCTATATATTAAGCAGCCATTGCCAAAGATGGGCATTTACCATTTTGCTGAGAGAGCAGAGACTGTGTGTGCGCACTAATCACAGTTACTGACAATACAGATTTTACAGGGGCAAATCCATTCTCCTCAAGCCCACATTTGTTCTGCCTAAAGAGGGAGCAGACACTGTGTGGTCACTAATCAGTGTTACTGACAATACAGATTGGCACAGGGGAATTCCCTTGACCTCAAGCCCGCATCACTGCATGTAGGCCGGGAGAGTTTAGAAGTTATTTCATAGTTTGCCAATTGAGATTATCACAGGAAGCACTCCCCATTCAAAGACTGCAAGCAACCATTGTGATGCCATATGGACTCCCGACCCTGCTGCCACATCCAGACTCATTGTGCCACTCTGCAGCATTGATTCTCATAGCGACACCTGTAATCTTCATGTCATACTGAATAACAGTATTATTTCACTAACACAGCACACTCCCTATGCATGTTATGGCAAGGCAAAGTGTTCTGCACCCCTAATGAGGCTCTCTGAAGTCTGGAAATAGCCGTTTTCAATAGTGATTTGCCGCAAATATATTCAGATCATACCAAAAGTTTTCAGAAAATTCGGCGAATCGGACTAATCTAATTTTTTTTTAAATTCGCCCATCTCTAGCTGACACCTCTGTCAATGTCAAGAACTGTCCAGAGTACAAGCAAATCCCCATAGAAAACCTTTCTTGCTCTGGACAGTTCCTGATACGGACAGAGGTGTCAGCAGAGAGCACTGTGGTCAGACTAAAAAGAACTCCAGAAAGAAATACTTTCTGTGGAGCATACAGCAGCTGATATGTACTGGAAGGGTTAAGATTTTTAAAAAGAAGTAATTTACAAATCTGTTTAACTTTGTGACACCAGTTGATTTAAAAAAAAAAAAAAAAAAAATTCCACCGGAGTACCCCTTTAACCACTTAAGGACCTAGGGCATATGGATACGCCTTGACGTCCTGGTACTTAAGGACCCAGGGCGTATCCATACGCTCGTGGGAATTTCGGTCCCTGCTGCGCGCCGGGCCGGGACCGGGCCGGGGTGACTGCTGATATCAACCAGCAGGCACCCCGCGCAAATGCCCAGGGGGGTCATCAGAACCCCCCCCCCCCCCTGTCGGCGATCGGCGCAAATCGCAAGTGAATTCACACTTGCGATTTGCGCCGATTCCGGGTCATACGGGTCTATGGTGACCCGGAATAGAAGGGGGATCACGGTTGTCTAAGACACCCATGATCCCCCTGTAGGCATAGGAGTGAGGTGGCAGGGTTGCCACCCCTCCTATTGGTCTGCTATTGATCGTCAGAGGCGATGACCAATAGCAGACCGGGGACAGGGGGAGTTAACTTTCGTTTTCCCCGTCCTGCCCACCCACAATAGGCGGGGCAGAAAGGGGAACCGAAGGGGACCGGGCGCCGACATCCACTTACCGATCCGGAGGCTGCGGCGACGGTGATCGGCGGGCGGTGTGACGTGCGTCTGAAGAGGACGGCTCCCGGGATCCTACGGAAGCCGGTAAATTGATCTGGAAGGCTACAGTCTGAGACTGTGGTCTCTAAACTGTAGCCCTCCAGATGTTGCAAAACTACAACTCCCAGAATGCCCAGACAGCTGTTTGGGCATGCTGGAATATGTAGTTTTGCAAGAGCTGGAGGGCTGCAGTTTGAGACCACTATACAGTGGTCTCTAAACTATATCCCTCCAGATGTTGCAAAACTACAACTCCTAGCATGCCCACATAGCTGTTTGTTTTCTGGGCATGCTGGGAGTTGTAGTTTTGCAACATCTGGAGGTCCCCAGTTTGGAGATCACTGTGCACTGGTCTAAAAACTGTAGCTCTCCAGATGTTGCAAAACTGCAAATCCCAGCATGCACAGAAAGCAAACAGCTGTCTCGGCATGCTGGGAGTTGTAGTTGGGTACCTCCAGCTGTTGCATAACTACATCTCCCAGCATTCCCTTCGGTGATTAGTACATGCTGGGAGTTGTAGTTTTGCAACAGCTGAAGTCACACTGGTTGGAAAATACTGAGTTAGGTAACAGAACCTAACTGAAGGTTTTCCAACCAGTGTGCCTCCAGCTGTTGCAAAAGTACAACTCCCAGCATGCACAGTCTGTCAGTACATGCTGGGAGTTGTAGTTTTTAAACAGCTGGAGGTTTGCCCCCCCATGTGAATGTACAGGGTACATTCACATGGACAGGTTTACAGTAAATTTCCTGCTTCAAGTTTGGGCTGCGGCAAATTTTTCGCCGCAGCGCAAACTCCTAGCGGGAAATTCACCGTAACACGTCAGTGTGAATGTACCCTAAAAACACTACACTACACTATACTACACTAACACATAATAAAGGGTAAAACACTACATATACACCCCCTTACACTGTCCCCCCCAATAAAAATTAAAAACGTCTTGTACGGCAGGGCTTCCAAAACGGAGCCTCCAGCCAGTGGCGTTGTTAGGGGGGTGCGTGGGGTGCGGGCCGCACCGGGTGACACCCTCTGGTGGGGTGACACCCTGTCCCAGCGTTCATCCCTGTCACAAGCTATTTTTGTATACTCAGTCTGCAGTGCAGAGGGAGCGTGCACACAGCGAGTCTGTGGAGTTATCCGGCACTTACTCAGCTTCTCTTGCCCCTGATTGGCAGCTTTCTACTGCTCTGCTTGGGTCATGTGACACCAAAACATCACATGACCCCAGCAAGCAGGAAGTGCCTGGAGGATACAGGAGCCCAGGAGTGTTCTAAGGCAGGTAAGGTAAACTACCCCCCACCATCCATGCCCACCCTTTTCCAGCATCATCCCTCCCCCTTCCCAGCACAATCCCTGCTCACCCCCCACCCACCCCTTTCTCACCAGGGGTGCCCCCAGCTGTTGCAAAACTACAACTCCTAGCATGCTGGGAGTTGTAGTTTTGCAACAGCTGGAGGGTTGGGAAACACTGACATAAATAGGTGTTTCCCAACCAAGGTGTCTCCAAAGCAAAGCTACAATACTGTCCATGCATGCTGGGAGTTGTAGTTTTGTAACAGCTGGAGGCACTCTGGTTGGGAAAAACTGAGATAGGACATAGATCAGTGTTTCCTTAACAAGGTGCCTCCAGCTGTTCAAAACTACAACTCCCAGCATGCTAAGTTTTGTAGTTTTGCAACAACTGGAGTCACCCTGGTTAGGAAACATTGATCTATGTCCTATATCAGGGGTTCTCAACTGGCGGACCACGGTCCAGATCTGGACTGCGTCCGCCAGTCATTCGGACTATCCGCTGGATCTCCCCTTATTCATTTGTAGTGGTGTCTTTGAGACGCCAATACAAATGAATGGCCGCGGCCCAGAGCAAAGGAGCGCTGTGTCCCTGCCCTGCGCTTCTCCTATGATGCAGGCAGCACCATTAGCTGCCTGCATCATCTGCTCTGGCCAGGCCTGACTAGAAGAGGCCAGAGCAGCGGAGCAGTGCGGGACCTGGGAGGGCGAGCCTAAGCTCTCAGGTAAAAGTTTGTGTTCCCCCATCTGTGACTCTCCAGTTATTGTAGAACTACAGCTACCATCATGACCTTTTGTCTGTGCATGATGGGAGTTGTAGTTTTACAACAGATGGAGAGTTACAGTGGCAAAATTCATATGGGGGCACAGTGGCATTAATTCTGGGGCACAGTGGCATCATTAATTCTGTGGGTACAGTGGCATCATTAATTTTGTGGAACACAGTGGCATCCTTAATTCTGTGGGCACAGTGGCATCCTTAATTCTGTGGGCACAGTGGCATCCTTAATTCTGTGGGCACAGTGGCATCCTTAATTCTATGGGCACAGTGGCATCATAAATTCTGTGGGCACAGTGGCATCATAAATTCTGTGGACACAGTGGCATCATAAATTCTGTGGGCACAGTAGCATCATAAATTCTGTGGGCACAGTGGCATCCTTAATTCTGTGGGCACAGTGGCATCCTTAATTATGTGGAACACAGTGGCATCCTTAATTCTGTGGGCACAGTGGCATCCTTAATTCTGTGGGCACAGTGGCATCATAAATTCTGTGGGCACAGTGGCATCATAAATTCTGTGGGCACAGTGGCTTCATAAATTCTGTGGGCACAGTGGCATCCTTAATTATGTGGGCACAGTGGCATCAGAAATTCTGTGGGCACAGTGGCATCATAAATTCTGTGGTCACAGTGGCATCCTTAATTTTGTGGGACACAGTGGCATCCTTAATTCTGTAGGCACAGTGGCATCATTAATTCTGTGGGGCACAGTGGCATCATCATTTCTTTGGGTACTGTGGGATTATTAATTCTATGGTCACAGTGGCATCATTACTTCTGGAGGCACAGTGGCATCATTAATTCTGGGGATACAGTTGTGTCATTATTTCTGTGGGAGACAGTGGCATCATTAATTCTGTGGGTACAGTGACATCATTAATTCTGTGGTCACAGTGACATCATTAATTCTGTGGTCACAGTGGCATGATTAATTCTGTGGGTACAGTGGCATCATTAATTCTGTGGTCACAGTGGCATCATTAATTCTGTGGTCACAGTGGCATCATTAATTCTGGGGTTACAGTGGCGTCATTCATTCTATAGGCACAGTGGCTTCATTTTATTGTTTTAAGAGACACAGAGGTACAATTAGTCAATTAGAGCATAGCATCTGCAAGTAATGTTGCAGGGGAATAGTGTGTGGCAGTAATATAACAGGGGCCCAGTGTGTGGCAGAATTATTTTCAGGGGCACAGTGGATGGCAGTATTATTTTAAGGGGCACAGTGGGTAGCAGTAATATACCAGGGGCGCAGTGGGTGGCAGGTTTATATTCAGGGCAAAGTATGTGGTAGTATTATATTCAGGGATACAGTGTGTGGCAGTATTATATTCAGGGGTACAGTGTGTGGCAGTAATATACCAGAGGCACAGTGTGTGGCAGTATTATATTCAGGGGCCCAGTGTCAGTATTATATTCAGGGGACCAGTGTGTGGCAGTATTATATTCAGGGGTACAGTGTGTGGCAGTATTATATTCAGGGGTACAGTGTGTGGCAGTAATATACCAGAGGCACAGTGTGTGGCAGTATTATATTCAGGGGCCCAGTGTGTGGCAGTAATATATTCAGTGGGTACAGTGTGTGGCAATATTATATTCAGGGGGTACAGTGTGTGGCAGTATTATATTCAGTGGGTACAGTGTGTGGCAGTAATATATTCAGGGGGTACAGTGTGTGGCAGTATTATATTCAGGGGTACAGTGTGTGGCAGTATTATATTCAGTGGGTACAGTGTGTGGCAGTATTATATTCAGTGGGTACAGTGTGTGGCAGTATTATAGTCAGTGCAGCAGTATTCAGGTCATACATCCTCCACATTTCAGTTGTTAGTTTGCTATTGCCTTCATGGCACTGAAGCCTCTAGGTGTGCACCAAGCCTTAGCATACAGCTTGAACCTTTACCGGATGGCAGACCTGGATAAGCGGACCCTCACTAAAAATAGGTGAGTACCTCTGGTCTATATATATTCCCTATCTATCTATGTCAGTGTTTCCCAACCAGGGTGCCTCCAGCTGTTGCAAAACTACAACTCCCAGCATGTTGGGGTGACACCATTTTCTACCGCAACGGGTGACACCAGCCCTAGCAACGCCACTGCCTCAAGCTGTTGCAAAACAACAACTCCCAGCATTTCTGGACAGCCACTGACTGTCCAGGCATGCTAGGAGTTTAGCAACAGCTGGAGGCACCCTGTTTGGGAATCACTGGCGTAGAATACCCCTATGTCCACCCCTATGCAATCCCTAATTTAGTCCTCAAATGCGCATGGTGCTCTCTCACTTCGGAACCCTGTCGTATTTCAAGGAAACAGTTTAGGGCCCTATATGGGGTATCGCCGTACTCAGAAGAAATTGCACTACAAATTTTGGGGGTCTTTTTTTCCTTTTACCGCTTGTAAAAAGGAAAAGTTGGGGGCTACACCAGCCTGGTGTTGCCCATACTTTTTATTTCCACAAACGGTAAAAGGAAAAAAAGACCCCCAAAATTTGTAACGCTATTTCTCCTTAGTATGGAAATACCCCAGATGTGGGTGTAAAATGCTCCGCGGACGCACAACAATGCTCAGGAATGAGAGCGCACCATGTACATTTGAGGCCTAAATTGGTGATTTGCACAGGGGTGGCTGATTTTACAGCGGTCCTGACAAACGCAAAAAAATAAATACCCACATGTGACCACATTTTGGAAACTACACCCCTCACCGAACGTGACAAGGGGTATAGTGAGCCTGAACAGGTGTTTGACGAATTTTCATTAAAGTTGGATGGGAAAATGAAAAAAATTATATTTTTTCACTAAAATGCTGGTGTTACCCTAAATTTTTCATTTTCACAAGGGAAAATAGGAAAAAAGCCCCCCCAAATTTGTAACCCCATCTCTTCTGAGTAAGAACGTACCCCATATGTGAATTTAAAGTGCTCTGTGGGTGAACTACAATGCTCAGAAGAGAAGGAGCGCCATTGGGATTTTGCAGAGAAAATTTGTCAGGAATTGAAGGCCACATGTGTTTACAAAGCCCCCATAGTGCCAGAACAATGGACCCCCGACACATGTGACCCCATTTTGGAAACTGCACCCCTAACGTAATGTAATAAGGGGTACATTGAGAATTTACGCCCCACAGGTGTCTGACAGATTTTTGGAACAGTGGTCCGTAAAAATGAAAAATTAAATTTTTCATTTGCACAGCCCACTGTTCCAAAGATTTGTGGGGTGTAAATACTCACTGCACCCCTTATTAAATTCTGTTAGGGGTTTAGTTTCCAAAATGGGGTCACATGTGGGGGGGTCCACTGTTCTGGCACCACGGGGGGCTTCGTAAACGCACATGGCCCCTGACTACCATTCCAAATGAATTCTCTTTCCAAAAGCTCAATGGCGCTCCTCCTCTTCTGAGCATTGTAGTTCGCCAGCAGAGCATTTTACATCCTAACATGGGGTACAGATTTTGGGGGTCAATTTCTCCTATTACCCCTTGCAAAAATGTAAAATTTAGGGGGAAAACTGCATTTAAGTAAAAAAAATTTTTTTTTTCCATTTACACATCCAACTTTAACGAAAAGTCGTCAAATACCTGTGGGGTGATAAGGCTCAGCGGACCCCTTGTTACGTTCCTTGAGGGGTGTAGTTTCCAAAATAGTATGCCATGTGGGTATTTTTTGCTGTTTTTGCACCACAGGGTCTTCCTAAATGCGACATGCCCCCAAAAAAACATTTCAGCAAAAGTTGCTTTCAAAAAGCCAAATGTGACTCCTTCTCTTCTGAGCATTGTAGTTTGTCCGCAAAGCATTTTACGTCCTAACATGGGGTATTTCCATACTCTGAAGAGATGGGGTTACAAATTTGGGGGGGGGGGGGCATTTTCTCCCATTACCCTATGTAAAAATGGTAAATTTGGGGGGAAAACTGTACTTTAGTGTGAATTTTTTTTTTTCCATTTACACATCCGATTTTAATGAAAAGTTGTCAAACACCTGTGGGGTGTTAAGGCTAACTGGACCCCTTGTTACGTGCCTTGAGGGGTGTAGTTTCCAAAATGGTATGCCATGTGGTGTTTTCTGCTGTTCTGGCACCATAGGGGCTTTCTAAATGTGACATGCCCCCCAAAAACCATTTCAGAAAAATTCACTCTCCAAAATCCCATTGTCGCTCCTTCCTTTCTGTGCCCTCTACTGCGCCCGCCGAACACTTGACATACACATATGAGGTATTTCCTTACTCGAGAGAAATTGGTTTACAAATTTTGGGGGCTTATTCTCCTATTACCACTTGTAAAAATTCAAAAACTGGGTCTACAAGAACATGCGAGTGTAAAAAATGAAGATTTTGAATTTTCTCCTTCACTTTGCTGCTATTCCTGTGAAACACCTAAAGGGTTAACACACTTACTGAATGTCATTTTGAATACTTTGAGGGGTGCAGATTTTATAATGGGGTCATTTGTGGGGTATTTCTAATATGAAGGCCCTTCAAATCCACTTCAAAACTGAACTGGTCCCTGAAAAATTCAAATTTTTAACATTTTGTGAAAAATTTGAAAATTGCTGCTGAACTTTGAAGCCCTCTGATGTCTTCCAAAAGTAAAAACATGTAAACTTTACGATGCAAACATAAAGTAGACATATTGTATATGTGAATCAATGTATAATTAATTTGGAATATCGATTTTCCTTATAAGCAGAGAGCTTCAAAGTTAAAAAAATGCAAAATTTTCAATTTTTTCATCAAATTTTTGAATTTTTCACCAAGAAATTATGCAAGTATCGACAAAATTTTACCACTAACATAAAGTAGAATATGTCAAGAAAAACAATCTCGGAATCAGAATGAAAGGTAAAAGCGTCCCAGAGTTATTGATGCTTGAAGTGACAGTGGTCAGATGTTCAAAAAATGGCCGGGTCCTTAAGGTATATTTGGGCTGGGTCCTTAAGGGGTTAAAGTGTCTGGGGACAGTAGAAAAATAATACATTTTACTGGACAATCCCTTTAAGTTCCTGGGCCCCAATTCAAAATGTGTAACAGGTCCCCAAACCGTTTATAATACTGGTATTTTTATATATATATATATATGGCAGAAGTATCTTTGGGTCCCCACAGGCCACAGGCAATCTGAAGAAGGGATATGCTGATCCCGAAACACGTTATTGCCTGCATGCATTTTAAAAAACAGTTTTATTTATTTATTATATATAAATAAATCTTTTTAAACCTACGTCTTGCCTGAACCATTTCTGGACCGAGCAGCGCTGGACACAAGGGCCTCCTTTTTCCTCCTCATTCACCCACAGGCCACAGGGCCGAGGTGTGACCTCCCTGGTTTTAACTCCCTCTACACCAACTGAGTTGTCCATAACAACCAATCAGATTGCTTCTTTCATTTTTGACAAGGCCTCTGGAAAATGAAAGAAGCGATCTGATTGGTTGCTTTGTGCCACTCAGCAAATTTTCCTCCGAAAAAGTTTTGAGAAATCTCCCCCATAGTGTATGAAATAAAGGTTCATAGAATAGTAACTGAGAAATCATATTCCGATACATGTAAAACAATGAAAATAATTAAGAAAAATTGTGAAGGGAATACTATAAAAAGGAGGGGTCTGTGAATTGAAACAAAAACAGTATGCTAGAAAAGACACACAAATCCACTGTATTAAAGGCTACTCTATTACAGAATGTAAGGTAATGAAGGAGTATAATACAACATGTAAGGAAGGATTTATGAGGGGCATTTATCAAAACTGAACTTGCTTTTAGTTCAGTTTAGATAAAAAAAAGTTTCGGGCAAAGTGACATCCATGCGCCAAATTTATCAAATGGCGCACGGACATTGATGAATGCCCCCTGAACTGCTCTGTTTAACCTCTTAAGGACGCAGGGCGTATGGATACGCCCTGCATTCCGAGTCCTTAAGGACGCAGGGCGTATCCATACGCCTTTGGGAATTCCGGTCCCCACCGCTAGCCGGTTGGGGACCGGAGCCGGATGCCTGCTGAAATCGTTCAGCAGGCATCCCGGCATATCGCCCAGGGGGGTCATTATGCCCCCCCCCCATGTCGGCGATCGCCGCAGATCGCTGGACAATTCAGTCCAGCGATCTGCGGCGATTCCGGGTCAATCGGGTCTCCAGTGAACCGGTGGCCCGGAATTGCTTGCTGATCGGGGCTGTCTCTGACGGCCCCAAACAGCCAGAGCCTGCAGGGGTGAGGTGGCACTGGTGCCACCTCACGATCGCCCTGATTCGTTGGCCGGATTACTCTTCCGGAGGGCGTGAGCGGGTGCGGGAAGACGACCCCGGGTGCTGGGGACCCCGATCCCCGGCGTCCATGTTGGGATCGGGGCCCCAGGAGCGACGGCGGCGGCGAGGGACTTTCCTGCGATGAAGCAGCAGCAGGAGGTAAGTGACAGCCTCCTGCTGTTGCTTAGCAACAGCTCCTAGCATGCAAAAAGGGCATGCTGGGAGCTGTAGTTATGCAACAGCAGTAGGCAGACCACCAAAACTCCCAGCATTCCCTTATGGGCATGCTGGGACTTATGGTTTTGCAACAGCTGGAGGCACATTTTTTCTATGGAAAAGTGTACCTTCAGCTGTTGTATAACTACAACTCCCAGCTTGCACAAACAGCTAAAGTGCATGCTGGGAGTTGTAGTGGTGCATCTGCTGGTTGCATAACTAAAACTCCCAGCATGCCCGTTGGCTGTCGGTGCCTGTTGAGAGTTGTAGTTTTGCAACAGCTGAAGGCACACTGGTTGTGAAACTTAGAGTTTTTTTTTTTTTTACCTAACTCAGTGTTTCACGACCGGTGTGCCTCCAGCTGTTGCAAACTACAACTCCCAGCAGTCACCTTACACCATGCACCGTACATGCTAGGAGTTGTAGTTTTGCAACAGCTGGAGGCACACTGGTTTTGAAACACTGAGTAAGGTCACAAACTCTGTGATACATAACCAGTGTGCCTACAGCTGTTGCAAAACTAAAACTCTCAGCATGTACAGTCTGTCAGCGCATGCTGGGAGTTGTAGTTTTGCAACAGCTGGATGTCCCCCCCAATGTGAATGTACAGGGTACATTCACATGGGCGGAGGCTTACAGTAAGTATCGGGCTGCAAGTTTGAGCTGCAGCAAATTTTCTGCAACAGCTCAAACTGCCAGCGAGAAACTACTGTGAACCCCCGCCCGTGTGACTGTACCCTAAAAACACTACACTACACTAACAAAACATAAAATAAAAAGTAAAAAACACTACATATACACATACCCCTACACAGCCCCCCTCCCCAATAAAAATGAAAAATGTCTGGTATGCCACGGTTTCCAAAACGGAGCCTCCAGCTGTTGCAAAACAACAACTCCCAGTATTGTCGGACAGCCGTTGACTGTCCAGGCATGCTGGGAGTTTTACAACAGCTGGAGGCACCCTGTTTGGGAATCACTGGCGTAGAATACCCCTATGTCCACCCCTATGCAAGTCCCTAATATAGGCCTGAAATGCGCATGGCGCTTTCACTTTGGAGCCCTGTCGTATTTCAAGGCAACAATTTAGGGGCACATATGTGGTATCGCCGTACTCAGGAGAAATTGGGCTTCAAATTTTGGGGGGTATTTTCTGCTTTTACGCTTTTTAAAAATGTAAAGTTTTTGGGAAAAGAAGCATTTTAGGTAAAATTTTTTTTTTTTTTTTTTTACATATGCAATAGTCGTGAAACGCCTGTGGGGTATTAAGGTTCACTTAACCCCTTGTTACATTCCCCGAGGGCTCTAGTTTCCAAAATGGTATTCCATGTGTTTTTTTTTTGCGGTCCTGGCACCATAGGGGCTTCCTAAATGCGGCATGCCCCCAGAGCAAAATTTGCTTTCAAAAAGCCAAATGTGACTCCTTCTCTTCTGAGACCTGTAGTGCGCCAACAGAGCACTTTTCACCCCTATATGGGGTGTTTTCTGAATCGGGAGAAATTGGGCTTCAAATTTTGGTGGGTATTTTCTGATTTAACCCTTTGTATAAATGTAAATTTTTTGGGAAACCAAGCATTTTAGGTAAATTTTTTTATTTTTTTTTACATATGCAAAAGTCGTGAAACACCTGTAGGGTATTAAGGTTCACTTTACCACTTGTTACGTTCCCCGAGGGGTCTAGTTTCCAAAATGGTATGCTATGTGTTTTTTTTTTGCTGTCCTGGCACCATAGGGGCTTCCAAAATGCGGCATGCCCCCAGAGCAAAATTTCCTTCAAAAAAGCCAAATGTGACTCCTTCTCTTCTGAGACCTGTAGTGCGCCAGCAGAGCACTTTTCACCCCCATATGGGGTGTTTTCTGAATCGGGAGAAATTGGGCTTCAAATTTTGGGGGGGTATTTTCTGCTATTACCCTTTTTAAAAATGTAAAACTTTAGGGAAACCAAGCATTTTAGGTAAATTTTTTTTTTTTTTTTTTTTTTTTACATATGCAAAAGTCGTGAATCACCTGTGGGGTATTAAGGTTCACATTACCACTTTTTACGTTCCCCGAGGGGTCTAGTTTCCAAAATGGTATGCCATGTGGTTTTTTTTTGCTGTTCTGGCACCATAGGGGCTTCCTAAAGGTGACATGCCCCCCAAAAACCATTTGACGCTCCTTCCCTTCTGAGCCCTCTACTGCGCCCGCCGAACACTTTACATAGACATATGAGGTATGTGCTTACTCGAGAGAAATTGGGTTTCAGATACAAGTAAAAATTTTCTCCTTTTTACCCCTTGCAAAAATTCAAAAATTGGGTCTACAAGAACATGCGAGTGTAAAAAATGAAGATTGTGAATTTTCTCCTTCACTTTGCTGCTATTCCTGTGAAACCCGTAAAGGGTTAAAACGCTTACTGAATGTCATTTTGAATACTTTCGGGGGTGCAGTTTTTATAATGGGGTCATTTATGGGGTATTTCTAATATGAAGACCCTTCAAATCCACTTCAAACCTGAACTGGTCCCTGAAAAAAAGCGAGTTTCAAAATTTTGTGAAAAATTGGAAAATTGCTGCGGAACTTTGAAGCCCTCTGGTGTCTTCCAAAAGTAAAAACACGTCGATTTTATGATGCAAATATAAAGTAGACATATTGTATATGTGAATAAAAAAAAAAAAATATTTGGAATATCCATTTTCCTTACAAGCAGAGAGCTTCAAAGTTAGAAAAATGCTAAATTTTCAAATTTTTCATCAAATTTTGGGATTTTTCACCAAGAATGGATGCAAGTTACCAAAAAATTTTACCACTAAGTTAAAGTAGAATATGTCACGAAAAAACAATCTCGGAATCAGAATGATAACTAAAAGCATTCCAGAGTTATTAATGTTTAAAGTGACAGTGGTCAGATTTGCAAAAAATGGCCGAGTCCTTAAGGTGAAAAAGGGCTCAGTCCTTAAGGGGTTAAATGTTGCAGAGCAATGGCGGGCTGTGCGACAAGTGTATTAAAAGTCGCACAGACCTTAATACAATTGTCGCATGGAGTGATATAGGGCAGGGTTAAATTGCCTTCAGATTTTTTCTATATCTGGTCCGTGTCACTTTTTTGCACCAAAAAGTCGCACATGATAAATGAGTGACCACTGCACAAAGTGATCTAAATCGTGTTCATGAGAATAAAACAGTCTAAATGTAATGTCGCAGGAAAAGTCCCATGGGACCGGCCTGCGACAAATTTAGGCTACATTCAATTACAGCTGTCAAAATTATTTTTTTTTTGGGGGGGGGGGGGAAGTTTGACAGTCAATGGGGTCCGTTGGGCGCCACTATTTTCAGAGAGAATAGCGGGAGAAATTTACGGTGCAAGCACAATTTTTCCTCCCGCTTTTCTCCCCATTAGTCCTGATGGCTGTCACTACCGGGTCATAACGGTAGCATGAAAGACGTCTAAATTGCTTCCTCTATGGGGAAGATTTATCAAAACCTGTCCAGAGGATAAGTTGATGTGTCGCCCATAGCAACCAATCAGATCGCTTCTTTCATTTTTCAGAGGCCTTTTAAAAATGAAAGAAGCAATATGATTGGTTGCTATGGGCAACTCAGCAGCTTTTCCTCTGGGCAGGTTTTGATAAATCTCCCCCGATCCGTTAGCTGTCTGGGCATGCTGGGAGTTGAAGTTTTGCAACATCTGGAGGGCCACAGTTTGAGACCACTGCTACAAACAGAGCCCATACTTTTTAGGCCTGGGTGAGCATTCAGGGCCCAGAAGACGAAAAAAGCCATCTAAATTGTTTGATAAATTCCCCTCTATGAGCCTAAACATCATCCTGATACCCCAGTACTGTATGTAGGAGAGAAGTTTTTGGGTTCCCTCCTGCTAGGTCTTCATAGTCTCTTGCTGCCAGATCTATAGGGATGATCTAAATCCTATAAACCGGTGGTCTCAAACTGTGGCCCTCCAGATGTTGCTAAACTTTTTGGTAAGGGGTGTGATTCAGGGCAGATGGCATTAAACCCTTGTATTCATGATGCCAGGGCATGGTTTATCCTCAAGACCACCCGAAGGTATACCGTTGTATCCTGGGATAGGCACGGGGGCAATAATGACTCCGACGCAGACAACGGTAGCTTTACTGAGTGACAGATGGTACAGTCTATACAGTGTAGCCAGGCCCACGGAGGTGACCAGTGACTTCAGAGACCTTAAGGGCTTGCTGGGACTTGTAGTGGTTTTGGCTAATTTAGTGCAGGCCACTTTGACTAGACAGCAGATGACTGTGACTGACTTGACTTGTGTCTGACAATGCTGTGACTGTAGCTTACTTGTAGCTTGTGGCTGCAGGACTTGATTTGAGGCCTCCTCTGACTCCAGACACACTCCTAGACTGCACTGGACCTCAGCTTAGCAGAAAGAGCAGAGCTCTAAGGATGCATTCACACTATGTTTTTGCATTACGGGTGCCAGATCCGGCTGGGGGAGGGGCAAACCGGTCTTTCCCGTACCCCAGCCGGACTAGTGCTGAAATCCATTTGCTTTAATGAGCCGAACGGAGTCAAATGGTGACTCTGGTCGGCTCATTTTTGACCCGTATGCGGTTTCCTGACCGGACCTAAAACCGTAGTATTGTACGGCTTTAGGTCCGGTCACAAAACTGGATATGGGTAAAAAATTAGCCGATCAGAGTCACCGTTTGACTCCGGTCGGCTCATTAAAGCAAATGAATTTCAGCACTGGTACCGCTGGGATACGGAAGAGCCCGGTTTGCCCCTCCCCCAGCCGGATCCGGCACCCGTAATGTAAAAACGAAGTGTGAATGCATCCTAAGAGAGAGAGCGGAGGCTCCCCCCAGGGCTTTTATTGGGGAGGCTCTGGGGGGAGGGGGTCCCATTGGTCACCCTTAAGTCACCTGGTCACTGATATCTCCTGGGTAACAATCACATGACAACTCTCATGTTAAACAGTCAGTCTTAAAGTGACAACACTTTCTTCACACATTAAACAGTATAATACATGGTAAACATATGTACATGGGGTAACAGGTGCAAGGGCGGCCCGGGGGACACTCAAGGGAGGCTGCCTGACAGGGCAACAAGGGTACGGGGTAACAACTCCCGTACTGGGCCACCACAACTTCAACTATGCTGGGAGTTGAAGTTTTGCCACATCCGGAGGACCACAGTTTGAGACCCCTGCTACAAACAGAGCCCATACTTCGGAGGCCTGGGTGAGCATTCAGGGCCCAGGAGACGAAAAAAGCCGCCTAAATTGTTTGATAAATTCCCCTCTATGATCCTAAACGTCATCCTGATACCCCAGTACTGTACGTAGGAGAGAAGTTTTCGGGTTCCCTCCTGCTAGGTCTTCATTGTCTATTGCTGCCAGATCTATAGGGATGATCTAAATCCTTTAAACCAGTGGTCTCAAACTGTGGCCCTCCAGATGTTGCAAAACTTCAATTCCCAGCATGCCCGGACAGCCATTGGCTGTCCGGGCATGCTGGGAGTTGAAGTTTTGCAACATCTGGAGGGCCACAGTTTGAGACCACTGCTATAAACAGAGCCCATACTTCCGAAGCCCGGTAGAGCATTCAGGGCCCAGAAGCTTCATGTTATACCTGTAAGCGCTCTATATTTAATCTAAAGATATTTATAGCTCTGGACTGTGTTAGTGTTTGCGCTGTTCTGGTTGGACTGGTTGCGAAAGGTTAATGATTCCTGTGAACCTTAAAGGACTGACTGTGCTCCTCTGAAGACAGGGACCGGACAGCTGTGTTTGCTGGGATATTTTTAAGTACATTAATGTAGGCTCCGATCACTCGGCCCTGCGTGACCTATTTTTGGCTCGGGCTGGCCATTGTTCTATTTCTGGACCCTGTAGGCCACGCTGTTGTTGATTCACATGCAAATGAGTTATCACCAGCTTTAGCCAACTTTACTGTAGAGACAGGCGGAGAGACAGAAAGCGAGACAGAGGGTGAGGGAGAGGAAGCGCAGGCAAGGGGAGGAAAAGGCACAGATACAGGACAGGGTTCACACTTCCTTAGGGTGCCGCCGGCCGTGTCATTCTTCCTCGCTCAGTACAGCGGACATATTCCTCCTTCCTCAGCTTTCTTTTCACGCTTTTCATCCTCGCATTTCATGCTGCCTTTCGTTACCGAGACAGAGAGAAGCCTGGGGCTCCAGCCTCCTGTTGCACCTGCTCTCAGGACAGGCAGCGGCTGTCATACTAGGGATCTACTTGGCTCTGACAGCTCCTCACAGAAAACCGCAGCAGCAACAACATCATCATCATCACCGCCATCGCTATCACCATCCAGAAGGGTAGATAGCCCAGAAAATATGTGTATAAAAATGGAATAATTGTCAAAGTGTATGAGTGCCTCCCCCTCTTCCCCCCCCACCCACCCTGGTGGAGGAGTTAACAGTGCTGAGGGGTCGCTTCCATGCAGAAGAGTGATGAAGCTTTCATGTGTCTGAACTACACACAGTGACTGGAATATGCTGCAGACCATTTATGAGAGTGAATCATGTTTTTCCTCAGATGGGGTATCTGGTCGTGACAAGCTCCTGGCACAGCACAGAATGCATAGTATGATCAGCCCAGGTAAGGAGAGATTCCTACACCATAACACACCGCATCCCCTAACTTATTATTCATCATTGTGGGGGGGCATCGGTCGGGAATTTCGGATGGTTCATGATCTCACCTTCCCACCTGTCTATTTACACATATGCACGTTGCATGCAACATGATCAGCTCTATACAATGTAGCGGATTGAATCGATTTATCATTTATTATTGTCTTTTATGTATGTATAATTTGTCTATATACATAATTTTTATTATCTATCTATATATATCTATATCTATATCTATTTATATATATATATATATATATATATATATATATATATATATAGTGTTGGTGCATATATACTGTACAATGTCGCCACTGATGTACGTGTTTGTATGTATAATTTGTCTATATACATAATTTTTATTATCTGTCTATCTATCTATATCTATATATATCTATCTATCTATATATATATATATATATATAGTGTTTGTATGTGCATATATACTGTACAATGTCGCCACTGATGTACGTGTTTGTATGTATAATTTGTTTATATACATAATATTAATTAACATTATATATGGTATGTGAGCACATATATATACTGTACAATGTCGCCACTGATGTACTTTTTTGTATGTATACATTTAATATGCACATATATTACAGGTGGTTAGTTATTACACACACACACACACACTCACACATATATATATATATATATATATATATATAATTATGATCATTAATTTGTCTATATACATAATATTAATTAATATTATATATGGTGTGTGCGCACATATATACTGTACAATGTCACCACTGATGTACGTTTTTGTATGTATACATTTAATATGCACATATATTACAGGTGGTTAGTTATCACACACACATATATATATATATATATATATATATATATATATATATATGATCATACAGAATATGAATTAATATGATATATGGTATGTGCACATATACTGTACAATGTCGCCACTGATGTACGTTTTTGTATGTATACATTTAATATGCACATATATTACAGGTGGTTAGTTATCACACATATATATATATATATATATATATATATATATATATATATATATATATATATATGATCATACAGAATATGAATTAATATGATATATGGTATGTGCACATATACTGTACAATGTCGCCACTGATGTACGTTTTTGTATGTATACATTTAATATTATTACACTCATATATATATATATAATCATTAATTTGTCTATATACATATTATTAATTAATATTATATATGGTCTGTGCGCATATATACTGTACAATGTCGCGACTGATGTACGTTTTTGTATGTATACATTTAATATGCACATATATTATAGGTGGTTAGTTATTACACACACATATATATATATATATATATATATATATATATATATATATATATATATATATATATATTGTGTATTACAGTGTTCCCCAATCACAGTTATTGCAAAACTACAACTCAAGGAGGTGTAGTTTTGTAACAGCTGGAGGCACCCTGGTGGGGAAACACTGGCTTATGCACACATACTGCACAATGTTGCCACTGATGTACGACATGCTGGGAGTTGTAGTTTTTCAACAGCTGGAGGCACCCTGGTTTAGAAACAATAGTGTATGTACATATACTGCACAATATCACCACTGATGTATGTTTTTGTATGTACATATTGCTATGTATGTGCAATATTAACTAATATTATTATATCTGATATACTCATATTGTACAGGTGGTTTGTCATTACATATTCACATACCATATACAATGTCACCACAGATGTACGTTTTGGTATGTATACATTGATATGTCTAAATACATAATGTTAATTAATATTATATTACATATTCCATTTCATACACACGTACATTGCAGGTGTTTTGTCATCATAACGTCTCTATAGGTTTGATATCATCATCGTGTGTTATTTGTGTTTTCCATAGGACTGCAGGTACTGTTGTTTACTATGCCTAAGAGTTCAAACCCTAAAAGTTCAATGACAACTCAGCTCTGCTACATCTGTGTATATACATTCATGTGAACCACAGTTTACCTCTGGCAATAAATAGAAATATCTGTAAGGACATTTCTCCTCTGTGTGAGCCGTTACTGATAGTGATACATGGTATAGGCCTGAATATAATATTAGTTGCTGCGGATTTCCTGTATAAGTCCGGGAGGGCTGCAGGTGAGTCCAAGGTAGAGGCCAAGTTGTATTTGGACACTTTAATAGACATTAGTATAAACAGGGCCGGTTATGAGCTGATTTATTGGTAATTTATCACAATACAATATCTATTACTTCATATGGAAGGATCATTTTTCTCCTGTGTTAATGATAATTAATAAGTGTATATAGAATACAGTATACACAAGGCACATTATAATGGTTTCGTTTCATACTGTAGCTGTCCTTGTAGATACATTTACACTTATTTCCCCCACAGGCATTCCATTTTACCTGCCTCTAATAATAAGATATTAAAGATGATGAAGAGTCCAAAGTCTCGGTCTTGACTGTATTGATGGCTGCTTAATATTGTAAAACAAGAACAGTCTGAGTCCCCTCCTTTAGTATTCCTAGTCTGTTGTGTAAGATCTATCTATATTCTAAGTATTATTACAATTTCATCAGACGCCATTATGTGTCTTTCAGTAGTTCAATCCCTTTATGACCATACACATGTGTACCGTATATATTCGAGCCGTCCCGAATATAAGCCGAGGCCCCTAATTTCACCCCAAAAACCCAGGAAAATTATTGACTCGACTATAAGCCTAGGGTGGGAAATACATCATCCCCCCCATGTCATCATCCCCCCTGTCATCATCCAGACCCCCGTCATTAACACCCCTGTCATCATCACCCTGTCATTATGACCTTCGTCATTATCACCATCCCCCTCATCATCATCCCCCCCCTTCATCATCACCGCCTTTAACCAGTGGTCTTCATCCTGCGGACCTCCAGATGTTTCAAAACTACAACTCTCAGCATGCCCGGACAGCCATCGACTGTCCGGGCATGCTGGGAGTTGTAGTTTTGTAACATCTGGAGGTCCGCAAGTTGAAGACCACTGCATCCTTCGTCATCATCCAGACCCCCTTTTGTTTTCTACTCACCTCCCCTCAGTGGGAAGGAAAGTTGAGCTGGTCCGGGCCGTCCATGTTTGACCACATATGCTGCAGGGACCGTCTGGTGGGGAGGGTTAGTCGTTCCGGGCTTTCCATCTTCACCGGGAGGCCCTCTTCTCCACTCCGGGCCAGCCCCGGACTAGTGATGTTGCCTTGACGATGACATGCAGGGACGTCCGTGTGCAAGAAACATCCGTGACGTCCCTGCGCATGAACGTCCCTGCGCATGAACATCCCTGCGTGGTGGCGTTAATGCAACGTCACTAGTCTGGGGCCGGCCCGGAGCAGAGAAGAGGGCCTCCCGGTGAAGATGGAAAGCCCGAAACGACTAACCCTCCCCACCGGACGGTCCCTGCAGCATAAGTGGTCGAATATGGACGGCCTGGACCAGCTCACCCTTCCTTCCCACCGAGGGGAAGTGAGTAGAAAACAAAAGGGGGTCTGGATGATGACGAAGGCCGCAGTGGTCTTCAACCTGCGGACCTCCAGATGTTTCAAAACTACAACTCCCAGCATGCCCGGACAGCCATCGGCTGTCTGGGCATGCTGGGAGTTGTAGTTTTGCAACATCTGGAGGTCCGCAGGTTGAAGACCACTGAGAAGGGATTGACAGGCGGAGATGGACGGTCGGGACCATCCCCTCACAGCTAAAGCCAGAAACTTTTTTTTTGTTAACTCGAGTATAAGCCGAGGGGGGCGTTTTCAGCACGAAAAATTGTGCTGAAAAACTCGGCTTATGCTCGAGTATATACGGTATATATGTTTTTATACTGTAAGCTGTGAGACTAGTACAGGTGTGCAGCAAATTACACCATTCTAGCTTCTGATATTGGAAACCACTCAAGAATCCAACTTTCTCTGCAAACCCCTTACTGTGGATTTAGCAAATGAATGTACTGTAGGTGATATAATACCATAGAGAATCTGCACACAGGGGAATAAATTATTTACCGAAATGTAAACTATTCCTTAAAACATTGTTAACATGTATGGAAAGAAAGTTGGATGTCCAGCGCAGTATAGGTCCAACGAATTCACTTTATTGATTAAAACCCAGGATACATGGATACAGCAAACACAAGTGACGCGTTTCGGTTCAAGGATACATTGTTAACATGTACCATGATGTAAACCCTCCCTCCAATCGTGGTGGTTCATACCTTACCCAATTATTCATTTCTTTAGTATAGTCCTACCTGAGCATTGCACATGGTAATGTATTATATATGGTACATTGCATTCATTCCCAAAATGACTGTACATTCCTTACCTGTATGGTAATACAAGACAATGCATCTTATGGGTTATAGAATGTTAATTGGGGATCTACTAATTTATTTGTTTATTTACTTATTTGTTTGTTTATTTATTTATTAATTTGCTTTATTCGTCTATTATTTTCTACTTTCATAGCAAACTTGTTTGTGTTTGTTCCAAGAAGATTGAACTATTGCCCTTTGCCCCCCCCCCCCCCATATTTTAATAATTACTATAAGGTCATAGTAGTTCTACAGAAATAATATCTCTTTTTAGAATGAATGTCAGATTGTTCTCCACAGATCCCAACTCAGATTTTTACTGCTTTTCACTAAGATTAGTGGCACCAGAATTGTCTGGCAGCTCCCTATCCCTTCTAAGCCCATAGATATTAAAATAAGTAATGTGAATATTCAGCTTAGCTCAACGCATATGTTTGCGGAGGACACGACTGCTATAGGTCCTTTGGGATATATCTATGGAAACTGGTTCCTGCACACATTTTGGGTTTGGATTCAACCCTTACAGATATATATATATATATATATATATATATATATATATATATTTCGATTTCTTATCAAGGCACGAAGATATTAAATTATTGGTTTCCACTGTTTTGCACATCTTGAGATTTTCTCACCTCTAAAGCCACAACACATACGCCCCCACCCAGACAAAAACGATTTACATGCATATACAGTGGTCCCTCAACATACGATGGTAATCCGTTCCAAATGGACCATCGTATGATGAAACCATCGTATGTTGAGGGATCCGTGCAATGTAAAGTATAGGACAGTGGCCTACAACCTGCGGACATCCAGATGTTGCAAAACTACAACACCCAGCTGTCCGGGCATGCTGGGAGTCGTAGTTTTGCAACATCTGGAGGTCCGCATGTTGAAGACCACTGGTATAGGAAGTTGTACTCACCTGTTCCCGCCGCTCCGGACCGTCACCGGTCGTCACCGCTGCCCTGAATGTCGCCCTCCATTGGTGTTGCTGCGTCCCCGGGGTGTCCCCGATGCTCCGGCAAGGCCTCTTCTTCCCCGGCATCTTTGCTCTCCATCACCGCCATCACGTCGCTACGCACGCCGCTCCTATTGGATGACGAGACGGCGTGCGCAGCGACGTGATGACGACAATGGAGAGCGCCGACGATGCAGGGGATCCCGAAGAGGATGCGGCGGAGCCCCGAGGACAGGTAAGTGATCGTCAGCGGACCACACGGGGCACCGAAAATGGCTATCCGGTGGCAGCTGAAGCAGTCTGCGCTGCCTAATAGCCGTTTATGCGATGGCCCTGACATACAAAAGCATCGTATGCTGATGCTGCCTTCAACATGCGATGGCCTCTGAGAGACCATCGTATGTTAAAATGATCATATGTCGGGGCCATCGTAGGTCGGGGGGGTCACCGTATAGTTAAATACCACCACATCAGGACCAACTATGAACACCATATAATGATAAAATATCAACCTTCTCTGATTTGAATTGTTCACTTTTCTGTCTGGCCCACACCACCGCACAGACTTCTTTCAGCCATGACTTGTATCTGCAGAGTTTGCTGCATGACATCTTTTGCTCCTCACTTTTTCAGCACCATACCGGCCTTGTGCCAACCTGCCCAACTTCCTAGCCTTCTGCAATCCCCATTTCTGTAGCCGTTGCTACCCCTGTTACTAAACTGCTATGTTATACAGCACCCCCCAAAGATACAGTTGTAAGTAATGCTTCCCTAGGGATCCTGGGTATTGGGCATAAAGTCTGGATCACCAAGGGGCTGAATAAAACAGTATGTGTTAGACATGTTCAATGAGTATTAATCCTAAAAGAGAGACCATAGACTAAAAGCTGGTCCCTATGTCTTTCCTAATGTAGTCATATCAATCTGATTAGCCTCTTAGGACCCATGCTATAATAGAGGACATCAGAGGACCTTTGACACTATGATCAGTGTGTGCGCAAAAAACAGTAAGGTTGTGGCTGTAAAATACAAAGCATCTGTCCCAATTTAACGAGTGAGAATGATGAAACATCTATAACTGATATAGTGGTATTGGGAAATTCATCTGTATTACTTGACCCTGTTTAGCCTTAGTTCAACGTAAACAGAGCCCAATTTACTCAAAGGGGTACTCTGCCCCTAGACATGCTATCCCCTATCCTTTGGATAAGGGATAACATGTCTGATTGTGGGGGGGGGGCCCAGCCCGCCATGGCACCCCAGTCATCCAGGGCATGGAGCTAACTCTGCTCCGTGCCGGATGACTGGTGACCACAGCCGCCATGCCCACTACATCCATGCCTATGGAAGGAGGCAGGATGGCTGTGTACTAGCCATGACACCCCCTACCATAGACATGAATGGAGGGGACGTGGCATGACGTCACGAACAGGGAAACCCCAGGTTTCCATGTTCAATGAATACCGCAGCGCCGGCCCAGAGATCGCGGGGGTCCCAGAGGCCGGACCCCCCCCGTGATTCAACATGCTATCCTCTATCCTTTGGATATGAGATAACATGTCTAGGGGCGGAGTACCCCTTTCAGTAAGTTTTTTTCTCAGGAACCACTCGACAGAAGTTTTGCCGGACAACTGGCTCCAATATTTTGAAGATGATTTTTTTATTTTATACTTCAGGCCTTCAAAATGCATACTTTTTATTACAAAGGTGAACCTTGTTACGTTATTCTTGTTTTATTCTAGCAGCTGCAAATAAGTGTAAAATGTCTTGCAGCGAATGTAGCATCATGTATTAGTTTTAAACCTTAGCTCCCATTGCGTTTTGAAATATCTCTATTACCAGACAAACCATTTTATTCTAGGGCTTCTAAAATAAAATAATAATAAAGAAAACCTTGTCAGTATAGCAATTGAATAGGGGACAAAAGACAGCACACTTGCGCTCTGTATGATGATTACATATCCACAATGAATATACACATAAATATATGCTTATTTCTCTTCTTATGAAGCTATTTCCTGTGTTTACAAGAAGGGCTAGCTGCTAACTGAGAGATTAGGTTACTTGCTGCCCAAACAAGCCTTTATAATGGGAAGAGGCAAGGAGGGTGATAGGAGGGAGAGTTAGTTAAAAGAAAAGTGTTTGACAGAGAGTCACGGAAAGACTGCAAACAGACTATACAGGAGCTTACTGTAAGTACTAGATTTACAGCTTAGACTGCTCAGTACTGCTTTATAATGTTCTCCATGCTGCTGCTGTTTCTTAGGGTGTGTACAGAAACATAGGAGAGCATGATTTCTCCTTCTGTGTGTGCAGTGTATAGGAGAGGTTAGACTCCACAGAGCTTACATCAGCATTTGTTCTTCCAAAGCACGGAATTGTAGGCAACATCTCCAAATCAGCTGCAGACGTATCTGTGCTTAGATTGGCAAGGTCCTCAATCTATTCAGTGACCCAAACATAGTCAACTTGTGACTATGTTTGAGTCAATTTCTGAGCATATTTGAGTTTAGGATCGGACGTAAATGTGTGGATTGCTGCGCTTGGCTAATGCCTCGAATGTAGTCGATAGCTGACTACATTTGGGAGACTGTATTGAATAGGGGCCCATGCCGATCTAAGCACAGATAAATCAGCAGCCCATTCTGAGATGTTGCCAACGTATTCTTTCCTCTGAGGCACAAATCGTGATGGGAACCCTGGGGACAACTGTAAGTTACAGATGGAGCCTACATGGAGACAAATGTCAAATACAAGCTTTATGATAGGCAGAAATAGTGTTACTACTCATGTACACACACACGACAGCTTATCCTGAAAAGTCACCTTAAATGACAGATACGCTTTATGGCTGTGCAGACTTGTAGAAAAGTACACAGGTCTGATGTGGAGTAAATATGCCAAAATGGCCCCTGGCTGCTATACCCATCAGCTTTGTTTTCTTGGTATAGCCTGTAGGTCAGTTTTGGTATGCCAAACACTTTATATGCCAATAAATGGTATCTAAACACCCAAAGGCTATTATCGTCCACTATACTGCATCTTCTAAAACCACAGTGTGAGGAAATGGGAGCTCCCCCAGGAGATATGGGGGAAATTTATCATTAGTTTTATTGTGAAGTTGTTTTGCTCTGCATTTTTTATTTAATTTTTTGCATTTTTTTGCAATTTTCTAGAGTTGAGGAACATTAATTAAGTTTACATGATGTGTGGTAAATTTCACGCAAGTCACTAAATAAAGCTGTGAGATTAAAAATGATAACATTTTTTGTAAGAGAGCCTTTTTCTAGGGGTGGAGTACACCTTTTGTACACATTTGGTGTACACCTTTTTGGTGGGTTTGTGCTGTGTTTCTTTATTTTTATGCAAATTTCACACTTGATAAATTCCTTTCCACTTCATGCCCATTCAACGTGGAAAACACCTAGCAAATCACTCCACGGGTGTGGAAATTAAAAAAAAAAAAAAATGTCCAAGGGACTAAGGGTGAGTTCACATGTGCGTATTTTTGCTGCAGATCTGCTACAGATTTGCTGCTGCAGATTTTGTTGCCCATTGACTACAATGGGTTGCATTATCTGTGACAGCAAGTCTGCAGCATAAAATACTCACGTGTGAACGCACCCTAAAACAGGAGCTCAATCCATTTGTCCTGGTACACAAAATAGTATGTAAATCAGGTCTTTATTAATAGAAACTTATTAGTTAGGCCTAAAAATACTTTAATGCAATCAACAAATGCAATCAAGTTGAAACTTTAAGAGATTTCCAAATAAAAATAGTAGCTTACTTTACAAAACAAAACAAAGTGGGACATTTTTTTCCGGATTTTATAATTTTCCTAGGGGATCTGCAAGGGGCAAAAATCTATTGCTCCCAGCCATGTCCCCTCACATATTGCCCCAATCAATGCCCCTCACAAATTTCCCCTCAGCCATGAACCCTCACATATTGCCCCCAGCAATGACCCCTCGCACAATGCCCCCCTGTCATGACCCCTCACATATTGCCCCCAGCCATGCTCCCTCACATTTTGCCCCCAGCCATGACACCTCACATATTGCCCCCAGCCATGCCCCCTCACATATTGCCCTCAGCCATGCCCCCTCACATATTGCCCTCAGCCATGCCCCCTCACATATTGTCCTCAGCCATGCCCCCTCACATATTGCCCTCAGCCATGCCCCCTCACATATTTCCCCCAGTCATGACCCTTCACATATTGCCCCCAGCCATGACCCCTTGCATATTGCCCCAGCTATCACCCCTCAAATATTGCCCCCAGCCATGCCCCCTCACATATTGCCCCCAGCCATGACCCCTTACATATTGCTCTAGCCATGCCCCCTCACATATTGCCCCCAGCCATGCCAGCGTGCTTTTAAATCAGTGTACGTCTTTAAGGCGCACAAATCAAATAATTTAAGGCGGCGCTTGCGGGGACCTAAGTTTTGGATTCCCAAATGGTGAAAATGTATGTGCAAAAAAAAAAAAAAAAAAGTCCAAAATGATTGATAAATTCCCCCTCGGCATAATAGTATCCGTTCTTCATATAGCGCACACAGATTCTGCCATGCTGTACACTTAGAATGGTCCCTATCCCCACTGTAACACAGTATGTAACACAGTATGTTATTGTAACCGATGCAAACATTGGGAGAACATACAAACTCTTTGCAAATGTTTTTCTTGGTGGTATTTGGATCTAAGACCCCAGTGCTGCAAGGCAACAGTGCTAACCACTGAGTTACCGTGCTCCCCCCCCCCCCCCCCATTATGTAGTTTAACCCAGTGGTCTCCAAATTGTGGACCTCCAGATGTTGCAAAACTACAACTCCCAGCATGCCCGGACAGCCATTGGCTGTCCGGGCATGCTGGGAGTTGTAGTTTTGCAACATCTGGAGGTCCAAAATTTGGAGACCACTGGCCTAGGCTATATTTAACGTAAATGAAAGTCTCTGTCTACTGATACATGCAGGCAAATAGAAATGAATGAAAAACAAAGCTTCCATTTCTTCCGTTAAATCATAAATGTCTTCCTACAACCGCGGAGTTACCAGACACATCGTATTGTCCTGACCTTCCAAACCAAAAACAATAACATTCAAAAGTTTCATTGAGAAATATGATTGCGAGCAGTTAGGGCTGTCGCGTTGTTAAGAGGATAAGCTTCCAAATATTGGCTCATTGTATATTCGGTATATTCTGACAACATACATTCCTAATTCCGCTGCCATAATTACTGCTTTGCCTTCTTCAATTTTTTACTGAAAAGGCTTTTCCTATCAACGGGGAGGTACGAATCTGTAATCTAGGAGTCATATAATTAGAAACACCTACACTTCAACGTTACACTAAGGAGAGGTAAAATGAACGTACCACGCATCCTTATAGGGATTCAAGACTGAATTAATAGGTACGAAATAGGATTAGTCCATGTGTATTGTACATATAATAAGAAAATATTCTACTACGGTCTTACCGTTTTATGCATTGAAGATAAAATGGTGGAAAATAATTTGCAGTATGAAATATTATCACTTATAATTTTAACCCCTGATTCTTTTTTTTTTTTCCGATGTGGAAACTATATATATATATATATATATATATATATATGTGTATATATATATATATATATATATGTGTGTATATATATATATATATATATATATATATATATATATATATATATATATATATATATATATATATATATATTATACTCGAGTATAAGCCTAGTTTTTCAGCACAATTTTTCGTGCTGAAAATGCCCCCCTCGGCTTATACTCGCCCCCCTCGGCTTAAGCTGTGAGGGGATGGTCCTGGCCGTCCATCTCCACCTGTCAATCCCTTATCAGTGGTCTTCAACCTGCGGACCTCCAGATGTTGCAAAACTACAACTCCCAGCATGCCCGGACAGCCATCGGCTGTCCGGGCATGCTGGGAGTTGTAGCTTTGAAACATCTGGAGGTCCGCAGGTTGAAGACCACTGAGAAGGGATTGACAGGCGGTGATGATGAAAGGGTGTTAATGACGGGGGTCTGGATGATGACAGGGGGGGATGATGACATGGGGGGATGATGTATTTCCCACCCTAGGCTTATAGTCGAGTCAATAACTTTTCCTGGGTTTTTGGGGTGAAATTAGGGGCCTCGGCTTATTTTCGGGTCGGCTTATACTCGAGTATATACAGGAGATATATATATATATATATATATATATATATATATATATATATATACGCACACACATATACACACACACACACATATATATATATATATATATATATATATATATATATATATAGGTAATGGATAAAGGTAGCACACCACAGTAGTAGAATTCAAAAAACTGTGAGTTTATACCATGATGTGAATTACAACGTTTCAGCGATCTCTCCCCGCCATTTTCAAGTGCATACGAGTGATACAGAGGGGTTTAAATACACACTTCCCCAATTAGTGACATCATCACACATTAACATAATCAGTGACATCATAATACAAATGAAATAATAAACAAAGCATAAAAACTGTGGTATACAATCCTATAAAGTGTAATATCTATACACAGTGATACTGGTGCTCATAACATGCATATAGCATGTTACTGTATAAGCACTCATATACAGATCGGCAAAAAAGTGCAATATTTAGTGTCATTAGTGACAGTGTACAGGTGTATGGTATTAAAAACATTAGTTGTCATGGTGCCAACCACACTACTAACCTTGTGTGCGCCGCCATTGTCTGCAATCTCGGAGTCCCGGCTAACACTGCCCGCAAAGACTTCCGGGTAAGGAGGATATTGGCCAATAGCAGTGTGGCGTCATGGTTGCTAGGCTCACAAATCAGGAGCCTAGCTAAAGAAGTGTCGTAATGCGCAGCCAATCAATGGCGTTCTCATGCGCATGTCTATTAGTTACTTAGAAACTGCGGGCACCATTTTATAAAGAGGCAATGTGTATGTACTAGTACTGGCAAAATTGTAAAGGATATGTCCTGTTGCTCAAACTTCAAAAGTGAGCGTTAGGAAACTAGGTAACTCCTAAATAACTCCCACATACATACAATTCCATTTGCAATGATACAATCACGGGGCCGGAACACAGCAATATCCCCATTTTCTTGTGTACCTGGGTGTGAAACATAGGATCCAATTAAGTACCCCATGTATCACGTTGCTTCTTAATCCACTGGGGGTGAATGAATCATGATGTCACTGATTATGTTAATGTGTGATGATGTCACTAATTGGGGGAAGTGTGTAATTAAACCCCTCTGTATCACTTGTATGCACTTGGAAATGGCGGGGAGAGATCGCCGAAACGTTGTAATTCACATCATGGAATAAATTCACAGTTTTTTGGATTCTACTATTGTGGTGTGTTGCCTTTATCCATTACCTATCCAGCAGAACCGGAGCACCGAGGTTCAATTGGCCTGCACCCATTTCATTTACCTGGATGTGCTCCTTTTAATGATATATATATATATATATATATATATATATATATATATATATATAAAATTATCTATAATATCTAAACCCCATCGCTAAGTTGTGAAACGTTTAGTTTTTATTTGGATCCTACCATATCTTTCAGTGATATATACTGTTTTTCTACATCTTTCTGGTCTGTTCTGAAAGGGAACTATATTGATCTATAGAAATGAACTACCTGCTCTGTAGTTAATTCAGCTCTCTATAGAATAACATTGTTTATCCTATGATCTAATTGTGACATCCTAAATGTACATTTCTAACACTATTCTATTGCTGAATACTCTGGGGCCCGGGAGTTTTTAGTTGTTTTTATGACATTATGTTTACTATGTTTACTGGTGGTTCCTCCTCTTTACAGTTTCTGTATTTACCATTAGGCCCCTGTGGGCCTTTGCCTAGAGTGTCATTTTTGAGGGGGGCAGCACTTTAGAGTCTCAAAAAATAAGAGATAAATACTTTTGATCTAGCTGCTTCCACCATGTTGTGACCTGGAGTAAATAAAAATCAATTTCTTCCCCTTTTGGTTGAATTCACATCGATCAGAACTGCTGAGGATTTTCCCTGCAGATTGGCAGCCGCTCATGTGATGTCATGCTGTCTGTGTATAGAGGTGAAATCCACAGTGAATCCACAACACAATCAGCATGGAACGCCTATAGGTGTTGTTGCGTATTTGCGGCATTTAAAAATATTGACCCTTCTGGGGTGTATTAAGTCAGTGAGTAGAGCTGTAAATACGGCCCTGCTTACCAAGTCATTTTACATCCTATGAAAAAGGGAAAGTTTCCCACATGGGCCTCCTACTTTGAACCACTTACAATCAGCATCTCTCTATAGTAAACCGAATTGCCACCAGGTAATACTACATAGCCAACAGAAACAAATATCAAATATAAGGCAAAATAGAATAGTATGAATATTACAGAGGGGCCATTGCTCAACTCAGAGGGGTGGGCAGAGTATACAGAACTAACAGCAACTGGACCAGCAGAAATCTCTATTCTACTCTATTATGATTAAGGGGGTCTTCGGAAAGCAAAAATTATTCAGATTTTATCCCTTCTTGGCCAGACCAACTGGGCCATTTTCCTGCTGGAATAAACTGTGACAGACTGGAAGTAAAGAAAAACCTGTCATCCTGTGTCCACTTCATCTCCTCTTTCTCCTCCCTCTCAACAGAAACATCATGTGACACTTGCAGCGTCCTCCTCTTTTAAGCCACGACTGTCACGATGCCGGCTGGCAGGTAGTGGATCCTCTGTGCCAGAGAGGGATTGGCGTGGACCGTGCTAGTGGACCGGTTCTAAGCCACTACTGGTTTTCACCAGAGCCCGCCGCAAAGCGGGATGGTCTTGCTGCGGCGGTAGTGACCAGGTCGTATCCACTAGCAACGGCTCACCTCTCTGGCTGCTGAAGATAGGCGCGGTACAAGGGAGTAGGCAGAAGCAAGGTCGGACGTAGCAGAAGGTCGGGGCAGGCAGCAAGGATCGTAGTCAGGGGCAACGGCAGAAGGTCTGGAAACACAGGCAAGGAACACACAAGGAACGCTTTCACTGGCACTAAGGCAACAAGATCCGGCAAGGGAGTGCAAGGGAAGTGAGGTAATATAGGGAAGTGCACAGGTGATTACCCTAATTGGAACCACTGCGCCAATCAGCGGCGCAGTGGCCCTTTAAATCGCAGAGACCCGGCGCGCGCGCGCCCTAGGGAGCGGGGCCGCGCGCGCCGGGACAGAACAGACGGGGAGCGAGTCAGGTAGGGGAGCCGGGGTGCGCATCGCGAGCGGGCGCTACCCGCATCGCGAATCGCATCCCGGCTGGCAGCGGGATCGCAGCGCCCCGGGTCAGAGGACGTGACCGGAGCGCTGCAGCGGAGGGAGTGAAGCGAGCGCTCCGGGGAGGAGCGGGGACCCGGAGCGCTCGGCGTAACAACGACCCTTTCTGATACCACATCATCAAGCCGCGCCCTTCTTACTTCATACTGGCAAGCCAAGTCCCAACCTCCCCACATATTTTTACCGTTCTTGGCAGTGAGGACGCCTGGGAAATGTAGTTTCTATAGGGTGTGCAGGAGAAAGAGAGAAAATAGTGCAGGGACCCGTTTAAATTGTGCAAACATTTCTGAAACACTCCCTTTAAATTTAGCCAAAGCAGATTACATGGTCAGGTGGCCTACGTAACATAGTAGTATATTGTTTGCCCTTTAGTTGTAATATATTTTTTATACTATTCAGGCCCGGGATACAACCTAATTTGATATTTCTTCTGTGTAATACACAGCAGTTAGTTAAAGGGCCTAATCCATCTTATCCCCTATCCAAAGGATGTATCGTCGCGGGGGTCCCACGCAGGGTGGGGCATGATGTCACACGGTGGCGAAGTTGTGACGCCATGATACTCCGGCCCTGTGGTTGTCACGCTTCACACCTGGAGCCTCCATCGCTGCAGAGAGCTCACAATGGTGGGTGCGGAATGACAGATTGCTCATACATCTTATCCAATATCCTTTGGATAGGGGATGAGATGGATTAGGGCCGGAGTACCCCTTTAAGGCAAACACCACTTGCACACATTTAGGAAATAACTCTGAGCATACTGTAGCTTCCATTAGCGCACTGTATCTGAGTGGGTGCGTGTATTTTTAGTGTCCCCATTTTTGTAGGAGTTCATACAGACGTCTGGATGACTTCCTCTAATATTGTGTGTAAGCTATGTACAAGATTTTGAGCGCACACAATCACTTCTGGTTTTCATGTAAGTCATTTATAGTAGTATTCTTATTAGTGTATAACTTCCCCATTTTATATAGTTCTCTTTTAGCTTGTCTTTAGTGAGAAGTGAAATACAATGGCTGATTCCTTGGTTCTAAAAATGCATGGTAATTGGAATTTACAGATTGCCAGAATAACAATTCTCTTTGCAGAAAAGGGGTACTCAGGGGTAAACAGATTTGTAAATTGCTTCTATTAACATTTTCTAACCCTTTTAGTACTTATTAGCTGCTGAATACTACAGAGGAAATTCTTTTCTTTTCGGAACACAGAGCTCTCTGCTGACATCACGAGCACAGTGCTCTCTGCTGACATCTCTGTCCATTTTAAGAACTATCCAGAGTAGGAGAACATCCCCATAGAAAACATATGCTGCTCTGGACAGTTCCTAAAATGGACAAAGATGTCAGCAGAGAGCACTGTGGTCATGATGTCAGCAGAGAACACTGTGTGTTCTAAAAAGAAAATAATTTCCTCTGTAGTATTCAGCAGCTAATAAGTACTGGAAGGATTAAGATTTTTTAATAGAAGTAATTTACAAATCTGTTTAATTTTCTGGCACCAGTTGATAAAACATAAAAAGTTTTCCACCAGAGTACCCCTTTAAACTCTGTTTACTTTAAAGGGAAAGATGTTTCCCTTTCTGTAAGGGTTCTTGCATTTTGATAACAGAAATAGTATAATCTACAACACTATAAACATTGGAGGGTCGTCTCAAGAAACTATGCGCTATTAGAAGTCAATGTTAGAGAGCGGAGATCCCACTATTATCCAGAGTGGAATACTCTGTAGAGCACCTAATGTTCAAAACAAGTTTTTATATTAAACATATTTTGCAGTTTCTATTCCTGTCAGTTGGCGTAAAACTTAGCTGAGATTTCCTGTTCTGTACAGATCATTTTCCAATAATTTCCAAAAATACTTTTACTGCTCATCATAGACAGAATTACAGAGACATAAGTAGGCAGATAACACTGAATTCACCACCACAAGATCAGCACCCCCTATAAAGCATATCTCTATATGCTGTTAAAAAAACAGCTCAGACAAGATGACAACCCCCATAATGTAAAAAAAAAAAAAAAAAAGACAATCAAAGAATAAAACAGATTAGAAAGAAAAAAAAAACATCTATCTGTATCTAATGAATAAAAAAAATCTAGGCAACATATTTCCATTAAAAGGATTATCCAGCTTAAAAAAATGTATTCCCTAACCAAAGGATAGGGGATAAATATTAGATTGCGGGGGGTCCCAGCAGTCAAACCCCTCATGATCTGGCACTTATCACCTTATCTCTTGCACGGCATCCGGCACTCCTCCTGCATAGAGCGGGGGTTGGCACGCGCCCTCCATTCATCTCTATGAGAGAGCTGAAATGCTGTGCTCAAGTATCTTTGTGTGGTGGTTGACGTAGCTCAGTGTAGGAGGAGAGCTGGGGCCCGGTACAGGAGATCTGACACTTATCTCCTATCCTTTGGACAGGGGATACATTTTTCTAAGTTGGACTACTCCTTTAAGGAAGGATCATACCCATTACTCAAACCACACATTCAAAAACATAACAATGACACTTTTTTTGTGTAGTGGATTCAGCTACATATTTCTTTGCACAATTAGAATGATTCCATAGTTGGTTACATAACTATGTATTAGGAATGTCCCAATACCATTCTTTTTTAAGACCAAGAACCGATACTTTTTTGAGTACTCGCCGATACCAATTACCAATACTTTTTTCTATGTCATGTGACAGGGTTTTTTTTTTTTTTTCATGGGAAAAAGGGGTGTTTTTTTTATTTTTTTATTAGAGGAAGGGCTTTTTTATATTTTAAAAAAAGATTGTATTTTATTTAAAAGAGGGGAGGGATTCAAACTTTTATTAGGGAAAGGGTTAATTCACATTTCTTATTTATTTTTAAACATTTTTTTTTAGTCCCCATAGGGCACTATTACATGCAATCTGTAGATTACATACACTGATCAATGATATGTCATAGCATTGCACCAATCAGTGATATCGGTGCTCCTTTACTACTGCCTGCCATAGATGGCTGCAGTAAAGGAGCGACGATTGGATGGCATGGAGCATGGTAAGGGACCTCCGGCCGTCGTCACAGCTGACCGGGACACCGTGATTTCACTGCGGTGATCCTGATAAGCATCCCTGAGCTAACTGACAGTTAACTTCAAGACTTTTAGTCGCTGTGATCAACTTTGATTGTGGTGTCTATAGGGTTATTCCCAGACATCACCACGATCGGTGATGTTCGGCATTAGCCACAGGTTCCGGCTATGACCCACGCTCAGCTGCTGGGCACGCTGCATAGTTCGGCATCTCTGTGATACCTGCTGGCGGGGGTCCCGCTGGTGAGTATCGGATTAGGTATCGGGAACATTTGCAAATGTCCAGTATCGGTTTCGATACCGATAGCAGTATCGGTATCGGGACATCCCTACTATTTGTTATAAGTTCCATAGGCATTTAAGTACTGAGTTATTGCTTATAAAGGAGTTATCACAAATTTAAAGCAGTTATCTGGGGAAAACCCTACTACAGTCTATAACACTTACCACACTGAAGTTTTAGGTCCACTTCTGGTCCTTCCTTCTACTGTGTCATTTTCACCCCACAGGACCTGCCCACACAGCCAATCACTCCGCGGAAGGCCTGTAGCTTTGGCACAGCAGCTGTTTTAAATGGAGCTTGGTGGGTATAGTATGTTTATTCCTTTTACACCACTACTAACCGTGAATAAAATGTTTGCTTCCCCTAGACAGCCCCTTTAAAATTGATGTCTTATCCTTTGGTTAGTGGGGTCCTGACCTCTGCGGCCCCATCTGATTAGCCTTCCTGCAAGCGTTGAATCCCCTTTAATATTTTCATAGGTTCAGCCCCATATCCATATGAGAGAATGTACCTGGCATTGTAGCTGTCTCACTCACTCCTTCATTGCATTGGTCATTGGGGGTCCCTAAGGCTGCCATGAATTTTCCAGTCCTGGAGAACCCCATTGATACCAGCATGAACCATGGCATGTTCCATGATTAATACAAGTTAAAACAAAGAAAAGTTCTGTATTTTCAACATCCGTCTTTAGCTTTTTATTATCTTTTTTGTCTTAAACACGGCTAATTAAATATAGGGATATTTTCTCTCATTTATCAGCTGACACTTCGCATTGGTTTTGCATGATTTCTGGGATGAAGATATTGTTATGCTATCATGAAATTCCCTCTGCTAACTTTCCACTAGACAGGAGAGGACAGTCATCCTTTGTTCAGTCCCGGTTGTGCTTACTCATGCTCATCCTGTTCTTTGCAATCATCATTTTTATAAATAAAGAGATTATTTTAAGTTACAGTATCCTCTGATACAATGAGATATAAGTTCCTTTTAACCCACAGTATTCTGTATTTGGCATGATTTAATACCAAAGTGGAATTCTATGGTTACATTTTCTATCATTTTTGCAATAATCATGGAATTTTGTAGATTGGTTCAGTTATTATAATCACATAGGGAGCTAAGCTCTATATGTAGGATACCATTTACTATGCATTGCCTTCTAAATACCCTTTACCTGCCAGCAAGAGTTGGACATTGAGCAGCAGATCTGTCCTTTGCAAATCATTTTATATAATGCAAAAAATACCATTATATGTATATGTGTAGTGTACACTGGTTAAAAAATGTGCACATTTTTGAAAATGCTGTCTTTGCAGCTATTGTCTGTATGCAGAGACAAAATACAGGAAATGTGGGTGGGACAAGCAGGGCTCTGTACACTGAGGACAGGCAGGGCTCTGTACCCTGAGGACAAGCAGGGCTCTGTACACTGAGGACAAGCAGGGCTCTGTACACTGAGGACAAGCAGTGCTCTGTGCAGTGAAGACAAGCAGGGCTCTGTACACTGAGGACAAGCAGATCTCTGTACACTGAGGACAAGCAGGGCTCTGTGCACTGAAGACAAGCAGGGCTCTGTACACTGAGGAAAAGCTGGGCTCTGTACACTGACCACAAGCAGGGCTCTGTACACTGAGGACAAGCAGGGCTCTGTACACTGAGGACAAACAGAGCTCTGTACACTGAGGACAAGCAGAGCTCTGTACACTGAGGACAAGCGGGGCTCTGTACACTGAGGACAAGCAGGGATCTGTGCACTGAGGACAAGCAGGGCTCTGTGCACTGAGGACAAGCAGGGCTCTGTGCACTGAGGACAAGCAGGGCTCTGTGCACTGAGGACAAGCAGGGCTCTGTACACTGAGGACAAGCAGTTCTCTGTACACTAAGGACAAGCAGGGCTCTGTACACTGAGGACAAGCAGGGCTCTGTGCACTGAGAACAAGCAGGGCTCTGTAAACTGAGAACAAGCAGGACTCTACACTGAGGACAAGCAGGGCTCTGTGCACTGAGGACAAGCAGGGTCCTGTGTACTGATGACAAGCATGGCTCTGTGCACTAAGGATAAGCAGGGCTCTATACACTAAGGACAAGCAGGGCTCTGTAAACTTAGGACAAGCGGGACTATGTACACTGAGGATAAGCAGGGCTCTCTGTACTGAGGACAAGCAGGACTGTGCACTGAGGCTCTGTGACACACCCAGACTCTCACAGCAGGCTGATTGACAAGCCAGGAGCCTGCACAGAGCCCTGCTTGTCATGCCTTCACTTCCTGTATTTTGTCTCTACACAGAGACACACAGGTGATAGCTGCAGGGACAAGACAGCATTTTCACCCAAAAATATAAACATTTTAACCAATGCACATTACAAATATACAGATTGTTATAATCTACTCAATATAAAACGTTTTTACAAATGACAATGCCCATTGTTAATTGGTTTTAAATATATGAACTGAGCAGATATAACCTTCCAACATGATGTTTCAGTAATAGCTCTGGATAACCTGCATGTTGATGCATTTGGGTAGCAGAAAAGTAGGTACTATTCCAGGGGACTTTTCTTGTTAGCTATAATAATGGACAGTTATGTAAACCTCTGTTAGGAGTGATTAATAATATAGTAAAACCAAGCTGTCTGTTGGTTGCTTAGAACTGTTGTACCAGCAAGTGTTGGCCATTCATAACCTATGTATCATGTCGTAGGTTATATGTATCCCATTTTAAAGCATTTTGGGTCATTCAGTTAAAAAAAAAAAGGCTCAAGTTTGCCTTGATAATTCTCTAAAGAGCGGATATTGCAGTATCCATATGAGGAAAGATTGGCTAGTTACCCACAAACTAAGACTTGATTTGAATAATAATAACCAAACAATACTGCAAGAATTTCTAAGGGTGCATTCACACCACATTTTTAGCTTCCGACAGGCGGAGAATTTTTATACAACCTGCTGCAGTATCACTGCCGGACCTATGCTGTACCCCATTCAATTCAATAAACTGAACAAAGCCAGGTCATTTTCTGACCATATCTGGCTGAAAATGTGGTGTTATTTCGTGTTCAACTTTGTGTCATCTATTTCCATTTTTCCATAAATAAGACCAGTACTGGATCCGCTGACTAGCAACAGTGTTCAATAGACCTAATGGTCTATATTGGGGTTGTTGGGTTTCTAGGCTGGCGTCTGGCATTTTATATGGTAAAATAACCCTGCACACAGCTCTATTTTGGCTGGGATTTTGCAAAGGAGTCTCCTAATGGAACTTCCAACACAAATGTGACAATTTTTATGGCTTATAACTGTGTGGTTTTTGGTGACACACAGTGTCATGTTTATAAAAGCTTCAAGACTGGTCCCTGTCCACTGCCCCCCCCTCTCCACCCTCCCTACCCCTGCCCCCGCTGCCTGCAGCTCCCAGAAAACCATAGCTCAGTGCGGTACAGTGGCATGGATTATGCCCTGGTGAACATGCCCTTGCTATGACTGTGATATCAGAACATTACTACACTTCAAGGACATATTCACAGTGCCAGTGCCCAGGTCAACTTTAGTTGGGTTATAAACATATGCTATCATGGTATCACAACATCTTTCATGATACATTGTCAATAGAAAACACTGTACTGTATTGGCGGAAAATAGTTTTGTCCATGAAGGTAACAAAAACTCTGACGCATCAACCTGCTCAATGCCAAATATTGGGATCTTACAATAAAAAGCGATATCTGCCCCTCCTCCCTCATTATGCTCCCCAAAAAGTCATTAATAATGCATTGCTAACCACTGCTCCACAATGGTTTGACATTTACAAACACTACGGCCTGAAAAAGAACATGGATGCAACAAATCAATATTGTTCGCTAAATGGAAAACGACAAATTCTTTTCAAGGAAAGCTTGTTAAAGATTATTCTTAAATAAATTAAAGCGTAAGCAGCTTATGTCTATGGATATCTTTAGCTAGCTGGCTCCCCTGGGTCAGCTATTCTTAGACAATTATTTTCATCTCATGCCATTGCACGTCTAAGATTAGTCTCTTAGGTATTATCATGCCATCCAAGCTACCTCCTAATATAACTGTACACCGGAATGACTATTTATAGCAGGCAGCCATTCTGTCATATTTGGTTTATTTGTGATTGCTATGAAGAAAACCACAAATTCCTGCCTGCAACCTAAACAAGTCTGATAAGATGTTTGGAGGGGGCATATTCATTGATACATGTATGCACGGAATAACAGGAATGCTTTCTATTCTCACAAGCCAGATTGAAAATGCAAGCTCAGGGGCAATTGTGACTTGTCTTCTAAGGGATCCACCTTGTCACACAGGATACAAATACTTGGGTGACATTAACAAGAGCAGACAACTAGATTCTATTTATAGGTGATTTGTTTCAGAATAATCCGAGCCCAGTGCTAGAAGATCACTTGGACACAAATAGCTCCGAGGAAAGTGTTTATCATTGTCATTTATTGCATTATTTGGAACCTTGTACTGTATACGCCTGATAGCTACTAAAAAACACTCAGTGCACTTGAAATGCAGCCAGATATTATGTAATATAGCATTTAATATAAAGTCTTCTCACATCTGTGTGCAGTCTGCTCCACCAGTTTTGCTTAATGCTGGTTCATTGGTCAATTTATAAAGTACATGTGGTCATGCTTGAGTCTGACACAGCAGTGAACTGTTATAAGATAATGTTATAGTCAATAGCCCTCTGGAAAGAGCAGAGTAGAGATGACAGGAAACCTAGTGCCACCACCACTTCTCCTTGGTGCTCGGAACAGGAAGCCACTGCCCGTTATATATATATATATATATATATATATATATATATATGTATATACTAATAAGTAAGTGGCTCCTGACAATGGCCCCCGTCAAGGGGTGCTATATATATATGTGAGCAGGCAAGACCCATAGAGGCACCTCTGAAGGTGTCCTGTGGTGTTTAGCACTAATGTGTTAGAGGAGATTCTATAAATCCTGCAAATTGAGAGTTGGAGCCTATATGGATCAGACATTACTGAGCATGTTGAAATTTCTAGATAACTTGACCAGAGCATCTACAACACATTAGGCATCAGGCCATTGTAGGTTATTCCCACTATTCAGTGGTTTGTATCTTCGGAAAGTTGTCCAAGGAAGCAGCAACAATGTTCAATGCCAAAGAAGATGGGCATATGGGCAACAAAATTGACCATGAAGAAATAGAAGAAGATGGTCTGACCTGGGGAGTCATATATTTTACATTATGTAGATGGATGGATGGGTGTGTGACTAAGGATGGCATTGCACCAGTATGCACTATGGGAAGAAGGCAAATCAGTGGATACAGTGTGGTAGTCAACATTTTCCTGGGATATCTTAGGTCATGTGAATCTTACTTTGACATTTACCACTTACCTATGCATTGTACCACAAGTTTTAGAAAGAAAGTCAAGGCCTCACATCCACATGTCATACACTGATCTACTGCTTCTCTGCACAATAAAAAAAAAACTAAAACCCAGTACTTAGTTTATATTTTGATCAAACTGTATAATCCTACTTGTCACTTCACAGGATTCAAGTGGGTCCCTAACTTTAATTACATGATGTAGTACAGTGACCAACAGAACCACAACACTGACACCCATTGGGGAAGTTACCTAGTGGTCTGGAATCTCCACCGCTGCCTGATCAAGCCCCCTGGCTTTGACTAACCTAAACAATGTTGTACACCTAGTACACCCCTCATGGCAGTGTTACACCCCAATGGCTGTGGCCTCCTTCAGTAGGATATAGAACCTTGCCACACTGGAATAGTTTGAAAGACTTGACAGAGTTCAAGGGGTTGACTTGGCCTCAAAATAAGTTGGATCCATGGAGTTTCCACCTCTCAATTTACAGGACTTAAAGCTGACCTCTAATGATGGTCCTGGTGATGGATATTTGTTTAAAATTCACTGCAACTTTTGAGCCTGAGACTTGCCCCGAGACTATCGTGATCTGGAGTAGGATTTGACAGAAGTTCCATAGACTTGCATGGAACGTCTGGCAAATGCATCTCCAGATCGTGATGGTCTCAGGGAAAGCCTCAGACTCAGAATGTGGCCTGAATTTTACCTCCATATACTGCTGCCAGGACCATCATTAGAGGTCAGCTTTAAAGGATCTACACCATGGTGCTTAACACCGCAGGACACCTTCAGAGGTCTTGTGACATTTATGTCTTTATAGGTCTGATATTTTCTCTGCAAGAGCAGGACCTACAAAATATTAGACTGTTGGAATCCATATTGGGGGGTATTTATCAATTTTGCCTGTTGACAGTTTCTTTTTACCCTTTTTTTTTCACTTTGGTTTTCGTGGACATGCACCATATTTATCATTTGGTGCAAGTTGTTAGTAATTTTGGCTCAAATGTTGAAGTCAGCTGTTCACAGCGCCTTTTACACAGAACTTACCGCCACAGAGGACGCGTATTTTACCCTGTAGAGCAGCCATTTCGGAGTCCCTCCTGCAGTATATCAGCAAGCGACATGAGTTATTTTCTTTTGTGGGGTTTATAGCCACCATGTGAAATGGATTTTATTTTACACTTGGGTAGTTTTTTTTTTTTTTTTGTTACTTTAGTGCAGTGGTCTCCAACCTGCGGACCTCCAGATGTTGCAAAACTACAATTCCCAGCATGCCCGGACAGCCGTTGGCTGTCCGAGCATGTTGGGAGTTGTAGTTTTGCAACATCTGGAGGTCCGCAGGTTGGAGACCACTGCTTTAGTACTTACCTTTCCTGAACCTGTGCAGCCATGTCCAATGCTGGCTCAACGGAGGGTGAAGGTTCCTCAGAGACAACTATGTCGCAGGATAGTATTGAGCAGCCCTGGAGGCTTTAATGTATTTTGACGCCTTTACATTTTCTGACATTGCTAAGTGTGTTTTCCATGTGCAAAATTTCTTGGCGGGGATTTGCGCCAAAAAATGGTATTTGCGCCAAAGATCGATTGGCGCAAATGATGAATTACTGACTAAGGGTGGGTTCACACCACGTTTTTGCAATACAGTTCCCGTATACGGTTTGAGCGTCAAACCCGTATGGAACTGTATTGCAAACCGTACTCATTGACTTTGTATTGCAAACTGTATGTTAACCGTATCATGCGGTTGCATACGTTTTGTATCCGTTACGGTTAAAAGCGTTTAATTTCCCGTACTTCAAACCGTAGTCTACTACGGTTTGAAGTCCGTTTGAAAACCCGTATTTAAACCGTATCCGTTTTTTATATAATGGTGGTCTATGAGAACTGTATTCAACCGGTTACAATTACAGTTACATCCGGTTTTCACAATACGGTTTACGAATCTGCACATGGGCAGTTGCCTTCGAAAGTTCCACCAGCTTCTAGAATCTTCTATCTGGGAGTGTTTTTAGTGTAAAACCGTATGCAACCGTATACAACCGTATATCCGTTTTTTATCACAATACGGTTTTTAACCGGAATCCGACATATACGGTTGTATACGGTTTAGTACGGTTTTTAGCGATACGTTTCCTTCAAAAAAACGTAACACGGGAACTGGATTGCAAAAACGTGGTGTGAACCCAGCCTTAAGTTAAAATCACATACAGGACCGTGCGATTTTGAGAAAGTTGTAAAAATGACAGTGGAGAAGATGCGCCAAACTTTGGCGCAAAAAAGACAATGCGCCAAAGTATTGTGCCAAAGTTACATGAAAAAAAACACAGAAATCCTTTGATAAATACCCCCCATCATGTTTATTTAGTTCTAGGCAGCATCTTCCCCATCTTTCCGCAGATCCGCTAGATCTGGCGTTCTCAGTGCAAAGACATCCATCTAAAGTAAAAACAGTAAATAAAAGTTAAGAAGGGGGGGATGCAGCTGCAGTTCTGTCTCTTTGAAACTCCATAACGAGATTGGAAGGAAAAACGAATAAGAAAACATTTAATGTAAATTGTTCAGAATGCTAAGCAAAACACTCGCATGCAGACACATAAAACATGCTTTTCAAATAGAACACAGGAGACTGAAAAAACGAAACAAAGAAAACCAAAATGATAAATTAGCATTAAAGCATAACTCAGTATTATAGATGAGCGAACTTACAGTAAATTTGATTCCTCACAAACTTCTCGGCTCGGCAGTTGATGACTTATCCTGCATAAATTAGGTCAGCTTTCAGGTGTTCCGGTGGGATGGAAAAGTTGGATACATTCCTAGGAAAGAGTCTAGGACTGTATCCACCTTTTCCAGCCCACGGGAGCACCTGAAAGCTGAACTAATTTATGCAGGATAAGTTATCAACTGCTGAGCCGAGAAGTTCGTGACGAATCAAATTTACTGTAAGTTTGCTCATCTCTACTCAGTATGATCTCTCCATACAGGCAAAGGCTAAGGTTAAGCAAGGGTTAAGTCTTTGTACTTACGTTTCAGCTTTAATCATGTTTATTAATTATAGGACAATATGAGGATAATAATAACTTAAGCAAATTGTTCAACACTGGCTAAAAATATTTTACTGAGATGATTCACATTTTACCAGAGAGACATTTTAAAAATAAAGTTGTTATTCTCAACATGCACCATCATTAGGCACAAAGCCCAAAACTAATTATTGCTTTTGTGTTAGTGGAATATTAATAGAAACATGGGAGTCACGGCAAGTGAATTAATTAGGAAAAATAATATTGAAATCATCAGCAACAAGAAAGATTTCCAAATGGTAAATTTCAGTTTATCTTCCAGTCAAGTTCGAAACAATTCAAGAATGTATTCAGCATTTTATTGGACTATGAAAATAGATTAATGGAAACTAATTGTTTCGGCGCTGGAAGGGCCGGCCAACTGTGGACGTGCCACTTGTTCCATGCAGTTTTTTTTAAACCATAGATGCTCTAACAATGTCCTCTATAGCCTACAAATAGTTCTTAGAAGTCCCCCACATGGATAAAGAAAGGAGGGGGGGTTGTATAATAATGGAGCAGACAGAACCTTCTTCAGGGAATGGTCCCACATACAGAATATGCTTTAGATTTGATGCTGTGTTCAAATCTGGTGCAAGGATTTTTGCCACCCTAGATGAAAGCTAATTTTGTCGCTCCTTGACCCCGCCCATTGGCTCTGCCCTTTGACATGCCCTACCTTACTACAGTGATGCCTCAACTTATAATGACCTCAAAATACAATTGTTTAAACATACAATGATCTTATCTGGACAATTGTAACTTGAAACCAGACTCAACATACAATGCCAAAGAGTCGGACAGTCCAGATCTGCGAAACGTGTCAATGGCTGGAAGAACTGACCAATCAGAATGGGCATTCACTGGTAAAACACCTATATTACTGAAGCATATGCACTGAATTCCTGTCTGGTAGCGCCCCCTACAGTACAGGGAGGCACACTGTAACAAGCCTCCTCCTCATGTAATCTCCTTACTACTGGGGTGACACACTGTAACAAGCCTCCTCCTCATGTAATCTCCTTACTACTGGGATGACACACTGTAACAATCCTCCTTCTCATGTAATCACCTACTACTGGGGTGACACACTGTAATAAACCCCCTCCTCTCACGACCATGTTCTGGCTGGGTGGGTGCTGCGGATGAGCGGTGGGTGCTTCAGATGCTGGCTGGTTCCTAACATTCTTGCAGCGGGCAGAGAGGCGCCCCCGTCAAGAGGGCGCTCTAGGCAGCTGCCTATTTTGCCTATAGGCAGAACCGGCCCTGATGGGCAGACAAACTTTCCTGCTTCAGCCTTGTGTGTGCAGTGAGGTTTGGAGATGAGCCGAGCACAATGGACCCCATGGACTTTATTGAGGTCTATCTGATATTTATGGTTTATTTAGCAGGGTCTGACCTGAACCGAGCTCAGACATGAGTAGTAATAGTAGTAGTGTCTTGGAGATCCATTTTAAAACAGATCCAGCATAACATCCTTTTCTCTTAAATGGCTTTATATGACCCCAGTGTGAAGAGTCTAATATGGTCAAACTGTACAGTTTGATAACTAAAACAAAACTACTACGTGATGGCGTTGGCTATTTACTGTATATACTCGAGTATAAGCCGAGTTTTACAGCACAATTTTTCGTGCTGAAAAAGCCCCCCTCATATTATACTCGAGTGAACTCTCCGCCTGGCAATCCCTTCTCAGTGGTCTTTAACCTGCTGACCTCCAGATGTTGCAAAACTAGAACTCCCAGCATGTCCGGACAGCCATCGGCTGTCCGGGCATGCTGGGAGTTGTAGTTTTGAAACATCTGGAGGTCCGCAGGTTGAAGACCACTGCCGGGCCTTCGTCATCATCCAGACACCCCTTTAGTTTTCTACTCACCTCCCCTCAGTGGGAAGGAAGGGTGAGCTGGTCCGGGCCATCTATGCTGCAGGGACCGTCCGGTCCCTGCGCATGAACGTCCCTGGATGATGATAGGGTGATTATGACGGGGGTCTGGATGATGATAGGGTGATTATGACGGGGGTCTGGATGATGACAGGGTGATGATGACGGGGGTGTTAATGACGGGGGTCTGGATGATTACATGGGGGGATGATGTATTTCCCACGCTAGGCTTATAGTCGAGTCAATAACTTTTCCTGGGTTTTTGGGGTGAAATTAGGGGCCTCGGCTTATATTCGGGTCAGCTTATACTCGAGTATATACAGTATCTCTATCTATATATGTTTCTCAACCAGGGTGCCTCCAGCCATTAGCTGTCCAGGCATGCTGAGAGTTGTAGTTTTGCAACAGCTGGAGGCTCTCTGGTTGGGAGACACTGCTATATTTCATAGTTCTGTATTGAAAATGATTGAAATGACATCTCCAGACCACGCACTACAACTTTGTGGCCTATTCGAGAGATACATGAGAACGTCAGATGTGCATTTCCATCAATTTACTACGCCGGCTATAAATAACGCTTGAAGATTTCAGATTTGTAATGGGAGGCATTTTGAATTAGTCATCATCTTAAATATATTCATTACACGCTCTGATTTTTTTTCCTCCGGTTGAATTATATTCTTCTTATTTTTCTCTGTTTGCCTCCTCCACCTAACACGAATATGTCTCTTTCAACTTACTCATTATATCTATTCACCAGTGACTGAATCTACGAACATGCCATGAAACGTGATCTCTTTAGGTTCATGGGAATTACATGTAAGCCTTGTAAAGTCTATAAATGGTGTATCCAGGTGTACGGTGACAGTGGCTGCGTGAGGATTGGACGTAGCAAATCTCAGATAATAATCTGTGCATTCTGAATTATGAAGACAGCGCCTATTACTAGCTTATAAATCACTCCTCTTTTAATCCAGTAAGTGGCTATGTATGAAGGATGTGACAAAGGAGGATATTAAAAGCTTAATATGGCGGTGGAATAGCACAGCAGTATACATATGAGCTAGTTCACACTTCAGGATGAGTCGTGTTTTGGTTGTGTGTACGTTGTAACTAAAGATAGCATTCTGGTATGTTAGGTAAAATATTCTTCTCCATCCACATTCAGAATCAATTATTTATACTTGTTTACTTGAAGTACCACTTATGTCCACTTTTTTGTGGGGGGGGGGGGGGGCACTATATGATCGAGCCACTGAAGTGTCTTTACATGATGAGGCAAGGGCAACAAGGAGTACCTACTACCTATAGGTAAACCCCCTGAACTCTAACCTTCTTAGTTCCTGACAGTCTTAGCTTATACCCCCCACCACAGCTGGACCACCTCACTGCTAGTGTTTACCCCTGCTGGTCTAGAGGAATCATGGCAATCCTCTGCCCAGCTTTGCCTGACTACAGGCACATGTTTTTTAGGGCTGGCTAGTCTGTAGATAATGGCTAGTGTTGCTCGCGAATATTCGCAATGCAAATTTTATTCGTGAATATCGCATATTTGTGAATTCGCGAATATTTGCGAATATAGCACTATATATTCGCAATTACGAGTATTCGTATTTAAAAAAAACAATTCATAGTACAGATCACAGTGATCACTTCTCTCTGCTTCCAGCTTGTGTGGTGTAAAGAAGGCTCTAATACTACTGTGTGAGACTGGCGTACGAATTTTCTAATTTTCGCATATGCGAATTTTCGCTTATGCTAATTTTTCCATATGCGAATTTTAGCATATGCGGAAATAAAACGCGAATATTACGAATATGCGAATTTAGCGTATATATGACGAATATTCGTCCATATATTCGCGAAATATCGCAAATTCGCAAATAGACACTGCACCAAAGTATTGCGCCAAAGTTACGGGAAAAATAACACATAAATCCTTTGATAAATACCCCCCTATATACAGCTATCTATAGATAGCTGTATATAGTGTATAGCGCCCAAAGGGCTATAGGAGCAGGGAGTCCTGTCAGTATAGTGATGGAATTCCCGGCTCCTGTATAGTATATACGGGTACACTATGCCCCCTTGTATACTATACGGCTGGAGGAGGTGAGTAGTGATGCTGTATATACATCACTGCTCTCCTCCTTACACTCTCAGGACCGGGTGCTCAGCATCCGACCCACAGAGTGGTCCCTGAAGACAGTGAGAAAACTGCCACAGGGTAAAAATGTCCACACACCAGGGAAAACGCCAAAACTCAGGAAAAAGCTGTGGCAGGTTTTAGAGTGTTTTTGCTGGCAAGTTTTTTTAGGTGTAAAAAAACAAAAAAACAAACAAGGGAAACCTAGCCCAAAGACAGTTTTTTCCTATATATCAGTGCATCCTATTTGTTGGACATTTTCATCCTTTTCTTCTCAGCAGATAAACAGCTTAACAGCAGATACATCAGTTGAGCCCAGAAGATATAACATCCCTCTTTATTTAGATGTGTGACACATTGTACAGTAATTGTACAGTATATTTGTATTGATATATGTACTATATATACACACACACATATATATATATATATATATATATATATATATATATATATACATATATATAAACATATATATATATATATATATATATATATATATATATATATATACACAAATTTATATACACACACACATATATATATATATATATATATATATATATATATATATATATGGAGATGTCTACTTGTGAATAGTCCAATCAGTGCAGATATCATTCTGGGAACTCGCACCTTACACTAAGTGATTGACTTTATGTAACAGGATAGCCTATAAATTGAACCTTAGTTTTGCTGCGTTGACATGTCTAGAGCTTAGAATACATTTCGCTTTCCTGTTTTAGCTCTTAGCTGTAGCTTAAAATAGCAAAGAGAATTTACATTGAAAGCGCAGGGACTTAAACATTCTCCTGCCAAAGCTACAAAGTGACAAGTCCTTATCACCTGCAAGTGTTTTATTATTGACGAACAGGCTGAGGAGAAAATTTGGGGCATAAGCAACATTACACCATCACTGTACCAGTGCTTCCAAACTGGTGTGCCTTCAGGTGTTGGCTTTCTGGGCATGCTGAGAGTTGTAGTTTTGCAACAGCTGAAGGCACACTGGTTGGGAAACAGTGGTAAGGTGCATTGAGTTAAAGGGGTTGTGCGCTGCCCTGCAGTTCGGAGCTCCGCTCACAGCATCCGGAAGTTCATTACTCCGAACGCTGTGTGCGGGCTTCCGTGTTCGCGGCCGCCGGGCGTGACTTCCCGCCCGGCCCCTTCGTGACGTCTCGCCCACCCCCTCGTGACGTCACGCCCGCCCCCTCAACGAAAGTCTATGGAAAGGGAGCGTGACAGTGGAGGGGGTCCCAGGCAGTGGTGCTATGGGGCTTCCTCCACCCATGGAGGGGGTTTCTTGTGTATCAGCAGTAGAAGTTGGGGCGGGAGTGCACTCGGAGGGGCAGCTCCCGCCCAGGTCAGTGGTGGCGGTGTCTAGAAAGGGGGCGGGGCCACCTGCGCCCAAACCAGATGATGTCCCTGAGCCCGTGTTTCGGAGGGATCCAACAAACCTGCTGCAAAAAAACAGAAGGTAGAGGCCAGCCTAGCTAGCAAAGGTGAAGGTTAGAGATGTTGCGAATTGTTCACCGGCGAACAGTTCACGGCGAACTTAGCATGTTCACGTTCGCATCGCCGGGTGAACATATGTGAAGTTTGATTTGCCCCCTATACTTTAACATTACGGTAAACTTTGACCCTGTGAGTCAGAGTCAGCAGACACATTACAGCCAATCAGCAGCAGTCCCTCCCTTCCAGACCCTCCTACCTCTTGCACGGACGCCATTTTACCCTCATTCAGCATGCTGCAGGCTTAGAAAGTGGAGAGACAGAGAAGCTGCTCCTGCTGTAATAGGGAAAGCGATAGCTAGGTTTCTGCTAGGTGGTGTATTCAGGGTCCACTTTACTCCTAAAGCACTAGTCTAACATCTGTTTTCAGGACAGCACCCAAAAAAGCCCTTTTTAGGGCTCAAATATCAGTCTGTGTGTCTTGCAACAGCTGGAGGCACCCTGGTTGGGAGGGAACTTCTGGTTAAAAGGGGTACTCCAGTGTAAAACTTAATTTCCTTCATGCAACGAACTACAGTGTTAAAAGGGCTATAAGTTCAGTCCGTGTGTCATGCAACAGCTGGAGGCACCCTGGTTGGGATGGAACCGCTGGTTAAAATGGGTATTCCGGTGTAAAACTTAATTTCCTTCAAGCAACTAACTACAGTATTAAAAGGGCTATAAGTTCAGTTCGTGGTGTGTCTTGCAACTGCTGGAGGCACTCTGTTGGGGACCTCTGCTTAATTGGGGAACTCCGCTGGCAACCTTTTTTGCTCATTGTCATACTAGTGCAAATCACATTTGGTGTGACAGTAGTTCAAATAAAATAAAAAATACCTTTTTTGGCTGTAAAATAAAACCAGTGCTGCCTAAAGGGGGGCTCTAACTATGTGCTGCCAAATATGGGGGAATCTATTTGCTGCCTAAAGGGGGGATCTAAATATGTGCTGCCTAAAGGGGGGCTCTATGTGCTGCCTAAAGGGAGGCTCTAACTATGCGCTGCCTAATATGGGGGAATCTATGTGCTGCCTAAAGGGGGCTCTATGTGCTGCCTAAAGGGGGGCTCTAACTATGTGCTGCCTAACATGGGGGAATCTGTGTGCTGCCTAAAGGGGGATCTAACTATGTGCTGCCTAAAGGGGGGATCTAACTATGTGCTGCCTAAAGGGGGCTCTATGTGCTGCCTAAAGGGAGGCACTACCTATGTGCTGCCTAAAGGGGGGCTCTAACTATGTGCTGGCTAAAATGGGGGAATCTATGTGCTGCCTAAAGGGGGATCTAACTATGTGATGCCTAAAGGGGGGCTCTATGTGCTGCCTAAAGAGGGCTAAAGCACGTTATTCCAAATAATTTAGGAATAATAGGTGATTTATGCCCTTTATGGATTAAAACCAGACTCTGCATCAACTATGTAATTTTCCATGGGAGTTTTGCCATGGATCCCCCTCCAGCACGCCACAGTCCAGGTATTAGTCCCCTTGAAACAACTTTTAAATCACTATTGTGGCCAGAAAGAGACCCTGTGGGTTTTAAAATTTGCCTGCCCATTGAAGTCAATGGCGGTTCGCCCGGTTCGCCGTTTGCCGAACATTTGTGGAAGCTCGCGTTCGCCAACCGAAAATGTTATGTTCGCGACATCACTAGTGAAGGTGTAAATAAGAGCTGTGAATCTAATAAAGGGAAGGTGGAGGCTAAGAGTAAAAGGAGTGATTGCAGTGTGCAAGTGATGGGTGCCAGCAGTATGAATGAGAGGGGTGCTAATGGAGTGAATGTGAGGGGTGTTAGTGGGGTGAACGAGAGGGGTGCTAGTGGGGTGAATGAGAGGGGTGCTAGTGGGGTGAACGAGAGGGGTGCTAGTGGGGTGAACGAGAGGGATGCTAGTGGAGTGAATGAGAGGGGTGCTAGTGGAGTGAATGAGAGTGGTGCTAGTGAAGTGAATGAGAGAGGTGTTTGTGATGCCACCAGCAAGAAAAAAAATGGTTAACGAGGCTTCTGATGTGTGTGACCTCCTTGTCTCGACTGGAGTTGGCTGAGAGGATATCTCCAGAGTGAAATCCTTGCTGATGAGGTGTCAGTATGATAGGCACACATCTTTGGTTTCTGAGAGGGATTTTGGGAGGTACCGATCGCTCGACCCTTACTGAAACTGCAAAATGTCTGTGAGTAGTAAGTTCATTCCGGGACTTGTTGATAGTATGGGATCCCTGAATCGGTCCAGATCAGGGATCTTGGAGGTCGTCAGATCCGTCAGATCCTTCAACTAACACCTGGATGGAAGAATCTAGATCGAGAAAGGATGTCGGCTTTCCTTGCTGAAACTGTTCCTGAGCCAGGGGTAGATCCCTCTCTTGACATTTTGGCTGTGGAAATCAGGGAAGAGGAAGTGAGACTGGCGATTGAGGGGCTCACCCCTAAGAAGTCACCAGGTCCGGATGGCTTAACATCTCAGTGGCTCCTCGGACACTCTGCCAAAGTCAATGAGGAGGTCAGCTCTGATTCTTCTGTCAAAGGGTAAAGATCCTAGCCGGATTGAGAACTGGAGGCCCAGAGCTCTTCTCAATACGGATAGAAAGCTTCTGGCCAAAATACTGTTTAATCGGTTGGTCAAGTTTGCACCCTGGCTCCTTTTGGGTGCTCAGCACTACTCTGTTCCAGGCTGGAGCACCTAAAGTGCTGTTCTCAGTGAGTGTCTGGGAGGCAGTGGAGCGGGGTAGGGCGGGCCTTTGGAAGGGGTACCTTTGTGAATTGGCTTGTGACTTTATATGCAGGGGAAGAGAGTTTCCTGCTTGTGAATGGGTGGTCTGGCCGCTCTTTTGTGGTGGGGTCCGGAGTCCGTCAGGATTGTCATTTGAGCCAGCTTTTATATGTGTTCGCAATCGATCCCTTCGTCCAGAGGGTAGATCGCGGTCCGTTGGCGGGAGTCGGGATGTGTTTGGCGGAGCCAGATGTCCCCCAGAGAGGAATGGCATACGCTGATGATGTCACCATTTTCGTGTCCGAGAGAGAGAGAGAGGATGTCGATGTGGTGATGTCGAAGGTGGAGCGCTACTCGGAGGCTTCTGGGTCTAAGATCAACCAGGATAAGTGTGAAAGTCTCTGGCTGGGAGGGGGAAATCCCACGTTTGATCTCCCGGACACCCTTCCAGAGCCCCAGCAAATATTCTGGGCATCACATTTGGCCAGGATGATTATCCCACCAAAAACTGGGATGGTAAGCTTAAAGGGGTACTCCGCCCTTAGACATCTTGACATCCGTGCGCAATGACGGGTGATACATGGGCCGGAGCATCGTGATGTCATGGCTCCACCCCCTTGTGACATCACTGCCCACCCCCTTAATGCAAGTCTATGGGACGTCACGATGCTCAAGCCCCTGTATTGCCCATCATTATGCAATTATGCACAGAGCGATTTTGCTCTGTGCAGTAATGACGTGCAGTAATGACAGAGGGGTGCTGCAGCCAAGATCCCAGGGGTCCCCAGTGGCAGGACCCCCGCGATCAGACATCTTATCTCCTATCCTATAAGGAAGCTGCTCAGAGGGTGGACCAGTGGAAGGGTTGGTCTTTGACCCTGATCAAATCGTACCTGCTCCCTTTGTTAATCTATCCGGGCAGCATATGTATTTTGCCATAGGCTTACTACACTAGGATCTCCAGCCTGTTTTTCCAAGTGTTATGGGGGAACAGGTTAAACCTAGTCTAGAGGGAGGTTTCATACCGCACGAGGAGACTAGTGGGTTTATCTATGGGGAACCCTGTGGTGTTCTTAAACAACACCTTCTTGAAAGCTAACATCGCAAACCTCTGGAAAGAAAGGAATCCTTCAAGGGAATGGTTACGGCCTTTCTTCCAGGAATGGGAGACGAGAGGGCGCGTGAAGGACCTCCATACGCCCCATGGGCATCTTCTGGCTTATGCTGCCCCGACTCTGAAGTCTATACGTCGGTGGGGTGAGGGAGATCAGGACCCAGTCACGGCAGTTCCTTGACAAATGGGTTCTGTTGACCCACTTCCAGAAGCCTCTGGCACTCAGGGACTGCCCAGATCAGGAACTAGGAGTGGGGTTTTATCTTTTAAACAGGAAAATGATCCCCCAGAAGTTTTGGGATTTTGCCTGGCACTGCTTTCAGATGAAACTATATGTGAAGGGCAACATGAAGTACAGGAGAAAAGTGTGGGGACACGCTGGAGAGCATGGACTACTTCCTGCTTCCTTGTCCCTTTCGATTGTCGTTTTAAATCACACGTGTATCCCATTCCGTTATAGCCTGACGAAGAACCCGGTCAGGGCTGGAAACACTCTTCTAATTTTGTGTTGCATCCTTTATAATAAATAACCATTGAATCATCTATACCAGCATAATATAACCAGGTAATGGTCCAACTCATTGGCCCTGCTTCTCATCTTTTTGTTCTTCCATGTGTCATTGGTTAATCTGCACAAGGTGCGCAACGTTTTTTCCCCATTTTTTATTTCTACGAGTGGGCTTATGGGGCATTCAAAAACCTGAGATTGGGGCACTTTGTGTTTGTCAGTTTAGTGGTTAGGTACTACACGTGGAATGCACAGTGTCTAGTGTCTACTCTCCGAGGTGGAGGTGTGTAGATCAGGTCTTTGGAGTATGGCAGTCTTGGTACCAGTAGGGCAGCTCTCCTATGGAGAGGATTTTCTTTTGATGTGCCCTAGGTACTAGACCTTTTGGGTAGAGTACCTTTATTTTGGTTAGGGACAGCATTATAGGGATAGAGATAGAGTGAGAATAGGGTCAGTTTTAAAGGAGTAGTCCAGTGGTGATTCAGTGGTGAGCAACTTATCCCCTATCCTAAGGATAGGGGATAAGTTGCAGATCGCGGGGGGTCCGACCGCTGGGGCCCCCTGCGATCTCCTGTACGGAGCCCCGACAGCCGGCGGGAAGGGGGCGTGTCGACCTCCGCACGAGGCGGCGGCCGACACGCCCCCTCAATACAACTCTATGGCAGAGCCGAAGCGCTGCCTTCGGCAATCTCCGGCTCTGCCATAGAGATGTATTGAGGGGGCGTGTCGGCCGCCGCCTCGTGCGGGGGTCGACACCCGCTATCTCGGCGGAGAGCCGGGGCCCCGTACAGAGAGATCGCAGGGGGCCCCAGCGGTCGGACCCCCCGCGATCTCAAACTTATCCCCTATCCTTAGGATAGGGGATAAGTTTTTCACCACTGGACTACCCCTTTAATGGAGGGATAGAATTTGGGAGAATTGTAGGGGGGAGAGTTAGGGGAAGAGTTTGATTTGATTTATCAAATCTGCCATCTTTCTTCCTGGTGGCGGGCTAATGCATGCACACTCCAGCTTTTGTTTTGTTTTAGGTTGATATGGTATGAAGGGCTCACAGGCGACCAAACTTGGGCCTAAAGTGGGTTGTATTTTTGTGTGTATACATTGGTTGGGAGGAGTGCTAGGTGGGGAGGGTGTATTTGTGGGTGGTGGTCTTTTGCTTCTTTGGGGGACCTGACATGGGTCAGTTAAGAACTGGACTTTGTGAACTGTATGGACGGTATGGACTCTGACCCATGTACAGGAGGGGAGGTGTGGGTGAGCGGACAGTTTTAGTGTTTTTCTATTGTTTTTGTGTTTCTGCAGTACATATTATATTATATTTATATATATTTACATTTATATTATATTTATGTTATTTAGTATCTATATTGTGTTTTATATGTATATTATGTTTCGTATGTCATACATTATTATAGTAGATAAGGCAGTCAGGCCAGATGTTAAGTTGATACGTGTGTGTGTGTGTGTGTGTGTGTGCGTTGTCACAATTATTTTTATTCTCGGATGAGGTTTTAGTTTATTTGGTTTATTTGGTCTAGTTTGTATGTTAGTGCGTGTGTGATTTGTATGATGTGTGTTTATATAAAAAAAAATTGGTAAGAAGCAGAGGAGTATCTGTTATGTTTTCGTTGGTACTTTTGATATGTGTGTGTGATGTTGTATGCTATTATTATGATTATGTTACTATTATGATTATAAAAAAATGTATGTTTATATATGTATATATAAGTGGTGTGCTTGTTATGTTTCTGTTTTGTTTTCTGTTGTGTTTTCTCCAAGTATGGATGGTTTAAGTTATAGCTGGGCAGTGCAAAATATTATGTTTATATTTTGATAATCCAATGTGTGCTATATTTTCAGATTGTGTGTGTTGTTTTGATAGCTTGGTTAGGAAACATATGCATAGTGTGAATATTTCAGTTACTTAAATAAATATTTTATTTATTCGTTTATTTATTTATTTAAAAAAATAAATAAAAGAAATGATGAAAAATGTAAAAAAAATAATAAATAAAAAAATTAAAAGTTTGTAGTGGTGTGCTTGTCATGTTTCTGTTGTTTTCTATTTTTCCAGAGTATGGAAGTAACAGCCAGTAGTGCTAACTTTTATGTTTATATAAGCCAAGTTGTGCTATTTTTATGTTTTTCTGTATTTGTGTGGGTGTATGGATTTGATAATTTGATAGTTTGGTTAAGAAAGTAGGCATAGTTTAGTATTTTAGTAAAGCTGGGCTGGCTGGTTAGGCAGGGTTCTTGTTTTTGTTCTTGTAATAATCTAATAGCTGGTTAAGCTTGTTTTGTTTCGTATTATGTATTGTATAAGTTTTTGTATTTTTTATAATAAAAATAGTTCCAGCTCCAATAGTGCATACTAGCTGCAGTGTATAAGTTGCTGCAGTGAAAAAGCTTGTACTTATATCTTAAAATCAAGCTGGCGGTCCGCCGCAAGGTGAGCTACCACATGTTCCAGCCCCTGCCTCTCAGCCCCCCCCCCCCCCCCCAAAGCTCATGAGTGTCCAGGGGCCTGAAGCATTTACTTTGAACAAATACTGTATGACCACAAAACCAATAGAACAAGGAGATCACATGGTGCCACAATGACATAGCCTGGAGGTGGCAGCAGGATGGCGAGACTATAGGGCAGCACTATGATAGATCCTGGATGTGGCAGCAGTATGAGGAGACCATATGGCGGCACAATGAAACAGTCGTAGTGTGTCAGTTTGTCTTCCCTCTCAGTGGTGTAGGCCTAACCTGGCAGGGCTACATGGTAGATCCTGCCAGTATGATATGCTTGTCTGAATTATTAAGCCATGCACGTGTAAGTAAACATGGCTGGTACTGTGAAACTGTGTATGAAATTGTAAATGTGTCATTTAATCAGTTGTGGTTTATTTTTATCGCTCCAACTTGTTTCCTTGGATTCTTGGGGAAATTCCAGACCTTATATATGACAACGAGCAGCTGAGTGCATATATATATTTCAATTATTTGTGGATAATACGCCCCAGAAATAAGTGTAACAATCTAGTGCATAAGTCTTTTAGTTCTTTCACACTAACTGCCCCTATGAGCTTTAACCAGAAAAAGGGTGTATATAATATATATATATATATATATATATATATATATATATATATACACACACACACACAGTGGGGCAAAAAAGTATTTAGTCAGCCACCAATTGTGCAAGTTCACCAACTTAAAAAGATGAGAGAGGCCTGTAATTTTCATCATAGGTATACCTCAAATCATAGGTATACCTCAACTATGAGAGACATAATGAGAAGAAAATCAAAACAAATTACATTGTCTGATTTTTAAAGAATTTTTAGAAAAAAGGGGGGTGTAGTAAACCGAATGTCTTTGATATGATGTGGGAGCTGGAGTAAAGGGGGCAAGATATGTACAGAGGCCGTCGCTATACAGCCACTAGCACCATCACATCATGCTGTGCCTCAGGCAAGAAACAACCAGTATCAGACTGCCACATCACAATCAAAGTCACACTGTTATACTCACTGGATCTGGTCACTCACTACCCCTATGCCATTTCGCTACTCACTACCAAAGGAAAGAATGAATGGGGCCATGTTTCATGAGATTTTGAGTGAAAACCTCCTTCCATCAGCAAAGGCATTGAATGTGAAATGTGGCTGAGTCTTTGAGATCATTGTCATGCTGAAACACACTGTACAGGCAATGAAGGAGTGGCTTCATAAGAAGCATTTCAAGGTCCTGGAGTGGCCTACCCAGTCTCCAGATCTCAACCCCATAGAGAATCTTTGGAGGGAGTTGAAAGTCCGTGTTGCCCAAAAAAATCACTGCTCTAGAGGAGATCTGCTTGAAGGAATGGGCCAAAATACCAACAACAGTGTGTGAAAACCTTGTGAAGGCTTACAGAAAACATTTGACCTCTGTCATTGCCAACAAAGGGTATGTAACAATGTATCGAGATGAACTTTTTTTATTGATCAAATACTTATTTTCTGCCATAATTTGCAACTAAATTATTAAAAAATCAGACAATGTGATTTTATGGATTTTTTTTTTCCTCATTATGTCTCTCGTAGTTGAGGTATACCTATGATGAAAATTACAGGCCTCTAATTTTTTTTAAGTGGCAGAACTTGCACAATTCGTGTCTGACTAATATATATATATATATATATATATATATATATATATATATATATATATATGTGTGTGTGTGCATGTGTGTATGTGTGTTTTTTTAGGTGTTTCCCTTATCTCCTATCCTTGGTCAGCTGAGGTCCATACCCTTGGACCCCCACTGATCAGCAAATTAAACTGTGTAAAATCTTTTTAAAACTTGAAGTGCCACTTAATGACAGTGATAATCCCACTTACTCCGCACACACAGGGGGTTGACAGTCTTCTCTATACACAAACTCACAGGGAAAGCTGTCAATCACTGTGTTTGAGTAGACCATGAAAGACTCTTGCTGTCCTATGGATAGGTTCACACGGCCGTGTTGTGGGATTGCAGCAAAAGTAAGCATGCAGTGATGTCTCAGGCAGATGTATAAATGATTACAGGTAGGATCTGATTAGATTCTGAGTGTAGTAAAGCTTTTCCCATTGCTTTATACAAAAAACTCTCAGAGGTTACTTTGGGGTAGTGTACCTTTGGGTGAAAGATTGTTGACTGCTAAAAATGCCTCAACAATGCGCTTGATGACGTTTTGCCCAGTTGACAGACTTTGAGAGGAGACATATCATTGGAATGTGAGAAGCAGGGTGGTCATTTTAATGAATTTCCCACCAGGCCATTCTGACTAAATTTTTATTAGGTATTGGAAGCAATGGTTACTTGAAGGCATGCACAGACGAAGGGAAGTCCAGACAGACCACCAGGAGGGAGGATAGTTTGATTCACTAACAAGCATGAGCAGCTCCCTCAGTTTTCTTGTCTACAAACCAGACACAGGTGACCCCTTCATTGCACAACCCTCTCTCTGCCAGGACCATTTTTAGGCCTTTTGCAGAAGGAAATTCTGTGTCCTGCCATTGACATCCAGCCATTGTTGCCTTTGTATGCAGTGGTGTCATTAATGAGAAACCTGGACTGCTACAGACTAGAACTGAATAATCTTTTGTGACAAATTCAAATTCTTTTTAGCAATTCAACAACAGTCAGGGTTGTGTATGGAGACCTCGTGGTGAGCGCTTCAATCCTGCCTGTGCTGCCCCAACTATCGGTGTAATGATCTGGGGGGGGGGGGGTGTCATTATATATGACACTCGATCACTCCTAGTAGTTATACAAGGGACACTAACAGCTCAAAGATATGTGCAGCACATCCTGCATCCAAATGTGTTGCCTCTCATGGCTCCACTCTGGTATTTTTCAGCAGGATAATGCTCAACACTTGTTTGCCAGTAATGTCTCCTCCAGATTACAACACTTTCTTGCCTGCCCGGTCACCAGATTTATGCCAATCAAACATTTATGGGACCAGCTGGGACACCAGCTTTGGCAACCTCTGAGTAAGCAGGATCTACAGGCCTGACTGTAACAACTAAAACCTCTATGCCCAACCATATCTTGTCTTGTATCCAGCCGAGAGTCAGCTAACAGGATACTAGAGCCTCCTTTGTATAGTTTTCCCTAAAAGACATATATCCTTTTGCTCTAATATTGTAATATTTTACATAGATCATCATTTACATGGATTGTTTCATTTGAATCCAACAACTTTTTGGTGAGAATTTTTTTTTTCTCAATGTGATGGAACTTAGTTTGTCACTGCAATACAAGATAATAATGTGCAAAGTTTCTCAGCTTTTCATTCTATTTTTCATTGAATACTTAAAATATATCTGTTTTTAGTTTTGTGCATTAGTTATTTAACCCATTTGGCTCCATTGTATTCTTTACCTTTCCTTCATATGCTAAGTGGACACTGTCCTAGCCTAGTAGTAAAAGTCGTGGAAGTTTCCCTTATATAGTGTAACCTCTTTGACAACCCAAAATTGCTTTGAAAATTTGTCTTCTATTGGGGTGATCTTCTAAAAAAAATGGTAAAATGCTAAATTTATGGTGGACTAAAAAAATGGTCAGACCAAATCTTGTCTGGTGTTTTTCTCAAAGAGGTGATCTTTTACAGAGATTTCACTGTTATTGAGATACAGGTTTATTGGCTTTCTGTGGATGTTAAAGGGGTATTCCAGGAAAAAACTTTTTTTTTATATATCAACTGGCTCCAGAAAGTTAAACAGATTTGTAAATTACTTCTATTAAAAAAATCTTAATCCTTTCAATAATTATCAGCTGCTGAAGTTGAGTTGTTCTTTTCTGTCTGGCAACAGTGCTCTCTGCTGACATCTCTGCTTGTCTCGGGAACTGCACAGAGTAGAAGAGGTTTGCTATGGGGATTTGCTTCTAAACAGGTGTCATCGGAGAGCACTTAGACAGAAAAGAACAACTCAACTTCAGCAGCTCATAAGGACTGAAAGGATTAAGATTTTTTAATAGAAGTAATTTACAAATCTGTTTAACTTTCTTGAGCCAGTTGATATATAAAAAAAAGTTTTTTCCTGGATAACCCCTTTAAAGGAGAAGTCCGGCGCGCACTTTTCTAATTTTATCCCGTCCAGGCTGCAAAATAAAAGAAAACAAACTTTCTCTTACCTGCCAACGAGCCACCGGAGCTCCGGTACACTCCGGTACAGGTGTTCGGTCCCCGGACTGTATTCTTCTTACTTCCTGTTAGCCCGGCACGTCACACGGAGCTTCAGCCTATCACCAGCCGAGGCGGGACATCGCTGCGACCGGTGATAGGCTGAAGCTCCGTGTGACGTGCCGGGCTAACAGGAAGTAAGAAGAATACAGCCCGGGGACCGAACACCTGTACCGGAGTGTACCGGAGCTCCGGGGGCTCGTTGGCAGGTAAGAGAAAGTTTGTTTTCTTTTATTTTGCAGCCCGGACGGGATAAAATGAGAAAAGTGCGCACCGGACTACTCCTTTAACACTAGTGTATGTGTGCAGGGTCTATTGTGAATATTCCATCATTACTAATTCTAGTAGATATTAGAATATATGGTATGTCCAACAAAGAATATATGCATCACACCATGGGGCAAGATGGCAAACATTTGTCCTACAAAGATGCCTTATTCATATAAAGAAGACTTATGTACAATGTCTATGATTCATTCTACAATTCTATATAAAAAATTGTGGGATTGGTTTGCAATACAAATCCCCCAACTCCAATGACAAGTAACTCTATGTGTGGGCTCGCTCATGTGGAGTATGTGCAGATACTGAAGAGGCCAGATGATCATTGTTTGCACTAGTTCCTAGAAGCAGTGAATCACACTTTAATAGTATATCGGGCTTTAATAGAATGTCAAATCTTGTGACAATAGGTAATGAAGCGTGACAGGGTAGAAGACATCTAGATAACATGTTGTTGATTTTAATATTTTGTGGTGCACAAGATAAAGCTGTTATAATATGTGTGATAAGAGACATTGTTATTAGGTACTTGTAATTGTGTTTTTTCTGCTTATATTTTTCAGTTGTGTTTTCTAATTTGTTGCCTTTGTTTTCCCTTCTTACGACCTGGTTTCATAAAATAAAACATGAGCCTCAAAACTCCCAAAAATTGTATATGATTATGAATCTGAAGAAAACTTGTATATTAAAGGGGTACTCCCATGGAAATAATTTTTTTTTTAAATCAACTGGTGCCAGAAAGTTAAACAGATTTGTAAATTACTTCTATTTAAAAGTCTTAAAGGGGTTATCCACGATAAGGGGATTTTAGTACATACCTGCCAGAACTGGGTATTTCCTGTTGGATTTTGTTCTCTAAACTACACATCCCATAGTTCCATGCTTGCAAGTATGAGGTCACTTTCCTCCCTTCCACACATCAGCTACCCCACCCATTGAAACACAGTGTTTTCTAACCAGGGGGCCTACTGTTGTTGCACAATTGAAGCAGGACTGGCTCACTCTGATCATCTGACTAGTGATGTCAGGTCTCGATGCACTGCAACCTGGGAAATCCCGAGACATGAGTAATTTTGTATGCTGTTAAAAATAATATTGGGGCCGATAATCACAGAAGAATTGTAAGACCACCGTCACACACAGGTACAGACACTATATTATGAACTACACTATATTTACAGCCCCTGTAGTTTCATAAAATAAAACATGAGCCTCAAAACTCAAAACAGGAGAGGTTTGCTATGGGGATTTGCTTCTGCTCTGGATAGTTCCTGACACGGACAGAGGTGGCAGCAGAGAGGACTGTGGTCAGACAGAAAAAAAAATACAAATCCCTTTGTAGTATACAACAGCTAATCAGTACTGGAAGGAATAATACTTTTAAAAATAAGCAATTTAAAAATGTTTAACTTTTTGGCACCAGTTGATTTAAAAAATGTTTTTTTCCACCAGAGTACCCCTTTAAGTCAATGCATGCCTGTAAAGATCATATTACCGATTTATAGTATTAAAGATCCATTGTGCTATCAAGGGTATCTGGACCCCTTTGACACTGCTAAGAAATAACTGATACAACATTGTGACCAAACCCCATCAGTTTAAATAGATTATGGTTTAGAATTAAATGGGCACTGTCAGATACAAAAACTTTTGATATGTTGTAAAGCATGTATAACCAATGGGTTTTGCAATTGCTTTTATTAGAAGATTTTCAGTATTTCATATGGAAAAAGCCAGTTAAAACAACTGCCCCCCCTGCCTGCTTGGACACATACTAGTCCTGCTGTGTCCATGTGTCATCACCTACGTCATGGACACACTTCCTTGATTGACAGCTGTGAGCGCAGGGCTCACAGCTGGAGGAAAAATCCTCCCACTGTCAGCTTGTGTCCCGCTACTGTCAGTGAGGACAAGCTGGGTGTTGTAGTTTTTCTAATACTAGGGGAGGTGTGAGCAGACAGCATAGTGAGGGAGGGGGCGGAGACCTGCACAATGAGGCCACGCCCCCTCCCTTTGAGAGGAATTAGACTAGTGAGCTAAATTAAAAGTGCAATAAAAAAAATAAAGGTGCTACACATAAAAATGTAGATGTACATGGTCAGGATTAGGTACTGAGTGATATATGAAAAAAATGTTGTTGGATCTGACGGGTACACTTTAAGCATTAAATATATTCAGCACTGTAGTATTTAAGAGATTGAAAGGAAATATGTTTCATTGAAATGCAGTTATCGGTGGCGTGAGATGGTGAACGTAAACCATCTGTGCATTTGGACCATGCCAATTCCCAGAACTCTAGAAAGCTTAAAGGTAACCTGTCACATTGAAAATGAAGAACAACAGTTCTGGACTGAGGGTGGTTGGAGAGGTGATGTTGCATTGGAGAACTGTTAGGATTTTTACTCTCTCTCTTTACTCCTATTATCCTTTTCTCTCTCTCTCTTTGTTTGGTCTCTTTAAAGGGGTTCTCCGGTGCTTAGACATCTTATCCCCGCTTGGGACCCCCGTGATCTTGCACGCGGCACCCGGTTTTTAATCAGTCCCCGGAGCGTGTTCGTGATAGCCGTCACGCCCCCTCCCATAGGTTTGCATTGAGGGGCGGAGCGTGATGTCACACGGGTGCAGAGGCGTGATGTCACACGCCGCCGGCCCTGTCGTCGCCGGTAATCAGACCCAGAGTGAACACGCTCTGGGAACTGGTTACAAACGGGGTTACAGCGGCGGCACTCCCGCGATCAGGCATCTTATCCCCTATCCTTTGGATAGGGGATAAGATGTCTAAGCACCGGAGAACCCCTTTAACATTTGAATGCTGAGATTGTAGAGTTGACCCTGGGTTTTTTCTTGTTCATAGTCTTTTTGGTGTGATGGTCCTTGAAAAGGGCTGGTTTGTGTTGTACAGTATATGTGTCTTATGTACATGACACATATGCCTCTTTATAATGCTGATTTTCTGTACTGTTGTTATGTGAAACCTATTGTAATACTTCACTCTATTTGATTTTTGTTGCGGGATTGTGACACAGAATGTACTGAATTACTTGTATTGACTTTACCTTGAGGGTCAAAGTTGTTGCCTTCTATTATTTGCTTACTGTGTTATTCCTTTAGCCCTGTTCAAATTGAAAACAGTTATTTAAAGGGGTACTCCGGTGGAAAACTTTTTTTTTTTTAATCAACTGGTGCCAGAAAGTTAAGCAGATTTGTAAATTACTTCAATTAAAAAATCTTAATCCTTCCAGTACTTATTAGCTGCTGAACACTACAAAGAAAATTATTTTCTTTTTGGAGCACAGTGCTCTCTGCTGACATCACGAGCACAGTGCTCTCTGCTGACATCTCTGTCCATTTTAGGAACTGTCCTAAAGATTTTTTAATAGAAGTAATTTACAAATCTGTTTAACTTTCTGGCAACCGTTGATTTTGAAAAAAAAAGGTATTCCCCCTGAGTACCCCTTTAAATAAACAGGTATGCAAAAATGCAGTTTAATCTGCAGGCAGAAAGGAATAGGCAGTGTGGACTGAGCTGATTGAGATATATAAATCTGCGAGAAATGATTCAACATAACTTGTAGTTTATTCATCTAAATATCTTTTCATTTTGCGTTTATGAGTCCAGTGGGTAATCCTACTGAATGATTGACAATTATCTTTGTATGCTCACTGTTACAGGGAAGGCTGCCGCTCACTAATTAGTACCACCCACTTGACTCCGAAGCCCAGAATAAGCAGGGTTTAGATAAAAAAGTTATTGTACATGTTAAACAGAATCTTTTCTCACAAACATGCATAGAAATCTGTTCAGCTCCTCCTGCTCTATAACATGACACTTACAGATTGGACTGCATTTTTTATGTAACAGTTTCCCCTTAAAGGGGTACTGCGCTGCTCAGTGTTTGGAACAAACTGTTCCGAACGCTGGAGCCAGCGTCGGGAGCTTGTGATGTCATAGCCCCACGCCCTCATGACATCACACACCACCCCCTCAATGCAAGTCTATGGGAGGGGGCGTGACAGCTGCCACGCCCCCTCTCATAGACTTACATTGAGGGGGCGGGGTGTGACATCATCACGGGGCAGAGCTATGACATCACGAGCTCCTGGCACCAGCTTCAGCATTCAGAACAGTTTTTTCCAAATGCTGAGCAGCAGAGTACTCCTTTAAGCTTTCAAGAGTTTTTTGAATGGATTAGGCCCAAGCACAAAGATGGTTTATATATTAAATCTCACAGATCTTATAAAAACGTACAGGAAGATTTATCAAAAGCAGTGCAAAGGAGAAGTGGAACAGTTTCCCATGGCAACCAATTAGTTGCTTCTTCTTTAATTTTACAAAGGCCTTTTTAAAAATAAAAATAAACTATCTGATTGGTTGCTATGGGAAACTGGTCAACTCATCCCCTGCCCAGGGTCAGATACATCTCACCTCATATCCTGAGTATCATGTAGTTTATGTTAAAGGACAACTGTAGTGCAAGACTTTTATATATTCTTTTGCCCGGGCTTCAAAAATAAACAAAATAAACTCATACATACCTTTCTACGAGCCCCCGTTGGTCCGGCTTATGTATTCTTTTTTTTTAGTAATTTTTTCCTTACTTTTTTTTTGCTTATGTGTGACTTATTTATCAACTAGTTTCAGCCTGTTGATAATTTTCTTTCACGTAAGCAATTTTTCCTTTTTTTACTTTGGTAGTAGCTTTTTCTGCTCCATGTTTGAGCTGGAGTAAATTTAGTCAATTTTTAACCCTGTTGCGACTTTTTTTTGCGCAGTTGCGACTGTCGCAGTTAATAAATACCTGACTACCCGTAGTCCATTTTAAAATTATTACTACGTAGTTAATTTTTGGAAAACTTGCTTTTCTCGCTTTCCAGTCAAAATGTTGCATGAAAAATCGCGTAGTCGCAGTTGCGACAATTTTGAGACAATTATAGTAAAGAAAACCTGACTAAACCCGTTGATAAATGTCCATAAATATGAGGGGATATGTGATCAAACTGTAAATTAAGCTAAAAGATATGGCTGGCACTGTGGAAATACATCATCCCCCATGTCATCATCCAGACCCCCGTCATTAACACCCCTATCATCATCACCCTGTCATTATGACCCTCGTCATTATCACCCTGTCATCATCCCAGGTCCGGAGGTCTGCAGGTTGAAGACCACTGTGTCCTTCGTCATCATCCAGACCCCCTTTTGTTTTCTACTCATCTCCCCTCGGTGAGAAGGAGGGGTGAGCTTGTCCGGGCCGTCCATATTCGACCACCTATGCTGCAGGGACCGTCCGGTGGGGAGGGTTAGTCGTTCCGGGCTGTCCATCTTCACTGGGAGGCCCTCTTCTCCTCGACGGGCCGGCCCCGGACTAGTGACGTTGCCTTGACGACGACGCGCAGGGACGTCCGTGCGCAGCAGACGTCCGTGACATCCCTGCGCATGAACGTCCCTGCGCGGTGGTGTCAATGCAGCCGATGGCTGTCCGGGCATACTGGGAGTTGTAGTTTTGCAATATCTGGAGGTCCGCAGGTTGAAGACCACTGAGAAGGGATTGACAGGCGGAGATGGACGCCCGGGACCATCCCCTCACAGCTAAAGCCAGAAACGTTTTTTTTGTTCACTCGAGTATAAGCCGAGGGGGGGCGTTTTCACCACGAAAAATCGTGCTGAAAAACTCGGCTTATACTCGAGTATATACGGTAGATGGTATTGTGAGCTAAGATCCTAAAAACCTCAATGAAGGTAAAGTGATGAAACTGATCTGAAAAAAAGTTTAGCCATAGAGTAACCTAAAGGACACTAAGACATAACCTTGATATATTGGGGCCGCCTCTCTGTAACCTGTAGTGAGCAGTCACTTGTTCCCTGGCTTTGATCCTTGCTAATCCCTCACTATAATGCTGAATACCAAGACCAAATCTGTATGCTGTACTCAATTTTCTTGACTGTTTTACTGTAGCACTAAAACCTGATTCCTCTCCAGGTTTGGCTCTCAACTCTGTTTATATGCCTGCGGTAAATTTTATTGAAGAAAAAAAAAAAAAAAGGAAAACATTCCAGGAATCCTGCAATTCATGAGTATTGGAAAGACCAGAATCACTTCAACTGCTGAAAGAGAAATAAATAGTTCCCTATAGAATTCATTTTCATTATATTTGGATGGTAATTGCTGTACATTAAACATCCAGCGCAACGTGTGTTCAGAGTGAAGCAATGTTAATATTCTTATGTTCAAAATATCATAACCAAATAGCCTTGTAAAGAAAGCGAAAAATCTGGATATGAAATCACTGGACCATAAATCAAATCAAATGATCGTTCTGGAAATAACTCTGCACTTTCGGCTTTCTCGGGTTTCTGTAGAATTTAGTTCGATATATCTTTATCTGAATGTTGGTGCTTAATTGTTCCCTATCATTATTAAGACTCCATCAAAAGATTGCACAACAGTTTCTAGAATCCTTCATGTTCTGGAATACCTTCCGGTTTGGGGTACTCCACTGGAAAACTTTTTTTTTTTAAATCAACTGGTGCCAGAAAGTTATACAGATTTGTAAATTACTTCTATTTAAAAATCTTAATCCTTCCAGTACTTATCAGCTGCTGTATGCTCCACAGGAAGTTATTTTCTTTTTGAATTTTCTTTCTGTCTGACCACAGTGCTCTCTACTGACACCTCTGTCCATTTTAGGAATTGTCCAAAGCAGGAGCAAATCCCCATAGCGAACCTATCCTGCTCCAGACAGTTCCTAAAATGGACAGAGGTGTCAGCAGAGAGCACTGTGGTCAAACAGAAAGAAAATTTAAAAAGTAAAGAACTTCCTGTGGAGAATACAGCAGCTGATAAGTACTGGAAGGATTATATTTTTAAAGTATTTTTTTTTTTATTAAGTAATGAAAGCACATTAAACAGAGTGACATATGCAAATCCTAAGCGAGCAGGAGATGTCATGGTAAAGAGGCTCCTCGCAGGGAGCACAGCAATCAATGATGGAATAAGATGATGAAATCTTATTAAGGCAACAGGTAGGATTAAGATTTTTAAATAGAAGTAATTTACAAATCTGTTTAACTTTCTGGCACCAGTTGATTTAAAAAAAAAAAAAGTTTTCCAGAGGAATACCCCTTTAATAGGATCAGAGCCAATGATATCGTAGGACCACAAATGCACAGATAACAAAACATCTTTACTGATACATAATACTAAAATCACATGGCAGACATAAATAATGAGATGTGTATACAGGGGCAGCTATACCATGGTGTGCAAGCACTGGTAAGATTATATACCATAAAAGTATAATATAGGATGCAAAATGAATATAGCAGTATATAAAAATGATATAAAAAAAAGCATGACCAATTAATACCATGTACAATAACCACCACTCGTGCAAAGACACCCCAACGTATGTTTTACTACACTTGGCTTCATCAGGGGGAGTCACTTGGATGCCAGCACTAGAACTGAACATTTCTTTAATATATAACATGGACAATATCGGGTCGGGGTGTCTTACATGATTTCGATGTCCCACCAACCATCGATAAAGAGCATATCATGTCTACTGTTAGATGCATCATAATAGAATGGGTGGACGACAATGTCTGTATGAAAAATGTGTGTTATTTAGTTTAGATGGTGGCCTAAAAGGTAATAATCATGGGGTCAATACAGAGATCTCTACTGTGATCTATTTATACATTGGGGCATTTTCTTCAATTGGAAAAAGAAGATTTGTAAACAAAAGACACATATAAATGCACTGATTGGGACAGGATAACAAATGGTGATCTCCCTGATCAGCACTTGGTTACAGAGCCACATGAACAGCACAAAATCATGAATAAGTGTATTCTCTGTTATCATCTGATTAATGGCTCTTATACATCGGCCAATTATCGGAAACAAGAAAAATCTATGCACCTAAGCCATGGATGTAGGGTACCTGATTCACATCCACAAATACAATAAGACCCAAAGAGCCCACAAAAACCCTTACTCGCAATTCCACCCTAAAACGATTTATGAAATACATTTTTTTAACCTTTTTTAACACTCCCCCTCCCCCCAAGGAGAGTTTTCTAAGCAGTAATTAGATAGCATTTACACTTCACTACCATAATGTATAAATCTTCTAGTACAGCCTGTCTCAGGCGAGATCTCCCTATGGCAGGATGGCAGGCAGAGAGGCCTTCAGATGCCATGGGTAACCTTATGACTGTGTCGCAGGGGTGCCGATTTGGCTCCCTGACAGGTGCCACAGGTGCAGGTGTCGGTTGTAAGATACAGCTGACACCCACTGCATATAGAGTGGCCTCAGTGTATAGAGCATGTCTGTGGTCATTAAAGGGGTACTCTGGTGGAAAACTTTTTTTAATATTTTTATCAACTGGTGCCAGAAAGTTAAACATATTTGTAAATTACTTATATTTAAAAATCTTAATCCTTCCACTACTTATCAGCTGCTGTATGCTCAAGAGGAGGTTATTTTCTTTAGGAATTTTTTCTCTTTCTGACCGCAGTGCTCACTGCTGACACCTGTTCATGTCAGGAACTGTCAAGAGCAGGAGCAAATCCCTATAGCAAACCCATCCTGCTCTGAAGTAATTTACAAATCTGTATAACTATCTGGCACCAGTTGATTTAAAAAAGAAATAGTTTTCCACCGGAGTACCCTTTTAAGAGTTTGATATCACTGCACTAAGGGCTATCATTATACCCTTAAAGGGGTTCTCCGCACCCTTAGAAATCTTATCCCCTATCCAAAGGATAGGGAATAAGATGTCAGATCGCCGGGGTCCCGCTGCTGGGGACCCCCGGGATCTTGGCAGCAGCACCCACCTGTACGGCTTCCACCTCACATCGGCAACGCTGGAGGCTTCGGATCCCGACCACAATGGAGGACGAGCGTGACGTCATGCCCCGCCCATAGACTTGCATTGAGGGGGCGGGGTGTGACGTCACATGGGGCAGAGTCGTGACGTCACACTCGTCCGCCATTGTGGTCGGGATCCGAAGCCTCCAGCGTTGCCGGTGTGAGGTGGAAGCCGTACAGGTGGGTGCTGCTGCCGAGATCCCGGGGGTCCCCAGCAGCGGGACCCCGGCAATCTGACATCTTATCCCCTATCCTTTGGATAGGGGATAAGATGTCTAAGGGTGCGGAGTACCCCTTTAAAGGGGTGCTCAGCTGCTCATCATTCTGAACAGTTTGTTCCAAACGTTGAGCAGCGGAGTACCCCTTTAAAGTAGGTATATTTCGACTTACTGTTTAAACCATTGCGCCTATGTAAAACGTTGTGCATGCTTCATATAAAAGCTTGATGGACAGCACAATTATTAATAGCATTGTCTCTTTACTGCTCTGATGCTTCCTCCTCTATGTGGTCTCATTTCCTGTGGTTGACAACATTCAATTGATCTCTGGCTACAACTTGTTTTATTCTCTTCCACCACATGGCAGAGAGCATAAAGCAGTGACAAGAGATGATGACTGATAGCAGAGTATAATAGGCTTTGTACCATGTGTGAACAAATCATCCATAACTCTATATTACAATGACGCTTATTATAAAATGATGCTCCTGTTATATTTGATGGTAAAATGTATTTTATTCCTAAAGAGGTTCTTCACTATGCACAACTCCTACTTGTTATAAGGGTTTCTTGATAATGAGCTGATCACACAGTATCGCCATGCAATCGGCTGTTATCTATGGGTAAACCTAGGCGTTAGTGTTTTAGTTTCCCTGTAGTGCCACCACAAAGCCAACTAAGCAGCAAACAGAGTCCATTCAAATGAATGGGTTATCTGTGCTCCAAAGGGAGGGCACAATCTAGTCAACTGTTCTCCACACACAGTCCAATCCAAAGCTGAACAGCTAGTGACCAAGAGAAGACAGTCGGCACTATTCAGACTCCTTTTAGAAATGCTTCACCAGTGCGTGTGACCGCAAGGTCCACCACACTGCTGACCCGCAGTACGTAGTGGTCCCAATGTCAAGGTACTATTGCTGAGAAGGAACATAGGATGGCATATGGGATGACCAGGGGGGCCAGTTGAAGCAGGTAGCACTTGCGAATTGGTCATTGTCCCAAGTACCGTTCCTGTTTTTACGGCTATGGGCTATGCTACCCCAGAGGGCCAGTTGAAGCAGGTAGCACCTGGGAATCGGTTGTTGTCCCAAGCACCACTCCTGTTTTTATGGCTATGGGCTATGCTACCCCATCAATAAAGGATACCAAGTTTTTTTTTTTTTACCACAGAACGTGAGTGCCATCTTATATTCCTTCACAGCAATAGTACCAATCCAAAGCTGAACTCATGAGAAGCTTTACAGGCAAGAGGCATTTATGCTTACTAGTTTCAATATGTGTGGGGCAATACTAAGTTTGATTACGACAGTTCTGCTGGAGCTTTAGACTAAACTTTTCCTCAGCACCCTTACTTCAAGGGCTGTCTATTTACACATATAGGGGGAGATTAATCAAAGTCTGTGTAGAGGCAGAGTGGTGCAGTTGCCCATAGCAACCAGATTACATTTTTTACCGGCCTCTTTAAAAATGAAAGAAGCACTTTGATTGCTATGTTTGCTATGGGCAACCGCACCACTCTTCCTCTACACAGGTTTTGATATATCTCCCCCATAGTCACTGGTTCTCACTTCCAGAGCTACTCTGCGAACAATGACTCCTTGTCCACGAGCTTTCACTCTCTTGGCCTCCTAGTTGCCTCTCATTCTCTCTGAATAGGCATACTCCTCTAACCATTCTCACACTTCCTTTCTAACTTACCTCCCACACAGGGGCCTCTGGCCTAGGTGCCCTCTCATCATAAGAATCCTGTGGCTTGTCTATTAATCACAGCCCACACTGCAGAGCTCACAGGTTTGGTCAGTTGCCTTCAGCAGCTTACATCTCTCATTGTAAGCCCAGCACGACTAAGGCATGTGAAGTGACCCACTGGCATCCCTGTGGGGTCTGTGGTGGGGTGTCCTCTGACAAGTGCCATGTTTTACTGTATATGTATGTTTGATATCTGTAATGTTCTGCATTGATGTGCATTGTTTTATAATGTTTCTTGATGACTTAAACTGTAACTTTCAACTGTAATGCATGTGTAATGTGCTAGGTATGGCTTAGAGCAGAATGGGGTTAATACACACACACACACGGGCACGCACACACACACACACACACACTCACACACACACTCACACTCACACACACACACACACACACTCACACTCACACTCACACACACACACGCACACACACACTCACACACATATACAAACACTCTCTAGAAGCTTTCTTTGGTCCAGCCTCTCTTCTAAGGAACAAGGACATTTAATTAGTTGAAACTTAGCCTCTCTAGAGGGAGGATGTGCTGAGGAAGCCTCTCTGCTTAGAGATGTGCAGGTTAGGAGAATAGATAAGAACAGCTTGGGATAATAACAGTTCCTGCCAAGAATGCTGATCCAGCTTGGTTTCAATGTTTGTTACTGCTAAGATTTATATCCAAAGCCAGTTGCATAAGGCTAGGTTCACACTATGGAATTTCCACCTGCAATTCCGCTTTGAAATTGCAGGCAGAAATTCCGCTTAATAAAATGTACTGTTTAGTGAATGGTTTTCCGTTCACAAATTTACACTTTGGAATTTGTGAACGGAAATTTTGCTTGAAAATTTCAGCCTGAAGAAGGGAATTGCTCATTCTTCAGGTGGAAATACTCATGGAACACATTGCAGTCTATTGGAGACTGCAGTGTCCGCGCGGTCCTAGCACCGACTGATTCAGTTGGCGCTGGCCACACTCGGAATCTCCGGGCGGAAAGTTTCTGCCCGGAGATTCCGCAGTGTGAACCTAGCCTAATAGTTCTGTTCTGTGAGTGGGCCAGAGAGAAGTGAGGAGGATTCAGTTGTGCATCCCATTGAAGGGAATTACAGTTTTAAGAGAAGCAAGTGAATGTGTGTCCCCACCTCTGAACTATACTGTGATTCATTTACCATCTGCTCCAGGGGGAAAGACAAGGAACAAGTAATAAAACGGGATAGAGTAAACACTAATATCTTCTTTTATTATGTTCCAGCCAAAAGCCTATGTGTTCTTGTCCAAGAACAGAATGAACTTATTAACCTCTATTTGTTAACGTTTACCACAGTTTCTAGCTTCATAATTGCACATGACCAGGGGTACCCCAAAACAACAACACAGGTTTTGCCCCATGGTAGGTACCAATAACATCATCCTTAGTGCAACCTCCATGTCAGCATGTGAATTGTGAGAAGTCCCTGTGGAAGCCTATGAGACACTGTCTATGGCCATCCTGAAGAGATGGCTAGCTCCCTCTAGACTGCAACACTTGCTGCTGCACTACTGCTTCAGCAGTTACTTTTTTAAAGACCACAAAACGCAGGCTTATGTACAGCCTAGCACAGCACAACCAGCCCATTCTGTCAGAAACTCAGTCCACTTAATGGTCCCATGATCACAAATGCGGGCTTCTCATGCTAGCCCTTCCTAATTACCTAACATCAGCATGGTGCACAAGGCTGGGATTCCCCGCTGCCATGTTACCTAACTGCCCATAAACCACAGCTGATTCTTAAGGGAGAACTCCAGAATATGAAAATTATTGCCCATGCTGCCGGCAGTAAAAAAAAATAAAGATGTACATACCTTCCTCCGCTCCCCAGGGCTTCCGGTAACCGGCTTTGGTCTCCGCCACGATCCACTTCCTGGTTGCCGGTGGTCGGCCGAGTCGGGACTTTGCTGCGGCTGGTGATTGGCTGGTGATTGAGCCCAGTAAGACTCTCTGACCACCAGCAACCAGGAAGAGGATCACGGCGGAGACCGGAGCTGGTTACCGGAGGCCCCGGGGGAGCGGAGGAAGGTATGTACATCTTTATTTTTTTACTGCTGGCAGTATGGGGAACAATTTTTATATTCTGGAGTTCTCCTTTAACTGAAATAAATACAGTTTTACATTGTTTTACATTACAAAGCAAGGTAGCTTATACAGTGATCCCTCAACTTACAATGGCCTCAACATATAATAGTTTCAACATACAATGGTCTTTCCTGGACCATGGTAAGTTGAAACCAGACTCAACATACAATGTACAGACAGTCCAGATCTGTGAAACGTGTCAATGGCCGGAAGAACTGACCAATCAGAATGGGCAATTTACTGGTAAAACCCCTGTATTACTGACTGGTGTCTGGTAGCGCCCCCTACAGTACAGGGAGGTATTACATGTTCTGTATACTTTACCTGTACCAGGGTTACCTGCTCCTTTGGACACCAGGTGAGGGAGACTCCATGTTACTTTTTTAGGACATTGCGTGTACTGTACAGGACCCTGAAGAAGCTCCTGTCCTCTACATAGACCAGTGTTTCCCAAGCAGGGTGCCTCCAGCTGTTGAAAACTACAACCCCCAGCATGCCCGGAAAGCCTTTGGTGGTCCGGGCATGCTAGGAGTTGTAGTTTTGCAACAGCTGGAGGCTCCCTGCTTGGGAAACACTGACATAGACAGTGATTTACAGCTCCCAGCAGATCTTTCTTACTTTTATATGTAAGGATTTGCTTTATCTATATTAATTATCTACTTATTTTTCTTTATTCATCACTTTTTTTCCTATTTTTGGATGACATTTTAGGGGCTTCAGAACCAATTACCAGGTTTCCATAGACTTCTGGTCTCAACATACAATGGTTTCAACATACAATGGTCGTCCCAGAACTAATTAATATTGTAACTTGAGGGACCACTTTATAGTATAAGCACACAAAAAAGTACCGTAGTATGGGTAGAAGGAACAAATGACTTTCAATGTTCCCTGTTTTCATCTATTCTAAAGGCATTATATGATTTATTGAGGAATAAAATGTCACAAAAAATGTGTAGGATATTTTAAAATGTTGTTGTTTATAGCGCAATTCATAAAATTAGGAGAAACAAATACCCTACCTCTCATACATGTACTTATTCAATGTCTGTCTGTTGTTGATTTACTTACATGATTAAACTTATATATGCCTTGTACCATGGCTTTAAATCTAGCAAATGAAATCCAGTTCCTAACATGACACACGCAGTGCAGTTGTAGTTTCCCTAGCCTTTAGAAAATAAGTATGTAAAAAAATAAATGAGGGAAAAGTGGGGAAAAAAAAGTAGTTAGAAAACCTCTCGAGTTCGCAGCCAAACCATTAAGGACATGCTGGGCGAAAAATTACAGGTATATGAAGGCATTAATCATTATACTTAGCCTCTGCCATAGTGTGCGTTTATACCTTTGTGCTCTGTGGAAGGTGGTTTTAAATCCTGATGGTCTTTGTTGGTAGTGAATCTAAGCCGCAGTAATATACCAGGAAAGGTGGGATACAGAATGAGAAGCAGCGCTGTGCATTACTGTCATGGGCAGAGAACCGCAGGATCACAATTACCGCCATTGTCCGACATTGTTTTGACTAATCACCTGCCAAAAATCTGTATGTTGTTTAGGAGCTACATGTGAATCATCACAAGTCATAGGATTTTTATAATACCGTATATACTCGAGTATAAGCTAAGCCTAGACCCCTAATTTCACCCCAAAATCCCAGGAAAAAAAAAATACGTTATTGACTCGAGTATAAGCCTAGGGTGGGAAATACATCATCCCCCCTGTCATCATCCAGACCCTCATCATCATCACCTTGTCATCATCCCCCCTTCATCATCACCGGCTGTCATCATCCCACACCCCCCCTTCATCATCCCCTTGTCATCATACCCTTGTCATCATCCCACACCCCCCTTCATCATCCCCTTGTCATCATACCCACCCCCCTTCATCATCCCCTTGTCATCATCCCACACCCCCCTTCATCATCCCCTTGTCATCATCCCCTTGTCATCATCCCACACCCCCCCTTCATCATCCCCTTGTCATCATCCCCTTGTCATCATCCCCACCCCCCTTCATCATCCCCTTGTCATCATCCTCTTGTCATCATCCTCTTGTGAACTCTCCGCCCTCAGTGGTCTTCAACCTGCGGACCTTCAGAGGTTTCAAAACTACAACTCCCAGCAAGCCCGGGCACTCATCGGCTGTCCGGGCTTGCTGGGAGTTGTAGTTTTGAAACCTCTGGAGGTCCGCAGGTTGAAGATCACTGTGGCCTTCGACATCATCCAGCCCCCTCTCACCCCCTTTAGTTCTGTACTCCCCTCCGCTCGGCGCTGGTCCGGTGCTGCAGGACTGTCCGGTGGGGAGGTTGTCCGGTGGGATAGTGGTTCCGGACTGCTATCTTCACCGGGGGCGTCTCTTCTCTGCGCTTCGGGCCCAGAATAGAGGCGTTGCCTTGACGACCACGCAGAGGGACGTTGGTAATGAACGTACCTCTGCGTCGTCGTCAAGACAACGTGACTATTCTGGGGCCGGGCCCGAAGCGCGGAGAAGAGGCCTCCCCGGTGAAGATAGCAGCCCGGAACCACTATCCCACCGGACGACCTCCCCACCGGACAGTCCTGCAGCACCGGACCAGCGCAGAGCGGAGGTGAGTACAGAACTAAAGGGGGTGAGAGGGGGCTGGATGATGTCGAAGGCCGCAGTGGTCTTCAACTTGCGGACCTCCAGAGGTTTCAAAACTACAACTCCCAGCAAGCCCCGACAGCCAATGGCTGCCCGGGCTTGCTGGGAGTTGTAGTTTTGAAACCTTTGGAGGTCCGCAGGTTGAAGACCACTGAGGGCGGAGAGTTCACTCGAGTATAAGCTGAGGGGGGTGTTTTCAGCACGAAAAATTGTGCTGAAAAACTCGGCTTATACTCGAGTATATACGGTATATGCCTAATACAGTGAAACCTCTCCACATATCTGTCGGTGGACCTTTACTATGGACCTCCAAATTTCTATTTCCCATTATATATGTAGCACCTATTGCAGTAATGACGTATTCACCCCTAATTCAATATCCCTAGCTGGCATGGTAATCTAATCTGCCACTCCTAGACACTATATGCTCGGACCCAATGTCATAGCTGTAAATCAATGTTTCCCAATGAGTGTGCCTCCGGCTGTTGCAAAACTGCTACTTCCAGAATGCCCGAACAGCCTTTGGCCTTCTGCCACATGGGAAGACACCAGTGAAATTGACAGTCCCAGAAGTTTCTGCAGCAAATCTGCTGCATGTGAATTCACCCTAAATGCACATGGTAGAGGAAGGGCTCTGTTACTGATGCTGAGGACCAGGAACTTCAGGTCACATCTATGCATATCCATCTATCTATCAATTTGTTTATCATCTATCTATCTATCTATCTATCTATCTATCTATCTAAATAGAGAGAAGAGCAGCACAACCCGATAGTAGAAAAAATAATATTAACACACAGATTCTGGTACACTGGTCAGAGGCTCAACACTTAAAGGGGTATTCCAGGAAAAAAACTTTTTTTATATATCAACTGGCTCCAGAAAGTAAATTACTTTATTAAAAAAATCTTAATCCTTCCAATAATTATCAGCTGCTGAAGTTGAGTTGTTCTTTTCTGCCTGGCAACAGTGCTCTCTGCTGACATCTCTGCTTGTCTCTAGTGTTTAGCGGCATAGGCCATATTCGAATTCGCGATATTTCGCGAATATATGGACCAATATTCGTCATATATTCGCTAAATTCGCATATTCGTAATATTCACGTTTTATTTTCGCATATGTGAAAATTCGCGTATGCGAAAATTAACATATGCGAAAATTTGCATATACAAAAATTAGCATAAGCGAAAATTTGCAAATGCAAAAATTTGCATATGCAAATTTTTGCATGCGCGAAAATTCGCGCACCAGTCTCACACAGTAGTATTAGAGCCTTCTTTACACCACACAAGTTGGAAGCAGAGAGGGATGATCACGAATATATAGTGCTATATTCGCGAATATTCGTGAATTCGCGAATAAAATTCGCATTGCGAATATTCGCGAGCAACACTACTTGTCTCGGGAACTGCACAGAGTAGAAGAGGTTTGCTATGGGGATTTGCTTCTACTCTGGACAGCTCCCGAGGTAGGTGTCATCAGAGAGCACTTAGACAGAAAAGAACAACTCAATTTCAGCAGCTCATAAGTAATGAAAGGATTAAGAATTTGTAACAGAAGTAATTTACAAATCTGTTTAACTTTCTGGAGCCAGTTCATACATCCAAAAAAGTTTTTTCCTGGATAACCCCTTTAAGACAGCAAAAAGGATCTTTCCACAGCACACAAAGCCCATAAAAAAGTTTGTTTTTATTCCAAACCTTGCTGTGATTTGGTAACTGTTTTTTATTTCTATGCAATAAAAACCCACTTTTGTATTGACTTTGTGTCCTGTGTAAAGATACTGTTTTGCTATCTATCTATCCATCTATCTATCTATCTATCTGTCTATTATCTATATCTCTCTATTATCTATCTATCTATCCATCTATCTATCTATCTGTCTATCTATCTATCTATCTATATATAATCAATCAATCTATCTATGTTTTTCCCTTGAATTCAATGAGTGCTTACCTTTTTCAATAATATATTTATCTATCCCTCTACCTGTTCCCTCTCTCTCTCTCTCTCTCTCTCTCTCTCTCTCTCTCTCTCTCTCTCTCTCTCCCTCTCTCCCTCTCTCCCTCTCTCCCTCTCTCTCCCTCTCTCTCTCTCCCCCTCTCTCCCCCTCTCTCCCTCTCTCTCTCTCTCTCTCTCTCTCTCTCTCTCTCTCTCTCTCTCTCTCTCTCTCTCTCTCTCTCTCTCTCTGTCTCTCTCTCTCTCTCTCTCTCTCTCTCTCTTTCTCTGTCTCTGTCTAGAGAGGGGAAAAAAAGACAAAATTATTTAACTACATTAAATCTTAAAATCTAAGGATAGTGACTATGGGGGACATTTATCAATGTTTGCTTATGTTTTCCTTTTTTTAGTTATTTTTTTCTTACTATTTTTTTGCTTTCAGCCTGTTGATCAATCTCTTTCACGTAAGCACTTTTTCTTTTTTTTGCTTTGGTAGTGGGTTTTTCTGCTCCATGTCTGAACTGGAGTAAATTTAGTAGGTTTTTTCATGTGATGCGACTTTTTTGCGACTTTTGCACTTGATAAATCTCTGACCACTGCAAGTCAAAAATCACTTTATGCTTTGGTAAGCAAGATTTTTATTTTTTGCTTAGGACACTGAACATGCAAAAAGTCGCAGAAAAGTCGGCACTGGTACATCTGACTGTCGGGTGGGGATTAATAGGACGTGCTGATTTATGAACCGGGATCTCGGGAGGTGCTCACGCGGAACATAAAGACTCCAGTGAATATCAACATATAAAGGTAGATAACGGAGCACTCACCCGGTCAAATGTCCCAGGCTGGCAGACTGTCACCGACGTGTAGTCATATCTTGGCAGGGAGGCGGTGGATGGTCCGGGAGGTGCTCAGACGTCGGCCATGGACCGTATCACGCCACTTGGCGCTTCGTCAGGCCGCACCAGGTGCAGCCTGACACAGCGCTAATTGGCGTGTTACGATCCGTGGCAGGTGTCTGAGCTCCCCCCGGACCATCCACTGCCTCCCTGCCAAGATATGACTACACGTCGGTGACAGTCTGCCAGCCTGGGACATTTGACCGGGTGAGTGCTCCGTTATCTACCTTTATGGATGACATAAATAAATCCCATTTTCACTTACTTTAGCTGTGTGCCAGAACTCTTTGCCTTCAGCCATACCTTTAAGTTTCTCACCAAGAGACTGAGATCTGTTAGCCACCTCTGTATGTTACATTCCAGTGACCAATCTATAGATGTAATGTGAATAGGAGCAAAGGAAATGTAAAGGGAATTTTCTTTGAATTAAGATATTTAATATCACATCTGTCATCATGAAAACGCTTGAATTTAAGAGGTCCACTACTTGAGAAACGGATACTTTCTTCCCGAAAACTGAGTGCTGCTAAATCTCCTCGCTGCTGATGTGTGTGGAGTACACTTCCATGTAATGCCTTGTGTGTCAAACACGGAATTATGAAGAAATCTTATAGTATTACTGTGTATGTGCCAACGCTAATAACTGTGCATTAATATTACATTACATTGGTATTAATAACATGGTTTCCAGAGGGTGGTCCAAGATCAGAATTACCATTGGACAGGCTGTGAATGCCGAATCTAGGAGCCTATAATTAAATAAATCCTGAGTGCGTTAAAGGGGAATTTTGAGAATAATTTTTTATATTCTGCTCAAATAGAATTGATCTTTGTAATTATACTACATTAGATTTTTTTCCCCCTGTATTTGAAGTGCCTCTCACTTTAGTATTCTAGTATTTTCTGGACTCTTTGACTAAGGGTATACATGTGTTCTTGTGATGGAAGCTCCAGTGGGGCAGGGGAATTACGTAGAGCATGATAGCCCTGTGTAACTAACAGATCACTGAGTGAATATTTAAAGTCTTATTTTACATAAACAACTTCCCTCCATTTGATAGCCTATGTGATTCCTAACACATTTGTAAACCACTTCATGTACCAAAAATATCTTTTTAGTCTAGAAGATACAGACCTAAAGTCCTGGTCACTAGGTGTCTCCTTTTTTTTCTAATCTACTGTCCACTGCTTGTTGTCAGGGGATTTCTGTCTTCCGTAACAGAACAAGGACAAAACATAGAAATTCGGAGTTGAACTCAGTATATGCTATGTGCAGGGAAAGAGGAGGCCGAGTGACTGTAGGCTAAGCCAGTCTGCCTGCTTAAGATGATCCACAAAGGTAAATCAAGGCTTTTCCCTCATCTCTGACTACCCACGTAATGATCAGGGCAGCTGTTCTATTTGTAGACACAGTGGGGGAGATTTATGAAAATCCGTTGACCAGTTGCCCATAGCAACCAATCAGATTGCTTCTTTTTCAGAGGCCTTTTCAAAAATGCAAAACACAATCTGATTGGTTGCTATGGGCAGCCCAGCAACTTTTCCTCTAGACAGGTCCTCCCCCAGTATAGCTACTTCTTTATGTCCAAACTCTTACAGTCTAATCCCCCCTTTCTCCTTACTGTACCTTCTCAGCAGCAGCAACAACTAGTGTAACCCCTTATTTGCTGCTGCTGTTTTTTTTTTTGCATTTTTGCTCACACAGCACCTTGCATGCCCAGTGCAGTAAGGATGCACCACTTAAGTTTAGGTATATTTTAAAGGGGTTTTCCAGATAAAATAAAATTTGTCTAGTCTGGGGTAAAAACCAAAAAATGTGTACTCACCTGCTGCAATCCTGCTCTTCCACGTTTCCCAGTCCTGCCACACAGCTCTTCCTGGTCATGGTGTTGACACAAGGAAGGTCTCCCTGTGGTAGTGACCCACCTCAACCACTGATTATGTGTCAAAGAGGGTAGTCCAGACCAAGAGACCATCTTCTGTGATCCAAATCTACCTCATTTATGCAATACATGGTCAGTCATTAATTTGGATGGCTAGCTTTTAATACTACATTTGCAATGAAGAATTTGATGTAAAGATATGATAGAAGTAAGTATATTGTAAAACGTTTCACCATAAATCAACAACATCTGTTGGCCAAAGTACAATCCCCAGATGACACATATTGCCAAAATCTTATATTTGTTGGCTCCATTGGGGAATAATATCTTATAATGATCCCATCAAAAAAGTATATTACAGGGCTCATAGCCAGGTTGCCTAAGGCTCATATTTACATTGTTTGAAAGAATAACGGTAATAACACAATATTGTATTGCCAACCAAAAATCCATATATAATAAATATAAATAAAAGCTAAACGCTTTTACCTGAGAAATCCTGCAAAAGAAAGCAGGAGGTGGGATGTGGGGGTGGCAGGCAACAGCAGTAAATATCTTCTGCGGTTGCAGATAAATAGGTTTTGTGGTTTTATCTACAGTAATTAAATCTTAATCGTCCTATAATTAAAAGTTCTGAAACTTTTTCAAGATCTCTGCTTGCTATCAATTGATGAAAACCAGAAGCATGGGACTGAGAAGGTAGTTTGCCTATTTAGTTTATACACAAATATGCAACTATATTAGGTTCATCAGAAACTGGCCTTAAAGGGGTACTCCATTGCTCAGCATTAGGAACAAACTGTTCCGAACACTGTAGCCGGTGCTGGGAGCTTGTGACGTCATAGCCTCGCCCCCTCATGATGTCACGCCCCACCCCCTCAATGCAAGTCTACGGGAGGGGGGCGTGACAGCTGTCAGTGAGCTAAAATATCTTACTCACTTACCTGCACTGCGGAGATCTGTCCCTCCGAAAATTGTCTTCAATCTTCCGTAAATTGTGTGTTGGAGGCGGGCCCACCGGCTCGATTTGAAAATTCATTGTCACGGGTCATGTGACCACTCACATGACCCACGACAATGAATATTCATATTAAGCCGGTGGAGCCAGCCCCCAACATATTGATATTGAGCCGGTGGAGCCAGCCCCCAACATATTCATATTGAGCCGGTGGAGCCAGCCCCCAACATATTTATATTGAGCCGGTGGAGCCAGCCCCCAACATATTTATATTGAGCCGGTGGAGCCAGCCCCCAACATATTCATATTGAGCCGGTGGAGCCAGCCCCCAACATATTCATATTGAGCCGGTGGAGCCAGCCCCCAACATATTCATATTGAGCCGGTGGAGCCAGCCCCCAACATATTCATATTGAGCCGGTGGAGCCAGCCCCCAACATATTCATATTGAGCCGGTGGAGCCAGCCCCCAACATATTCATATTGAGCCGGTGGAGCCAGCCCCCAACATATTCATATTGAGCCGGTGGAGCCAGCCCCCAACATATTCATATTGAGCCGGTGGAGCCAGCCCCCAATGCGCAATTCACAAAACATGGAAGAAGATCTTCGGAGGGACAGATCTCCGCAGTGCAGGTCAGTGACCCCTCCCCGGTCTCCTGTTCATCCACACTATAACCCAGTGTATTGGGTTTAGTGTACGTGAATAGGATGACCGTTTTCCTTTTCTATATGATCATGGAATGGAAATAATGCTGGGTTGGTGGGCAGAATGGTGGCTAAGTGGTCCAGCACTCAATATTGTGGGAAGGAATCTTTTTGGTCCTGTTTTCTGCCATATTTTTTTCCTCTTTTTCTGTCTTCACACTTCCAGACACATTCATTAAACACTTGCACCATTTTATTTTGCAACTTTTCGCCATGCTCTTTATTTTTAGTTTTGGCCTTAAAAAAAAGGGGGTGGTTTAAGTGTTTATAGTATTGGTTGTGTCATTTATTATATGCTGCAAACTTTTTATGCAACCCCCACTCAATGGGTTGCGTAAAATCCTCACAACAAAGAAGTATAGTGGTCCCTCAAGTTACAATATTAATTGGTTCTGGGACAACCATTGTATGTTGAAACCATTGTATGTTGAGACCAGAACTCTATGGAAACCAACCTGGTAATTGGTTCTAAAGGCACCAAAATGTCATCCAAAAATAGGAAAAAGTGAGGATTAAATAAAAATAAGTAGATAACTAATATAGGTAAAGCAAGTCCTTACATATAAAAGTAAGAAAGATCTGCTGGGAGCTGTAAATCACTGTCTATGTCAGTGTTTCCCAAGCAGGGAGCCTCCAGCTGTTGCAACACTACAACTCCCAGCATGCCCGGACAGCCAAAGGCTGTCCGGGCATGCTGGGTGTTGTAGTTTTCAACAGCTGGGGGCGACCTGTTTGGGAAGCACTGATCTATGTAGAGGACAGGAGCTTCTTCGGAGTCCTGTACATTACACACAATGTCCTAAAAAAGAAACATGGAGCCGCCCTCACCTGGTGTCCAAAGGAGCAGCTAATCCTGGCTCAGGTAAAGAGTACAGAACATGTAATACCTCCCTGTACTGTAGAGGGCGCTACCACACACCATGCAGTGCATACACTTCAGTAATACAGGAGTTTTACCAGTGAATGCCCATTCTGATTGGTCAGTTCATTGACACGTTTCACAGATCTGGACTGTCCATAGCTTTGTATGTTGAGTCTGGTTTCAAGTTACAATGGTCCAGAAAGGACCATTGTATGTTGAAACTATTGTATGTTGAGGCCATTATAAGGTGAGGGATCACTGTACATTGAAAAAGTGTACAAAATCCTAATACATCATTCTACATTATAAGAAACTTTGTGCAATTAAAACTGGCATAAGGGAGAAAGTGCGAGCTGGAAAAGTGGGGTAAAAAAGTGGCAAATAATTAAAGGGGGTATTCCAGGCAAAAACCTTTTATATATATATATATCAACTGGCTCCGGAAAAGTTAAACAGATTTGTAAATTACTTCTATTAAAAAATCTTAATCCTTCCAATAGTTATTAGCTTCTGAAGTTTTCTGTCTAACTGCTCAATGATGATGTCACGTCCCGGGAGCTGTGCATGATGGGAGAATATCCCTTGCATGATGGGAAAATATCCCCATAGGAGCTGCACAGCTCCCGGGACGTGAGTCATCGGAGAGCAGTTAGACAGAAAACAACAACTCAACTTCAGAAGCTAATAACTATTGAAAGGATTAAGATTTTTTAATAGAAGTAATTTACAAATCTGTTTAACTTTCCGGATCCAGTTTATATATATATATATATATATATATATATATATATATATATATATATATATAAGTTTTGGCCTGGAATACCCCTTTAATCCCCCTGCCAGTATGTTCTCCCTGCATTTGTATGGGTTTGCGATCTCCGAAAACAGAGATTTTTTTTTTATAAAGGATGCTATACAAATAAAATAAAGTCCTCAGAATAATTCAGTGTGACCTAATGTACCATCTTTCCATGACAAAAGGTTAGAGTGGTATCTGCATCGTATTTCAGTTTTTTCGAGATGCGGGAAAGTGACAAAGGTTAAATGTTTGGCGACTCTCGCACACAGACAGATGGTTCTCCTCCGGCTAATGCAAAGGTTGCCATGTTAATTATTGTAATTAAGCTGGGTATGAAACGCTGCGCCCCTTTGTTTGGGATTTAGTGATGTGGCGTAGAGTACAAACACAAAAGAGACATGCGATCAGCAAGCCGTATCGAGCTGCTATTATGGCTTCTCGCAGGGCATATTATCCTGTCATAGGAGATGTAAGAAAATCTATCTCTCACTTCAAGATGATAAGGCTTTGTCACTTGCAACACAATTACTGTTAAAAATAGAAAGACGCATTCAATCGGATTGGGACTTGCAGGGCGGAAGCCATTGTCCGGCCCGGTGTGACTCATCGGTGGGGCCGCAGTCAGCCGGCACATAGCTGTCAGTTTACTGATTGCCATCATTCCCTCACTCCCTGCCTTTGATGAAATATTCATGCCATAGCTGTGCTCTCAGCAAGTACTATTGATTTCTTGTGTAAACGTAGCTATATTTAGTCTAGACAAATGGAATGTGGATTGCTGCTGAATGAATTGGATCGAGGGCTGGGCTTTCGCCTGCTTTTAGCTTCCAATTCAAGGCTATTATTTATAATCAAGAGTAGTTTTTGCGAGCTTAAGAGCGATTTTTCACCATTTAATGATTAGTCTGGAAAACCAAAGCAAACAGTTTAGGAGGAATTATTTCAGCAGAGTAAAAAGTCCAACAATTTGTCTTCTACTTTTTTTAAAAAAAATTCAAGACAACGGAACTTTGTGTTTTGTCGAGATTTGAATTAGAAATTTTTACCTGTGTTGTAAACTTTTTAATTTTTCTAGAAAATGTTCCAAATCTTTGATCTACGACTCCCCGCGTGTACTATGGCGCTGAATGGGCTTGGGTTTTTTATTTGAACAGGTTTCTTAGGAATTTTTTTTTTAAACATTCTTTTCCAGACAAGAAAAGAAAAAGTATGGCTAGTTGAACAACGCTAGAATAAGCGCAAAGACAAAATTAAAGGGGTACTCTGGAGGAATTTTTTTTTTTAAATCAACTGGCACCAGAAAGTTATACCTGTTATCCCTATTCAGATGAATGTAACTGATTTTCTGTTTCATTCTAAATATCAGATCTGTTGCCTTTAACCCCTTAAGGACCTAGCCCATTTTCACCTTAAGGACACAGTTAATTTTTTGCATTTTTGTTTTTTCCTCCTCGCCTTCTAAAATTCACAACACTTTTATATTTCCATTCCCAGACCCATATGAGGGCTTGTTTTTTGTGTAACCAGTTGTACTTTGTAAAGACATCACAAATTTTACCCTAAAATGTATGGTAAAAATTTTTTTGTGTAAGGAAATTTTTATCAAAATTTAGCAAATTTGGGGTTTTTTGTTTTTGCACTTCACACTTAACAGTAAAAATTACATGTTTTCTTTATTCTCTGAGTCAATTTGATTAAAATTATACCCATTACTATTATTGTACTGCTTTTAAAAAAATCTCAAACTTTTTTTTTACAAAATCAGTATGTTTAAAATTGCCCTATTTTGACCACTTCTAACTCTCTTATTTTTCCATATTCAAGGATGTGTGAGGGCTAATTTTTTGCGCCATGATCTGTAGTTTGTTTTGGTACCACATTTGCGTATATGTGACTTTTTGATTGCTTTTTATTTAATTTTTTTTCAGTTTGATGTGACTTTTTTTTTTTACGCTTAGGCCACTCGCTGTACGGGATCATTAACATTATATTTTTATAGTTCAGACATTTACGCATGCAACAATACCAAATATGTTTATTATCTTTTTTTATGCTTTTTTGTATTAACATGGGGAAAAGGGGTGATTTAAAACTTTTTAGGGGGAGGGGCTTTTTTACATTTTTTATTTTACACTTTTTTAGTCCCCATAGAGGACTATTTCTAACAATCATTAGATATCTAATACTGTTCAGTGCTATGTATAGGGCATAGCACTGATCAGTATTATCGGCAAACTTCTGTTCTGGTCTACTGGAAGGCAGATCAGTGCAGAAGACCCCGGGAGATGGATAGAGGCAGGTGAGGGGACATCCGTCCGCCATCTTGGCTGATCCCTGTGGCAGTGCTGTGGGCGATCAGATCAGCCATAATGAGTGCCGCACTGCCGTAATTGCCATTATCTGTATTGATCACGGCACCTGAGGGGTTAATGGCAGACATCAGCCGCGACATAAATGTAGGGCTCTGTGTGCCAAGTGATGCTATGCAGTGCCGTACATTTACGGCACATGTCCTTAAGGGGTTAAACTCACTTTCAGGTTTCCACTTTTTTCTGCCAAAAAATGCTGCAGCCAGATGTTAGCTGTAAATCAATGAGAAATCGCAAAATTATTTTTCCACTTTGTGTTATTCAGTTTGGCGGGTTTTTTTTTTTCAATCCTTTTGGCGTTTTTTCACTCTTTTTTGGTGTTTTTCAGCTCCTTAGCGGTTTTGCAAAGTCACAGCATGTTGAGCCTATGGTGTTTTTTTTTCCATCCGTAGAAGTTTATTGGAGTAAAAAAACGACATGTGGGTTTTAACTTTGGCGTTTTTGCAGGCCGTTTGTATTTTTTTTCTGGACTTAAGCAATCAAAAAAGTGATGGAGATACCTTTTTTAATAAAATGTCATAGGGTACCATTGAAAAAAAATATTTAAAAAAATACAGTAGTGATGGAAAAAATTGTATGAAATTTTTAATAATTTTTAAACAGAAATCAATTTATGTGGGCGGGCAGGGCACTAAAAATGTAGCCAACAATAATAAAAATGTAGTGTGTGTGTGTTTTTCACTTTTTTCTTAAACATTTTTTAGGTAGTACTACTACTCCCAGCATGGAACACACTGTTCCATGATGGGAGTAGTAGTAGCTGTACTAATTGACAGATCGACCATGTCACCCGTTTCGATCCTCCTGTATAATGTATAGATGCGGCCAGCCGCTCTTCTATGGTCCCCTGCACTGCCGTATACTGTATATTTACCTATTCATGTTTCCCGCAGAGAGCTGTGATTGGCCAGATGGTTCCAGCCAATCACAACTCTCTGTGGGAAATATGAATAGGTGTGTATATACGGCAGTGCAGGGGACCATAGAAGAGCACCCGGCCCCCTCTATACATTATACAGGCGGATCACAGCAGGTGTCAGGAGTTACATTCGCTGCGATCTGTCTATTAATGCAGGTACTACAGCTTTCAGCATGGAGCAGAGTGGGCTCCATGTTGTAAACAGTAGTACCTGCAGTTAAGGACAGATCACAGCGTGGGCCACTCCTGACACCTGCTGTGATCATCCTTCATCCCTGAGATGCAGAGCGGCTTTCTCCTGCTCTCGCATCTCTGCTCTGTGCTCCAGTCGGCCACTCACCATTCATATTTCCCTCTGAGAGCGGTGATTGGCTACCACCATCCGGCCAATCCCCACTCTGGGCGGAAAATATGAAACTGAAAAACACAAAGTGGAAAAATAATTTAGCTATTTCTCATTGATTTACAGCTAACTTCTGGCTGCAGCATTTTTGGGCAGAAAAAACATCATGCAGCAGAATTGGCGTTTTTTTCTTGCCATTTTTCCCCAAAAAAACAAGTGGAAACAGCCTAAAAGGGGTATTCCGCAGGAAAAAAAAATGTTTTCAAATGAACTGGTGCCATTAAATGATACAGATTTGTAAATTACTTCTATTAATTGCTGTATGCTCCAGAGGAAGTTGTGTAGTTCTTTCCAGTTTGTCCACAGTGCTCTCTTCTGCCACCTGTCTGTGTCAGGAATTGTCTGTAGCTTGTTTTTATGTGATAAAATGATCTGTTCTTATGCTGAATTTACAAATGGAAACTATCACTCTGACAAATATTGTAGATTAACAGGCTTCATCATTATATGAAAAGGCGCTATTAATAGAACATGCCAATAATCACGCTGTGTAATAGACCCATTAATCTGCTGATGAACAAGCAAATGCTCATTTGTTGGCTATTCGCTTTGTTTTGCCATGTTTAACCCTTAAAGGGGTATTCCGGTTGAAAACAATTTTTTTTTACTTTTTTACAAATCAACTGGTGCCAGAAAGTTCTACAGATTTGTTAATTACTTCTATAAAAAAAAAAATCTTAATCCTTCCAGTACTTATCAGCTGCTGTATGCTCCAGAGGAAGTTGAACTGTTCTTTTTTGTCTCTCTGCTGACACCTCTGTCCATGTCAGAAAGTGTCCGGTGCAGGAGAGGTTTTCTATGGGGATTTGCTCCCACTCTGGACAGTTCCTAACATGGACAGAGGTGGCAGCAGAGAGCAATGTGTTCAGATAGAAAAGAACTATCAACTTCCTTTGTAGTATACAGCAGATGATAAGTACTGGAAGATTTAGATTTTTTTAATAGAAGTAATTTACAAATCTTTATAACTTTCTGGAGCTAGTTGATCTGAAAAAAATAGACCTGGCCCTTCTCCAGGGTTGCAAAACTCAACTCCCAGCATGCCCGGACAGCCTTCGGCAGAGAAGACATATAAAATCACTTAAAGGGGTTATCTATTAAAAAATCTTAATCCTTTCAGTACTTATGAGCTTCTGAAGTTAAGGTTGTTCTTTTCTGTCTAAGTGCTCTCTGATGACACGTGTCTCGGGAAACGCCCAGTTTAGAAGAGGCTTGCTATTGGGATTTGCTTCTAAACTGGGCGTTTCCCGAGACACATGTCATCAGAGAGCACTTAGACAGGAAAGAACAACCTTAACTTCAGAAGCTCATAAGTACTGAAAGGATTAAGATTTTTAAATAGAAGTAATTTACAAATCTGTTTAACTTTCTGGAGCCAGTTGATATATAAAAAAAAAGTTTTTTCCTGGATAACCCCTTTAAGTGATTTTATATGTCTTCTCTGCCGAAGGCTGTCCGGGCATGCTGGGAGTTGAGTTTTGCAACAGCTGGAGGCACACTAATTGGGAAACAGTCGTGTAGGCACTAAAATGCAGCCTATATTAGATGTTCTGCTAAACATTGCACTAAATAAACAGACAACTTTTTATAAGAAGTCACATTGAGAATGCAGCCTAATCTGCAGGCATCATATTATAGAGCAGGACAAGCAGATTGATATATAGTTTTGTGGGAAACATTCAAGGACATTATTATATCATTTATTCATGTTAATCTCTGCACATTCTGGGATAAGTAGTCATGTGGGCAGTCCTACCAAGTGATTGACAGCGCTCTCCACACTTACACACACCTAAAGCCACATGACTACTTAGCCAGGAATGAACAGAAATTGACATTAAAGGGGTATTCTGTGCAAAAACATTTTATCCCCTATCCAAAAGATATTGATAAGATGTCTGATCGTGGGGGGGGCCCGCTGCTGAGATCCCCCGCGATATCCCTGCAGCACCCCTACTGGGGATGTGACGTCACGCCACGCCCCCTCCATTCATGTCTTTGGGAGGGGGCGTCACGCCCCCTCCCATAGACATGAATGGAGGGGGCGTGGCGTGACATCACGTCTCCAGTCGCGGAAACCAAGAGGTTTCTGAAACTGGAGATTCAGCACCCGCATAGAATGTGGGTGCTGCAGGGAGATCGCGGGGGGTCTCAGCAGCGGGCCCCCTGTGATCAGACATCTTATCCCCTATCCTTTGGATAGGGGATAAAATGTTTTTGCCCTGAATACCCCTTTAATTAATTTCAAGTTATCCTGGAACTTTCCCAACAAAACTATATATCAGTGGTCTTCAACCTGCAGACCTCCAGATGTTGCAAAACTACAACTCCCAGCATGCCCGGACAGCCGTTGGCTGTCCGGGCATGCTGAGAGTTGTAGTTTTGCAACATCAGGAGGTCCACAGGTTGAAGACCACTGTTATATATCAATCTACTCAGCTCCTCCTGCTCTACAACACGATGCTTTCCAATACAATAATTTCCCTTAAAAGGGGTACTCCATAAGAAAAAAAAAAATGTTTTCAAATCACTGGTGCCAGAAATGATACAGATTTGTAAATTATGTCTATATAAAAAAATCCAATCCTTCCAATACTTATCAGCTGTTGCATACTACAGAGGAAGTTGTGTAGTTCTTTCCGGTTTCTCCCGCTTCAGACAGCTTTTAACATGGACAGAGGTGTTAACAGAGAGCACTGTGGTCAGACTGGAAAGACCTACACAACTTCCTCTGGAGCATACAGCAGCTGATAAGTACTGAAAGATTAAGTATGAGGAATTAAAGGGGTTATCTAGGAAAAAAACCTTTTTTTTTATATATATCAACTGGCTCCAAAAAGTTAAACAGATTTGTAAATTACTTCTATTAAAAAATCTTAATCCTTTCAGTACTTATGAGCTTCGGAAGTTAAGGTTGTTCTTTTCTGTCTAAGTGCTCTCTGATGACACATGTCTCGGGAAATGCCCAGTTTAGAAGAGGTTTGCCATAGGGATTTGCTTCTAAACTGGGCGTTTCCCGAGACAGGTGTCATCAGAGAGCACTTAGAGAGAAAAGAACAACCTTAACTTCAGAAGCTCATAAGTACTGAAAGGATTAAGATTTTTTAATAGAAGTAATTAAGAAATCTGTTTAACTTTCTGGAGCCAGTTGATATATAATTTTTTTTTTTCCTGGATAACCCCTTTAACATATCTATAAAACAGAATTCTATATCTACATGAATAGAGTTTTTTTCCTCCAGAGTATCCCTTTAAGTTGGATTTTTCTGACAAAATGCTTTTTTTGTTGAACAAAAATATATAGAGAAAAAAGTAAAAATAATCTGATGTTTGTTGTTTGATATTTCAGATATCAAGTCCGAGGTTCCTACAGGTTTGGACCCCGTCACACCACTGGACCTAAGGACAGATCTAAGGACAGTGATGCCAATTTTAGATCCTGTGTTGCGAGAAAAGCAGCTGCAGCAGGAGCTCCTATTAATCCAGCAGCAACAGCAGATTCAGAAGCAGCTGCTTATTGCTGAGTTTCAGAAACAGCATGAAAACCTCACAAGACAACACCAAGCCCAACTCCAGGAACACCTCAAGGTATCTATGTTAGGTATATTGTGCTAAACTACAGACTGATACCAGTACTGGGGCTGGTGAGGTTGGCATAAGCCAAAAAAAAGAACACGACCAGTGTAAACTATCCCATTCTAAGTAAACACAATTTCTTATGTAAATGGATTAGTTACAGTGTTAAAGGGGTATTCCAGAAAAAACTTTTATATATATATCAACTGGCTCCCGAAAGTTAAACAGATTTGTAAATTACTTCTATTAAAAATCTTAATCCTTTCAGTACTTATGAGCTTCTGAAGTTAAGGTTGTTCTTTTCCGTCTAAATCCTCTCTGATGACACCTGTCTCGGGAAACGCCCAGTTTAGAAGAGGTTTGCTATGGGGATTTGCTTCTAAACTGGGCGTTTCCCCAGACAGGTGTCATCAGAGAGGACTTAGACAGAAAAGAACAACCTTAACTTCAGAAGCTCTTAAGTACTGAAAGGATTAAGATTTTTTTATAGAAGTAATTTACAAATCTGTTTAACTTTTTGGAGCCAGTTGATATATATAAAAAAAAAAGATTTTTCCTGGAATACCCCTTTAACCCCTTAAGGACTCATTTTTTCCTCCTCGCCTTCTAAAAATCATAACTCTTTTATATTTTCATCCACAGACTAGTATGAGGGCTTGTTTTTTGCGCGACCAGTTGTCCTTTGTAATGACATCACTCATTATATCATAAAATGTATGGCGCAACCAAAAAACACTATTTTTGTGGGGAAATTAAAACGAAAAACGCAATTTTGCTAATTTTGGAAGGTTTTGTTTTCACGCCGTACAATTTATGGTAAAAATGACATGTGTTCTTTATTCTGAGGGTCAATACGATTAAAATGATACCCATTATTATATACTTTTATATTATTGTTGCGCTTAAAAAAAATCACAAACTTTTTAACCAAATTAGTACGTTTATAATCCCTTTATTTTGATGACCTCTAACTTTTTTATTTTTCCGTATAAGTGGCGGTATGGGGGCTCATTTTTTGCGCCATGATCTGTAATTTTTTTTGATACTACATTTGCATATAAAAAACTTTTAATACATTTTTTATAATTTTTTTTTAATAAAATGTATTAAAAAAGTAGGAATTTTGGACTTTTTTTATTTTTTTTTTCGTTCACGCCGTTCACCGTACGGGATCATTAACATTTTATTTTAATAGTTCGGACATTTACGCACGCGGCGATACCAAATATGTCTATTAAAAATGTTTTTTACGCTTTTTGGGGGTAAAATAGGAAAAAACGGATGTTTTACTTTTTTATTGGGGGAGGGGATTTTTCACTTTTTTTTTACTTTTACTTTTACATTTTTTTAACATTTTTTTTTACACTTGAATAGTCCCCATAGGGGACTATTCATAGCAATACCATGATTGCTAATACTGATCTGTTCTATGTATAGGACATAGAACAGATCAGTATTATCGGTCATCTCCTGCTCTGGTCTGCTCGATCACAGACCAGAGCAGGAGACGCCGGGAGCCGCATGGAGGAAGGTGAGGGGACCTCCGTGCAGCGTTATGAATGATCGGATCCCCGCAGCAGCGCTGCGGGCGATCCGATCGTTCATTTAAATGGCGAACTGCCGCAGATGCCGGGATCTGTATTGATCCCGGCACCTGAGGGGTTAATGGCGGACGCCCGCGAGATCGCGGGCGTCGGCCATTGCCGGCGGGTCCCTGGCTGCGATCAGCAGCCGGGATCAGCCGCGCATGACACGGGCATCGCTCCGATGCCCGCGGTTATGCTTAGGACGTAAATGTACTTCCTGGTGCGTTAAGTACCACCTCACCAGGACGTACATTTACGTCCTGCGTCCTTAAGGGGTTAAGGTGGAATTCAAGATATTTAAAGGGGTACTCTACTGGGAAACAAAAGGATTCTAAATCAACTGGTGCCAGAAAGTTATATAGATTTGTAAATTATTTACTAACCTAATATTTAAAAAATGTAATCCTTTCAGTACTTATCAGCTGCTGTATGCTCCACAGGAAGTTGTATAGGTCTTTCCAGTCTGTCCACAGTGCTTTCTGCTGCCACTTATGTCCGTGTCAGGCACTGTCCACAGCATGAGTAAACCCCCATAGCAAACCTCTCCTGTTCTGGACAGTTCCTGACACAGACAGAGGTGTCAGCAGAGAGCACTGTGGTCAGACTGGAAAGAACTACACAACTTCCTCTGGAGCATATAACAGATGATCAGTACTGGAAGGCTTAAGAATTATAAACAAAAGTAATTGACAAATCTATTTAACTTTCTGGCACCAGTTGAATTAAAAGCATTTTTTTCCTCCAGAGTATCCCTTTAAAATATTATTTGTGTGAAGTTGATCTGTTATTTACTTAGTATTGCCTGCTTTTTATCACAACCATCAGTGATGTCAGCTGAGCTACATTATAGTCAAAGCTGCAAAAAATCTTAGATAGTGTAAAAGACACATCCTGCCTCTTCTGCATCAGGTTGTTCTATCCATCCTCCATGCTTTATACTACAGCATAGCAGCAAGCAAGTGACTGCAAAGTTCATCACATTATTATATTGTCATCTTTACAGTAAGTAAACAACCACCTGTGAGAAAAACATATATATCCAGTCCATATATATATATATATATATATATATATATATATATACACACACACCATATACCAACCATATGTATATAGTGTGTGTATTTCTCTATTTCAATTGACAATATTTCAGACCCCATAATAAACTTTATTTCATATTATAATATTAAAAGGGAAAAGTTAAAATGAGGGTGGTACACCTGTAATGTGTAATGAATTTCAGGTTGTACCATGTAGCCATATGATAATATAAGATCGATACATATAACTTAAGGGGGAACTCCGCCCCTAGAAATCTTATCCCCTATCCAAACGATCTCCCTGCTGCACCTGGCATTCGTTTAGAGCGTCGAGTGCGGCACCGGACGCTCGTGACATCAAGGTCACGCCCTCTCAATGCAAGTCAATGCAAGTCTCGGCCGTCACGCCCCTCCCATAGACTTGCATTGAGGGGGCGTGGGCGTGACATCATCAGAGGGTCGTGGCCGTGACATCATGAGCCTCTGCCTTGCATTGCCAGTCAACCGGCACAGAGTGAAGTTCGCTCCGTTCTCCAGATGTCTGGGGTGCCGCTGCCAAGATCGCGAGGGTCCCCAGTGGCGGGGTCCCCGTGATCGGACATCTTTTCCCCTATCCTTTGGATAGGGGATAAGATGTCGAGGGGTGGAGTACCCCTTTAGTAACGAGAACATGATTCATTGGGAGCAAAATCTTTACATCAGCATATAAAGTGCATGGTGACACCCCTAGGTAAAAAGATCACAAAGGTACAAGTTCTACCAAACCCCATCCTTTTATTTATTTATTTTTGTAAGATGTTTACACAAAGTCACACATAGATCTGCACAATAACACACTTTATTTATCTGATCCTTGCGTCACTTCATTGAATCTTCTCCAAGTGCCAAAGCCAAGAGATCAGATCCCGCAGCCGCCTAATGCTTGTCTATTGACCCTTCTTATGGCCACATTTATTCACTCGTTGAGACGGAAAGTAGTCATGTGACACGAAATCCAGAGCTGAAGGATTCAAGAATAAATCAAAGTAATTAAAGTCTCATTGCCAGCCAATATTTATGTTGTTATGTAATGGCTGTGAGTGGTCAGGGAATAGTCCTAAGCCTCCAAACATTGTTATGGAGCCTGTTAGTGTCAGCTGGGAGCCAATGCAAATTGAAGTGGAAGGGGAAACACACTGAGCGGTTGCGGAGACCATGGCCTTCTAGGAGCTGTGTGGTCTGTGGGGCTCTTGCTGTGAAGTCGTGTTTACTCAGCAATGTCTAAGTGTACGACTAGGATAAAGCTTATAATTAGATAGTGTTAAATTCTGTGCTGTGTTTAAGGGCCACAACTAGATCACTCTTTAGTATTCATGAGTACTGGTCCTTATGACATTTTTTCTGATTCACAAATATGTGGTAAAGTTGATTATGTTTACATTATTATTTTTATTATTAATAATAATTCCCTACCTTTAGATAGACTCAGAACGCCATATCATTCTGTATTGTTATAATCCCTTTCTCCTGCTATGTCTCTTAGGCTATGCTCACAACTACATTAGAGGTTTTCCCTACGTTTTGCTTTTTTTAAAACTGTTCTGATCTGTCGGGGTTTCCTCAACTCAAATACACCACATTTTCTGTGGAAACCATATGGAAATATGTTGGGATTTTTCAAAACTGTCGGGACCACAACCCCTTTTGTCGGGACCACGCTAACTTTATCCCATGGTCACGCCCCCTTATCAGGGTTTTCCTTGTAAATTGGAGGGTTTTGTTTTTTTTGGTCGCAAATTGTGTCGCAAGGGACGTGTGACACAATTTGGCCGCAAAACCCGACAAAAAAGTGTCGGGATCATGTTAGTAAATAAACCCCAATAGCTTGATGCGCAACTTTGGCCTGTAAAGTGTTGGGCACTAGAACACAAAACTGTAGGTCCACGTGAAAGTCAGTGGGGTCCATTGGGAGCCATTTCTATCCAGCATGCAGCAGGTCTGGCTCAGCCATTTTTACCTATGATTTGAACCCAGTCTTACTTTATTTGCTGGTGCCTCACAGTACTTTACCTTATTTATGGCATTCCAGTCAAAAATGAAAAAGAAAGAAAGATGATAATTAATAATACTTTAGGTCTCCCACAGAAGACACTGCAGGAGGCAGATTTTAGAAAGAGCCCATCTCCTGCACTGGGATGTGTGATGAGAAGAAAAGCTCTTAGTTAGGCCCCATTCATTCGATTGATTAGTGTGAGTCTGAGCACTCAGACTCCAATCAATCAGAATTTTGGATATGCCTCCATGACGTAATTTTTTTTTTTTTTTTTTTTTTATGACAGTAACACTATAAATAAACTTTTATGTTAAACATATTTTTAAGAATTTTTGGTGAAATTTATTTTTCAAATTTTTAATCTCACTATATTATCAAACAATCCTGAAATTGTACTGTTTTCATTGTGGTCTATAACTCTTATATTAAAGGGGTATATATCAACTGGTTCCGGAAAGTTAAACAGAGTTGTAAATTACTTTCATTAAAAAAATCTTAATCCTTCCAATAGTTATTAGCTTCTGAAGGTGAGTTTTTTTTTTCTGTCTAACTGCTTTCTGATGACTCACGTCTCGGAAGCTGTCCAGCTCCTATGGGGATATTCTCCCATCATGCACAGCTCCTGGGACGTGACATCATCATTTAGCAGTTAGACAGAAAACTTCAGAAGCTAATAACTATTGGAAGGATTAAGATTTTTTAATAGAAGTAATTTACAAATCTGTTTAACTTTCCAGAGCCAGTTGATATATAAAAAAAAGTTTTTGCCTGGAATACCCCTTTAAGCTTAGACTCCCCATTATGTAGAGAAAACATTTCAGCAGTCCCCTCCCTATCATCACAAGCAACATTACTGTAAAAAGTAACACCAGTATATAGATAAGATGGGATTCTGTCATTTATAATAGGTGATGGTTTCAGCTGCCCTCCTCCCACACCCTGCAAAATGAGCTCTACGCAGGTCCCACAAAATGCCTTGAGCATTCTCCTATGTAAGTGAACGAGTCCCCTCCAGTATAATGTTTCCTATGTCCATGTGGGTTCTGTAAAACATCTCTCTAAATGCTCATCACAATATGGCTGCTCCCACCATAATGTTCAAAAAATGAAAACAAAAATTATAGTAAAAAAAAATAGAAGCAGATTACAAAAACAGTTTTGGTGTCTGGCTCTAATCAGTAAAGAAAATATCTAAGTGACACATTGGCCCTGATTTACTAAAAGTGGAGTGGAGTTTTCTTTGTGGGTTTTAATTCCCTACAATTTGCACTTTCCCTACACTTTGCTTTTTTTTTTTTTTTACACATGCTCTGATCTGTCTGGTTTTCCTCAGCTCAAATCCACCACATTTTCTGTGGAAACCTTAGTAAATATGTTGGGTTTTTGTGAAAATGTCGAGGACACGCCCCCCTTCATTAGCCACGCCCCTATTTAGGTTTTCTCAGTAAAATGGTTGATCGGGTTGGTCGGGTTTGTTTTTCAATTCCGGCGCAAATTCTGGAGCGCAACCTGACAAAACATGTTGGGTTTACAATAGTAAATCGGGGCCATTATTTGTAACCAGCTGTTCAATAAGGATGTTGGGAACTGGACCTTTATTAAAGGGGTACGCCGTTGCTAGACATCTTATCCCCTATTCAAAGGCTAGGGTTAAGATGTCTGATTGCGGGGTTTTGGCTGCTGAGACCCCCCGTGATCTCCTTGCAGACACCTGGTGTTCTGAACATGTCCTTTGGATAGGGGAAAAGATGTCTAGCAACGGAGTACCACTTTAAGTAAATAATGATGTTTAGTCCTAAGAATACACACTCAATAGAGCCGTCCTGGAAGACATTTCTTTTATTTCTTTATATTCCATCAAATGGAAACCTTAGTCTTAACTTGCAACTAATATTATATATTTTTACATCATCAGAACTATGGGACACTGGTAGCCAAATTAGACTAGGAGGTAGCCTGGTTGGCAGGTATTATTCTGAATGAGAGTGCTTGGCAAAGAATGTGGTTTTCAATGTCACATCTCTATTGTATTAGTATATGTCATATAGATCTAAAAGTGCTGAATCTGTTGTTTAACTCTTTGAGGTTACAAAGATTTGGCATTAGACATGAGTCAGTGCAGTCCTGTGTAACGCTTCATCACATAAGACGGCTGTAGTCACACACTAGAGCTTGCACAGAGATATGGCTTTTTTGTTATGGCAAATTTGAGATCAGATAAAAAGGGAAGACATATATAAATGGATGCTTCACACGTGCGTATTTACTCTGGCAGATCTACTGTAGATTTTCTTCAGCAGATTTTGCTGCCCATTTAAGTCAATGGGCAGCAAATCTGCAGCAGATCTTCAGCAAAAATATGCACGTGTGAACAAACCCATAAATTACTCTTCTCAATATGATCACAATGGAGCAGTGGGTTGGCATGGGCAGCAAGCTGTTCCATTAATTCACTATGGAGTTGCCGGAGATAGAACTGCACTCGGCTATCTCTGGCAGCTTTGTAGAGAATGAATGGAGCAAGTGCAAACCTGCCGCTCTATTCAGCAGGGAGAGGCTGTTCCCCCTACAATCAGACTCCTATCCCTTATCCTGTGGATGAAGGGGATATACATTGTTTTATTGCTGGAAAACACTTCAAGATAAGTCAGGGTCTCAGTGCTGAGACCCCTAGAGAGCGGTAGTTTCTAGCTGGGTGACGCGTGCAGTTACACGTTCTACTCCCCTGTTCAGGGCACAGTTTTTTACTATGCACCATAAAATTCCCCTGCACATGCACATTCACCGTAAATTTGCATGCGCATGCACAATATCGGGTTATAAAAGAGCTAAAAGAAGGGAGGGATCAATTTGCCCAAAAATTTGCATATGCAAATTTTCGGGGGCCCGCCTGTCTGACACAGTAACTAGTATTGGAGCCTTGTTTACACCACAAGCTGGAAGCAGGGAGGGATGATCACTGTGATGTGTGCAGTGAAAAAAAATTTGAATATTCGTAATTGGGAATATTTAGCGCTATATTCGTAATATTCGTGATAAATATTCGCATTGCAAATATTCACGCCCAACACTAATTATAAGTCCATGTTACATTTTCCTTTGCACATTATTCGCCGTGAGAGATCCGGTGTCACCGATGTGGTGGCCACATGACACATTATGATTCACTGCACACAGTTTATCATTAGCACAGGCTGCCGCTGGAGGCATGATTAATGTCATTCCACTTTCTAAAGGTTAATATAGTTTTTTTTTTTTTTTTTTTCCGTCAAACTGTCCCAGGGCCACCCTCCCTAAGCAAGCAATGGGGCAGCAGATTTCTTTAATTCAGCAAATCTGTTTCCTGCATAGTCGAGTGGATTTTTCATATTAACAGGGCTACCATTGTCATTCTTCTTGTCTGTTATCCAAAGAGGAAAAGAGTGACTAGGAATGTTTCTCTTAAGAACATTTACAACTGACTGCGAATGGTTCCCCGGGGCATTGCTTCCATTAAGTTCTTTACAAAGAAATGTGATTTCCAAGAAAGCTCAGGTTTTGCAATATGAGCTGCTGGGGATGTATGTGACACCGCGTACCACCCATTGCCCTGGCACTGGACAGGTTAATGTCTGCATCTCCGCGAACATGGTGGGATCTAAGCTGGGGTTTGGAAATGAAATGATGCCATTGTTTTCCTATACAGCCATTACATGGAGAGAGACTATTTGTTTAATTGCCCAATTTTCTTCTATTTGATTCTTTAAATTGCATTTTTTTAATGACTGTAATTTAGGCTGAGAAAGTAACAACTAGACTTCGCCTGGAGAATCAATAAATTATTTACTATGTTTGTGTAAATAAAATAGGAAGAAAAATAAATCTGTTTAAACAGTATGTTAGTATGACAAGATATTATCTAATTCTATCTAATGAGTTCCCCATACACTTTAGACAAAAGTCGTCCAAACCCAACCACTTTGGGAGGACTGGCCTCCTGACTAAAGTGTATGGCGGCCTCCTGACTAAAATGTATGGCAGCCTCCTGACTAAAATGTATGGCAGCATCCTGACTAAAATGTATGGCAGCCTCCTGACTAAAATGTATGGCGGCTTCCTGACTAAAATGTATGGCGACCTCCTCACTAAAATGTATGGTGACCTCCTGACTAAATTGCATGGAGGCCTCCTAAATAAAGTGTATGGGCTCCTCCTGACTAAAGTGTATGGTGGCCTCCTGACCAATGGGAATGGCGGCCTCCTGACTAAAGTGTATGGCGTCCTCCTGGCTAAAGTGTATGGCGTCCTCCTGGCTAAAGTGTATGGCGGCCTCCTGACTAAAATGTATGGCAGCCTCCCGACTAAAATGTATGGCGACCTCCTGACTAAAATGTATGGCGACCTCCTGACTAAATTGCATGGAGGCCTCCTAAATAAAGTGTATGGGCTCCTCCTGACTAAAGTGTATGGTGGCCTCCTGACTAATGAGAATGGCGGCCTCCTGACTAAAGTGTATGGCGTCCTCTTGACTAAAGTGTATGGCATCCTCCTGGCTAAAGTGTATGGCGGCCTTCTGACTAAAGTATATGGCGTCCTCCTGACTAAAGTGAATGGCGGCCTTCTGACTAAAGTGTATGGCTTCCTGTTTAAAGTGTATGACAGCCTCCTGACTTAAAGTGGTACTCCACCCTAGACAGCTTATCCAAAGGATAGGGGATAAGATGTCTGATCTCGGGGGTCCCACCACTGGGGACCCCCGTGATCTCCGCTGCGGTGCCCGCTGTCATCACTGCACAGAGCAAACTCGCTCTGTGCGTAATAACGGGCGATACAGGGGCTGGAGCATCTTGACATCATGGCTCCGCCCCCTTGTGATGTCACGTTCTGCCCCCCAAATACAAGTCTATGGGAGGGTGACGTGGCAGCCGTCACACACCCTCCCATAGACTTGCAATAAGGGGGCGGCCTGTTATGTCACGAGGGGGTGGAGACGTGGCTTCACGATGCTCTGGCCCCTGTATCGCCCGTCATTACGCACAGAGTGAGTTTGCTCTGTGCAGAAATGATAGAGGGTGTTGCAGCGGAGATCACAGGGGTCCCCAGCGGCGGGACCCCGCGATCAGACATCTTAAACAAGAAGCTATACACTTAATTGATTTTTTTGGATAGGGGGATAAGATATCTAGGAGCGGAGTACCACTTTAAGTGCATTGCTTCTTGTTTAAAGTGTATGGCGGCCTCCTGACTAAAGAGTTAAGTGTCGGCTGCACATCCCCTATTACACATGGAGATGTGCTGTCTAAGTCTGGTCATTTTTGACAGGTCAAAACAATGCGATCAGCAAACAAATGAGCAGGTAGGACCCCTTCTGCTTCCTTGACAAGCCTTTTATACACTAAGGGGGAGATTTATCAAAACCTGTGCAAAGGAAAAGCTGCCCAGTTGCCCATAGCAACCAATCAGATCGCTGCTTTCATTTTGCAGAGGCCTTGTTGAAAATGAAAGAAGCGATCTGATTGGTTGCTATGGGCAACTGGGCAACTTTTCCTCTGGACGGGTTTTGATAAATCTCCCCCTAAATGATTGATGGTCCGATGACTGACTGGGTGTCACATTGTGAGGCCCCATGGAGTGTGCATGTTGCTGTCCTGCCTGGTTTAGGTTCTCCAGCATTCTTACTGTTATTATTTAAAGGGTTGAGTGTCTACAGTTTGTAACAAACAAAAACCCAAAAAGAAGCTGACTTCTGAATGGGGGAAGGATGTTCAGCAAAAAAATTACACCCTGCACCATTAGATTCTGTACTCCAGAGGTATTCTCACCAAGGATGATTGATTCATGGGAAAAATAGCTCAAACAAGTGCCGATCTGTAGTACAGAGACATGGGAGACTACATGTGCCAAGTGCGCTCAATACTTAAAAGACAGTTCGTATTCTGCCGTCACTATAATTTACTGATGTAGAATTCATTGTGAAAATGATAAGTGTAGATTGTGAGCCGTCGCGGGCGCAGGCCCCCGCTGTATATCAGTCAACCATTTACTCTGTATGACTTTCATTGTACATGTGCTATGTATTTTAAGACTTATCACTTATGTACAGTGCCCTTAAACTAAGGCACTATAATAAAAAAATAATAATAATAAATAACATTTTACATGTTACAATGGTTCTCTGATATTGTTGTTCCAACTAGAGATGAGCGAACTTACAGTAAATTCGATTTGTCACGAACTTCTCGGCTCGGCAGTTGATGACTTATCCTGCATAAATTAGTTCAGCTTTCAGGAGCTCCCGTGGGCTGGAAAAGGTGGATACAAAAATAGTCTCCTAAGGGTGCGTTCACACGCTCTCTGTTTTTGCGGGTTTTCCGCAGCGTATTAGAAAGGGGCGGGCTCTTCTAGGCTGTCCATAGCAGATTGTCCGCGGTGGAATTTACGCTGCGGAAAATCCGCCGCAAGCCCCATTGAAGTCAGTAGGGACTGCGGCGGATTTTCCGCAGGGTAAATTCCGCCTCGGACAATCTGCTATGGACAGCCCAGAAGAGCCTGCCCCTTTCTAATACGCTGCGGAAAACCCGCAAAAACAGAGAGCGTGTGAACGCACCCTAAGACTGTATCCACCTTTTCCAGCCCACCGGAGCACCTGAAAGCTGAACTAATTCATGCAGGAAAAGTCATCAACTGCCGAGCCGAGTAGTTCGTGACGAATCGAATTTACTGTAAGTTCGCTCATCTCTAGTTCCAACCTCTATTAGCATTATTTTGTATTAAGCAGTACAAATTAGTACCTTGTGCATTGAAGGCCAATCTAAAGCAAAGCTGCAGTGTAAAGCATAGGAGAGAAACAAAGTAGCGGCCTGAGCCTTTGACTATATAGAGGGTAGATTTCAGACTTCCTTATTTTCCCTAATAACGTAGCTCTAGTAACTAAACATAACCTTGCCTTAAAGGGTTACTTAGGGAAAATGAAAATTATTAGCCAGTGATTTGCTGAGCGGGCCGTCAATGAAGCTCATCCGTGATGGGGGATAGGTTATATTTTCCCGGAGTACCCCTTAAATCAGTGGTCTCCAACCTGCGGACCTCCAGATGTTGTAAAACTACAACTCCCAGCATGCCCGGAGTTGTAGTTTTGCAACATCTGGAGGTCCGCAGGTTGAAGACCACTGCACTAAATGATGTAATGATAATGAGTTAAGCAGCTGATCAATAACAGGTGACCAATATCCATTAGCACTTTATTATATTTGTTTTAAAGGCGCAATTAAAAATATACAATACTTTCTGAAATGCTGTGTTATGAAGACTATTGAATGTTGACGTTGCTTACATGCATTTCTTGTCAGATTGTTCTGCCCTATCTGCTTTCTACAAACTGTATATGGCCCTTTAAAGGGGTTGTCCAGGATTAGAAAAACACTGCTTCTTTCTTGCAAAACAGCAACACTCATGTCTACAGGTTGTGTCTGGTACTGCAGCTCAGTACCATTCACTTTAATGGAGGCAAGCTGCAATACCAGAAACATCCTTGGTGGTGCTGTTTTAGAAAGAAAGAAGCAGCATTTTTCCAATCTTGGACAACCTTTTTAAAGGGGTACTCCAGGGAAAACAATTTAATTTTTTTTTTTAAATCAACTGGTGCCAAAAGGTTAAACAGATTTGTAAATTACTTCTATTTAAAAATCTTAATTCTTCCAGTACTTATCAGCTGCTGTATGCTCCTTAGGAAGTTGAATAGTTATTTTCTGTCTGACCACATGTGTTATCTGCTGACACCTCTGTACATGTCAGGAACTTTCCAAAGTAGCAGCAAATTCCTAAAGCAAACCTCTCCTGCTCCAGACAGTTCCTGACATGGACAGAGGTGTCAGCAGAGAGCACTGTGGTCAGACTAGAAAGAACTACACAACTTCCTGTGGAGCATACAGCAGCCCTTTGGTAGTTTGTGCATGCTGGGGGTTGTAGTTATGCAACAGCTGGAGGAATTTTTTGTGCCTCCAGTTGTTGCATAACTACAACCTCCAGCATGCACGAACAGCCAAAGGGCATGCTGGGAGTTGCAGTAGTGTGCCTCCAGCTGTTGCATAACTACAAGTCCCAGCATGCCCTTTGGCTGTCCGGGCATGCTGAGAGTTGTTATCTTTTTGCAACAGCTGAAGGCAAGTTGGTTGCAAAATACTGAGTTTGTTACCTAAATGAGTGTTTCACAACCAGTGCCACACCAGCTGTTGCAAACTACAACTCCCAGCATGCACTGATAGACCATACATGCTGGGAGTTGTAGTTTTGCAACAGCTGGAGGCACACTGGTTGCGAAACACTGAGTTAAGAAACAAACTTGCAGCATTTTGCAACCAGTGTGCCTCCAGCTGTTGCATAATTACAACCCCCCAAAATGCACGGACAGCCAAAGGGCATGCTGGGAGTTGTAGTTTTGCAACAGGTGGAGGTTTGCTTCCCCCCCCAATGTGAATGTACAGGGTACATTCACACGGGCAGCGGTTAATAGCGAGTTTCTCGCCGCAAGTTTGAGATGCAGCAAATTTTCCGCTGCAGCTCAAACTCCCAGTGGAAAACTCTGTGAACCCTCGCCCGTGTGAATGTACCCTAAAAACACTACACTACACAAAATAAAAAGTAAAACACTACATATACATATACCCCTACACAGTTACCCCCCCCTCCCCCCCCCCCCCCAATAAAAATGAAAAACGGCTGGTACTGCACTGTTTCCAAAATGAAGCCACCAGCTGTTGCAACAACTCCCAGTATTGCCAGACAGCCGTTGACTGTCCAGGCATGCTGGGAGTTTTGCAACAGCTGGAGGCACCCTGTTTGGGAAACACTGCCGTAGGGTACTTTTGGTAACGGAGGCAAGTGTAATTCTTGCATCCTGGTCGGTCCCTAAGCAAATCCCTAATTTAGGCCTCAAATGCGATTGGCACTCTCTCACACTTCAGAGAGCCCTATCGTATTTCAAGGCAACAATTTAGTGCCACATATGGGGTATTTCCGTACTTAGGAGAAATTTTCTAACACATTTTGGGGGGCTTTTTCTCCTTTTACCCCTTATGAAAAGGTAAAGTTGGGGTCTACACTTGCATGTTATTGTAAAAAAAAATTTTTTTTTTACACTAACATGCTGGTGTTGCCCCATACTTTTCATTTTCACAATAGGAAAAAGGAAAAAAAGACCCATTATGTAGGCGTAAAATGCTCTGTGGATGGACAACCAGACTTAGGAGTGAAAGCGCATTATGTACATTTGAGGCCTAAATTGGTGATTTGCACAGGGGTGGCTGATTTTTCAGCGGTTCTGACATAAACACAAAAAAATAAATACCTACGTGTGACCCCATTTTGGAAACTACACCTCTCACGGAATGTAATAAGGGGTATAGTGAGCCTTAACACCCCACAGGTGTTTGACGATTTTCGTAAAAGTTGGATGGGAAAATTAAGAAAAAACATTTTTTAACTAAAATGCTCAAAAATTTCATTTTAACAAGGGAAAATTGGAAAAAAGCCCCCCATAATGTGTCACCCCATCTCTTCAAAGTAAGACCATACCTCATATGTAAGTCTCTGCAGGTGCACTACAAGGAGCACCATTGGGCCCGGAATTGAAGGCCACATGTGTTTACAAAGCCCCCATAGTGCCAGAACAATGGACCCCCCAACATGTGACCCCATTTTGGAAACTACACCCCTCACGTAATGTAATAAGGGGTACAGTGAGCATTTACACCCCACAGGTGTCTGACAGATTTTTGGAACAGTGGTCCGTGAAAATGAAAAATGTAATTTTTCATTTGCACAGCCCACTGTTCCAAAGATCTGTCAAACGCCAGTGGGGTGTAAATACTCACTGCACCCCTTGTTTAATTCTGTGAGGGGTGTCGTTTCCAAAATGGGTTCACATGTGGGGGGGGGGGGGGGGGGGCGGTCCACTGTTCTGGCACCATGGGGGCTTTATAAACGCACATGGCCCCCGACTTCCATTCCAAACAAATTCTCTCTCCAAAAGCTCAATTGCGCTCCTTCTCTTCTGAGCATTATAGTTCACCCGCAGAGCACTTTACATCCACATATGGGGTATTTCCATACTCAGAAGAAATGGTGTTACAAATTTAGGGGGCATTTTCTCCTATTACCCCTTGTAAAAATTTGAACTTTGGGGGAAAAAAATGCATTTTAGTGAAAAATAAATACATTTCCATCTACACATCCGATTTTAACGAAAAGTTGTCAAACACCTGTGGGGTGTTAAGGCTCACTGTACCCGTTGTTACATGCCTTGACTAGTGTAATTTCCAAAATAGTATGCCATGTGTTTTTTTTTTAAGCATTTCTGGTATCATAGGGGCTTCCCAAATGCTACATGCCCCCCAAGAACCATTTCAGCAAAATTTGCTATCCAAATGCCAAGATGTGACTCCTTCTCTTCTGAGCATTGTAGTGCGCCAGTAGAGCACTTGACGTCCACACATGGGGTATTTCCATACTCAGAAGAAATGGGGTTACAAATTTTGGGGGGCATTTTCTCCTAATACTGCTTGTAAAAAAATGTAAAATTTGGGGGAAGATCAGCATTTTAGTGAAAAAAAAAAAGTTTCATTTACACATCCAATTTTAACGAAAAGTCGTCAAACACCTGTGGGGTGATAAGGCTCACTTTACCCCTTGTTACGTTCCTTGAGGGGTGTAGTTTCCAAAATAGTATGCCATGTGTTTTTTTTTTTTTTTTTGCTGTTCTGGCACCATGGGGGCTTCCTAAATGCGACATGCCCCCCAAAAACCATTTCAGCAAAATTCACTCTCCAAAATCCCATTGTCGCTCCTTCCCTTCTGAGCCCTCTAATGCGCCCACAGAGCACTTTACATCTTCATATGAGGTATTTCCTTACTAGAGAGAAATTAGGTTACAAATTTTGGGGGGATTCTCTCCTTTTACCTCTTGTAAAAAGTATTTAAAAAATGGCTGTACAAGAACATGCGAGAGTAAAAAATTAAGACTGAATTTTTTCCTTCACTTTGCTGCTATTCCTGTGACACACCTAAAGGGTTAACACACTTACTGAATGTCATTTTGAATACTTTGAGGGGTGCAGTTTCTATAATGGGGTCATTTGTGGGGTATTTCTAATATGAAGACCCTTCAAATCCACTTCAATTTGAACTGGTACCTGAAAAATTCAGATTTTGAATTTTTTGTGAAAATTTTGAAAATTGCTGCGGAACTATGAAGCCCCCTGATGTCTTCCAAAAGTAAAAACATGTCAACTTTATGACGCCAACATAAAGTAGACATATTGTATTTGTGAATCAATATATAATTTATATGGAATATCCATTTTTCCTTAGGTTAAGTTTCCACTTTTTTATTTTCTGGCAGTTTTTGGAGATCTGCCACTGCAGTTTTTGAGCCAAAGTAGGAGTGGATCCATAAGGGAGGAGAAGTGTAAGTCCTTCCTTTATATGTCCTATTCCTTTTGAATACATTTCTGGCTTTGGCTCAAAAACTGCAGTGTCAGATCTCCAAAAACTGCCAAGAAAAAAAGCCAAGTGGAAACTTAGCCTTACAAGCAGAACGTTTCAAAGTTAGAAAAATGCTAAATGTTCAAAATTTTCATGAAATTTGGGGATTTTTCACCAAGAAAGGATGCAAGTAACAATGAAATTTTACCAGTATGTTAAAGTAGAATATGTCACGAAAAAATAATCTCGGAATCAGAATAAAAGGTAAAAGCAGCTCAGAGTTATTAATGCATAAAGTGAGAGTGGTCAGAATTGCAAAAAGGGGCTGAGTCCTTACGGTGAAAATGGGCTGGGTCCCTAAGGGGAGGGCATAAGGAACACAAACATGATTTCTTCAAAAAACAGCACCACCCCTGTCCTCAGGTTGTGTGTGGTTTTGCAGCTCTGTTCCATTGAAGTAAATAGAGCCAAGTTTTAATACCATACACAACCTGAGGACAGGGGTGGTGCTGTTTTCCGCATAAATTAGCTGTTTTTCTGATTAACCCCTTATGTATTCAGCCCTTTTATTTTATAAACTAATATTATTATTTTTCTTCTCCCTTTTTTTTGTTAAAAGTTGCAGCAGGAATTACTAGCAATGAAACAACAACAGGAGATCTTAGAGAGAGAGAAGGAACATAAACTGGAGCAACAGAGACAGGAACAGGAAGCGGAGAGGCATCGGCGGGAACAGCAGCTTATGCACCCACGGAACAAGGAGCGAGGCAAAGAAAGTACGAAGGACCTAAGCCACGTGCAGGCATAGTCTTGAATAATGATATTTTTTCTGCCGTTGACAGACTTAATTTAACTAGTTGTAAACCATAAAGATTAAGGATCTGTTAACACTAGTGTGAAATGGATCTTAGGTTACATTGGAATTCTGCCTTAAGTTCTAATATTTGTACAGCAAGAACAACACTGAAGACAAAGATAAAACTGGCCTAGCTGCCCATAGAAAACCATTTACACTGCAGCCTAAACATCACAGACCACTATAGGATGTGTTCACATGGTGCAGTTTTTTCAGGGGGTTATCTATACTAAAAACAGTGCCTCAAATTGCCTCCAGCTGTGTGTGATATTGCAACTTGGCTCTATTCACTTTTATAGGCAGTGAGCTGCAATACCAAAATAAAAAATCTTTGGCAGCAAAATCGGCAATTTTGGTGCAAACAAAAAAAAAAGTGCCACGAAAATGAACTCACATATATTTTTATATTTTCAAAGCAGCACAAGAGACCTTTGAGAATGTGGGGAGACAAAAAAGGTGTGATTAATATCGAACAGAAATTACAGTAGTTTTTTAATATCTCCCCCAATGTGTAAAAAATGAGAAAAAACTGCACCGTGGGAATGCAGCCTAAGGCTAGGATTCCACTTGTTTTTTTTTCTGGCAGTTTTTGGATATCTGCCACTGTAGTTTTTGAGCCAAAGCCAGAAGTGGATCCATAAGGGAGGAGAAGTGTAAGTCCTTCCTTTATATATCCTATTCCTTTTGAATACACTTCTGGCTTTGGTTCAAAAACTGCAGTGGCAGATATCCAAAAACTGCCAGAAAAAAAAGCAAGTGGAAACCTAGCCTTAGGCTCTGTGCAGACATTCTGCAGAATGCAGGCGTTGTCATAATGTTCTGGCGGAAAGACCACACAAGAATGCACCGTCTCAAAGATAGCTATGCATTCCGTGTGGATTACACAGAAAGAATGGACAGGTTCATTCATTCTGTGGACGCGTCTGAAACATCTGGCACTGGAATTCTGCAGTATGCACTGTGCAGCAGAATACAATTGATTACAATGGGACTCTGCTGCTCCGGAATCTCCACAAGGAAATTTCGGATGCGTGAACATGTCCTCAAGGAAAAGAAATTAAAGTGGGGTACAGATGTTGAAAATTTTGGACAATTTTCAAAACATTGCATTTGAAAAATCATACGAAATTACATGCAAATTCAAAACCACGCTCCCAAGAAGAGAATAATATTTACTGTTGCTTAGAATGTAAATGGAATAATTGCTAGCCAAAACAGCTAATACATGCAGTGAATTTTAAGTTCTAATCAATTAGCATATTTTTTTGGGGGAAAAAATATTAGCGTTTCTGTCTCATAGAATTCTATGGGAGAAAAAAAAACACAATAAAAAATGCCATGTGGGTTTAGCATTTTTTTCTGGCGTTTTTCCCCCCTCAATCCTTGAGTCACATGATGAAACAATCACATGACTAGTCATGATGCAAACACAGCAGAAAAAACACTAAAGAAAAAAAAGGCCACACTAAAGCCCACTTTTTTTTATAATTATACTAAAAATCTTGGGAGTGCAATAAAACAAATAAAAGTTTATTAAGCTTAGTGCGACTGCTAAAAGTTTATTTATCTTAGGCTGTCAAATTACTTATTCTTAAGACACATTCACACATGCCGTATTTTGCTGCAGATTATCAGCAGCTGATTTTGCTGCCCATTGACTTCAATATGGAGCAAAGTCTTTGGAAAATCTGCAGCAAAATATGCATGTGTGAACCTACACTTAGGCTATGTTCAGATGGCAGAAATAAATGTGGAATTCAGCGGCCACATTAATTTGGCTAGAATTTCGAATCTTTCCGCAACTATGCGGATTAGCTGCAAAACTTCCACATGAATTAAGCATTAAGAAACAGACCATGTTTAAAAGTGCTTTGATCCATTAAAAATGTTAAAATTTTGTGCAGAATCCACACAACATTTGCACATAATTCACACTATATCTGCATTTAGCAGAGAAAATTCTGCAGTCTGAATGGTACTGCAGAATCCCATTGCAGATAGTAGACAATAAACACAATGCAAAATTTCTATGCAGATTTCAATGTGAAAATCCATGTGGATATTCTGCCATGTGAACATAGCCTTCATGTTCCTAGTGCTTATCTAAAAGATTTAAAAGCTGATTCATTTGGTTACTATTAGTGTTGAGCGGCAAAGGCCATATTCAAATTCACGAATATATGGACGAATATTCATCATATATTCGCTAAATTCGCATATTCGTAATATTCGTGTTTTATTTTCGCATATGCGAAAATTAGCATATACAAAATTTGCATAAATTTTCACACAGTAGTATTAGAGCCTTCTGTACACCACTCAAGCTGGAAGAAGAGGGATGATCACTGTGATGTGTACTGTGATAAAAAAAAAAACAATATTCGTAATTACGAATATATAGTGCTATATTCGCGAATAAAATTCGCATTGCTAATATTCGCGAGCAACACAAGTTACTATTAGGAACATATGTTTTAAGGATGAGGAAGAATTTAAATGTTTAAAAAACAGATATATTATATGTATATGAAGAAAGCAACCAATAAGGTCTCTTGTGTAGTGATATCACTAAACTTTTCTGAGTAGAGGTGTGCGAATTTCTGAAAAATTCGATTAGGCTGATTCACCGAATTTTTCCAAATTTTCCAATTTATTTGCGGTGCATAAATATTAAAAACAGCTATTTCTGGCCTACAGAGAGGCTCAATAGGGGTGTAGAACACTTTGCCTTGACCTAACATGCATAGGGAGTGTGCTGTGTTAGTGAAATAATACTGTTATTCAGTATGACATGCAGATTACAGGCATTACTATCAGAATCACTGAAGCAGAGCATCTGGATGTGGCAATTTTTTTATGTAATTTTTATTTAAATTAATTTGAATTTATTTTAATTTTTTGATTACCCATTCTGGTGAGCATCGAGCTGGCGGTCCTCCGCCAGGCGAGATACCACCTGTTCCAGCCCCAGCCTCTCAGCGCCCCCCTTACTATGAAAGTGCAAATGTTTCATTTAATCAGTTATCGTTCATTGTTATCGCTCCAAGCTGTTTCATTGGTTTCTTGTGATAATTCCACAGGTAATAAGACGTTGACGACCATAGGGCCTAAGTCTTGAAAATATTACATCGATTTTTTAAAATTTAAATTTAAGATTTATATTAGATTCCCAAGTTTAATGTCCTGGTGTTTACTTTGAACTAATACTGTATGACCACAAAACTCAATCTAACAAGGATTCTTCACATGGTTCACTTGGCGGCACAATGACAGAGCCTAGAGGTGGCAGCAGCATGAGACCATAATCTGGCAGAATGACACAGCCTGTAGTTGGCGGCAGCATGAGGAGACCATAGGGCCTCACAATACATAAGATTAAAAGATGAATTTTCTAATTTAAATTGAAGATTTATGGTAGCTAGTGCTACCATAACATTTTTTAGGTAATGTCCCTGGCTCAGCAGCATGAGTAAACAATATAGTGGCTGACTGACACAGCCTGGAGCTGGTGGCAGCAGGAGGAGACAACAGGGCTTCACAATCCCTAAGATTAAAAGATGAATTTTCAAATTTAAAGTGAAGATTTATGGTAGCTAGTGCTACCATAAAAAAATGTAGGTAATGTCCCAGGCCCAGCAGCATGAGCAAACCATATAGTGGCAGAATGACACAGCCTGGAGCTGGCGGCAGCATGAGGAGACAATAGGGCTTCACAATCCCTAAGATTAAAAGAGGAATTTTCAAATTTAAATTGAAGATTTATGGTAGCTAGTACTACCATAATATTTTTTAGGTAATGTCCCAGGCCCAGCAGCTTGAGTAAACATATAGTGGCTGAATGACACAGCCTAGAGGCAGCGTAAGCATGAGGAGACTATACAGTGGCTGAATGGCATAGCCTAGAGTTGGCGGCAGCATGAGGAGAGCATATAGTGGCAGAATGACACAGCCTGGAGGTGGCAGCAGCAGCATCAGGATGTCTCTATAGTACGTCCTCTCTCTCTCTCTCAGTGGGTGTAAAAAAGGCCCCAAAGTGGGTGTAAAAAAGGCCCCAAGTGAGGGTCCAATAAGGTGGAGAGCCAGAAGTCATCCCACTGCCGAATGGTGAAAATTTGTCGATCACAACGCATGCAACTGAGCATACATCGGGCCATTTGTGCAAGTGACTCGGAGGGACTCCCTGGGCGCATGGCTCAGCTTTCCTTGTCGCAGCGCAGACAAGATGTTCTTCCTGTTGTCAGTCACCATGGTTCCCATTTCCAGTTTTTGTGGAGTAAGCTATGCTCCGATTTCTTTATGAATGACTTTTAGCAGTTCCTCCCCTGTGTGACTCCGTTCGCCGTGGCAAACCATGTGAATAACAGTGTGATACCGCCGTGCCCTGCACACAGGGTATGCTTAAGGGGCACTGAGACTTGTCCGTGCAGTGGAGGCTGAGGACACGGTGGAGGATGAGGAGGCGGAGTTGCACACTGTCACAGGACCAATGGCCTGAGAGCGTGGAGGAGGAAGCGGTGTGACCTTTCCAAGTTGGTGTTGTGGCTGTGCATGAACCACATTTCCCAAGTGGGCCGTAAAGAACACATATTGTCCTTAACCATAGTTGAAGCTTCAGACGTTGGCGCTGCCGTGCACTTCGGTACACACCGACAGACTCCAGGACTGGCCCACCTTCTCTTCCACAAAATTGTGCGGGGCTGGTACTGCCTTCTTCGCAAATAAATGACGGCTTGGGACTCTGCACCTCAGCTCGGCACAAGCCATCAGTTCTCTGAAAGGTGCAGAGTCCACCACTTGAAAAGGGAGGGACTGCAACACCAGCAACTTAGACAGGAGCACATTCAGTTTCTGCGCCATTGGGCGTATACTGTTGTCTCTTGGACATGGCTTCGCCGATGGATGGAATGACTGACTAAAAGTAAATGGAGCAGGAGCATCTGGAGCATCAGAAGGAGGGAATGACTTCCTTCGGCTGAGGTGGTGGAGCTTTGGCTGGCTGAAAGAGGGAGTGGCGTGCCACTGGGTGATGCAGCAGGCTCGACCACCACATCGGAGCCACAGTTCTCCTAGGCTACTTTATGGTGGCGCAGCATATGTTGACGCAACATTGGGACCCTGGCCACGCTTCACCTTCTGCCAAAACATCTTGTATGTGACTATGACTCCTCCGGATGCTTGATGAAAAACTGCCACTCCTCCGAGTAGCTGATTTTCCCACCAACACTAATTGACTGCTACTGCCTTCGTCTCCAGGAACCCCTGTTCCACTACCTCCTGAAGCAGGTGTTCTCCCCCAGGCAAGTTTGGGTCCAGAATTTCCACTTCTGCCACCATGCTTACTGCCAACCATGCTACCACCTTGCTGGCTCAGCTGCTGCCTTACGGGCAACCTGCAACCCTCTTCTCCTGATGATGATGATGATGATGATGAAGTCCCATCTGCACCCTGCTCCCAATTGCGATCGGCTTCATCATCAGCAACAAGTGTCTGCACGTCACTGATGTCTTCCCCAGGTTCCTCAACAGTGTCTGCTTCCGGACCCTGAACGCTGGCAACACCGCCTCCCACGTCACTCTCCTCATCACTACTTGCCCACCTAGCAGAGGAAGCAGCAGATGTCTCCTGCACTTCTTGGCTGGGCAGTAGCTGCTGACTGTCCTTTATTAGATCGTCCTCACTGAATAGTGGAACTGAACCCACAGCATAAGATACTCCTTTAGGGAAGGGAACAGCATAGGACTGAGGTGATGGGAGGACAGGGACTGCTCCCAGGCCATGCCAACTGAGGGTTGTGTCTGAAGAACCCACCGACTGTTGACTGGGAGTATCAGATGTCACTTGAGATGAAGTGGATGACCATGTTAATAAATCGATGATGGAAGATGGGTTGCTGGTCGAGACACGACCGCTAGCTGTTACCGGGAGCTCAGGCCTCTCACTGCGACTCCTGCTGCTACTCGCCCCTAGTCTGCTGCAGCCTCTGCCTGATAAAATTAGGTCTCTGCAACTCCTCTGTGCGCGTCCTGGCCCTTCTCTGCCTGACATACTTACTGTGTTTGTGAGGGAGTACAATAAGCTACAGTACGCTTAAAAAAGTTGTTGTGTACAACACCAGCCGGTGAGTACTTTTGGCTGTCCTTTCACAGTATCTAGGCCCTTGAGACTTTATTAGGAACAAAATGGTACAACATTCAGATGTACGTATGTGGTATGCACTTATGAGGGCTGTGACATCACAGGGGTGACTGACTGCTGATAGGCTGCATCCTGCTTGTGATTCAGGGTCATCCCGCCTACCCTTGTTCCTGCCTTCCCAGGATTCCTTGCCCCATGTCCTCACATGTTAATCCACCATTTTAGATGTCCTGGAGCCTGGAACTCATTAAAAGGAGTTTAATGAAGCGATTTACGCAATAGAATCGCAGCAATATTCACATTTGTTACAAATCAAATTTTTCATGAAATTCGTAATGAATTTGGATTCGTCAGATTCAATTCAATTATCTCTATTCCTGACATATTTGTAGTACTCTGTCATGCCCTGTAGATGTCACTTTTGTCATACTGTAGGTTACAGTCTGGACTCTGGAGGGTGAGGTGCTTAGTGTAGAAGGCCACACAGTCACTCATGCCAAATCCAAACAGTGACTTGTGTACATGAAAGTCTGCAGGACCTTCAAATCTCCAGGAATTATGAAGATTCTGGACAGCAGCAATAATGCATACATACAGTACCCTAATAATGTAGGCAAAAACAAACAAACAACTATCATAAGTGTTAGGCTATGTTCACATACATATTTTTTTATTTTTTAGTTTTTTTTTTGTTCTTATTTTCAGCCATTTGAAAATAGTGTTTTGTTTTTGGCTTATGGGGCCTTTTTAAAGTTCAAAATTAGGCTCACAAAAAAGTGTGTTGGCAAAACCTTTAGTTGCTATGTGGGAGATTTATCAAAACAGATTGCTTCTTTCATTTTTAAAAGGCCTGTAAAAAATGAAATAAACAATCTGATTGGTTGCTATGGGCAACTGCACCACCATTCCTCTACATAGATTTTGTAACCAATGTATATTACAAATATGCATATAAAGTTATTATGTACATTTTATAAAAAAAAAATCTTTGCAAATGACAGTGCCCATCAAATACCCCCTCATGAACGCCAAGTCTGAATAAACTCAGTACCCCAATACTTATAGAATAAATACATTTTTCTCGAATACAGAACATGGAAAGATTGCAATGTGCGTGCTGCTGTTTCTTTTGGTTTTCCATATACCGTATATACTCAAGTATAAGCCGACCCGAATATAAGCCGAGGCCCCTAATTTCACCCCAAAAACCCAGGAAAAGTTATAGTTGTAGTTTTGAAACATCTGGAGGACCGCAGGTTGAAGACCACTGCCGGGCCTTCGTCATCATCCAGACCCCCCCCCCCCCTTTAGTTTTGTACTCACCTCCCCTCAGTGGGAAGTTAGGGTGAGCTGGTCCGGCCATCTATGCTGCAGGGACCGTCCGGTGGGGAGGGTTAATCATTCCGGGCTGTCCATCTTCACCGGCTGGGGCCCTCTTCTCCGCTCTGGACCTGGCCCTGGACTAATGACGTTGCCTTGACGACAACGCACAGGGACGTCCCTGCGCATGAACGTCCCTGTGCGTCGACGTCAAGGCAACGTCACTAGTCTGGGGCCAGGCCCGGAGCGAAGAAGAGGGCCCCCCGGTGAAAATGGACAGCCCGCAACGACTAACCCTCCTCACTGTACGGTCCCTGCCCCATAGATGGCCCGGACCAGCTCACCCTAACTTCCCATAGAGGGGAGGTGAGTAGAAAACTAAAGGGGAGGGGGAGGCTGGATGATGACGAAGGCCCGGCAGTGGTCTTCAACCTGCGGACCTCCAGATGTTTCAAAGCTATAACTCCCAGCATGCCCGGACAGCCGATGGCTGTCCGGGCATGCTGGGAGTTGTAGTTTTGCAACATCTGGAGGTCTGCAGGTTGAAGACCACTGAAAGGGATTGACAGGAGGAGAGTTCACTCGAGTGTAAGCTGAGGGGGGCGTTTTCAGCACGAAAAATCGTGCTGAAAAACTTGGCTTATACTCGAGTATATATGGTGTGTGTGTGTGTGTGTGTGTGTGTGTGTGTGTGTGTGTGTGTATATATATATATATATATATATATATATATATCTGTACCTGTTACTTACATCTATTATTTGTTTATATTGGCTCAAATTAGAAAACATAGTAACTTTAGCAGCATTAGACACTTCCTTCAGTCCTTGTCTTACCACTTCCTCACATCGCAGGTATTTTTAGATGTTCCCCAAGTAGGATGTACCGGTTTCTTTAGACACAACAAACATTTTAAGTCCATTTTCGGCAACCTTGAACATTTTTAGAGATTAACAAATATCTGCCGGATGTTTCAATAAAGAGGAACCAAAAAGACCCCCAGCTATAATCAGTATTATATGTACTTGCTCACTAGAGGGAGACAAAGACATGAAGTTTCCTTTGAAGATGAACAGTTCTTATCTCATATCTAGTATAGTGGAAATGTCATTCGTGCTGTTGTATAATAAATACAATCATATTTTGTTACAAACTTGAGCAATATTACACATTTTATATCATTTACAAATTTCTACTTCAGTTATTAGGACAGTGTTTTTCAAACAGCGTGTCTCCAGCTGTTGCAAAACTACATCTCCCAGCAGGCCCGGACAGCCAACGGCTGTCCGGGCCTGCTGGGAGTTGTAGTTTTGCAACAGCTGGAGACACACTTTTTTTTCCCCCCAAGTCCTGCATCCTTTCAATACTTGTAAACTATCCTTTGCCTTTCTAGTAAAACGGAAACAATTGCCACCCCACTGTGTTGCTGACTCCCCGACACAGCAGAGGTTCCACTAACAAGCAGATGTTTTTGTCGGTGGGATATCTAGCCGTCTATGGAGGGCTTTGGTGTTTTTGGAGATAGTATATTGCCATTTTGTTTATATGCCTGAGCTGTTCTTAAATGAAAGGTATGAATAGAATGTAAAAAAAATCTAATAAAAAAAGAAATTTGACCCTTTATCTTAAAGGGGTTACCCAAGAATTTTTTTATATATATATATATATATATATATATATATATATATATATATATATCAACTGGCTCCAGAAAGTTAAACAGATTTGTAACTGACTTCTATTAAAAAATCTTAATCCTTTCAGTACTTATGAGCTTCTGAAGTTAAGGTTGTTCTTTTCTGTCTAAGTGCTCTCTGATGACGCCTGTCTCGGGAACTGCCCAGTTTAGAAGAGGTTTGCTATGGGGATTTGCTTCTAAACTGGGCGTGTCATCAGAGAGCACTTAGACAGAAAAGAACAACCTTAACTTCAGATGCTCATAAGTACTGAAAGGATTAAGATTTTTTAATAGAAGTAATTTACAAATCTGTTTAACTTTCTGGAGTCAGTTGATATATATATATATATATATATATATATATATATATATATATATATAAAGTTTTTTCCTGGATAACCCCTTTAAAGGGGTACCGCAGCAAAAAGAAACTTATGCCATATCCACCCAATCTGCTGCATGGGCCCCATGCTCCATTCATTTCTGTGGAAGCGCCGAAGAGATCCAAGTGCTTGGTCTCTTTGTTGCTGCCATAGAAATGAATGGAGTGCGTGTTGTCCCTAGAATGCTCTCCTTTCAGAGAGCCGGGGCCCTGCAGGACAGAGCATAAGATTCTTTTTGCTGCAGTACCCATTTAAAGGGGTACTCCCCTGGGAAAAAAAATGTTTTAAATCAACTGGTGCCAGAAAGTTAAAAAGATTAGTAAATTACTTCTATTTACATTTTTTTATCCTTTCAGTACTTATGAGCTGATATATGCTCCACAGGAAGTTCTTTTCTTTTTGAATTTCCTTTCTGTCTGACCACAGTTCACTCTGCTGACACCTCTGTTGCTATGGGGATTTGCTCCTACCCTGGGCAGTTCGTAAAATGGGCAGAGGTGTCAGCAGAGAGCACTGTGGTCAGGTAGAAAAGAACTCCAGAAAGAAAGACAACTTCCTCTGTAGTATACAGCAGCTGAAAAGTACTGAAAGAATTAAGATTTTTAAATAGAAGTAATTTGCAAATCTGTTTAACTTTCTGGCACCAGTTAATAAAAAAAATAAAAAAAAATTCCACAGTAGTACCCCTTTAAGGACTGTATTCGAAGAGAATGAATTGTGAGTGTACAGGCATATTCATGAAAGGGATGCATGTACAAAGGTTCCATTTGCTATCCTAGATATCCTGTAGTTAAGAGCCCTGGCTATTATACAAATAATAAGTCTTAATTTATATAGTGCACATGGATTCCGCGGCATTGTACACTGGAGCTCACAATCACAATTCATCTGTTTGGAAGGAAACCCACGTGAACATGGGGGAACTTGTTCTTGGTGGGATTTGAACCCAGGACCCCAGCGCTGCAAGTGCTTACCACTAGTGTTGAGCATGAATATTCGAATAGCAAATTTTTATCGCAAATATTGGCACTTCGTGATTTTGTGAATATTTAGAATATAGCTAAATATACAGTACAGACCAAAAGTTTGGACACACCTTCTCATTCAGAGTTTTCTTTATTTTCATGACTATGAAAATTGTAGATTCACATTGAAGGCATCAAAACTATGAATTAACACATGTGGAATTATAGACATAGCAAAAATGTGTGAAACAACTGAAAATATGTCATATTCTAGGTTCTTCAAAGTAGCCACCTTTTGCTTTGATTACTGCTTTGCACACTCTTGGCATTCTCTTGTTGAGATTCAAGAGGTAGTCACCTGAAATGGTTTTCACTTCACAGGTGTGCTGGTGTGGAGGAGGAGGTGTGATGGTGTGGGGGTGCTTTGCTGGTGACACTGTTGGGGATTTATTCAAAATTGAAGGCATACTGAACCAGCATGGCTACCACAGCATCTTGCAGCGGCATGCTATTCCATCCGGTTTGCGTTTAGTTGAACCATCATTTATTTTTCAACAAGACAATGACTCCAAACACACCTCCAGGCTGTGTAAGGGCTATTTGACCAAGTAGGAGAGTGATGGCGTGCTGCGCCAGATGACCTGGCCTCCACAGTCACCGGACCTGAACCCAATTAAGATGGTTTGGGGTGAGCTGGACCGCAGAGTGAAGGCAAAAGGGCCAACAAAATCTCTGGGAACTCCTTCAAGACTGTTGGAAGACCATTTCAGGTGACTACCTCTTGAAGCTCATCAAGAGAATGAGTGTGCAAAGCAGTAATCAAAGCAAAAGGTGGCTAGAACCTAGAATATGACATATTTTCAGTTGTTTCACACTTTTTTTGTTATGTATATAATTCCACATGTGTTAATTCATAGTTTTGATGCCTTCAGTGTGAATCTCCAATTTTCATAGTCATGAAAATAAAGAAAACTCTGAGAAGGTGTGTCTAAACTTTTGGTCTGTACTGTATTTGTTATGACGAATATTTTTTTTTTCCCAGTACACATCACAATAATGTGTACTGTGTAAACAAAAAGTGATCATCCCTCCCTGTTTCCAGCTTGTGGTCCAAAGAAGGCGAATATGCGAATATGCAAAAATTTGCGAATATCGGCACTTCCAGAGGACACTGATCCCTCCCTTCTTTTAGTTTGTGGGCCAATGAGAAGGATGCAAATACAGTTGTCAGAGGTTAGCAACATCCCTAGCAACCAACAGGAAAGTAGTTAGTTGAAAGATATCATCGCGCATGCGCATTTTTGCGAATTTTATTACGAATTTCGCATGGAAAAAAAGAACGAATATGCGAAATTTGCAAATATAGGACAAATATTCGTCCATATTTTTGCAAAATATCGCAAATTCAAATATGGTCTATGCCGCTCATCACTACTTACCACTAAGTCACTGTGCTTGCAGGTCAAACTGCAATAAAGAAAATAGTGACCATAATACAGTATGGAGTACGCTAACTCCTAGCACACCCCATCTGGGTCCGTGAGATTTTGACAGGGAAATTATCTCTGTATGCAATGTTTTTCTACCATCGATTTTAAAGAAGTTGTCTGGAAATTACTTTTCTTTCTTAGGGCCCTGGGTGCTGAAAAAAATAAAGCATACTCCATAAGCACTGCCATTTTGATGACATGTTTCTTGCTTCCTCCTGCTTTCGATGACATGCTCACTATTTAGGAACTGCCCGCTCAGCCAAACATTAGCTGCATTGGTGACCTGCCTCAAACAGTGATTGGCTGAGTGGGCAGTTTCTCTTCGGCACATTTTCAGAAGCAGGGAAAGCTAAGAGCATCGGGGACTGGATGACGGGGGATCGGGCCGCTGAGTAACATTTCATCCCTGGGCAACCCTCTTAACAGAACTTGTGATGGAGGATCTACACGGTGCTTCTTACCCAATTGTCAACAGAGCCTTAGAGACTGATCTGCTGATCAACTAAGATCATATGACACATTTCCAGAACTGCTAGGAGAAAACAGAGCTTCCCTAGGATAATAGGATAATACTATCTTCAGCATGTTTTAAAATATAAAAAACATACAGGTAATCTGCACACCTTGTAGCGTGTGTGAAAGACACAATGACTTATGATAGCAAGGAATATCAAATGGAGGGTTGAGCGGTACAGGAGCTTCCTGTAGATACAGCAATGATCCCGATCTAAGATATGGTTAAAAACTGGTTTCCAATTGCACCATCCACCCACAATGAGTCCAACACATATATAGTGTATGAACCAATATGTATACTTTATTTTGACAATCACAGACATGCTTAGATACTCGAATGTATCTTTCTCAATGTAAATACAGTATCATACCTGTTTTTACATTGAGAAAGATACAAGTATCTAAACATGTCGGTGATTGTCAAAATAAAGTATACATATTGGTTCATACACTATATATGAGTTGGACTCATTGTGGGTCAATGGCACCATTGGAAACTGTTTTTTAACCATATCCCAGATTGGGACCATTGCTAGAACTTCTAGTATAGACTTGAACCCTATATGTGAACCCTTTTGCCACAGTTGACTACCGGAGGGAAACTCCTAAATAGAGGAAACCCGGCCACCACATATATTCATCAATTTACATTATATATTGTGAACTTGTAGGCAAGTGGGTGGAAGAAGGTCTCTTTTTTTATATCATTGCACACATTAGATATCTAACCTAAATCAGACAGTCTTGGTGACAATTTCCTTTTTCAAAACAACAGTAAAGTGACTACCAATGATCTCTGCTTTGTTGGAATCTGCACTGGTTTTAACTTCTCACACTCATCCCACCATGTAGGTGCAGCAGGTTTTTCATTTAGCACTCAATAAGGACGGACTGAGGTTTAATTGACCTTAGGGGAGAGCATTTAATCCATTTTCCAACAGCATACCCAATGTATTTTATGTCTTCAGAGCCACAATATTAATTTGAAATGCTGGCAGTAAGTAATTCCCAACTACCCTATGGGTAAACAAATAGTGTGGGAAGCTAAGTTAAATTGTCACATTTATGGGAGTTCCCTTCTTGCTGAGAATATACTGTGTGAAGTTGTTACTTAGAAACTAGCAAAGTGAAGTCACATTTCCTAAATCACATTTAACCCCTTCTCTACTCAAGTGATATTCTGTACCAATAATATACATTTATAATGTTACATTTCTGGTGTAGGAGCCTCAAAAAGTGTTGAAGTTTTGACTAGTGGAGTCTCCAGCTCCTGTAAGTTTTACACTATGTAGTCATGTATTCTTCTTATTTATTTTTGTTCTTTTTGGGATTATAGGAGCTGTGGCCAGCACCGAAGTAAAGCTGAAACTCCAGGAATTCCTCCTGAGTAAATCTGCAACAAAAGATACTTTCACAAACGGAACCAATCATTCCATGGGCCGCCACCCTAAGCTTTGGTACACGTATGTCATCATATCTCAGTGTCTTACTTTTGACAATAGCTTGGCATAGGTGACAAGTTTCGTCAAGGATTTATAGCAAACACATAACAAATTTTAAGGACCAATGTAGCTTAATATAAACACAATGGTGTAGCGTACACACATCTATAATATGTTTTTTATTGCTGGGTTATGATACATGCCCCATAACTGATAACTGATAATTATACACATGCCTTGAAAAGGACATTCAGTTTTAAATGATGTCAATGATTTCAGAGGTTTTACTACTAAGTTTGTAAACGAAAGATGTCTCTCAAAAGTAAAGTCAATAAAAAAATCCAGAAAGAGCTGAATAGGTGCCCTCAATGGTTTCCATATCTTCCATAGCCTTTTGGAGAGTTGCTGTACATTGTTAACTACTATATTATTATAAATGGAAATATCAGAGGCAACACTGTACCAGACCGTACTTGTAATAAATTGTAGTGTGAAAAGCATTAGTTTCCATTTACAAGCTTGGTTATGGTTATAAAGCTTGTTTATGTGAAGTAGTATCATTACCTCATATGAGTGTCCCCTTATGATGCTTTTCTTTAGTAGCAGGTGACGATTTTAAGATTTTTATTTATGACGTACAATAATGGGCCAACATAGTACAATGTCCTACCCTATAGCTACTCAACTTATTAGAATGTTTTACTTTCTCATTTCTCACATCTAGTTTACAATTTAATCTCATTATAATATAGAACATGACATCACTCAAATTTTGACGGTCCTTGCTTCTGGAGCATACTCCTAAAAGCCTTGTCCCATTGAGTGCAATGAATCTTGTGTATATAATACATGTTATAAAGTAAAGGTGGAGGTAAAGTGAAGGCGTTCTACTCCTTTTCAAGGAATCATGGTCCAATTGTGATTGCAACTTCTCCACCCCCATGGAAAGTCCAAATTGTGTAGTAGTTCTGCTCCAGAAAAAGTAGTTCTGCTTCAGCTACAGTCTCACCTAATGAAGCTTCCATTCAAACCAATGTTGGACCCTTAAAGGGCCTTAAAACATGATTGGGGAAACCCCAAACAGCAGTCTACAGATGGGTTACTTTCCCTTCTGAGAGAGATTCTGGATTGGTACTGTATATAATCCTCAATCATTTTTTAAGGGCCAAACATTTATTTGAAAAGACAATACCTCCAATAGGCGGCAATGTAGATCAAGTTTTTTTTTTTTTTTTCTGGATACGAGCTACTTTGCCTACTTTTGTAAGACTCATTCTTGTAAGACTCCATACACCAGTAAGGCAATCTCTTCAAGGTGAAACACTACCCGCGTCATATTCCCATAAATGCTAAGATGTCTGGAAGTTCTCAGAACAATGTTCATTGTAGTAACTAGAGGGATAGACATGTAAAGTAACTAAGATCTCTCCCCCTTCTCCTTCAACAATCCATTGTACACATTGTGTATTAATATATATAAAAATATACACAGCAATGTAAACATATACACAGCATGTATAATACGATAGAATATATTGTAAAATAGGGAAGTATAAGGATACCAAATTACCAGAAGGGTCTCATTATGTTGCTTATGTTGCAGGGCAGCACATCATACTTCATTGGATCAAAGCTCTCCTCCATTAAGTGGGACCTCTCCATCATACAAGTATCCTTTACCAGGGGCTCAAGATAGTAAGGACGATTTTCCTTTAAGAAAAACCGGTAGGCTTATCATTTTGGTTATATGCTATTTTAAATGCATAATGTATTTGCATTGTTCCCTTTTATACATAGTTCTTAGCAGAAACTACTCTCAAGCAGTTGAGTTGAGGCAATATTTTATCTGAGACTTTAATATTGATGGCTTCTTCTCAGTGTCACTTTTACATGGTTGTGCATTTTATAGTGGTTATGTCTGGTACTGCAGCTCATCCTAACCATGAGCCCCTCAATTAGCTGATCTGTAAAGGGGGTCCTGTAAATATGTCTGATATTGATAGCACCTCATAAAAATGTTCTAATTCTGCAGATATTTTTTATTTTTAAATCTGCTCCATGTCAATTCATGTTGTGGCAAAACCTACGGAAGGACTTTCAGATATTTCTGCACCTACCCTTAAAAGGGATGTTCTGCTTACTGCTTCTTTTGCCCCTTGTGCTCTACTTCCAAGATGAGAGGTTGTGGGTGCCAGTTGTGATCATTGTGTGCAAGCAAAACCCACGCCCGCAGACGATTACCAATAGCTGCAGGATGTCACTGCAACAATGGCAACATACTGCAGCTACTGGTCGTCACATGTAGACATGGTTTCATTAGCACACAATGATTGAGACTGGCATCTACCACCAGACATTTTTGAGATTGAAAATCAATTGTATGTATCTGAATAGGATTGTTACTTTTTACATGTGCATGGATTTCTTCTAGCTACAGTAAGATGAGTGGGACTAGTTAGTCAACTGAAGACATACAGTACTCTTATAGTGTAAAAATGGCCATACACATCAATAACTGTTCACCCATCTTCAGACAGTTATCTTTCCTGACTCCCTTGTAAATATAACTAAAAAGAGAAGGAAATCAGGCCCTGACAGACACCGTTTATGGTGGATTATTTACAAAGATAATAACCTAACAGAGAATAACCCAACAGCAAATGTCTGAAGGCCCCCCATACATTATAGATCGCAAGCTGGACAAAATTGACAAATTCAGATAACTTTTTTTTTATGTGGATTGCCAAATCTCAAAATGATATGTAAATGATTCCCTAAAAACCCTTATACAAATTTGGCAAGATGACATGACGTAATAAAGATTTATGTGATTATCAAAATTAATTCCAAACTCTAATAATTTAATGTCTTTATTTCAAACTCTAATAATATAATATCAAGTACCAATGTAGAAGAGCAGAGTTTGTCATTTGATACAACACTCCTTGATATCACAGCCTCTTATGGCAGAAAAACACAATGTGGGTTTAACATTGGCAGTTTTTATCCCAAATGATTTAATAGAAATCCTTAAAGGAAATCTGTAGTGAAAAAAACGTATTCCCTATCCACATGATAGGGGCTAAGTGTTTGATCGCGCGGGGTCAGAATGCTGGGACCCCACGCCATCTCCTGCACAGTGCCCCGGCATTGCCACGGCTCTCCTGTACAGGAGGCATGTCGGCCGTGTCATGACATTGTGGCCGACACGCCCCCTCCATGTATCTCTATGGGAGAGGCAGAGATGCAGCGTTCATGCCTCCCCGCCTCTCTCATAGAGCTGTGTGGAAGGGGTGTGTGTCCGTCGAGCTCAATGAGCTCAATGCTACGCACAATAACCGGCGCACAGCGCAGCAATGCCGGAGACCATTCAGGAGATCGCGGGGGGTCCCAGCGGTCAAACCCCACGCAATCAGACACTTATCCCCTATGCTGTGGATAGGGGATACGTTTATTTTCACTGCAGGTGTCCTTTAAGTCACATACTAATCACATGACTTTTTTAATTAGAAAAATGCCAAAGAAAAAATGCCAAGATTAAAATTCACTATTTTTGAAAAAAACACCACAAAAACTGCATCTTGGACATACAAAATGAGCCGACAGTTTCTTACGACGTTTTTTCAGGTAACAAAAAAAAAAGCATGCCAAAAATAAATTGTGTAGAAACCTAGCCTATCAACGGCATTACACCTTCTGCATAATGCTTAAAGAGCTATTCCGAGTAAAAATTACTTATCCCCTATCTACAGAATAGGGGATAAGTGTCAGATGGCAGTGGGTCCCAGCCCCCCCCCCGGCCCAACAATCAGACACTTATATTATTTTAAAAAATCTATAGTTCAAATAAAAATCTGCCTTTAAATAAATCAGAATTTATGCACAAATGTTAGTTCACCTTTTTAAAGGTTACACCTATAAAATAGCTTAGATAACCTTCTAGACCTGAAAAGGCTTCAAGCATCCCATAGTAAACCTATGATATCACGGCCTTTGATGTCTAATCCAGGAAAGATCCCGGCTGTTATTCTTTGGTTCCAATGGGAATCAGATCCTGTCCCGCTCTATATAGTTTCTAATGGACATCGCGTTTGCATCAAGTGAAAGTTGCTGAACCCATGCTGGGAACATGAATAGGTGTAGAAAAGTACAAACCTACACAGCTGCTATTGAAGTTTAATGGAAGTGGCATTTGAAAGGAATACATGTCCCAAATGCGGCCCTTATCAGAATCTCAGGGAGGGGGAATTTGCCCTTTAGGTTTCTCTGTGTCCGTTTCTATTACGTATGTATGGGCTGATATCTTAAACAGATGAAATGACGGAGACCCTGCAAATGAGTCTTGAAGGACTGTTACACGTATAGCTGGGTAAACATGTGGGCAGGGAAAAGTCCTATGGCATGCTGTGAGCTTGAATACCTAGCAAATACTCCCACTAGTATCTAGCGTCCCCCTTAAAGGACCCCTGTAGAGTGTGGTTTGTTATCATTAGCCACAAATTATAAATATTAATAGGCTGCTTTCACGCTGTAGAATTATCCGTTTTAAAGATCCGTTATAATGATCCGTTAACAAAACCATTAAAAACGGACGTTAAACGGCCAGTACAAAATCCCATTATAGTCTATGGGATTTTTACATTACCCGTTTTAACCCGTTATAGCCCGTTATTAATAACGGACGTTATTTTGTGACTGGAGCGCATTGTGAAATAGCGCATGCACTATTTCTTCCGTTCTTTCTCCAGTCACAAAATAACATCTGTTATTAATAAAGGGCTATGACGGGTTAAAACGGATAATGTAAAAATCCCATAGACTATAATAGGATTTTGTAACGGCCGTTTTTAATGGTTTTGCTTACGGATCATTATAACGGAAGGCTGTCCGAAGGCTGTCCGGGCATACTGGGAGTTATAGTTTTGCAACAGTTGGAGACAGACTGTTTGGAACACTCTGGCAGTATGTATTCTGCGTGGATTGGTCTATAAATTTAGCTAAAATGGAAATAGGATAAATTGGCTCAGAAAGGGTTCACTACAATAAATAGAAGAGTGTGGACGTGTTTGATCATATTTTCAGAATTTTTTTTAAAGACAGTGGGGGAGATTTATCAAAACTTGTCTGGAAGAAGTTTGCCCATAGCAACCAATCAGATCGCTTCTTTCATTTTTAACAAGGCTTCTGCAAAATGAAAGAAGCAATCTGATTGGATGCTAGGGGCAACTCAGCAACTTTTCCTCTGGATAGGTTTTGATAAATCTCCCCCATAAAGTTGTGTCTTCCCTTGGACTTTACACTTTGCACAACGCCAAATCCTCAGCAATTTAGGAAGCGGCGTACGCCGGGCATGCTGGAAGTTGTAGTTTTGCAACAGCTGGAGATGCCAGTGCGAATTGATATATATATATATATATATATATATATATATATATTTCACTGAAATAGGAAAAATGGCAACAGAAGGGCAAACTGCAACAAATCAGATGGGATTTTTAGGAACGCTCGCAGGCCGACATCTTGCAAAGACATAGCGTTGGGTCTCCCCTTGGACTTTACACTTTGCGCGTTGAGAAATCTGGTGCAATTGGAAAACACTGCAGTATGTTCTCTGCCGGTGGGAAATTATATATAAATTTCCCTAAATGGGAATAGGAAAAAATGGCTCAATGAATTGCAACAAATAGGGGAGTGTGCAAACGTTTGATCAGATTTTTCGTAAAGCACGTAGGCCAACATTTTGTAAAGATGTAAGGTTGCGTCTTCCCATGGACTTTACACTTTGCACGACGCAAAATCGGCAGCAATTTATGAAGCAGCGTGTGCCGGGCATGCTGGGAGTTGTAGTTTTGCAACAGCTGGAGAAGCAATGTTTGGAAAACACTCCCAATGCGAATTGATATATACATTTTACTAAAATGGGAATTGGAAAAATGGCACCAAAATGAAACAAATAAAGGCGTGTGCACGCATTCGATCAGATTTTTAGGTACGCTCGCCGTCCGACATTTTGTAAAGATGTAACGTTGCGTCTTCCCTTGGACTTTACACTTTGTACATTATGAAATCTGATGCAATTGGAAAACTGCAGTATGTTCTCTGCCAGTGTGAATTCATAGATACATTTGGCTATAACGGGAATAGGAAAAATGGCAACTAAATTGCAAATATGCAACAAATAGAGGAATGTCGCTCAAAAGCCGAAATTTTCTTTTAAAGACGTAACGTTGCATCTTCTGTTTAACTTTACACTTTGCACAAAGCGAAATCCGCTGCAATTTATAATGCGGTGTGCGCTGGTCATGTTGGGAGTAGTTGTAGTTTTGCAACAGCTGGAGGCTTACCGGTTGGGGAAACACTGGTATACATAGATGCTGTGAATAAAAACAAATAAACAAGTGAAGGCCTTTTTTGTACACCATATCTGCAAGGTTGCATTATTTAAAAATAATAAAAATAAATGGGTAGTGAAGTACAATACATTTACACTACAATATATGTTCTCTGTTTTTTATTTATTTATTTATTTTTTAGCTGGTGGGAAATGAATAGGACAAAGTATGGTACAATATAATGTGAGAAGTGAACTACAGATGATCCCAATGAACCATTCTTCCTGCGTGGATAACATTCTGCTTATGGTGTATATTTTCTATGGGGTTAATGACTTACCAGCCCCACCACATTTCATTCATTAACGTGACATTTTAACAACATCCAGAGATACCCTGTTTACCTATTGAATCACAATAAGTACAATGGAGTTAATTCTAGCCCTCAGCTACGTCACCCCTATGTTTTTATGCTGGTTTTATCAGGAAAAGAAACAGGAACCCCGACACGAGTCAAATGACCCTTGCCTCATTTAGGTAGCCAGGAGGCTATGCTGCAGGCCTCGGGGACAATGAGGGACTGTTGTACTACCTTGGCTATTGGGCAGACAATGGTGTCCTGTATATCCTTTCAGTGATAGACAGGCAAAAATCTGTCACCTTTGCCCTTGAGGTTAAGCCTTTTTTTCCTTTGCTATAGGCTACAAGGTTTAGGTAGTTTATACTCATTTATATAAAAAGTTGGATATGTTTATTTTAAACATCATTGAATCATGGTTATCATCATTGAATCAGTTTAATTTGTATACCAAAAATAAAATAGGGAAGCAGCATTTAATGGACATTTCCCATAGCTTTCCTGTCATTCCATGACATGGGTTAATGGCGTAACCTAAAACAAGCAAAATATGTAAAAGGACTCAGAACTATCATTCATTATTTATATAGTACTTGTCTCCTTTTATGGCACAGAGGGACATTTTAAGCCCATCGAGGTGCCAGGGCCCAACTACAACCACTGCAATATGTCATTGGAGAGAAGGGTAGGACATGTTCAAGCTAAACCCTATCATTGAAAGAGAGATAAGCCACGGTCAAAGCTGTCTGGTTGCCCCTTACCCTTCCCCAAAGAGAACACATAAACATTCAGCCATGCCGAGCAACCATGACTATGGGGAGGTTAGAAGAGATAACTGTCGGCCAAACAAACGTTTGGCTGAAAGTTATTGAACATGTATGGGCATCTTAAGTGTAGTGTCAGAAAAGGTGAAAATGTATGTGTCCCTCCATCTTTAATGACCGCGTTCAATACACTTGCAGGAGGTCAGATTTTCACACAACCCCTCTAATGGTTTATCTACAGCAGCATGGCTTTGATCCTTGTCTGCTACTGACATGCTAATTTACATAGAATGGTCTCTTCTCACTTTTACGTTTACAATAATAATGTCTTTATAGATGCAAAATGTGTTTTTTACGACCGTTTGGCTCTTTGTCTATTGTGCTACCTTAGGCCCAGACATTCTCTGGCAGGCTATTGCTAGGTTTCATAAAGCACCAATGTAAGGGTAGAGAAGGCAGTCATGTGTAGACCAGTCCATCAAGTCCACAATACACTGTCTGCAAAGTGGGATGTCTATTGTGCCTGCTGGATGACATTGGATTGTGGTGACAACCACTACATACACTAACGCTTGGTTGTAACTCAGCTTTTTGCCTTCCCTAAATGGCAAACAGATCTGCCACAATACCTTCATTTCAACTATTTCTCTACTCAGAGTATCAATCTTTACTAGAGTTGTAGATTATAGGCTTTTCTTTACTCGGTATAAAGAGTCAGTTCACTGCCTTAGCCTAGCATCTAAATACCATGGTCAAGTCTTGATGCCCCCCGTAGCACCCTGCACCCAAGGCACATGTTCTGCCACCCCTAGTTATTCTTGTGATCTTTACTGATTCCATAAATACAGAAGCTCAAGATACTGTCATCTGTGGTCACAACTTATTGGGGCCCCCTGGAATAACTCTTTAAGGTACATTTCTAACCAATGTATCTGCTGTGGATTTGCTTCTGCAGATTTCATCCTGTTAATTCACTACAATTAAATAGTTGAACATGGCTTTAAATCCACAACATCAAATCATTGCATCATCAAATCTGCAGCATATATGGTATGTGTGAAAGTACAGGGACATTAATAAAAAAATTTAAAAAAAAGTTATACTTACCTACGTCAATTCTCTACAGCTACCAGTCTGATGTCATCCGGTTCTTCCTCGTCAGTGCTTCTTCCTGTTTCCAAGATGAGTCATCTCAGCAAGAACTGCACGCTTAGCCAATCACTAACTGAGGTGGGACACGTATGTAGCCACTAATTGGCTGAGTGTGCAGGTTCTACTGAGACAACTCATCTTGGTAACAGGAAGAAGAGCAATGAGCCCGGATTGGATAGCATCCGACCAGGAGCTGTGGAGGGTCAGAGCAAGTGTGTATGATTTATTTATTTTTAATAATGCCTTAGCCATCAATTAAAAAAAAAGTGTATGCCCCCAGAAAACCCCTTCATGCCTTGATTTTATAGAGATCAGGCACAATTTATTACCATTGGGTTGAAAAAAAAACAAAAAACTGTCTTGCTCTCAAAAGCACTGAGGATATGGACTTTTGCATGCTAACATTTTAAGACTTCTTTTCCTTAAATTTTTTTACAAGAGTTTTTATCAGTGACTTGCGTTTGGCTCCCACAGCTGTAAACATCATTGTGGTTTATCTCACTGTTAAGTAAAATATTTTTTTGCCATTGGTGGTTTTCTCATAGGATAACTTTTAGTTTATTTCTCTTCAACTTTACAATATTTTGGCTGATGTCACATAGCGATAAATAATCACAGCAGCACAGCCATGAATTTTCTTATTGCAAAAACGTTCTTATTGCTTAAAGTGATGCATTGGATGATGATGGATAATGTACTACATATATAAGGCAGCCTATTCTGAAGAAAATAAATAATATTGTGAAAATACAAAAGCAGCTTCCATTTTATAATATTGGCCGAGCTATTTTTTCAATCTGAGAATTGGATTTTATGAATTTATAATGTCTAACTTAGCTTATAAATGTTTTTTTATAATTTGTAAATAAAAAATTCATGAAATCTTTAAAAAGATGCAAATAATAGAAAAAATAGGAAGACCTCTTTAGATATGTCAGAAACTGTACTGGTGGAGATCCAAGAGCTGGGATACCCTCCAAAAGTCTTCCCATAAATTGGTTGTTTTTAGAAATACACAAAAAATTCCAGTTGTAGAGTTCAGCCTTATAGTGAGAGCCTGGACAAATGTATTCAGAACATTCAGGGTTTTCCTGTCCCACCAACAATACTGTTCTCCCCCAAACTATTAGGCCATATTCACATGTCGAAATTTCAGTGCCGGATTCCGTATTGGAATTCGCCAAGGAGATTCCGCTGCAGCAGAGTCCCTGTGTACACCGTGGAATTTCCGTGTCAGATGTTTCCAACTTCTGTGTCCGCAGAAAGAATGAAAGTGTTAATTCTTTCTGCGGACTCTGCACTGAATGCATAGCCATCTATGAGACTGCGCCTTCCTGTGCGGTCCTAGCGCCTGCAGTTTGCAGAATGTCCACACAGAGATTCTCCGGGCAGACATTCCGTAGTGTGAACATGAAGAAATGTTTTCGAGAGATTTGCCCTTTAACATACACTAATGGACTCCAGTTAACATAATGACCGTCCTTACCTTGTTGTACATTGTGTTAGCTTGGCTGTTCTGTAGAACTGGTGTCATGGCTTTTACCAAGATGGAGTTTACGTGTTTTCTTGCAAAGCTAATTTTTATGTAGCATTCTTAAATCATACATAGTTTAGTTTGTTTCCTATAAAATTGACTCATGTGTATATGTTTATGGGAGCCAAGTGATGACAACTACTGTATATATATATATATATGCAATACCAAGGAAATACAGAAGATTTTAATGTATAAAAGATATAGGTGCTCTAGCTTCACCGGTGTTTTTCCATTAAGGACCTTGGCATTCACATTCTACAGGTAAAAAATCTGGGTTCTTTTTTCCAATAAGGAGAGCAAGTTATATTAGGAGGGAGCGAAATGACAGGACTAGATAGCAGGACGAGATAACTTGCTCTCCTTATTGGAATAAAGAACCCAGATTTTTTACCTGTAGAATGTGAGTGTTGTGTTATTTTCTATCTTATGTTATTTTATGTCTGGAGGCTTGCTATTTGTTACTACTGAGCAATTTAATAACTGCATTCTTACGACCAAGAAGGCCAAGGAGAGACATGGGGCCAGAGAGGGACAATTATGGCATATCCAAACATCGCAGATGGGACTACCCCTTTAAGAGGACCAGATAAGTCTCAGACTCAGACTCAGATAATATACCGTATTTTTTGCCGTATTTTTCGTTGCACTTTTTCTTCCCCAAAACTGGGGGGAAAAGATGGTGTGTCTTATACGGCGAATACACACCTATTGCGGCAGTCCCTGCGGCCATTAACGACCGGGACCCGCGGCTAATACAGGACATCACCGATTGTGGTGATGCCCTGTATTAACCCTTCAGACACGGCGATCAAAGCTGACCGCCGCGTCTGAAGCGAACGTGACACTAACCCGGCTGCTCAGTTGGGCTGTTCGGGACCGCCGCGGTGAAATCGCGGCGTCCCGAACAGCTTACAGGACACTGGGAGGGACCTTACCTGCCTCCTCGGTGTCTGCTCCATGCCGGGATCCCCTGCATGGCCGGCGCTCTCCTTCGACGTCATCACGTCGTCGTGCACGCCGTCACATCATCCAATAGGAGCGGCATGCGTAGCGACGTAATGACGGCGACGGAGAGCGTGGATCCCGGGGAAGAAGACGTCCGGAGTGTCGTGACACCACGGGGACGCGGCGACAGCAATGGAGCGACATCCAGGGCAGCGGTCATGAGCGGTGATGGGTCTGGAGCGGCGGGGACCCGTGAGTATTACCTCCTATAGTATATACTCAGTGGTCTTCAACCTGCGGACCTCCAGATGTTGCAAAACTATAACTCCCAGCATGCTGGGAGTTGTAGTTTTGCAACATCTGGAGGTCCGCAGGTTGAAGATCACTGTTGGGTTCAGAATCTTTTTTTTCTAGATTTTGCACCTTTAAAATTGGGTGCATCTTATATGCCTGTGCGTCCTAAAGGGCGAAAAATACGGTAGTCCATTGATGTTTAGTTGAAGAATTAGCATCAATAAAAGGATTCATTATTTATGCATTGAGTGTCACAGTTCCCTGTCATGATGAAATAATTTTGGAAATAAGTCCCAAGCACATGAAAGATTGCAGAATATTCAGCAGTTCAGAAACTGTTCTAACTTGTTGATAATACTATGTTATGCAACGTTACATTAATTTTAACAAGCCCCCCTTCAGTGTAATAATTGTATATCGAATTGTTAGCAGATACATGTTGTTTTGTCTCTTACTGATAAGCAAACACACAGTAAGGTCACACATCATTGTCAATCCCTGTAGGGAAACTAGCCCTAGGAAATAGGATTGATGCGATGCCTTAAATATCTCCAGCTAGAAGGGTGAACTGCATATAACTTGCATGCCTACAGTCTACCATACCTAAAGCAGACACTATGGAAATAGCTAGTTGTCATTTACACTTTATGCTTGTCGTAAAGTAAGAATGTAAACAGCAACCACAAGCATTAGTGACTATGGTATGTGACAAAACTAGTGTCATGGGGTAATAGAGATATAGCTCACAGATTCAGGTTGCTTCTTCTATTATGAATGAAAGCCAAAAAATGACTATGCTAATTCTAATTACTAATTCTGAAGAAGGTCCTGGTATGGCCGAAACGTCAATTTATTGAAGGACTGTGATTATAAAACTCTTTGCATCATACCTCTGAGTGCTAAGTTTATTCTGAAAAGTATTAAGAGGATTGGGATTCGTACTTGGGCACCTACCTAGAGGGAGTGACATATCTACCGCACGTTAGTACCACATAAATATGTTTCAAGATATTAGATAACAGGTTAAAGGGGTATTCCAGGAAAAAACTCTAATGACACCTGTCTCGGGAAACGCCCAGTTTAGAAGAGGTTTGCTATGGAGATTTGCTTCTAAACTGGGCAATTCCCGAGACAGAAAAGAACAACCTTAACTTCAGAAGCTCATAAGTACTGAAAGGATTAAGATTTTTTTAATAGAAGTAATTCACAAATCTGTTTAACTTTCTGGAGCCAGTTGATATATATATATATATATATATATATATATATATATATATATATAAATTCTGGATAACCCCTTTAAGTACATTAGGAAAAAATACAATAACAGTACCATATGAAGAAAAAAACTGCAGAAAAGAATATCACCCCAAATTGGGCTGAAAATGTTATATTTTCATTTCTTAAGCATCATGAAGACTTTTTCAAATTTCACCAAGGAAATTCACTTTTATATCACACCACATGACCATGAAAGTGTTCACTCTTCAATATATATATATATATATATATATATATATATATATATATATATATAATATGAATTACTAAATTACTAACAGTACTAACACTATTTTGTAAAGACAATCTCTCCTCCCTTTATCAAGTAAAAAGCATTGTCTTTACAAAATACCTTTAGTCCAATAAAAAGGTATTACAAGATTCTGCAACATCCTGTGATTTTGCATCCTCATCACTGGACCAATATATATATATATATATATATATCAAGCTTTCTGCATAATAAAAGGACATTGGTGGCTTCATTTTGTCTTTTGCTCCCATGGGAGTCTGTAGACACTTGAGGTCTGGCAGTCCACGATAGTCCAGGAGGCTTCACATTCCTTACAAGCATCAGCGGACCATGTCACCTAGATGTCTAGGTCCTATCTGTGAGAAAGGTCAAAAAGCATTAGGATATAGAGCAATAAATGTACAATCATAAAGGGGGGGACAATAAAAACTAAGAGCACTTAATCCCCATTCCCATTGCCGCCAAGCGCTTCTCAAAACAACAACATTACAAAATAATTCTTGACCTTTTTATACATGTTAATCCTTTTCTTTCCCAAGACACTTAATACTACTTTAGGAATCTAAATCAATGCCACAACGATGTCTTCTCCCTGATGGTTTCCATCCTAGTCCCTCTAAATGACTTGACCTTTTTTTTTCTGTAGATTGTGAAAGACAGTTTAACAACACATTAAGTGCAACATAATTTGAGACTTTGCTTATAAACAGCTCGGAGCATTCGATCCTCGCAAGCTAAGCAAAGCTGACATAACCCAGTGTCTCGAGATCCAATAAGTGATAGAAGGATTTATTTAGCTCACGCACAGAACTTGCACTCAACCATTGTTCCATGAGTGAGACAACTCGTGCCAAATGCATTTTAGCCTTGGTGTTGTTTTTGAAGAACTTGGACTGCGAGTCGAGCAAAGTCTACGGTACGGTAAAGACTGTTTTTCATTTAGCTTCATTCATCAAAAGGATATATTTACAAAAAAAAAAACTTTAAAGGGGTTTGACGGACTAATGAAATATCGCCCGGGGGCTGGTAATGGTAGGAGAAAAAAAAAAAAAACAACATACTCAAATCTCCGATTAGTCCTAGCCCACCGCTCCTAGGTCTCCAATTGAAGTGCCCTTATGATGTCACCATATACTATACACAGAACAGAAAATAATAGAATAGTATGCCCAGCCTTATCCTAAATCTATATTGTTACATACATTCTACACTAATGATTTCCACAGTATGGTTCCTACATTGTAGCAACCAGTGGCTGTTATTTGCATTAGATATATTTATATGGAAAATGTGCCATACTTTGTCTTTTACGTTATCTCACTATGCCTATGTAGGTCAGTGCTTCCTAAACAAGGTGCCTCCAGTTGCCAATTTGCAATTATGCCAATTTGCCAATTTGCAATTATGATATGATGCCCTTTTGCAAGTTGCCAATTTGCAATTATGATATGATGCCCTTTTTTTTTGTATAGGAGTAACTGTCATCACTTAAGCTGGGCTTCAGCACTATGTTTTTTTGGTGAAAAAAACACTGCGGTCAGTAGGGATTTATGAAATGCCGTCCCACTTGTCTTTGCCTTTTTTTTTTTTTTTTTTGCCATTTGTCAGAGTTTTTGGGCTTAGTATGCGATTTTGAAAATAGCAGCATGTTGTGACTATGAAATTTTTTTCCATGAAATCTTAACGTTTCTCTCCCATAGAAGTCTATGGTAGAGAAAAAAGCCATTAAAAATGCAATCTGGGTTTTGCACTGGCGTTTCTTTCTGGTCTTTTAACATTAAGAGTTAAAAAAAGGAATGGACACAGGAATAGGACAAACTGCTAAAGGAGAAAACAACAGAATTTCCACACTAAAAACACTAGAAAAAAATGCATAATGCAAAAAATAAACGCAGTGACGATTTTTTCTGGCATTTTTTCCTGTGTTTTCTTTAGACAAAGAAACACAGGCAAAAAACCAAGTGGAAACCTAACCTCAAGGTCATGGCTAGGATGTGTTGTCATTTTATGAATGGTGGGGTACTGGCCTCTGGGACCTACACTGAGCGTAGCAGCCTTGCACAGCATCCCTCAGCAACACTGTGTGTGGACAGCTCTCTCCCTCGTGTTTCCAGCACCAGCACACGGGCTAGCCGGCAGCGTCCCCGGACCGGATCAATGGTAGAGCAAAGGAATGTCCAGCGCCAAGTGCGGTAAAACGACAGATACTTTATTGTAGGATCAGCAGGCACAAACTTGCATCAGGCAGGAGCCAACGCGTTTCGGACCGTAACATGGCCATCACTAAGGACCTGTAACGGTCCGAAACGTGTTGGCTCCTGCCTGATGTAAGTTTGTATCCGCTGATCCTACAATAAAGTACCTGTCGTTTTACCGCACTTGGCGCTGGGCATTCCTTTGTTATACCCTTTGCACATAGGGGCAAGACAGGAGTGCTCCTATGGAGGGGAAAAACTCAGAAGGGGACACAGCACTAAATCAATTCTGTGGCCCCTTAATTTTCCTGAAAAATGGGGGTCCCATTGGTGATGATGTATTCTAGTGATCTGCCATCGATTTATGAACTGGGAATACACCGTTTCTCAATTGTTTACAATCAGAGCAGGGAAGCGGCAGTGATGTTTGATCATAGCGCTGGGACTTGTCCGTGAAGATGAAGGCTACATTGTACAAACGTCTTTTTTCCCTCATAACATTCTGTCCTTTTCACATTTCGTGCTAGACATACTGGAAGGTAAAGTAGTAAATGAAAGTTTGGAAACCAGTAATTCACATGAATATGTTACACTTTAGACATCTGAATAATAATAAACAAAGCATTGAAAACTTTCTATGTGGCTAAATGCTTAGTTCTTGGCAGATATCAGCATCTCGGAGTTCTCCGTATCTCAATATCTCTCTCTTTATGAGAACTTCTTGTTCTTTGTTACTTTTGATTAAGGAAAACCAATGAAGCCTTTTTGCTATTTACTAACAATGAAATCAGCCTTGACTCATTGAAAACTAGATTTCCAGTAACAGATATATTGACAAATACTTCGTTATTGTTTTATAAAATACAATGGCCAATATTTACTAAAACATTTTAAATTCTTACACAGTGTAAACTTAGACAAGGCAATCGAAGAATGCACCAGATTTATCATAGTGGGTCATACTGTTTGACAAGTCTTAGGCTACGTTCACACTACAGAATTTCTCGATCCAACAAAGAAAGAAAAACTGCGGCAGCTCACCAAGACGATTTTTAGGCTTTATTGTAAGCGGGGATACACACAGGTGCACACTCACAAGAGAGTAACGTCCGTTTCACACAATTGTGCTTCTTCTGGCTTGACAGAAGTTTTTCTTTCTTTGTTGGATTGAGAAATTCTGTGTATGGACTTTGCTGCTGAGCACCACTAATAAGGCGAACAGTGGGTGGCTGTGCGAAGAGCATCGGTGTGTGGGGAATCTCCTCGCTCTCTATGCAGATACAGTAGTGCCAGCGGGACATTTTTCTCTTGATGTGCTGGACTACAGAATTTCTGTTGAATGTCCAATCTGCGTTGATCTAACATCTGATATAACATTCTGTTGCAGAAATTCCACTGTGTGGGTGCTGCATTGTTGTCAATGGTGAGGGTGCAGGTCCATGTGGTCCAAGCTCTGATGAATTTCCATGGTGGAATTTCTACCTGGAATATAGCATGGGAAGGAAATTTTCATTTTGAAATTCCATAGAAAATCCACAATCTTCTGCATGAAGAACTTGTGAATTGGCGCTTATGACCTCGACAATTTGCTTAAAGGGGTACTCCACTCCCCAGCGTTTGGAACCGTTCGGGCCATCACGACCCCTTTCATAGACTTTCATTTAGGGGGCGTGACGTTGCGAGGAGGCAAGACGTGGCCACCCCCGAAGCCCGCACCCAGCTTTCAGAACTAAATGTTTTGAACACTGGAGGGTGGAGTACCCCTTTAACAGTACAACTTTGTAAAAATTCTGAACAACAGAGCTTTATTTTAAATGAGAGCAGCATGCAAAAAAAACATAAACAAGAAAAAGCAAAACAAAATGAGTAACAAAAAAATGTAAGAAAAATGTTCTTATTTTAATCAAATTTCTTCTCATTTTTTATTTATTTTGTATGTTTACTGCTTTGATAAATGATGTTGTAAAGGATTATGGAACACATCATCATGTCATACGTCACTAAAAGTTATATTTGTGAGTTATAATGGGAAAAAACTCACTAAAACACTAATAAGAAAAAAAAAAAAGAAAAAAATGATAACGTCAGCGTACAATCATGTTTTGCTAATTGAGTAGAAATTCAGAATGAATTCCTAAACGTAAAAGACTTCAACACAAAATGTTATTTTCTGTCTGAAAGCAAAATATTTGAGTTGCTCTTGAAAAATTGCATAATCTTTCTTCTCTGCTGTTGGTGTCCTCATGGGAAAGCCATATAAATGAGAGTGATACCTCCCCGTTGGTTTTAGCTGTTAGAAATTCTAAGCACGCTGAAATTGTACATAATTCTCTTCCAAAGGAAATAGCATTTCAGTAGTTTTTCCGCTGTGCCTCATTGAGTTATGGTGCTGCAAAATTATCCCTGCTAAATGACTCCACCAGATGGAGGGTTGCATTGTATATTTGGTTAATTAAGTTGTAGGGGACTAGAATAATATCCCTAAACACAAGCACCCTATCGGAGAAACAGGAACAATTAACATCAGTTTCTAGCTCCATTTTAAATACAACGTAAAACAGGTGTCATTTATAATTTCATTAATAAGGCAAATAAACTTTCTATCTTAAAAAAATAAAAAGTTATATCATTTTTTTCCATTCAAATAGCTGGAGTGAAACATGATGTAATGCACACTTGTACTGACATTTTTGTTTCATTATATATTAAATGTAGCATTAAAAAATATATTTTTAGCATACTGTATGGGCAGCATATATGATTTGACATAATTCATCAATTGTCAAGACTCCTCTATAGACACATAGGGGGACATTTATCAATGTTTGCTTATGTATTCCTTTTTTAGTTATTTTTTTCTTACTATTTTTTTGCTTTCAGCCTGTTGATAAATTTCTTTCACGTAAGCACTTTTTCTGTTTTTGCTTTGGTAGTGGCTTTTTCTGCTCCATGTCTGAACTAGAATAAATTTAGTAAGCTTTTTTCACGCAATGCGACTTTTTTGCGACTTTCACACTTGATAAATCTCTGACCACTGCAAGTCAAAAATCACTTTTTGCTTTGGTAAGCAAGATTTTCCTTTTTTGCTTAGGGCACTGCTCAATGAAAAAGTCGCAGAAAAAAGAGTGTAGGCGCACGTGCGACAATTTTGCGACAATTTTAAGCAAAAAAAAACTACTGAATGCTTTGGTAAATGTCCCCCATATTTATTTAGATGATTAAATGTGAATGAGCTGTTGCCGAAAGCCCCTGGCAGTTGCTTATCTTCCCAGGTAACAAGAGATCGGGCATGTTAAAATCCAGTATGCCAATCCCTCTTTATCCTGACAACTGCTGTTGAAAGACAGGAGGCCCCCCCCATACACACAAGATTGTCAGCCAATCCCAACAAAATCAGATGGCCTGTTGATAAAGTGTCTTTTGGTGCCAACTGAGCGCTCATGTTGAATTAGTGATGGCTAACAGCTGTTGCTTATGTTTCGATACCTTAAATAGATTTTGCTGTCATTGAACTTAACTTTAATAATGGGAGTTATTATCAGGTGAAGGGTGGGATTAGGAAGTCAGGTGGTGTGAATGATACACATTGAGGGGCATGTCTGCATAATACACACCCCCTGACTATATAATCTTGCCCAACACTTGTTATTCACTCCCGTTATAACAATTACTTTCCGCCCATCTGACAGTTTCCCTGAATTGTCAGACAAAATATTAACCCTTATATCTCTTGAATGGAAGGATGTATGAAGCAACTATAAGCTATTTATTGACAATGTACTGTTACTTTTTCGGGGTTCTCTTTAAAGCATAAGTCTGATAATGCTTTGGCGGCAGGATATCTGGTTAAATTATGTATCCCGAGAAAATAGCGATTAGGATAGGGATTTTCATGAAGTCCCATGAAAGTTTATGGGACTTTCCCAAAATCTGTATCCTGATCGTTGGGTTACAGAGTTGCTGGGAGATTTAAACATATATTCTGCCCCCAGAGCATCATTGGAGTTACACTTTAAAGCAGCATGTACAGACTCCAAGTTTGACTTGTAATGTGCTTCTGAATTTCCGGCCTTACTGCTGTACCAAAGTACCTATTATACATATAAAATATTTCCTTCATTGTAGCATTATTTAGTTTATTGGGGCTACATAGAGGCCGTAGACCCTATTCTGTTTAGAAATCTATTTTAAATTTGTGCACCTAGCCAGTTGCATGTAAATATACCCTGGCCTTTTTTTCTAGATACCAATTTGAGATATCACTCATAAAAGTTATATTTTAATTAATTAATAATACACTTTTCCCCACTTTCTTTGTGTCTTTTTTCCCTATCAAATATATGATAGTGGTTTCCTTGATGTAATTGTTAATATTGGAATCATACCCAAATAGGCTATTTGTACCTAACTATATACCTTTATATAATCCATTTCTTATGGTCCAAATGAACTTTTAATTAAGACCTTAGTAGTAAAAAGATTTAAAAAAAAGTAGCATCAAAAGCCCCGAGGGATAGAGCAGCACTTCAGTAATTTGTACTTATGAAGAACAAATGTGCCTCTTTGTCTAGGAACCATATGCTTTCATTGCGTAACATTCACACATTACAGCTAATGGCCGGTTAGTTACTAAAGGTTTCACATTTACATTTTACTAGTTAATCACCCCATGGTCTCTCCAAGAGGAGGCTTGGAAGTTTACTGTATCTCCAGTGGGTAATAAACTCTGGTGGAAAAGAGCCTAGTTGCACATTTCAAGTGTAGAATGTTGTATGATAAAACCTGACCATATAGAGGATCAGTAAACCATGATAATCTTGCATGGTGTTTGTTTGGTGGTAATGTGTATGGTTGTGTCTGTCACCCAATGGGGTGCACATCATCATGCGGTGCGCATGCCTGAAGAACAAAATCTTGCCGAAGTTGATTTGTAGGCTATGTTCCCACTCAGTTTTTTTTAAGCTTAATTATGGTCACAATTTTTACGAATACTAAAAGTAGGCCCACAACATGGAAAAAAGGTGCAAATATTTCCATTACAGTTTTTCTCTGTGTCAGTTCAACCTCTGGTTTTGGTAAAAATACTCACAAAAAATTGTCTCAGAAAACCTGACTTGGACATAGCCTTGTTTATCATGTTACAAAATGATATATTCTTGCATGTTAACATTCTATTCACAAATGCTTATATTGCTCTACTGCAGTGGTCTCCAAACTATTGCCCTTCATACGTTACAAAGCTACAACCCCCAGCATACCCGGACATGCTGGAAGTTGTAGTTTTTCAACATCTGTAGGTCCACAGCTTGATGTCTCTTTGAAATATGTCTTTACGTCCACGAGTTGAGGCCTTTGATACCATAGTACAGTACACAGATGCGTGACCGCACACCCATTGACTCACTGCGCAGACCAAAGATCACATCATGTATGGTTTTGTGTACGTGTGTTAGTTTATTGAAGAAGCCTTAGTTTTTTCCTCTTGAAAGCAATAATTTAATGTTGCGATGTCCCTATAAACACGTAGCTGGTTGGTAGTGAAGATCTACTTTGTCTACTTCCCCAATAAAATAATGATGTATGATGATCCTTTGTCATTTTGGAGAAAGATCAACTAAAATGAAAACCTGAGATGACTATAGCATTCCTTCAATTTAAACAGGGACTGAAGCATGCATAGTCACATACCTCAAGACCTAGAAATGTTCTCTGGTGAATGCAAGGAAATAATAAAGTAGAATTTATAATTGTCTGTTTCAGTACGAGCGGGAACATCTGGTGGACATATCTCATGGTGTACTCACCACAGCTGTGCTTTAATCACTATTGACTCACATGTACCAAAAGACTATAAAAAGATTATATATTTTAAGAAGCGCTGATGATCTATGGTAAAAAAAAAATAAAAAAAATAAAAAATTTAATTACACTGTTTTACCTTTTTATTACAAACATCAGTATTATCAATAAAAAAAACATTTTTCAAATATATTCAAGAAATAATCAAACAATGAATCAAATACGTAAAGCTGAACTCTTTCCAGTGGTGTTGCTGAATCTTTAATACAGCGTGTCAGTTTGTAAAAAATATATATTTATCACCATTTAAATGATAACAGCAAATATGAATCCAGTCCAGATTCACTAATACTAAAAGAGATGTTTTTAGGACTAGACTATTGTGACCTCATTCATGTAAACCAACATCTCCTTAAAACATTCTAATGCTACAGGCTCCCGAACCATGCGTCTCTTCTTCCTTCCAACCACTACCTTCACCCTGTTTCTTCTGCCTGTAGTTCTGGCTCTGGCCACTAGGGTATGCACCCACTCATTCTCTTGGATTTAAAGGGCCAGTGCATTACAACTAATTCTTCGCCTACATATCCCCGCTCACCTAAGTCTATATAAAGCAGCTATGCCCACTCCTTACTTCTGGAGCATTGTTATTGATTCCTAGTTACATAGTTTATAGGGTTGAAAAAAAGACCATCAAGTTTAATATTTTTCCCTTATGTGTCCCTCTGTGTTGATCCAGAGGAAGGCAAACAATGCTTATAACGCTGGTACCAATTGCCCCATATTAGGGGAAAAATTCCTTCTCAACTTTCTTCTAATTATATTGGAAACATAATTGACTATACAAGGTATACATAATTTATACATCTGGTAGATGTAGATGTCAGATATATAAGGTGTTAGCATAGCATTACACATTTTGTTGAGTATTGGTCACACAGCTGGTAGTGAACAGAGCCATATACCGCTTTACTTTTAATTTGCACCAACAGTGGAAAAAGCTGTTTCTCGCTCCACGTAATATAATTAATTTAAAACATATACAGTGATCCCTCAACTTACAATGGCCTCAACATACAATAGTTTCAACATACAATAGTCTTTTCTGGACCATTGTAACTTGAAACCAGACTCAAAATACAATGTACAGACAGTCCAGATCTGTGAAACGTGTCACAACTGGAGGAACTGACCAATCAGGATGGGCATTTTACTGGTAAATCACCTCTATTACTGAAGTACATGCACTGACTGACTGTCTGGTAGCGCCCCCTACAGTACAGGGAGGAACTACAAGTTCTGTACTACTCCTTACCTGTGCCAGGGTTAGCTGCTCCTTTGGACACCAAGTAAGGGCGGCTCCATTTGGGACACTGTGTGTACTGTATAGGACCCTGAAGAAGCTCCTGTCCTCTACGTAAACCATTGTTTCCCAACCAGGGTGGCTCCAGCTGTTGCAAAACTACAACTCTCAGCATGCCCGGACAGCCTTTGGCTGTCCGGGCATGCTGGGAGTTGTAGTTTTGCAACAGCTGGAGGCACCCTGGTTTGGAAACACTGACATAGACAGTGATTACAGCTCCCAGCAGATCTTTATTACTTTTATATGTAAGGATTTGCTTTATCTATATTAGTTATCTACTTATTTTTCTTTAATCCTCACTTTTTTCCTATTTTTGGATGACATTTTGGTGGCTTCAGAACCAATTACCAGGTTTCCATAGAGTTATGGTCTCGACATACAATGGTTTCCACATACAATGGTCGTCCCGGAACCAATTAATATTGTAACTTGAGGGACCACTGTACGTTACAATGAAACCTCTATGAGAAGACCATGCAAAATTGCATTGAAAAGTGGTCCTCTACAGGGGTGGTCTTCTAAAAAAAAAAAAAAAAAAAAAAAAAAAGGACACTGCAAAATGTATGATGGACTGAAAGTTCATCACACAAAATCTGGCTTGAGTAGGTTGGTGGTCTTCTGGCAGAGTTTTACTGTATATGCTTTTACAAACGAATGTGAACAGACTCTTATAGGTAATATTTAGGTGTGTGTATAATGAGATCTCACCTCCTAGTTATCTAGTATTATCAAGGAACGCACACTGACAAAATAAGCATTTTCTTATTATCTTCAAATGTTTAAAGAAAATAAAATTTTTAGCATATATTAGTAGACATGCATAGACATATTTCACCCACAAAGTACACACCGATCATAGCTTTAATCCATATGCAGCCTCTGGTCGTCCGGCTAGTCAAGGCTGTCTGTATACATGCCGAGATCCATGTGAAGTCTATTCACATTTCTGAGCTCTTCAGACCAAGATGAAGCTATTCCATGTCAGGTGTGTCGCAGCATCTTCACCAGAAAGGATAGAGCGTTCCATGCAAAAGATGGAATTTACTGGAAACATTTGAAAATAAAATTAAAGGGGAACTCCGGTGGAATTTATTTTTTTTTTTTTTCAAATCAACTGGTGCAAGAAAGTTAAAGAGATTTGTAAATCACTTTTATTTTGAAATCTTAACCCTTCTAGTACTTATCAGCTGCTGTATACTACAGATATACTGTAGAGAAATTTGTCAAGTTCTTTCCAGCCCGACAACAGTGCTCTCTGCTGACACCTCTGTCCGTGTCAGGAGCTGTCCAGAGCAGGAGAGGTTTTCTATGGGGATAGAATTCTAATATGGACAGTTCCTGACACGGACAGAGGTGTCAGCAGAGAGCACCGTTGTCAGACAGAAAAGAAATTCACAAATTTCTCTGTTTTATACAGCAGCTTATAAGTACTGGAAGGATTACGATTTTTTTAATAGAAGTTATTCACAAATCTGTTTAACTTTCAGGCACCAGTTGATTTAAAAATATTTGTTTTTATTTGTTTCCACCAGAGTCCCCCTTTAATGTTACTGTATATGCTTTGTTATATATCAGTCCATAGTTATTGTTTCAGACTTATTTATCAGTACAAGAGCTTTTCACTAGATAGTCTTTTTTAATGTTACTATGTAACTATATTAGGTCATTACACCTCTGCACCACTCAGTTGAAGATGGGCCTCCAGGCAGATGGGTCTGGTTGGAATTGGAGCCTCTATATACCCTATTGGTATAGAACACTTATGAGAATAGTAAATGCACTGGGTGCTGAACTCTATTCCAGTGTTTCATTTTGAAGATGTCTGGAAAGAGGAGGAGATAAAGCAAGGAAGAGAATATCATATAGCCTGGTAATAAATGGGAGTATAACATGTTTATCATTGAGGTGATCAGATTTCATATAAAAAATCTACATGTCAAATAAACCTCAGCTTTTTCTCCAAGAATGTACAGTAATAACTGCAATAAAATGAGCTATTTGTAAAAGTCTTCATTCTATCTTCAAAGAAGAACTATGGAGCTTCCTGAATCTCGAGTTACCTATGTCTAGTGCAGACTCTACAAGAGGTCCTGGTTTCTCCTCTACCCCCATTTCCTGTCTTTTTTCATTAAGTCCTGATTTGCACTTGGCACACATCACAGTGATACAAAGGTAGGAGTTGTTCTCCATCCTCAGACCATCAGAAGCACTGTCTTCTGCCGCTAACACAGGAACTGACCACAAGCACTGTTTAACATAAAAAAGTACATAGCAGTCAGATAATGTAAGAAGAACAGTCTATGGTCAGTTGGGAAAGTAGTTCAAAACAAAATGTCCTTTCACCAAAAAATCCTTTACTAGTAAATATGAACAGGTATTACTATCATACGTTTATATATCCAATTGTTTAACAATTCTGTTTATCCAAAGATAACGCTCCATTCACATACATAGGGTTGGCCAGAGCCTGTTTTGGAAAACAAATGCATTACAGCATCATGGCTTTCATTAGAAAAGGATGCCATGACTCTGTATAGTCTACAAAACGCTCCTGTTACTACCTAGAAACTTTTGACAAGCAGACAGGATACAGTTGACAGATCTAAGGCACTTCTCTTTCACCCAGGTGCATAAAAAGTGCAAACATAATACACAAAAACGTGCACAAGGATACAGGGAAGAGGGGCCCTATAAACCTCCCTTTCCCCTTTGAGCCAAAAAGGTACCTGTATTGGTCCAAAATCAACCCCCCCCCCCCTTGTTAAAGCTCAGGAGGACCAACATTGCTCCTGTCATCCACCCAAGTGTCAGCCAAGGAGCACAACAACTGGTTAGCATCCTTGTATAAACGGGGACCCAGGGGGGCAGGAAAGTGAGGAACCTAATGGCCACACACCTCCCCTAGATCTCCCGGAAGGACATCCCAAAAAGGACCCTCCAGAAAGGAAATAATGTACTCTACATTGACCCCTACTGGATGTAGCTTCTGTGGCCCTCAAGAGATGGTAAAACTCCAACTCCCAGCATGCCCGGACAGCCAACGGCTGTCCGGGCATGCTGGGAGTTGACGTTTTGCCACATCTGGACGGCCACAGTTTGAGACCATTGATTTAAATCAATGCGGAAGACTCCATATGCCAGTTTGAAAGTCTCCACAAGTAGGCACATCTACCAACAGCAGTCTACCCCTTCTTCTTAAAGTAGCCTAAATTTGTGTATACTTTTTAGGGTAGGGTGACATATACCATATTTTGCTACATATTTGCTGCTGCATATTTTTCTGATCATTGAAGTCAATAGGTATCAAAATATGCAACTGATTTTGCTACTCATCCACTTCAATGGGTAGGAAAATATGCAGCGGCAAAATATGGCACGTGTGTAACAAAGAAAGTGAAAACAGTAAAATATAAGGTTATGAAAATATACACACAAGATATACGGTATGTACACATTACAATTGTTGCTGATTGTGGACATAGAAGAGAAAGGAAAAATAGAAAAATTACAGCAAAAGTTCTAAAGAGCCCTCCCCACATGGTGCTAGGTTTTGCTCTATTGGACAATGCCCTGTTTCAACCCCCATGGCCTTTTGGATTTTCCTTGCCCCCTCCTTTGCTTACATGGCATTTACTGTAAGACTTTCCTGTACAGGTTCTTTTCACTCACTGCAGTGAATGCAACTAACCAGAGCTTAGCCCAATCTCTCCAAAGGTCCATTGCATCTACATTGTCGGACTAAAATAATCCAGTTTGCGATACACAGCCACTCAATAGTATCCAGTCCACAAGGTCCCATCATACATTTACACACACAGCTTTCTCAGTTCATAGGTCATGTTTGGCAAATATTTTAAATTTCTATTACGTAAATACTTGTATCCACTGTAATGCTGAACATTTCTGTAAATATTTTCATTAGACATTTCCTAATGGTAGTTATTTGTCAAGAGTATTATTATAACCAGTATCAAAAATATTGTACGTTTTTGAATAAATATTTTTCTACATTCCCTTCAAATTACTGTAGCTAAGAGTTACATTGTTTAAAGTGATTCATGGATAGTTTCATTACTTCCCCCAAATTCTTTTCTACCAAATCTACAAAGTATTGCCATTTCATTGTTTTACCATTTGATGACCAAGGTATTAGTGGCCTTATTGACCAGGAATAGTTAATGGGTTTTACATGCTTGTTTGAGAGCTTGTGGATTGGCTTGTAGAGGTCATTATTACATTATATGATGTGTCATATTCATCCCTAGATTCAATGTTGCAAGCTGTAATACCTCTGTAATAAAGCTTTGGATACTGCTATCATTTGTTTAGATTTTATACTAATGGAAGTCCAACAAGAGCTCAAATAATTCTAGGGATGCCTCATACACACTGCTATGTACACTGCCTGTGCATATTAGGCCTCTTTCACAGTTGTGACACGGTAGTGTAACGGCCGTCGGGGCTGTCAAGGAAAATAGCGGGAGAAAAAATACAGCTTGCGCCTACTTTTTCTCCTGCTACTCCTCTGAAAAACAGCAACGCCCGACTGACCCCATTTACTATAATGGGGTCCATCAGGACCCCAGTTACCCGTTGTGCTTTGTCAAAATGACGACCATCAAACTCGGGGGGAAAAAATGGTCATTCTTAACGGGGCACAACGACAGTCTATGGAGCTTGATTCGTGCAGCAAAATGGAAAAAGCAGGGACCCGGGGAGTAGAGCGCATAATTACGTGCTACTCTAAGCTTGTTTTAGATATATAGAGACAAAAATATCTTTTTCTAGCTAAATTTATAGTAGTGGATATTTTATAGCAGCACTAGGAATAATCTGATTTTGTTTAAAATCAATTATTCATACAGGTTTTAACAGTTTATTTATCTAAAGTCCCACTAGGAAAATATCAATCATCTTATGTCATATCACCGTTACAATATATAATTGTCCAGGTGTGCTGGAAGTTGTAGTTTTGCAACAGCTGGAAGCACCCTGGTTGGGAAACATTGTCATAGACTAATGCAGTGAAAGAGTCGGATTTGATTGACAGCCATGGAGTAAAGCATGCGCTGCCGCACACTTCACATGGCTATTACTCACAATCAGAGCGGGTCTTAGGACTGTGACCAGCTGCGACCAAGAACGACAGGTCAAACGTTTATTTTCTTGAGACCAATGCTTTAAGGTGTCCCTGCCTTAAAAAAATAAAAACTTTGACATATCGCAGAGACACATCAAAACTCTTCATCAGTCGGGTTCTGAGTGTTCTGTACATCATGCGGCTAGAAACTTAAAAAAAACTTGTGTGAATGAAGTTTTTTTTAAAGAAATCAAGTAATTCCCAGCATGTACGGCATCTACTTGTCAGCATGCAGCCGTGTTTCTTTACAGTATCCACTAATATATATATATATATATATATATATATATATATATATATATATATATACATATATATATTTAGCTAGAAACAACTATTACTTTCAGCAGTACACTTAGTATTACATGCCCCACTCCGTTTATGAGCTGCAGTTCCCAATATCACATGGACTTAGGAAATATGTTTATTTAAATTCATCAAGGGAAAAAATGTCTCTGGAAACAGCAGGTTTTCATTGTAACTAATTGACCATGGGCTGCTGCAGGGGATACTAATTTCGGTAGATATGTGCACAGCAAATAAAAAAGGAAAGACCGAGATAGAGGGTTTCATTGGAAAAACATGTGCACGCTTTAGCATAAGGAATAACACATGTCAGGATGCGAGCTGGAAAAGATGCTTCAGATCAGGTGCACCGAGACAGATAAAGTCTAGTCTATTCTGCACCTGCAAAAAAACAAAACCAAAGAAAATCAAAGCCGACTTTCGATTCAAGAAAACCATGGGAGGTCCAAGTGCTACGTCTTTGGGACCATCTAAACCAATGGCCAAAGATAACCAAAGATAAGGAGAACCAGCCACAAAGAATAAATCCAAAAGTACATGAATCTTTATAAGTAATATACATACAAAATCAGTTAAAATACAGGAAAAGAATGAATGACACTAGGATCGACAGACAGATGATGGGCGATGGTAAAATGAAACAACATGGTCATATACAGGTAACAAAATACATATGGCAACAATTAATCAGCAATGGAAAACAGTCACAGTGATGCAAGGAAACAGAACATACAGTAAACAAATAAGCATGGGTCATAGCCACACTGATGAAAACATAAATGACTATAAAAACATGAGAAAGGCCAATGGACCAAGATCACAGAAATTGTATACCTGCCATGTATGCTGCCTGACACCAGCACCTTCAGTACGTACAGTTGGTAAGAACTAGTGTTGAGCGCGAATATTCGCAATTCAAATATTTATTGCAAATTTTGCATATTTGCAAATATAGCACTATATATTCACAACGACAAATATTCGTAACACATCACAGTGATCTCATCCCTCCTGCTTCCAGCTTGTGGTCTAAAGAAGGCTCCTATACTATTTACTGTATTAGACTGGAGAGGGAATTTTCACAAATATGAGAATATGCGAATATGCAAATCTTTGCGAATATCCTCATATTCGCGGATATCGTCACTAAAGAATATTAGGAGATAGATGGATAGATAGATAATATAGATAGATAGGTAGATAGTTATCTGCATGTGCGCATAGGCGCATGTGAAAATACCCACAAATATATCGAATATGCGAATTTTGCGAATATAGGACGAATATTCGTCCATATATTCGTGAAATATCGTGAATTTGTATACGGGATATGCTGCTCATCACTAGTAAGAACGTTTCACCCCTGATAAAGCCTTAAAAGGGTACTCAGCTGCTCAGCGTTTGGAACAAACTGTTCCGAATGCTGGAGCCGGCGCCGGGAGCTCGTGATGTCATGATCATGAGGAGGCGGGGCTATGACGTCACAAGCCCCCGACACAGTGGAGTACCCCTTTAAGTGAAAAGTGCTTCATTTCAACATTGCCTTTTAATCTGTCTGTCAATCCTAGTGCCGTTCTTTCCTTTCCTGTATTTTGAATGTTTTAATATGAATATTACTAATAAAGATTTATGTACTTTTGGATTAATTATTTATGGTTGGTTCTCCTTATCTTTGGGTCTTTATGTCTTTTAGAGTCCCAGCCAATGGCTTATCATTGCCAGTTTCTTTTTGGGTAGCAGTGGCCAAAGAAATAATATTTTCTCAGAAAACACTTTATAAGAAGGTTTTTTTTGCACTTGGGCCTAATTAGTTTCAACATGGTAATGTCTGCATCCTACGACTGATTATAGTTTCTAAAAAAAAAAAAAAAAAAGGGTAAATGTGTAAATGACCTCAGTTTGTCTTAAAATGCATCTACCAAATACAGTAGATCAGTTGTCTCCAAATTGTGGACTTCCAGACCTCTAGAGATCCAAAGTTTGGAGACCACTGCAGTGGATCATTAAAATAAGCACAAAATGATTTATTATTAGTAAATATGTCATATATGTAAATATAAGCTTATCTAACAAAATAACTGTAAGTAAATAGATGTAATGATAAGCAAAACAACCAAGATAACAACTTAAAAAATTACTCGTAGAGATACTGACATAATCAAAAATCAACACAAGGAATTATTAATAGTAAATCTGTCAGATGTCATATGGTATCATATAAGGTGCTCTATCAAAATAATTGTACGTATGTAATTATAAACAAAACAACCAAGAAAGAAACACTAAAAATGACTATTATAGACACTGACACTATCGTTATATGAAAATAACCAATAAGATTAGCAGTAATCCTAATGAATGGGAGAATTATTATTTATCAAAATGTAGGACAATCCTTGCAAGTAGAAAAAAATTATGTCAAGTGAAATTCTCAGTTGTGCAGTAAGGAAGAAAAATTGGGCAGGCAGATGACCGTTACCCTCATGAGAATGCAGTTTAGGGCGATGTAATAATATATACCAAAGGAATATGAACCATTGGTCTCATCCATTTTGCTAGAAGACTATGTATGTAGGACTCCTTCCCTTCAAAAAAAAAAATAAAAAAAATACTTCACTAGGAATCAAGGGGGTAGAGAATTGTCCCAAGCATTGGACATAAATAAAGTTTATGTAAAAATGGCTTCCTTGATAGTGCTAGCTTTTGCCATCAAGGATAAAAGGACTGCATATTTGTTAACCCATGAACCATTTCCCCAGTTGCTCCTCTGAAGAGGGGAGCCCTGCACAGGTTCTCACCATCCAGTAGCAGAAGAGATGTAACCAATCAGTTTGGGGCCCACATCTCTCCGAAGACCTTGTTGCATCTGTATGTTCTTTCTCTCTAGTATGTATTCCCTTGGGCTTAAAGGGGTACTCCGCCCCTATACATCTTATCCCCTATCCAAAGGATAGGGGATAAGATGTCTGATCGCTGGGGTCCCGCTGCTGGGGACCCCCGGAATCTTGGCTGCAGCACCCCGCTATCATTACTGCACTGAGTAAATTTGCTCTGTGCGTAATGACGGGCGATACAGGGGCCGGAGCATCGTGACGTCACGGCTCTTAATACGCCCCCTCCCATAGACTTGTATTAAAGGGGTATTCCGCCCCTAGACATCTTATCCCCTATCCAAAGGATAGGGGATAAGATGTCAGATCGCCACGGTCCCGCTGCTGGGGACCCCTGGGATCCCCGCTGCGGCACCGCGCTATCATTACTGCACAGAGCGAGTTCGCTCTGCATGTAATGATGGGCAGTACAGGGGCCGGAGCATCGTTATGTCACGGCTCCGCCCCTTGTGACATCATGGCCCGCCCCTTTCAATACCAATCTATGGGAGGGGGCGTGGCGGTCGTCATGCCCCCTCCCATAGACTTGCATTAAGGGGACGGGCCGTGATGTCACGAGGGGCGGCGCCATGACGTCACGCTGCTCCGTCCCCCGTATCGTCCGTCATTACGCACAGAGCGAACTCGCTATGTGCTGTAATGATAGCGCGGTGCCGCAGTGGGGATCCCAGGGGTCCCCAGCAGCGGGACCGCGGCGATCTGACATCTTATCCCCTATCCTTTGGATAGGGGATAAGATGTCTAGGGGCGGAGTACCCCTTTAAGGGGCGGCCCGTGACATCATGATGCTCCGGCCTGTGTATTGCCCGTCATTACGCACAGAGCGAGTTTGCTCTATGCAGTAATGACAGCTGGGTGCTGCAGCCGAGATTCCATAGAGGATAAGATGCCTAGGGGCAGAGTACCCCTTTAAGGGTCATGAGAAGGGGGTTTGGAGTGAAACAAATGCCAAGCCATTCAGTCCTGGGTGGTAAACCCCAATACCATGGCGGGTCCAGTTGATCTTTGCTGTGGTGTCCAGTTTGTGTGCAGAACTACATAAAGCGCCCGTCATTCTGGTCCCAGCATGTACTGCATGTAACAGCCCCTCTATGCTTTCGGGAAACAATTAGTGCTTTTACAGATTATGGGTTATTCTAAAGACTTTTGTTGTACCAGAGTTAGCAAACATCAATAATTTAGATTGTGGGGGCAGAAGCCAATTTGATGACTGTGCACAGTGCTGTGTATGTGTACTATATAAATGAAGAATTATTATAAGTATAATTTCCAATTTTTTCCACTAATTATTCCATTTTCTTCTGAGTTAATTTTAGAGAAAAAAAAGTCTGCAGAATATTTATGTGTTTCCTCTCTCTCCATTCCAGATTGAATGTTTTTATTTCAATAATTTATGTTATGCAAGGTTACCTTCTCAGCAGGCAGACAGATTCAGAGACATGAACTTATAACAAAAATCCTACTGCCGATGTGATTGAAATGCAGAGTGAAAAGTGTATGGTAAAAATAGGAAAGCAATCAGTGCCACCGGGCATGAAACACATTGACACATAAGTTCAACATCCCTCTGGTGAATACTGAACAGCTTTTTTTCCTCTGAGCTGAGGGACTGTATCTCACATTAAGCAGTTACTGCCATGGAAATCTCCAATGAAAGTGATCTTAGGAAAACAGTGAGAGAATGAACAGATTCCCTCTGAGAAAAAGAGGACACTTGTTTATTTGTAAATACACCGTGCTTACCATATATATATACAGTGATCCCTCAACTTACAATAGCCTCGACATACAATAGTTTCAGCATATAATGGTCTTTTCTGGACCATTGTAACTTGAAACCAGACTCAACATACAATGTTACAGACAATCCAGATCTGTGAGACATGTCACAACTGGAGGAACTGACCAATCAGAATGGGCATTTTACTGGTAAATCACCTGTATTACTGAAGTGCCTGCACTGACTGGCTGTCTGGTAGCGCCCCCTACAGTACAGGGAGGAACTACAAGTTCTGTACTACTCTTTACCTGTGCCAGGGTTTTGGATGACATTTTGGTGGCTTCAGAACCAATTACCAGGTTTCCATTGAGTTATGGTCTCAACATACAATGGTTTCAACATACAATGGCCGTCCTGGAACCAATTAATATTGTAACTTGAGGGACCACTGTATATATATATATATATATATATATATATATATTTTTTTTTTTTTATAGGTTAAATTGGAGACATATTGTTCACAGAACTTATATCTATCGTTTATTTTTTTTTCTATTTATAGAAATTTCCCTTTAATTTTATTTTAAAGGATAATGCAGAGTGATGAGGTTTAAAAATATGACAAAAATCCATAGACAAATAATTGCTTTTCCTTAATAGCTTTCTGTAAGCTTATGATGACGTTAATGATTATACTCCTTACTGGATAATAGTTTTTTAATGTATCCAAACACTTGAGTCATTGGTCTTCTTAGATATATAACATCTCGAATGAACAGTCAATATCAATACACTAATGGCAGTCTCTTCCAGGTCAGTAGAAGTTTCATATACACTGCTGATGTTTAAAGGGGTACTCCACCATTAGATAAGATAAGATATCTGATCACGGGGGTCCCTCCACTGGGGACCCCCCACAAGCTCTTCTGCAGCACCCATTTGACATCGGCTGCACGGAACGAAGATCAATTAGTGCCTGATGATCGGCGATACAGGGGCCGGAGTATCATGACCTCCCTGCCCCCTCAATGCAAGCTTACAGAAGAGGGCGTGACGGCCACCATGCCCCCTCCCATAGACTTGCATTGAGGGGGCGGGGTGTGACATCACGAGGGAGCAGGGCCGTGATGTCACGATACTCTGGCCCCTGTATCGTGAGTGATCAGGTATGGAGCGATCTTTGCTGCAGGAGAGATTGCAGGGGTCCACAATGGCGGGACCCCCGAGATCAGACATCTTATCCCCTATCCTTTGGATAGGGGATAACATGTCTAAGGGCGGAATACCCTTTTAAAGAGACAGCCAACTAGTAATGCAGAATTGGACTGTGCAAGCCTAATTGTCGAAAGGATACCTCCTGGTGGTAGCAAGAGGGGAGGTAAAGGTGCACATACACCTAGCTGTAGACTTCAGGCAAATGTTCTTTTGTTGTGAATAGGGAGAGGGAAAGTAAGATTCTGCCTCATAGCTCTGATGGTGGCTTATCTCAATAAAATCAAATGGATTAGACAATTGAAATCCAAAATGCTCAATCCTTCTCTGATCTTATCTGTTGGGGAGAATTGGGAGGCCTCCATACACATTAGACAGGTGGTTGATCCTGCCAACTTTTCCATAGTGTGTTTGGGGACCTAAACTCTATTGACCCCAGTAGTGAGATGAATATGCATATTGGCTAAAACACCTTTGGGTGGCGTTATCCGTTCAGGAATCTGTATTTCTCTTCTTTAATGGTAATCCTTTTATTTTATTGTTGCTACATATTAACATCCCAATAGTTACCCCCCATTTTATTTTATTGCGGAAATATATGGTCCTGTTTTCATTTTTGCCAATTTTGTTGAACTTTTTTTCTCTTGAGAAGCAAATGAGAAAAAGGTAAATAAAAGTTTCGGATAGCTGAAAATATGTTTTAGATGACAAGACAAAAGTAACAGATGGCTCATTTCCCATCAGTGTATTTGGTAAATAATTATTTTTTAAATTGTTATCATTTCAGCTTCAGAACCCAACCTGAAGGTTCGGTCTCGATTAAAACAAAAAGTAGCAGAGAGAAGAAGTAGCCCCTTATTGAGAAGAAAAGATGGCAATGTCACAGGTTCCTATAAGAAGAGAATATTTGAAGTGGCAGGTACAGTATATTATATATATATATATACATACTTTTATGCAAAAATGTTACAAATTTAAATATTTTATAATTCCTCGCAACCATCACATAAATACATTTTTCGGAATAACTATTGATAATAGTACCTTAATAATAAAATAATTAACAAAAAATGTAAAGGGGTTATCCAGTCATATACTGTAAATTTTTTGTATATTTTGATGAGGGCACAAAAAAAAACCTACCTCAGTCCCCCACAGTTACTAATGTGATTTCATCTAGTCCTCTACTTGTTGCTTTTTTGCCTACTATTAGGATGGACTGGTCTCTGCCTGCTTAGCCAATCACTGGCCACAGCGGTGTCAATAATTGGTTGAGCGGACCCGTCACTGCTGAGGTGTGGAGTAGAAAGATTGACAAGCAGAGAACCAGATTATGTCACACCAGTGTCTGTAGGGGACTTAGATAGAAATGTGGGCCTTTTTTATTTTATCTAAAAAAGAAGGGAGTAGCGCTCCATAGCATAAAACAGCATCGGGCTTGGGTAGGGGTATAATGAATCACAGCCGCTTACCCAGTGTAGTTGTGTAAATCATACACAACAATGATGAGCGTGTGTAGTTATATCAAGCCGGGAACCGTCTGCAGCCGTCAAGCTTTTCAATTTATCAGTAAAATAGTGCAGGCTTCTATACGGAGGACAGCAAGATTTGGATGGCGCTAACGGACCCAGGGCAGCTGCTCTGGGTCCGTTAGCGCCATCTGAATCTTCCTGTCCTCCGTATAGAAGCCTGCACTATTTTACTGCTTTTTTATTTTATAGCTCCCAAGCATAATAGAAAACAATTAAAATGCCCAGATAACCCCTTTTATATATATTTTTTATAAAGTTTATTTTTGGGACTTGCTGTGTAACACATGATCAAAAGGGGATAAGGCTTTCTAAAGCTATGTTCACACCTTGGTATTTCCACTGCAGTAGAATCCCGCTTACTTCAACGGGATTCTGCTGCGCAATGCACACAGCAGAATTTCCATGCCAGATGTTTCCAGCACGGAAATTCAGAATTTTGTGTCCACAGAAAGAAAGAACCTGTTCATTCTTTATGCGGACTCCGCACAGAATGTTTAACTGTCTATGAGATGGTGCATTTCTTGTGGACATTCATATCATGCGGACATATCATGCCAGTGCCCGCAGTCTCCAGAATGTTCGCACAGTGATTTTCCATGCAGACATTCCGTAGTGTGAACACATCCTAAGCCTATATGAACCAGTCCAAGCTGGAGAAGTTATTTTACCTTACAGAGCATCATGGTCCTAAAAATTTTTTTGAAGACCAGTTTTTTAAACTGCCCACATTACCATATTTTATGAGCAGATTCATTTTGTATCGCAATGTCCATATCCATGGTATTGAATTGGATTCACTTAACTTAAACAGGTTGTCCAACCCCATAAACATTTATTTTTACACATGGCTGATAAATATTGTTGGACGAACATTTCCCATTTACGATATATGCGACCGACTATGGATAATTTTTAGTCTTGCATAAATCATCCAATCAGCCAATGAAAAAGCTTTTTCTCATTAGTTGGCTGATAGGTGGCCCTTTTTCATGGGTCAATTACGGGAATGAACATTCTGGTGAACAATCATTCGGGCGATAATTGTACTGTGTAAGGCTCCTTTCACACTATAAAATGTATCCGCTTTAAAGATCCGTTCAATGTTCTGTTATAAAAACCCTGAAAATCGTCCGTTAAACGGCCGTTACAAAATTCCATACGGATGTTAGAAAATCCCATTATAGTCTATGGGACTATTATATTATCCGTTTTAACCCGTTATAGCCCGTTATTAATAACGGACGTTATTTTATGACGGAAGATAGAAATGGGAGAAATAGTGCATGCGCTATTTCTTCCATTTATTCACTCGTCACAAAATAACGTCCATTATTAACAACGGGCTATAACGGGTTAAAACGGATAATGTAAAAATCCCATAGACTATAATGGAATTTTCTAACGGCCGTATTGAATTTTGTAACGTCCGTTTAATGGACGATTTTCAGGGTTTTTATAACAGAACATTGAATGGATCTTTAAAACGGATACATTTTATAGTGTGAAAGCAGCCTAAGAGGTTTTTAGCTTTCCTTTAAGCAATCAGAGCTGGTATCCTTTAGTATGTGTTCTTATTTCTAGTGTTGAGCGGCATAGGCCATATTCGAATTCGCGAATGTTCGCGAATATATGTACGAATATTCGTCATATATTCGCGACTATTCGCATATTCGTAATATCTTTTGATTATTTTCGCATATGCAAAAAATTCGTATATGCGAAAATTCACATATGCGAAAATTCACATGTACGAAAATTCGCGTATGCGAAAAGTCGCACACCAGTCTCACACAGTAGTATTAGAGCCTTCTTTACACCACACAAGCTGAAAGCAGAGGGATGATCACTGTGATGTGTACTGTGAAAAAAATAAAATAAAAAAACGAATATTCGTAATTACGAATATACAGCGCTATATTCGCGAATATTCGCGAATATGCGATATTCGCGAATAAAATTCGCATTGCGAATATTCGCGAGCAACACTACTTATTTCCCATTGAGAACATCTTATTTATGTATTGACATAGATAGGGGCAGAACAGTGGCAGCCTCCACACTAGATTGATAGCATGTTATTATGACCTTTTGAAATCTACTTTGTTTATCTTTGGTGACACAAGAACAATCCAACCGGCCTCAGTCTTGAAGAAAAAACAAGGCTTGGTTTAAATACTTTTCCCATTTTCTTTCTTTTCTTTTTTTTTTTTTTACCCATTAGCTTTTCTCAGTAAAATTTTGGTTCCCCCATAACAAAAAAAAAAATAAAATTATGTTCCCTCAACTGTTATTTATTTCTTCATCCAAGATCAAAGTAAAGCAATTACACAATATATGAAAACCCTCAAACCTCCAGCGCAACTATTTTCTATCTGTGGAAAACATTTTTTCGGGGGGGGGGGGGGGGGGGGGGGGATTCCCAGTAAGTAAAGAAAATACGAAAGCCATTCACTCTCCATAGCTAGGTACACTAATGTCCTCTATCTATCAAGAAGTACAACTATACAAAATCAACATGACATACAAATCCCAGTAGTAAGGAAAAGCAAGTCAAGCATGAAACTACTGTTTCCCATGTTATTTTTTTTTTTTCTTTTACCGTCTGGTCACCATATGTGATGAACAATTCTGTGCACCAGACTGACCACAAGCTGGGTGCCACAGATAATCCAGATGGTCAGCAGTAGTGTTGAGCGGCATAGGCCATATTCGAATTCGCGAATATTCGCGAATATATGGGCGAATATTCGGCATATATTCGCGAATATTCGCATATTCGTTATATTCTCCTTGTATTTTCGCATATGTGAAAATTCGCATATGCGAAAATTCGTATATGCTAATTTTCGCATGTGCGAAAATTAGCATATGCGAAAATTAGCATATGCGAATTTTCGCACGCCAGTCTCACACAGTAGTATTAGAGCCTTCTTTACACCACACAAGCTGGAAGCAGAGAGGGATGATCACTGTGATGTGTACTGTGAAAAAAAAAAAATAAAAAAAAAAGAATATTCGTAATTACGAATATATAGCGCTATATTCGCGAAATTCGCGAATTCGCGAATATGCGATATTCGCGAATAATATTCGAATTGCGAATATTCGTGAGCAACACTAGTCAGCAGCATGCATTTATTTTATTAATAGATTATGTAAATGAGTTCATACATGAAGGTAGGTTCCTTATGTGTTTGCACTGTAGATGTTTTCATGGATTCCTATTTATTTAGTACAGTAAGTATTTACATTAGGAACAAATTACAATTTTTTTTTGTTAGGAGGCACTTGCATTGGAAGTGAACAAGACCATGACCTGACCATGAATATCCTAAAAACAGGACCTTTTTTTTAAAACTCTCTTGCTTTCAAGCTTGAAGCTTGAAACCTTATTGAATCAGTTTTATTATGAATAACAAGACATAACTTAAAACTTATTGTCATAAAAAAAAAAAAACTTTTGACATGTCACACAGACATTTTAAAAGTTTTGATTGCCTGGGGTCTCAGTGCTGAGACCCTCCATTAATATTTGGATAAAGCTGGGTGATGCAGGTGGCAGCATGCTTCATTCCTCATTTCAGCACTTAGTCCATCTGACTGTAGGAAATGGGTTGAGTCCTAAGGCTATGTTCACTCGGCAGAATTTCTGCATGGAATTCTGCATCAAAATTCTGCAGTAAATGCCACAGAAATGAATTGCCCATTCACTTCAATGGAATTCATGCATCGGAAATTCTGCTTTGTAAATGAGACTGCTGAATCCCATTGAAGTGTATTAGATATAAATGTATGCATAATTTTCATGCAGAATTCCATGCAGAAATTCTGGCATGTGAACATAGCTTTAGGCTGCGTCCACACGGCAGAATTTCTGCATGTCAGCATCAATTCTGCGCCCGCATTCATTTTGGTAAAATTCGGCCAATCTTTCCCGCATTCTTGGAATTGATGCAGAATTGGCAGCCGTGATAAGACAAAGCCGCCAGTCTTCATTGTTGAAGTGTAGAGTACGATGTGAAGCCCAGAGGGAGCCATAGTACCAGTAGACTTGTTGCCTCTCTGCCCTGCCAGTTTTTTAAGGTCTTTCTAACACCACTAAGGCCCTTATTACACAGAAGAATTATTGGCCAAATATGCCGATATCGCCCTATATAGGCCAGCAATCAACTCTTAGTAGGCTTATCCTGCTAAAAAAAAAAAAAACATTACTCATTGGCCACATATCTCCCTGTGTAATAAGAGATTTGCAGCTAAAGAATAGTGGAAGCAGAGTGATCTTTCATGCGGCCCTCCCCATGTAGTCCTCGAACCTTGTAATAGGCTCTTTAAACGAGTGCCACTCTTTGGGATCAGAGATCATTTATACCGCCAACTGGGCAATTCAATAGGAATCTAAGTGTGCAAGTCTTAAATTGGCGAAGCCAAACAATATACCAATGTCCCTATGAAGTCATGCTACCCTACTAAGGGAAGTACGTAGCTCTATGTCATGTGATCAATGTTACGATGTATATTTCTTTATTCTTTTTGTGTATTCTACCCTAAGGGACGTACGTAGCTCTATGTCATGTGATCAATGTTACGATGTATATTTCTTTATTCTTTTTGTGTATTCTATGCATTTATCAAGGAAGTTTTTTTGTCTTCTAGAGTCTTCAGTCAGTAGCAGTTCCCCAGTATCAGGACCCAGTTCTCCGAATAATGGTCCAGTTAACATGGGTGTGGAAAACGAAAGCTCTGTCTTGCCAACTAACTCTCATCCTGAGGTAGGAGTTATAACTTGTCTGAGTGAATCCATGGATTTTCCTGATGAGTAAAACTAAGATGACAACCTAATACCATAATATTTATCACATTTATCCTATATTTCATATGAAATACAATTTTCTACAATATGATTTACTTTGGGGGAAATGGTTAAAGGTTAGACCTGTAATTCAATTGTCATACAACACACGTATGGAATTTGCATCAATTTGTAGCACATAGTAAAAGATAATGCAACAACTATAAATTTTTCAGATATAACTGCATTTTTTCTATATATTTTATCTGGGAAATGATCCTGAAAGAAAAAACTGATCAATGTATTTATAGGGTCATTAGATGATGGAGCAAACTTATAATTGACATTTATCATGTTACATACTATTCATTTCAAAAGCATGTAATGAATGTTATGTCTTATATTTTATGTGGTCAACTACTGGCAATGATCACACTCATCTCCACGCCACTTTTGTCTGCAAAGCAAACAAAATGGATCCAATGCTTGGAACATGTGATTGAATTACTTACTCTAACTGGGTCCAATTTAGCTCAGCCTGGGTGAGTTACAATTGTTTTTAGGTTCCAGATTTTACAGATGAGGCAAGACCTGAAATGTTAGAAAATTGTAAGTAAAGAGGATTTCAAGTTAGTAAACCTAATCTGTTATCATGTGGACAGTATGTAGTTGTCTCAAAGCTAGAGGGTTCAAGCCCTCCATGTACTTGCCAGAGGTTGCCTGACTGCCATTAGGTACCGAGATGAGATCCTCAGACCCCTTGTGAGACCATATGCTGGTGCGGTTGGCCCTGGGTTCCTCCTAATGCAAGACCATGCTAGACCTCATTTGGCTGGAGTGTATCAGCAGTTCCTGCAAGAGGAAGGCATTGATGCTATGGACTGGCTCGCCCGTTCCCCAGACCTGAATCTGATTGAGCACATCTGGGACATCATGTCTCGCTCCATCCACCAACACCACGGACTGTCCAGGAGTTGGTGGATGCTTTAGTCCAGGTCAGGAAGGACATCCCTCAGGAGACCATCCGCCACCTCATCAGGAGCATGCCCAGGTGTTGTAGGGAGGTCATACGGGCACATGGAGGCCACACACACTACTGAGCCTCATTTTGACTTGTTTTAAGGACATTACATCAAAGTTGGATCAGCCTGTAGTGGGGTTTTCCACTTTGATTTTGAGTGTGACTCCATATCCAGACCTCCATGTGTTTATTAATTTGATTTCCATTGATGATTTTTGTGTGATTTGGTTGTCAGCACATTCAACTATGTAAAGACGAATGTATTTCATACAATTAGTTCATTCAATCAGATGTAAGATGTGTTATCTTAGTGTTCCCTTTATTTTTTTGAGCAGTGTATAGAGTAAGGAACTAAAAGCTGAAAAAGTGCAGCGCAGTTCTCCCAAAAACATTGCCTTGTGTGACATCAACCTAAAGCTGATTCCTGGGGGTCCCAGCAGGGAGAAACATTTTGTTCTGCTCACTTTCAAGAGGTCATTTTAACAATAGGGACAATATGGATTGTCTAAATCAGAGAACCCTTGAGGCTACGAACAGACACAAATTGTGTGTTTTTTTTTTATCTCAAAAATAAAATTGCACCAAAAACTTCTCCCTCTTTTTTCTCCTGCTTTTTTCTCATTTCAATTCACGTGAATCCTATATTATGTGACTCGAGGATTTCTATTGAATAACTAAGTGGAAAAAACGCCTTAAAAAATTCTTACATAGATTTACACCTGGCTTTTTTTCCCACCATTTCTTTAAAAATAAAATATGGCACCATAAACTGCTGAAAGCCCACACTGTACTGTACTTCACCGCATATCAGATTTGATACAGCATCTTGTTCCAGTGCATGCCATGTTACACAGGTATTTTGCAGTTTTTTCAAAGGGAGAATACAGGCCACCATACAAGAGCACACAGTGTGCCAATAGGTCCATAATACAATTTTTGCCACATGTAAAAGTACTTAAATAGCCACTGTCATTTGAAAAAAAAAAAACTTTGACATGTCAAAAGTTTGGACCAGTGAGGGTCTGACTGTTCAGACCTCCATTGATCAAAAGAATGATCCGGGAGAAGTTTGTGCTCAGTGCGTCCTCTCCCGTCTCTGTGTCACGTGAACGAGACACACTGGCAATGAAAGTCTATAGAGCGTGTCTCGATCACGTGACACAGAACCGGGAGAGGAGCACGCAGCAGCACACACTTCTCTCGGCCTGTTCTACTGAACACTCAGACCTCTATCGATCAAAACTTTTGACATGTTGCTAGGACTTGTGAAAAGTTTTTCCAAATGACAGGTTCTCTAACATTTTAGCATGTTTTTCATTGTTATTGTGCATTGGGCAAAAACTACAGTAGAAAAAAAAATGTTAAAATATTTTGTGCCAAGGAGTCCTATCTAGGATGAATTCTAGCTGGATAAAATGTATGGCTTTATAGTGCTGTAGTCTTCATTTTTACAATACAAATTATCATTCCCAAATGACTTTCCTGAAGTTTCAACCAACTTTTCACAGTTTTACTGCGGAATGGATAACGTACAGTTTATTACTCTTTGTGATGCTGCGACATCTTTGCTTCCGGTAAAAAAAAAAAAAATTGCTTATACAGCAGAAAGTTTAGGTCACCATCAGGACATAGAGCCAAAGCTATGACACTTCTACTTCCAGCTTTCCCATTCATAAGAAATTGATTGTTAGTGAACTGTGATCCTGGGGGCAGGTGTTTGACCCCTGTTCACTGATTAGTAGCCCCCTGTGGACTCCAGAGGAGAAGTAATGTTCTGCTGATAGCTAACATGTGGCTTTATCTTGTAACCCTTTTGTATAAGGAGCCAGGGATGTCAAATTGAGGTGGACGAATGAAGACATCATTACTCCACAATTAGTCAATTAGGAAGTGAGCGTTCAGTAATGGGGGTCTTACTGCTCCAGGTACACCATCATGTAGAACATCCAATAATAGTCACACTGGTTATTAATAAAAGGGTTTCCTTCATGCGTTTATCACATTTCGGGCTGAGAAATGCCTTTGAGATTGTGGTTTGGAATTTTTGATTACTTTGGGTGAAATTCATTATGTTTGCACGATGAGGATCCAAATCTTTTGTCCATTTTGTATATAGAATTCTTTCTGCGGTTTGGATACTTGAATAAAAGTCATCTGATGGCAGATGAAGTCAAACTGAGCTGATACCAACTACTCAGACACAATAATATCCATGCTGAGCAGGATTTTATATTCAAAAGAATGGTGCCCAATATAGGTATACATAGATACACAGTGAAGAATCTTTGAGACAACCAACATTTTGTTAAAAAAAAAAAATCATTCTTGTCTGTGGTCTTAGCTGGTGTATATGCGGCTGAAACCTGATGGCTTGGCCATTGATCACTTTAGTTTATACAGTGGTCCCTCAAGTTACAATATTAATTGGTTCCAGGATGACCATTGTATGTTGAAACCATCGTATGTTGAGACCAGAACTCTATGGAAACCTGGTAATTGGTTCTGAAGCCACCAAAATGTCATCCAAAAATAGGAAAAAGTGAGGATTAAAGAAAAATAAGTAGATAACTAATAGAGATAAAGCAAATCCCTACACGTAAAAGTAAGAAAGATCTGCTGGGAGCTGTAAATCACTGTCTAGGTCAGTGTTTCCCAACCAGGGTGCCTCCAGCTGTTGCAAAACTACAATTCCCAGCATGCCCGGACAGCCTTCGGCTGTCCGGGCATGCTGGGAGTTGTAGTTTTGCAACAGCTGGAGGCACCCTCTTTGGGAAACATTGGTCTATGTAGAGGACAGGAGCTTCTTCAGGGTCCTGTACAGAACACGCAATGTCCTAAAAAAAGTAAAATGGACCCACCCTTACCTGATGTCCAAAGGAGCAGCTAACCCTGGCACAGGTAAAGAGTACAGAACATGTAATACCTCCCTGTACTGTAGGGGGCGCTACCAGACACCAGTCAGTGCATGCACTTTAGGACTACAGGGGTTTTACCAGTAAATGTCCATTCTGATTGGTCGGTTCTTCCAGCCATTGACACGTTTGGCAGATTCCATAGCATTGTATGTTGAGTCTGGTTTCAAGTTACAATGGTCCAGAAAAGACCATTGTATGTTGAAACTATTGTATGTTGAGGCCATTGTAAGTTGAGGGATCACTGTATAAATAAGTTCCATTCAAAGTGCTTTGGATGCCTGAAAAAGTGTCAGGATGCTAGTCATCAGTCTCCTCAGACTGTATTCATATTTTCAAGACACCTGAAGAACACCTGAAAACAGAGCTAATTTATGTAGACTAAAGCAATCCACAGCCGAGCTGTCAGGTTACGGGTTCGGCCGCGTATTACGCAAATTCTCTCAACACAAGTGCTAGTAATAATGATGGCCAATAGGCAAAGTTATTGATGAAAGTAAAAATGTATCAATCTGGTGTAGATAAAGGATAGTCTTCCCCATAGGGGGTATCCTCATAGTTATAAAACATCAAGAAATCAATTTACATAATCTATAATTTTTTTTATTTTATTGCAATCATAAATAAAGTGAGTTATTGTGTAGAACAAAAATCTCCAAATGTGTGAATACCGTGCCCATTACTTTTGTAAGGCATCAAGGGGGAGATTTAGCAGAACTTGAGCAGAGGAAAAGTTGCCCATAGCAACCAATCAGATCGCTTCTTTCATTTCGCAAAAGGAAAAAAGTGATCTGATTGGTTGCTATGGGCAACTGGGCAACTTTCCCTCTTCACAGGTTTTGATAAATCTCCCTCATAGAGGGTGAGGAAACGCCTTGTAGCGTGAAACAGCCGCTGTCGTCCTGGTGCACGCTCCTGCCGTCCCAGCTCTCGTGACAGGGGGGTAACGTTATTTTTATGTTCTATGTTTGAACGCTGAATAAATCTTTGCAGCAGGATTCCAAGGTGTATTCTCCGACTTTCCTTTCTCCAGTTTGAAGTTATACTTTAACTGTGTATTTTCACGTAGCTCCCTATCGGATCCTGGTCTGCTATTCACACTTACCCCTGTTTAGCCTCAGCGTTAATCATTTTCTCCAGCTTTTTCTACATAGTCAGTGCCCAGTAATCCTTCTACATAGTCAGTGCCCAGTAATCCTTCTACGTAGTCAGTGCCCAGTAATCCTTCTACGTAGTCAGTGCCCAGTAATCCTTCTACGTAGTCAGTGCCCAGTAATCCTTCTACATAGTCAGTGCCCAGTAATCCTTCTACATAGTCAGTGCCCAGTAATCCTTCTACATAGTCAGTGCCCAGTAATCCTTCTACAAAGTCAGTGCCCAGTAATCCTTCTACGTAGTCAGTGCCCAGTAATCCTTCTACTTGGACTATTTGACATATAATCAATTGTTTATTTGGTTCTCCTGCAGTTAGGACAGATGTGTCCTTCCTTATTTGTCCTCATGTCTTACATGGGTTCTCTGGGGAACATCATTTTTTCCTTATCCCCAGGATAGGGGTTATATGTCTAATCACGGGAGATCTAACTGTTGGCACCCCCCACAATCTCTTGTATGGGGCCCGGCTCTCACAGCTCAGCTTACCATACTCCTGGGCCCCCATCTCCAGAGACGAGCAGGAGTGACAGCCAGCTCAGCAAATCACCATCTGTTTAAGCAGGCCATTACTCCTGCTTGTCTCTGGGGTCTAGTAAATGGCAGGGGTCGTCCCTCACAATATGACTTTTATTCCCTATTCTGATAGTGGATAAGTTGTGTTCCCCGGAGTACTCCTTTAACATACGCTTAGATTTGTGCCATGATTTCCAGCTTAGAAAAAAAAAACATGATATTGTAGCACAACCATCCAAAGGTTGTGAGGTAAATTACAGCCTGCAGAAAGTTTTTCTTTCACAATATTGTCCTGCATTTCTATAATGAGAAATTTAAAGGGGTATTCCAGGAAAAATATATATATTTTTTTATATATCAACTGGCTCCAGAAAGTTAAACAGATTTGTAAATTCTATTGAAAAATCTTAAAGGGGTACTCCGCCCCTAGACATCTTATCCCCTATCCAAAGGATAGGGGATAAGATGTCAGATTGCCGCGGTGCCGCTGCTGGGGACCCCCGGGATCCCTGCTGTGGCACTGCGCTATCATTACTGCACAGAGCGAGTTCGCTCTGCACGTAATGACGCGCAATACAGGGGCCGGAGCATCGTTACGTCACGGCTCTGTCCCTTGTGACGTCACGGCCCGCCCCTTTCAATACAAGTCTATGGGAGGGGGCGCGGCGGTCGTCACGCCCCCTGCGATAGACTTGCATTAAGGGGACGGGCCGTGATGTCATGAGGGGCGGAGCCATGACGTCACGCGGCTCCGTCCCCTGTATCGCCCGTCATTACGCACAGAGCGAACTTGCTCTGTGCTGTAATGGTAGCGCAGTGCCGCAGCAGGGATCCTGGGGCTCCCCAGCAGCAGGACCTGTGGCGATCTGACATCTTATCCCCTAGCCTTTGGATAGTGGATAAGATGTCTAGGGGCGGAGTACCCCTTTAATCCTTTCAGTACTTATGAGCTGCTGAAGTTGAGTTGTTCTTTTCTGTCTAAGTCCTCTGTCTCGGGAACCGCCCAGTTTAGAAGCAAATCCCCATAGCAAACCTCTTCTACTCTGTGCAGTTCCCGAGACAAGCAGATATGTCAGCAGAGAGCACTGTTGCCAGACAGAAAACAACAACTCAACTTCAGCAGCTGATAATTATTGAAAGGATTTAGATTTTTTTAATAGAAGTAATTTACAAATCTGTTTAACTTTCTGGATCCAGTTGATATATAAAAAAAAGTTTTTCCCCGAATACCCCTTTAAGTTCTTAAAGGGCCACTCTGAAATTTTTTTTTTTACCCCAACAGTAACATTGTGCAGTTAAGCAGCATCCCTGCTTCCTCTCTTCTAGTTTCCCTATACCGTACCATGTTGTGGCCCCAGCTGCTCACCACTGTCTAATGTACACAGCAATTGTTGTATGGACGTAAAGCCACTCTCTTTTGCATCTCTGTGGGATATTCAATGTGATTCCCATAGATTTTGATAATATAAACAAATGCAAATGAATGGTGGATATATCCTTTGAGTACAGAACCCCTTTAATTTACATAGTAACGTCTGTTTTACATATTGTTTTAATTTGCTATATTTCTTTATAGCTGCTTTATTTCTGTACTGAATTGCACATGGGAAATTAACAGCAGAGTGCGTCAAAGTAGATGTGATTTTGAAATCACCCCTACACACTCTTTCATGGAAAAAAAAGAAAGTACCTGTGGATCCATTTTTGAGTCAGCATGTCAGTTTAGGTTGCTACTTGTTTACACATTTTGGGGGGTATTTATCAAAGGATTTATGAGTTTTTTCACGTAACTTTGGCACAATGCTTTGGCGCAGTGTCTTTTTGCGCCAAAGTTTGGCGCATCTTCTCCACTGTCATTTTTACAACTTTCTCAAAATCACACGGTCCTGTGTGTGATTTTAACTTTAGTCAGTAATTCATAAATTGTGCCAATCGATTTGCGCAGTTTTGCTCCTTTAGGGTTGTTTTTTTTTTTTTTTGCGCAAATCACCCCCAAGAAATTTTGCACATGGAAAACACACTTTGCAATGTCAGGAAATGTAAAGGCATCAAAATACATTAAAAAATTATTTTGTGAATGCAGCGACGCCTCCAGGGCTGCTCAATACTATCCTGCGACATAGTTGTCTCTGAGGAACCTTCACCCTCCGTTGAGCCAGCATTGGACATGGCCAAACAGGTTCAGGAAAGGTAAGTACTAAAGCAGTGGTCTCCAACCTGCGGACCTCCAGATGTTGCAAAACTACAACTCCCAGCATGCCCCAGCAGGTTGAAGACCACTGCACTAAAGTAACAAAAAAAAAAAAAAAACTCAAGTGTAAAATAAAATCCATTTCACATGGTGGCTATAAACCCCACAAAAGAAAATAACTCATGTCGCTTGCTGATATACTGCAGGAGGGACTCCGAAATGGCTGCTCTACAGGGTAAAATACGCGTCCTCTGTGGCGGTAAGTTCTGTGTAAAAGGCGCTGTGAACAGCTGATTTCAATTTGTGCCAAAATTACTAACAACTTGCACCAAATGATAAATTTGGTGCCTGTCCATGAAAACCAAAGTGAAAAAAAAAAGGGTAAAAAGAAACTGTCAACAGGCAAAATTGATAAATACCCCCCTTTCTGTACAAAATCCTCAATAAGATCCCTATAACCCCTGCACACTGATCAAATCCTACTCTGAATTGTCAAGAGGACATCCCATTGTTTTCTATATGATTCTGCTGCTCTTTGCACGTCAGAAGTTCCATAGTAGAACTTCCAATGTGGATCTGGATTCTAACGAAAAATTAACTTTTTCGTTCTTTCGGCAGCATCCACCAGTGGAAGCCCATTTGTTAACCCCTTAAGGACCGGGGGTTTTTCCGTTTTTGCATTTTCGTTTTTTGCTCCTTGCCTTTAAAAAATCATAACTCTTTCAATTTTGCACCTAAAAATCCATATGATGGCTTATTTTTTGCACCACCAATTCTACTTTGTAATGACGTCAGTCATTGTGCCCAAAAATCTACGGTGAAACGGGAAAAAAAATCATTGTGAGACAAAATTGAAAAAAAAAACGCCATTTTGTAACTTTTGGGGGCTTCCGTTTCTACGTAGTACATTTTTCGGTAAAAATGACACCTTATCTTTATTCTGTAGGTCCATACGATTAAAATGATACCCTACTTATACAGGTTTGAATTTGTCGCACTTCTGGAAAAAATCATAACTTCATGCAGAAAAATTTATACGTTTAAAATTGTCATCTTCTGACCCCTATAACTTTTTTATTTTTCCGTGTATGGGGCGGTATGAGGGCTCATTTTTTGCGCCGTGATCTGAAGTTTTTAACGGTATCATTTTTGCATTGATAGGACTTATTGATCGCTTTTTATTCATTTTTTCATGATATAGAAAGTGACCAAAAATGCACTATTTTGGACTTTGGAATTTTTTTGCGCGCACGCCATTGACCGTGCGGTTTAATTAACGATATATTTTTATAATTCGGACATTTCCGCACGCGGCGATACCATTTATGTTTATTTTTATTTTTATTTACACTGTGTTTTTTCTTTTATGGGAAAAGGGGGGTGATTCAAACTTTTAATAGGGAAGGGGTTAAATGATGTTTATTCACTTTTTTTTTGCACTTTTTTTTTGCAGTGTTATAGGTCCCATAGGGACCTATAACACTGCACACACTGATCTTTCACATTGATCACTGGTTTCTCATAAGAAACCAGTGATCGATGATTCTGCCGCATGACTGCTCATGCCTGGATCTCAGGCACTGAGCAGTCATTCGGCGATCGGACAGCGAGGAGGCAGGTAGGGGCCCTCCCGCTGTCCTGTCAGCTGTTCGGGATGCCGCGATTTCACCGCGGCTATCCCGAACAGCCCACTGAGCTAGCCGGCATGCTTTCGGTTTCACTTTAGACGTGGCGTTCAACTTTGAACGCCGCGTCTAAAGGGTTAATAGCGCGCGGCACAGCGATCAATGCCGCGCGCTATTAGCCACGGGTCCCGGCCGTTGTTAGAGGCCGGGCCCGAACCGCTATGACGCGGGGCCACGCCGTGGCCCCGCGTTATAGATCGGGAGTGGACACATGACGTTCCAGTACGTCATGTGTCCTTAAGGGGTTAAAAGGGCCCTTAAAGGGGTTCTCCCTTGTTTATACAGTTTTTTGTTATTATGTTTGTGTGTTATGTGTGTATAAGTATGTGTTTTTTTATGTGTGTTGTGATTATGTATATATGTATTTTCTTACCTTTTGTGAAGATCTGGAAGCTGGCCCCTTTTTCTTCCAGCGGCTTGCTGTGTAACCTCGGCCTCCGCCATGTTGTGTTCGGTAAGTGGGATGTCGGGGAGTGTGTTCTTGCTTCTGTCCTTCCTATCTTCAGATGTCCGAGGCAAATCTTTTCTTCCTGTTTCTTCCATGGCTCAGCGACGAATCTGCGGCCTCTACCAGCGCATGCGCAGGTAGTTATTATTTTTTTTTTACCAATAAAGTTTTTTTTGTCTAATTGCCAAACTGTCTGCGCATGCGCGGGTACGCAAGTGCTACGCTAACAGCGTAGCGTACGTTAGGTCTACGCTAATAGCGTAGCTCCGCGCAAGCGCAGACAGTTTGTCAATTAGACAAAAAAAACTTTATTGGTAAAAAAAAAAACTACCTACGCATGCGCCGGAAGAGGCCGCAGATTCGTCGCTGAGCCACAGAAGGAACAGGAGGAAAAGATTTGCCTCGGACGTCAGAAGATAGGAAGGACAGAAGCAAGAACACACTCCCCGACATCCCACATACCGAACACAACATGGCGGAGGCCGAGGTACACAGCAAGCCGCTGGAAGAAAAAGGGGCCAGCTTCCGGATCTTCACAAAAGGTAAGAAAATACATATACAGTGATCCCTCAACTTACAACGGCCTCAACATACACTAGTTTCAACATACAATGGTCTTTTCTGGACCATTGTTACTTGAAACCAGACTCAACATACAATGCTATGGAATCTGCGAAACGTGTCAATGGCTGGAAGAACTGACCAATCAGAATGGGCATTTCACTGGCAAAACCCCTGTATTCCTAAAGTGTATGCACTGACTGGTGTCTGGTAGCGCCCCCTACAGTACAGGGAGGCATTACATGTTCTGTACTCTTTACCTGTATTACTGAAGTACATGCACTGACTGGTGTCTGGTGGTGCCCCCCCTACAGTACAGGGAGGTATTACATGTTCTGTATTACTCTTTACCTCGGCCAGAGTTAGCTGCTCTTTTGGACACCAGGTGAGGGCGGCTCCATTATATTTTTTTAGGACATTGCGTGTTCTGTACAGGACCCTGAAGAAGCTTCTTTCCTCTACATAGACCAGTGTTTCCCAAAGAGGGTGCCTCCAGCTGTTGCAAAACTACAACTCCCAGCATGCCCGGACAGCCGAAGTTGTAGTTTTGCAACAGCTGGAGGCACCCTGGTTGGGAAACACTGAAATAGACAGTGATTTACAGCTCCCAGCAGATATTTCTTAATTTTATATGTAAAGACTTGCTTTATCTGTATTACTTATCTACTTATTTTTCTTTAATCCTCACTTTTTCCTATTTTTGGATGACATTTTGGTGGCTTCAGAACCAATTACCAGGTTTCCATAGAGTTATGGTCTCAACATACAATGGTTTCAACATACAATGGTCGTCCTGGAACCAATTAATATTGTAACTTGAGGGACCACTGTATACATAATCACAACACACATAAAAAAACACATACTAATACACACATAACACAAACATAATAACAAAAAACAGTATAAACAAGGGAGAACCCCTTTAAACTGCCTTATTGTCGTGCCTTTTGCCGTGGATCTGCAAACAGTAAAACCATCATGATTTGGTACCGATTTATCTCGTAGATTTCACAGCGGATTTACTGCAGAAAATTTCCGCAGCAAATCCTTCTAGTGTGCATGTATCCTAAAACTGTGATGAATCAATGGTGTCATGTAAATGTATCCCCTACAAAAGAGTTTGATGAATCAATAGTGTGACGTAAATCTATCCCCCTCATTTTATAACCCTTTTAGCGCTATATACTTTATAGACCAACAAGACATTTTGCCTTATGACCGTTCGTAAAAAAGAATGTCCCCTTTAGGAGTCGTGATTTTTTTTAAATTTATTTTTACATTTTAGTTACAGTATTACGATGTGCCACCTAAGACTAATAAAAAGGTTAACAGCTACCATCCATCCTGGTGGGGAGGTTGTTTAGTGACAAGTAACAATGAATGATAGAATCTTGATTTACTATGAATACAGTAATTTAACACCTTTTACTACTGTGCAACCTTTTCTTGTTTATCATTCCATCCTTGGTGCACACAAATGTCAAAGAGAAATTTACGCCTCCCATCTCATTTGGCCCATTACTTCCCGAGCCCCGCCATAGCCTGCATCTAAAAACACTAGCCCACGAAGGTTCCATTTTTAAATAACATCCTGTATTTTGGTGCTGCTCTGCTCCTCACTGACAGCTACACATTAGTAAAATTTATTTTCTCAAGTTAATTGATATCCCAGATTTATCCATTACAAAACCAGCAGCCCTTCCAACCTCTACATGCTTGACAAGTTATTATATTTACTTAGTGAATCCTATGTGTGCCGGATCCTTCTTGGAGGTGGTCTATTATCGCAGGCCCATATGCTTTCTGTTTGAGAAGAAAGCAGTCACTGTTGTCATACTGTTACACAGGGTATTCTTTTTCATTGATGTGACTCCCATGGGGATAATATTATGTCATAGCTCCTAATTCTAATGGAGCCTATGCAGGCTTTATTATGGAGTAATGCAGAAGAGGCTAAAATAGGCAGTGTAATTCAAGGAAGACTGTGAGACCACATGTGAAAACTATGTGCAAGTACTAAATTGATTTCCAGGAACTTAAATAAGTACTCCACCCCTAGAGGATAGGGGATAAGATGTCTGATCGCAGGGGGCCCGCAGCTGGGGACCCCCACGTTCTCGGCTGCGGCACCCCAGACATCCAGTGCACAGAGCGAACTTTGCTGGATGACTGGCAATGCGGGACGGAGGCTCATGATGTCACCGTCACGCCTCTTCAATGCAAGTATACGTGAGGGGGCGTGATGGCAGTCACGCCCCCTCCCATAGCCTTGCATTGAGGGGGCATGGCTGTGATGTCATGAGCGGGGCGTGACCGTGATATCATGAGCCTCCGGCGCAGCACCCAACGCTCTAAACAAATGCCAGGTGAAACACAGAGATCGCGGGGGTCCCGTGGGGGTCCCCCTTTCGATAGGGGATAAGATGTCTAGGGGTGGAGTACCCCTTTAACCCCTTAACGACAATGGACGTAAGTGTACATCATGGTGCCGTGGTACTTAACGCACCATGACGTATATTTTCGCACCGCCATGATCGCGAGCACCAGAGCGGTGCTCGTGTCATGCGCGGCAGGACCCAGCTGTTTTCAGCAGCCAGGGACCCGCCGGTAATGGCGGACATCCGCGATCGCGCGGATGGCTTCCATTAACCCCTCAGATGCCGTGATCAATACAGATCACGACATCTGCAGATCCGATCATCCAGCATGGCAGCCGAAGGTCCCCTCACCTGACTCCAGCTGTCTCCCGGGGTCTTCTGGTCTGTTCTGAGATCGAGCAGATAATACTGATCAGTGCTATGTCCTATACATAACACTGAACAGTATAAGCAATCAAATGATTGCTATAAATAGTCCTCTATGGGGACTATTAAAGTGTAAAAAAAAAGTTAAAAAAATTGAAAAATTTCCTCCCCCAATAAAAAAGTTAAACGTCCGTTTTTCCCATTTTACCCCCCAAAAAGCGTAAAAAAAAAAATGTATACACATATTAGGTATCGCCGCGTGCGTAAAAGTCTGAACTATTAAAATATATTGTTAATTATACTGTACGGTGAATAGTGTAAACGTAAAAAAAAATTAAAAGTCCAAAATTGCTGCTTTTTTGTCACATTTTATTGCAAAAAAAAAATAAAAAAATAAAACATTTATACAAAGTAAAACCTAAGCAAAAGTGGTACTGATAAAAACTACAGATGGTGGTGCAAAAAATGAGCCCCATACTGCCCTATATGCGGAAAAAATGAGAAAGTTATAGGTGGTCAAAATAGGGCAATTTCAAACATACACATTTTGTTAAAATGGTTTGAGATTTTTTTAAGCGGTGCAATTATAGAAAAGCAAATAACATGATATCATTTAATCGTGTTGACCCACAGAATAAAGAAAACATGTCATTTTTACCGGAAAGTGTACAGCGTGAAAACAAAACCTTCAAAAATTTGCTAAATTGCGGTCTTCTTTTACATTTTCCCACATAAATAATATTTGTTTGGTTGCACCATCCATTTTATGGTAAAATAAGTGATGTAATTACAAAGTACAATTGGTGATGCAAAAAATAAGCCCTCATATGGGTCTGTGGATGGAAATATAAAAGAGTTATGATTTTTAGAAGGTGAGGAGGAAAAAACGAAAGCGCAAAAATAAAATTGGTCTGGTCCTTAAGGCCAAAATGGGCCTGGTCCTAAAGGGGTTAAGGATAAATGACATACACAGTGGCCATGTTGCTGCATTTCTTCAGGGTTTTACTGTGTGTACAGTCATGGCCGTAAATGTTGACACCCCTGAAATTTTTCTAGAAAATGAAGAATTTCTCACAGAAAAGGATTGCAGTAACACATGTTTTGCTATGCACATGCTTATTCCCTTTGTATGTATTGGAACTAAACCAAAAAATGGAGGAAAAGAAGCAAATTGAACATCATGTCACACCAAACTCCAAAAATGGGCTGGACAAAATTATTGGAACCCTTAAAATAATATTTGGCTGCACACCCTGTGGAAAAAATAACTGAAATCAGTCGCTTCCTATAACCATCAATAAGCTTCTTACACCTCTCAGCTGGAATGTTGGATCACTTTTCTTTTGCAAACTGCTCCAGGTCTCTCTTATTGGAAGGCACCTTTTACCAACAGCAATTTTAAGATCTCTCCACAAGTGTTCAATGGGATTTAGATCTGGACTCATTGCTGGTCACTTCAGAACTCTCCACTGCTTTGTTGCCATCCATGTCTGGGTGCTTTTTGACATATGTTTGGGGTCATTGTTCTGCTGGAATACCCAAGATCTCCGATGCAAACCCAGCTTTCTGACACTGGGCTGTACAGTGCAATCCTAAATCCGTTGGGAATCCTCAGATTTCATGATGCCTTGCACACATGCAAGGCACCCAGTGCCAGAGGCAGCAAAACAACCCCAAAACATAATTTAACCTCCACCATATTTCACTGTAGGTACTGTGTTCTTTTCTTTGTAGGCCTCATTCCATTTTCGGTAAACAGTATAAAGATGTGCTTTACCAAAAATCCCTATCTTGGTCTCATCTGTCCACATGACGTTTTCCCAGAAGGATTTTGGCTTACTCAAGTTCATTTTGGCAAAATGTAGTCTTGCTTTTTTATGTCTCTGTGTCAGCACTTGGGTCCTCCTGGGTCTCCTGCCATAGCGTTTCATTTCATTTAAATGTCGACGGACAGTTTGCGCTGACATTGATGCTCCCTGAGCCTGCAGGACAGCTTGAATATCTTTGGAACTTGTTTGGGGCTGCTTATCCATCATCTGGACTATCCTGCATTGACACCTTTCATCAATTTTTCTCTTCCGTTCATGCCCAGGGAGATTAGCTACAGTGCCATGGGTTGCAAACTTCTTGATAATGTTGTGTACTGTGGACAAAGGCAAATCTATATCTCTGGAGATTGACTTGTAACCTTGAGGTTGTTGATATGTTTCTACAATTTTGGATCCCAAGTCCTCAGACAGTTCACTTCTCCTCTTTCTGTTGTCCGTGCTTAATGTGGCACACACAGACACACAATGCAAAGACTAAGTGAACTTCTCTCCTTTTTATCTGCTTTCAACTGTGATTTTTATATTGCCCACACCTGTTATTTGCCCCAGGTGAGTTCAAAGGAGCATCACATGCTTGAAACAAACTTATTTTTCCACAATTTTGAAAGGGTGACAATAAGTTTGTCCAGCCCATTTTTGGAGTTTGGTTTGACATTATGTCCAATTTGCTTTTTTCCTCTCTTTTTTGGTTTAGTTCCAATACACACAAAGGGAATAAATATGTGTATAGCAAAACATGTGTTAATGCAATCCTTTTCCATGAGAAATACTTAATTTTCTAGAAAAATTTCAGGGGTGCCAGCATTTACGGCCATGACTGTATAAGCTTGGGTCTCTTTTGGGTGCTCTCATTTTTCCAGTATGAAAAGGAAATTGGCTGATTTCACATATCATGGTTGTATGTCTGCAATACTCCCTTCCCCCTAATTCTACCTAACAATATTTAGATCACCAGAAGGAAATTGGATTGTAAGCGCCTAAGAACGGTCATTCTCAATATTTTTTCCACAGCTGAGCAAATGTTGTCAAAAATCTTTTATTTGTTGACATTACATCATCCTGTGTAAACAAGGGATGTATTGCTTACAGTGATGAAAGTGAATGAAAGGAAATGCAGGAATGATCAAACAATTGATTGCAAAGTTGTTCACTCCCAACAGTTGCCCCATGTAAAAGCTTTATAAAAAGGCACCAATCAACTTGCTATATAGTAGCTAGGCACTGGTTATGGCCAATAATCTTCTTGTTTAGGGACTGAAAAAAGATAGTTGTAATTCAACATGTTTTGCTTTAACAATAGTTTAAAGGGTTGCATTAAAACATAAAGGATGGGCCAGTAATGTCTGATTGGTGGCATTCTGACCCCTATGGTTTTATAGAAAGAAGAGGCACTAGAATACTTATGTGCCATTTTGTCTTTTTCCTGGTGGCCACAAGTACCGTACATTAACTAAAGTTGAAGTGGACCTGTCACTGGGAATACAGGGGTGTAAATAAGCCCCTTGCTAATCAGGTGTGATTTTACAAGTATATGGCTCAGCAAAGGGCATAAGAAATGTTAGTGAAAGACACTTACGGAATCTAATGTGTATAAAAAGCCAAATGGAGATTTTATTTACTTGACATATTGATATATTGTGTGTCCAAGTGCATTCAGCTTGGAAGAACATTTCTGTGCTTGACGTTCCTACCCAATACTGAATATATCAAGAAGTTTTGACTATTTTGATATCATTTGCATATCATTAACATGTCTATTGATCCTGTGATTTCTATAATTTTACGACTTTTATTTGGTGTTGCAATTTCAATGTTGATGTGTGTACAAATGTGGCCATTATGAATCCTGGTGTATTAGGATATTTTACTGTATTCTTGAAGTTGAGATAAGTGATCCTAATGGTTTACACACAGAAATACCCCCTTCATCTTTGTTGCAACATTGTGTTTAAAGGAAATCTGATTACAAATTTCCTTTAAAGCCAAATGGAAATTTTGTTTCCCCCTGCACCTAGCTATATGTTATATAATAATAATAATGTAATAATATTTTTTCATTGTAGCATTTGAGCTCACACCAACTTCTTCTACATCATGAAAAGTCAATGAATCTGCTTAGCTTATACACATCTCCTTCATTACCTAACATCACCTTGGGACTTCCTCCTGCTGCTCCTCAACTCAATGTAAGTTGTATGTTTAATATAAAGGGAATATTCAAACTGTAATAATTTGCAAGGAAGTTTTTTCTCTCTTTTCTTACAAACATAGCCTTAGGCAGGGTTCACACTTCAAAATTTCTAAGCAGAATTCCGCTTAGAAATTTTGGTTAGAAATTCCAGTGCAGCAGAATCCCTTTACTGGCAGTGGGATTTCGCTGCACAGTGAACACTTTGGAATTTTAGCAGCATTCTAAATGACCGCTTGGTGCTTGGTGTAGAGATCACGGGGGTCCCGAGAGGGGCGGAGTACCCCTTTAATGTTCATACTTTAGCAACAATGCAAGGACCTTGGCGGTTCAATGAAACCTAATTTAGATCACCATAGAACTCTCTAAAGATCTGAGATCGGTTCAGTTCTATGCACTACATTGTAAATCCATGGGGTTCATGGAGACTTGTTTAAAGATACAGTGATTTGGCTCCATAGGTTGTAAACTAAACACGGCTTTCTCAAGGGACACTTCAAATAAAGAAAACAATCTAGGTAGGGGGTCATGCTGCCTTTCTCTCATATAAGGCATAGGCAAAGATTTAAGGGCAAACAGGCACTTGGCCCTACTTTCTCTGGAAAGAGACCTGGGGGTTGTGGAAGACCCCTTTCTATCCACTCCCCTGCTATAACAGTTATTTTCTGAATACATCTCGTAATCTTATATTTAGTATGTCATGTAGTTTCTGCTTCTTTTAACTAGACGCAGGACTTTTGTAGCCAAAAATCTTTCAATCATTTTCTACCCCATCAGCAGTAACCTTTCAATCTTATTTTCTCTATTAGCCAAAGGCCTTTCAATCTTTTCGGTTGCTGTGAAGAGTACACTTCTACATTCCCTTATTGCACAACTATATGTCAATTCATGGCACTTATATCAATCCCTCTGCTCCACTGAGTGTAAATCTATATAAATCCTAACAATGTGTTGAAACCAAAAAAATGTAGAATGTTTTCCTACTTCAAACAGTTGACGTCTCAAGGTATAAATGACTAACTAGAATGACAGCCAGAGGGGCATAGAGGCAAAAATCTGCATGGATGGATTGTCAGATTAGCAGAATGGCGCATAGTAATCAATTATAAACTGCAAATGACATTGGCTATCGCAGTGTCTACACAAACCATCAATAAACCACTGGCACAACATTCAGCTACAAGCCAGATTCATGTCTTCTATTGACTCTATGTCAGCACTCTTAAAGGGGTATTCCGGGCAAAAACATTTTATCCCCTATCCAAAGGATAGGGGATAAGATGTCTGATTGCGGGGGGCCCGCTGCTGAGACCCCCCGTGATCTCCCTGCAGCACCCGCATTCTGTGCGGGTGCTGAATCTCCAGTTTCGGAAACCTCTGGGTTTCCAGGACTGGGGACGTGACGTCACCCCACGCCCCCTCCATTCATGTCTATGGGAGGGGGCGTGACGGCCGTCACGCCCCCTCCCATAGACATGAATGGAGGGGGCGTGGCGCAACATCACGTCCTCAGTCCCGGAAACTGGGTAGCGGAGGTTTCTGAAACTGGAGATTCAGACCCCGCATAGAATGAGGGTCCTCAGGGAGATCGCAGGGGTCTCAGCAGCGGGCCCCCCGCGATCAGACATGTTACCCAAAAGATAGGGTATAAAATGTTTTTGTCCGGTATACCCCTTTAAAGGTTATCATGATGCAAAGCAAGGAGGCTGGAATGGAGGTCTGTCCTCTTCAGTACCGATTTTGTCTTGGATAAAATGATAACTGGAGATTGGTCTCAAGACTACATGGGAAACACCATATAGGGACTTTCACTAGGGAACATGACACTGGTTTTACTTCGGCCATTATGGTGTGGGGATGGCCATTATGGTATATTGCCATTTTTCTGAAATTTCCCAGGAGCCCTTTTTCAACACGACAAATGCCAGGCTACATGTCACTTCTAGGAACAGCCTGCATAACCTAAACGTTCTACCATGGCCTGTAGCATCTCCCTACTTGTCTCCCATCGAGCCCATCTAAGGCATCATTGGTCAGCAATTGTAAAGGGAGCTGCCAGCAGTGGATCTTGATATATCATGTGCCCAAGTGCATTCAACATGGGAGAACATTCTCAACCATTAATAACCTAAATCATGGCATAACAAGTGCATGTATTTCAGATCTTGGCGCTCTTACTCTCTATTGAATAAATCAAATAGTTTTTAATATTTTGATTTAATTTGCATATCCTTAACATGTCTATCGCTCCCATGATTTCCATAATTCCACGACTTTTCCTTTTAATTTTGATGTGTGTACCGATGTGGCCATTATGATCCCTGGTGCATTAAGATATTGTACTGCATTCCTGAAGTTGAGACAAGTGATCCTAATGGGTTACTCACAGAATTACCCCCTACACTGTTGTTGCAACAATTCAGTCCGGTGTAAACTATACCTCCATTTATCTAAATAAATATTTCAGATTTTTATAATTCATCCATCTATAATGAATTTATTGTAAATGAGATGAAGCGTAGTAATGAATGGAGTGGACAGGTCAGGCAGGGGTGGGAGTAAAACCACAGATCTGTGAGGAGGCAGCTGAACAGAGAATAAATCACAGGCAGAACCACACATCCAGCATTTAACCTTTCGATTGTCAACACTGATAAATTTGAGGAAAAAACACAGATGTGTAATTATGATCCACTGCGAAATACTCATTAACATTCCTTCTAATTGGATGACTGAAAAATGTGTAGAGACCTAAAAAGTACAAGTGTCTCAAATAATTCACTGTATGGACAATACACAGATTTTATAATTAGATTTTTTAATTTAAATAATAGTAATATAAATATATTTATTGGTGGTGTCAGGAAGCTCAGGAGGCACACCAACAAGCCCGAACCAGCAATAGCCTCCAAACCCAACAATAGCAAGAGACACACTATTTGAAAATCATGCACAGATAGATAGATAGATAGATAGATAGTATAATGAATCAGTTCCCATTGCTTTTGTTTTTTCAACACATTTGCACATTGTATTACTCTTTACAGTATCTTTGAAGAATTTTTCCTTTGTCGTACAATAACTCAATTGCAATAAGAAAAGTATTTATGGTTTGTTCATCATCTGCATTTGTGTCTTAGTTGACATTGCTTTTCACAAAAATTGCCCCCAACAATCCTTTTCATGTGGGATGTGTAACCAGACTCACATTGCCAGCACATCATATAAAACATGAGGATTGTGTTTTATGTTCTCCTAATAACAGCACCTGTGATATCAGTGGGGAAGACAGGGTTGTGAACAGAGGACAATAAACTGGAGTGTCGGACATTGTCTTTCCAGCCACCGCTCTAGAACATTCCATGAACGGTTCTAGGCTCTCCACATGCTCAGTGATCTTTATGGGCTGAGACATCTTCTTCTGCTGTCTAAAGAAGTTACATTTAAACCAGCAAAATAGATGCTTGATGTTAAAAAGTTCCCAACAAATTCACAAGTTATTGGAAGTAAATACATAAAAAAAATACATTTATAAAAATATCATAAATATGTGAATACTCTAATTATTTAATTCAATTTACTTACTTCACAATCATTAGTTTTACCAGTTTATAGCCAATAAAAAATGAATTACCGTATATACTCGAGTATAAGCCGAGTTTTTCAGCACAAATTTTCATGCTGAAAACGCCCCCCTCGGCTTATACTCAAGTGAACTCTCCGCCTGTCAGTCCCTCTCCGGCTGTCCGGGCATGCTGGGAGTAGTAGTTTTGAAACATCTGGAGGTCCGGAGGTTGAAGACCACTGCGGCCTTCGTCATCATCCAGACCCCCCCCCCCTTTAGTTGTCTACTCACCTCCCCTCGGTGGGAAGGAATGGTGAGCTGGTCCGGGCCATCTATGCTGCAGGGACTGTCCGTTGGGGAGGGTTAGTTGTTTCGGGCTGTCCATTTTAACCGGGAGGCCCTCTTCTCCGCTCGGGGCCTAGCCCCGGACTAGTGACGTTGCGCACAGACGTCCCTGTGCATCGTCGTCAAGGAAAATAGACAGCCGGAAATTATTAACCCTCCCCACCGGACGGTCCCTGCAGCATAGATGGCCCGGACCAGCTCACCCTTCCCTCCCACCGATCGGAGGTGAATAGAAAACTAGAGGGGGGGGGGGTCTGGATGATGACTAAGGCCGCAGTGGTCTTCAACCTGCGGATCTCCAGATGTTTCGCCGATGGCTGTCCGGGCATGCTGGGAGTTGTAGTTTTGCAACATCTGGAGGTCTGCAGGTTGAAGACCACTGAGGGATTGACAGGCGGTGATGATGAAGGGGGGGATGATGACGGAGTGATGATGAAGGGGGGATGATGACGGGGTGATGATGATGAAGGGGGGATTATGATGGGGTGATGATGAAGGGGGGGTGATGACAGGGTGTTAATGACGGGGGTCTGAATGATGACAGGGGGGGGGATGATGTATTTCCCACCCTAGGCCTATAGTCGAGTCAATAACTTTGACTGGGTTTTTGGGGTGTAATTAGGGGCCTCGGCTTATATTCGGGTCGGCTTATTCTCGAGTATATACAATAATATTGAAATTTGTTTTCAATAAATAGCTTTGTGTCCACAGCACCTCTACTTCCTTTTCAAAGTCACATATATTTTCTTTTCCATATCTTGAGGCCATGTTTACACCATGGAATTTTCGAGCAGGACCCGGAGGAAAAATTCTGCTTGGAAATTCCATTGCAGTAAAGTCCCATTGTTTCCAATGGTTTTCTGCTGAACTGAGCACCTAGTGGAATTCCAGTGGTGAAAACATCTGCCATGGAAATCCTTATTCTGGGCTCTGCAGAAAGAATTGACATGTCTGTCTGTGGAACCCGTTCTTCGAAAATGCATTGGCATCTATGGAGATCTTTGCCCTCTATGCATTCCTGCTGTTTGCCCAACGTTTGCGAAAAATTTCAGGCAGACTTTCAGCTAAAATCCCGCCATGTGAACATATAAGGAGATTTATCAAAACCAGTGTAAAGAAAAAGTTGATCCGTTGCCCATAGGTTGCTTCTTTTATTTTTCAGAGGCTTTGTAAGAATGAAAGAAGAATGCTGATTGGTTGCCATGGGCAACTGGGCAACTTTTCCTCTGCCCTGTTTTGATAAATCTCCCCCATAGCCTTATGTCCGCAGCCATGGTCACATGACCAAATTTAGAGAAGAAAGAGTAGGAAACGGAAGCTGGAATCACGCTGTCATCAAATCGGGACAAATCCAAAATATCAGGTAAGATACTTTATTTAAAATACGCCTGATGAAAAAACCTAAGTGTTTTGAAACGCGTGTATTTTGAAATGCGTGTATTTTAAATAAAGCATCTTACCTGATTTTTTGGGATTTGTCCCGATTTGATGACAGCGTGATTCCAGCTTCCGTTTCCTACTCTTTCTTCTCTGCATATTATCACGTTCGCTAGCCGGCGTGGGAAGCCGCTGTAATCTCAGTGTATTCAGACTCTTGTGAGCGTTGTGCCTTCCTAGCACAACCCAACCAGGTGAGCGAGTCTTCATTACCTGCACCCCTCACCGCCAACTCTCATTGATTCCACACAGGGAGCGCTCCGTGTTCTTTTCTGTTTTACATGACCACATTGTCTCTGGTTCATGCCAACTACAATGTAGAACCACAACAGAGGTATTTTATATTTTATCAATGTTCTTACAAAAATAAACAAAAATAACCATTCATCGGCCGTCTTATCTCTTCCACCCAGAAAAAAAAAAAAAAAAACACTTAGCTGTCAAATGTGCACAACAGGGCTCTTATGAACATAACCAGGTTTAGAATCCATTTTCGTTGTCGCTATTCGCCAGCAGTCAGGAGAGCAGACTGGTAATGCACTATTAGGCGAGTAATGTAAAAGTAAGTATGTGCTAGAAGTCCAAAACATGAAAACTGAAGAGGTCAGCTCCAAGTGATCCCACTGTACATATGTTGTTCTCCCATCCAAAATAAATAACTACTGTGGATTTATTATCACTTGCTGTGAAACCAGGTATAAGGGAGTGAAAGCAAGAAAATGTCTGTCCTTCTTCATCCCTGAACTCCTGGTGACAGCAATTAATGGGTGATGAGATCCAGATCTGATTTACTCCCCAAACAAAATAAGTACCTTAACCATCTGTGTTTCCCTGGTCCATAATGCCCTTATTCATAGAGCTTCTCACAGTCCGATGACATAAATCACACTTTTATTTCTTAGTACATAAAGTGAGTGTTTACCTTTTATATATGGAATTAAAGTTATGCTTCTAATGCCTTCCTCGGTTTATTTCCCTTTTAAAGTTACAGTTCCGTATTAATCACTGGGGACATAGGTAGGGAAATCTCAGATTTTACAAGTGGTCACAGACAATTTTTTTTATTATGTATTTAGATGTCATAAAAAAGGGCTGTCTGTAATAGATGTTAACCCCTTAAGGACATAGCGTTTTTCCATTTTTGCACTTTCGTTTTTTCCTCCTAACCTTTTAAAAATTATAACCCTTTCAATTTTGCATCTAAAAATCCACATGATGGCTTTTTTTTTGCGCCACTAATTCTACTTTGTATTGACATCAGTCATTTTACCCAAAAATCTATGGCCAAAGGGGAAAAAAATCATTGTGCGACAAAATGGAAGAAAAAACACCATTTTGTAACTCTTGGGGGCTTCCGTTTCTGCGCAGTAAATTTTTGGGTAAAAATGACACCTTCTCTTTATTCTGTAGGTCCATACGATTAAAATGGTGCCCTACTTAGGTTTGATTTTGTATTACTTCTGAAAAAAATCATAACTACATGCAGGAAAATGCATATGTTTAAAATTGTCCTCTTCTGACCCCTATAACTTTTTTTTATTTTTCCACGTACGGGGTGATATGGGGGCTAATTTTTAGCGCAGTAATTTGAAGTTTTTATTGGTATCCTTTTTGTTTTGATATGACTTTTTGATCGCTTTTTATTCATTTTTTATGGTATAAATAGTGACCAAAAAGACGCTATTTGGGACTTTGGAATTTTTTTGCGTGTACGGCATTGACCGTGCCGTTTAAGTAACAATATATTTTTATAGTTCGGACATTTACGCACGCAACAATACCACATATGTTTATTTTTATTGAAACAGTTTTTTTTATGGGAAAAGTTTTATTCAAACTTTATAAACTTTTTTTTTTTCACTTTTTTTTTGCAATGTTATTGCCCCAATAGGGGATTATAGCATGCAGTACACTGATTCAATACACTGAACTATGCCTTTGCATTGCAATGTATTGATCAGTGTTATCTGCGATTGATTGCTCAAGCTTGGATTTCAGGCCATCTGACGCGCATGAGGAAGGTAAGGCACCCTCCTGCTACATCCTAGCTGATCGAGACATCTCGATTTTACCGCGATGTTCCCGATCAGCCCGACTGAGCAGCCGGGAAGCTTTCACTTTCACTTTAGACCCAGCGATCAACTTTGATTGCCGTGTCTAAAGAGTTAATGCCAGTCATCTGTCCGGCATTAGCCACGGGTTCTGGCTGCTGATAGCAGCCAGGACCATACGTGTATGATGCGAGCTCAGCTCCTGAGCTCGCTTCATAACCCTCCCGTGCCGTATAAACCCGGCGTTTTGCGGCAAAGGGTAAAAGGGGTACGCCAGTGGAAAAAAAGAATTTTTAAATCAACTGGTGCAAGAATGTTATGCAGATTTTCTGCTGAAGATCTGCTGGAGCAGAGTTTGCTACCCATTGAAGTCATTGGGCAGAAAAATCTGCTTAAACAAATCTGCCGCAGGACTGCTGCAGAAAATATGGGGAATACGTCATTTGATAACAGATCATCTGCTCATCTGTCATCAAAGATAATTAGTATGTGATGTCTTTTCTTTGCTCTATTACTACCATTGTAGTTCATAAACCGCCCATATCCTTTCAAGTGTTTCACCTAAGATACAGTCATGTATTCATTACCAGTAAATAGAGAAAGACTTGTGCCCTAACATCCACGTAATGGGATTATAATAATTCTCGGATTTTGTTCCGCAGGCCTCATCTTCATTAAAGGAAAAACAAAGGAACGAGCCTCAGGTGCCCAGACAGGGGGTATCGCTCCCTGGACCGTACACGGGAGCCCTGCCTGTATCTTCAACTCACGCATCCCTGGAGGGAAAGACCAACAGCAGCCACCAGGCCTTACTGCAGCACCTACTGCTCAAAGAACAAATGCGGCAACAGAAACTTTTAGCCACAGGTAATAATGAGATTTACAGATTTTGCTTATCTTTTTTTTTTATAATTTTAACTTAATTTTTAAGTTAGTTCTGGCACTGACCGATAGTAAGTACCTCTTATGCCATATATAAATAAATAGATAAAATAAATAAGTAAATAAATACATAAATAAATTAATTAAATAAAATAAATAAATAAAACTAAATCCGCCCCTAAAAACTTGCTGGCTGCCGAGTTTATTAAAGGACGCTGAAACATGTCATACCTCACGAAAGATAGACTCCTTATCTCAGGTATTTTAATCTGGACAGCTTTAGCTTCCTATGGTCTAAGTGTTATCAGTGCTGCTGTAAAATCCATCAGTAAGAATGGAAAACCATTAGCGAGATTCTATAATATATCCGTAATAAAACTCAACATGAAAAGCTGGCAAGAGGCAACACAAGCTTCACCCTAAAGCAGTGTTTCCCAACCGGTGTGCCTCCAGCTGTTGCAAAACTACAACTCCCAGCATGCTCGGACAGCCAAAGGCTGGGAGTTGTAGTTTTTCAACAGCTGGAGGCACACCGGTTGGGAAACATGGTCCTACAGAGTATTAACACTATAATCTGCTTTGAGAGAGGATCTATCTGTTTTGTATATACAGTAAAACATTGTAACCTATCTCTCCCCATTGGTTAGGAATGGTGAATTCTCGCTGGCTATGCAGTGCTCGCGGAATCCGCGCAAAGAATGTTCTTTCTTTGCGCGGAACAATTTCAGCGGCGGAATTGTCCGCCGCGGAAATTCCGCAGTGTGAACAGGTCTCGCGGAGGCCCATTCACACTGATGTTAAGTTCACACCGCGGAATTCCGCGAGAACATGGCCTTATCAGGACTTTGTTTAATAGACATGAACTAGGTATATAACCTAAGAAATGTAGTGCCCTTTATATGCTGCCCGTTTGATGATGTAAAAGTTGATGTATTTATTTACTATTTTATTTATTAAATATTCATTATTGTTTACAGGGGGGGAGTGTCCTGCCAACAAATGATGATGTAGAAGTCGATAGCTACTCATTGACAGGGCTATTTGCATGGCCCAATTGTTGGGAATTAATTATTTATTATTTATTTATTTTATTTATTTATTATTTTATTTATTTACACTTTGTTATTTTTCTGCCAACAAATGATGATGTAGAAGTCAATGGGCACTCATTGACAGGAGTATTTATATAGTACGGTTATTTATAAATGTATACTTTATTATGGTTTACTGTTTACACAGGAAGAGGTCCTGTCATCAAATTATGATTTTCTTGGCTGCTTAAATTATACGATCAGCCAACAAACACACTTTTTCTCCATCGTTGGCTTTTTACATTGGTCAATAATTTAGATCAAGTGTTCCTACAATGCTCATTTCACTGATAATAGTCCCAAATAAAAAGCCTTTAGATTTTATTTTATATTTATCCTTGTTTTTCCACTTTTTTCCCTTATGTTGTTAAATAACTACACTTCCTAATCTTTGTCCTGGACTTTTAGGGCAAAGTGATGCTGGGTACCTAATTTCTACTTTACACTAGGGGCTCCATCTGTACCTGCTGTATTAGGGCCCATTCACCATACGGATTTTTCTGAGCAGAATTCCGCTTGGAAGACACAGTGCACCAGCCTCCTATTGTTCTCAATGGGATTTTGCTGCACCATTCACATTATGGAATTCCGGACCCTAGACCTCTCCAAAAGAATGAACATGTTCATTCTTTTGGCGGAAACTGTTCTAAAACGCTTGTTTGAGACAGTGAATTTCCGTGCAGTCCTAGCGCCGGCGCCCCCTTCTGTCTGAATCTCCACCTGGAATATCTCCGGCGCAGAGAATCCACAACGTGAATGAGCCCTTTCTTATAGGTTATTGAGACATTTTAGGAGATAACATTGGTTGTATCGAGCTGCGACCTCAACTGACCTATAAAACACATAGGGAGCTCAGGATGTTAAAACCTTTTTGAATTAAAGTGGTTTTCCAGGATTTGGCCTATACTAAAGGTCAGTCCCATTCAAATTAAAGGGGTTTTCTGGGATTACCTATTTACTGGATACAACACCAATCACTGACTGGCCATGTATACAATGATCAGGGCCAAAAACCCTATACCATGCACTGTTTATTGTAAAGGTGATGGTGCCAGGTAACTGCAGTTTAGCTCCCATTCACTTTAATGCAGGCCGAACTTCAGTTACCTGGCTTCACTACTACACAATGAATAATGCAGGGCTTCCGGCCCGTTGACTGTATAGTGTGGGGCACAAAACAGCTGTTATGTGTTGGGGGAGGGGAGCCAGGTGTCAGCATCCCACGATTAGCAATTGATAGTCTAGCCTGAGGATAGGCCATCAATCAGAAAGCCCTGGAAAGCCCCTTTAAATCCAATGGGACTGACTTACAATCAGTTCCTTTAGGTTCAGTGCAACCACTGTTGGTCGTGTTCTTTTCAACAAAGCCAGGTGACAAATTGCCTTATATGTAGGGAACCCTGCTTGTAGGCTCATGTGGAAGAGTACCTAGAAATAAGACCGGCCAGACACAATTATAAAATACTAATGAGAAATTCTTTGTTCGACTGACAATGAATTAGCTAAAACATTCAGAGAAGCAGAAAGGGTTCATTGAGATTCCTTTAAGCCCCTGGGCCTGATAATGAATTATCAAATATTCTAGATTGTAGTGATCCATGAGGAACAAAGACCCAAATAGCATGTTTATTTACCGGATTTTTTGCCATATAAGATGCTACGGCATATAAGACGCACCCAATTTTAAAGGAGGAAAATCTAGAAAAAAAATATTCTGAACCAAATACAATGTAAAGTATAGGACAGTGATCTTCAACCTGCAGACCTCCAGATGTTGCAAAACTACAACTCCCAGCATACCCGGACAGCATTGGCTGTCCGGGCATGCCAGGAGTTGTAGTTTTGCAACATCTGGAGGTCCGCAGGTTGAAGACCACTGGTATAGGAGGTAATACTCACGTGTCCCCACCGCTCCGGACCCGTCACCGCTCGTCACCACTGCCCTGGATGTCGCCCTCCATCGCTGTCCCCATCGCTCCGGAACATCTCTGCTGCCCGATATCCTCGCTCTCCGTCGCCACCATCACGTCGCTACGCATGCTGCTACGCATGCCGCTACGCATGCCGCTACGCATGCCGCTCCTACTGGATGACAGGATGGCGTGCGCAACGACGTGATGATGACGAAGGAGAGCGCCGGCCATGCAGGGGATCCTGGCACGGAGCAGACACCGAGGAGGCAGGTAAGGTCCCTCCCGGTGTCCTGTGTCCTCCCGGTGTCCGGAGCGATTGCACCGCGGCGGTCCCGAACAGCCCAACTGAACAGCCGGGTTAGTGTCACATTCGCTTCAGACGCGGCGGTCAGCTTTGATCGCCGCATCTGAAGGGTTAATACAGGGCATCACCGCGATCGGTGATGTCCTGTATTAGCCGCGGGGCCCGGCCGTTGATGGCCGCATGGACCGCCGCGATAGGACAGTGTTTTAATGTGTATTTGCCGTATAAGACGCACCAACTTTTTCCCCCTCAGTTTTGGGGAAGAAAAAGTGCGTCTTATACGGCGGAAAATATGGGTATTTATTTTTGCAATCGTCGGATTATAAGATGCCTAATTGATTTTGTTGAACAGCACAAAAATAAGAGTCAAAAGATGGACCCGAGTGTAAAGCACAGTAGAATTGGTATAGGATCAGTCATCCCATCAAATGAAGGATCCCTATTTCCTTGCTCTCTTGAGTGTCTCTTGCTGGAATACAGCACAACTTGATCCTGATCTTATAAATATGAACAATGCAAAATAAGATAATTCATATTTTGTAATATTATCATATTAAACATCAACTAGTAAAGAGAAAACACGGTTACCAGCACGCACCGCTAAGCTTCAGCCAGCCTACTCCGCGTCATCTGCTTGAACGGACGTGCCCGGTTCCAGTCGTGATGCAGGGCGCTCTGAGCGCCCTGCATCACGTCTGGAACCGGGGACGTCCGTTCAAGCAGATGTTGCAGAGTCGGCTGGCTGAAGCCTAGCGGTGAGTGCTGATAACCGTGTTTTCTCTTTACTAGTTGACATTTGTGACTCGGTTCTTTCTGGTTCCCAGCACCACTAGTCCCGTGTACTTAGGACTTCGGTCTCCAACAGTGATAGAAGTGCCGCAGCCCAGTTAAACGGACCGCTTTGTAGCAATAGTGCTTTTGGAACATTATTGTACTAAACTATTCCATAGTCATAATTCTGCTTCATCCAATGAATAACAAAGAACTCTTATCAATGGTTCCTCAGGTGGAGCTCAGATTCTTCAGGCCCCTCTAGCATCAAAGGATAGAGTCTCACCGGCCGGGAGGGTTCACAAACTTCCTCGTCACAGACCCCTGCACAGGACACAGTCTGCTCCCCTTCCTCAGAATACCCTGGCACAGCTTGTCATTCAGCAGCAGCATCAGCAATTCCTGGAGAAGCAAAAGAAATATCAGCAGCAAATTCAGATGAACAAAGTGAGTAAGATAATATAATATGCCCAAAAATACTGGAATAATCATATCATTATTGTTTTATGTATGCTGTGATACAGTCATTCACTTCATGTACATAAGATACAGTACTGGTGACAATAGAATCCACAGAGCAAAGATGGACCTATGGCAAATATGAAATAGGGCGCCCTGTTCTTATTGGCTTAGTTCATCATTACCCACAACAGAATTTTTATATTTTTGTTCTACTATACATCTATGCGTAATCTGTTTTGGAGAAATATAATATATGAAAAATCTCTAACAAAAAATGGAGAATAGAAATTTTGGACTGGCCCCCAGAGTAGCTGATGAATCCCTTGGAGAGTCTATGAGCCAACAAGTGAACTTCCCTGCTTAGAAGCTTCTAACCCCACCACAACACCACCCACTAAGCAGCTCCTTGCACAGTCTACAGATTTTTGTCATCTAGGTTAATGCATTGATATAAGGAACTGGGTACAGACACAGTGATCAAGATGTAATAAAAAATGATCACAGACATGTTGAAATCCAACATGCCCGATCCTTCTCTTTCTTAGTCATGAGGCCACCATACACCTTAGATAGCTGGCCATCCCTCAATTTAAAGTGTACCTGTAACCTCTTAAGGACCCCTGACATACCGGTACGTCATGAGTCCAGTCCCGTTCTATAATGCGGGGCCACGGTGTGGCTCCGCGTCATAGCGGGTTGGGCTAGGACCTGTGGCTAATAGCGCGCGACACTGATTAGCCACGGCCAGGACCTGTGGCTAATAGCGCGCGACACTGATCAAGTTGCCGCACGATATTAACCCTTTAGATGTTGAATGCCGCGTCTAAAGTGAAAGTAAACTAATGCCGGTTAGGTCAGGGAGCTGTTCAGGATCGCCACGATTAAATCGCTTACAGGACAGCCGGAGGGTCCCTACTTGCCTCCACGCTGTCCGATCACCGAATGACTGCTCAGTGCCTGAGATCCAGGCATGAGCAGTCAAGCGGCAGAATCATTGATCAGTGGTTTCCTATGAGAAACCATTGAACAATGTAAAAGATCAGTGTGTGCAGTGTTATAGCCCCATATGGGAGCTATAACACTGCAAAAAAAAAAAAAGTGAATTATGATCATTTAACACCTTCCCTAATAAAAGTTTGAATCAACCCCATTTTCCCATAAAAAAAATAAAAATAAAACTGTGTTAATAAAAATAAACATGTGTGGTATCGCAGCGTGCGGAAATGTCAGAATTACGCGCAAAAAAATCAATAATCAATAAGTCCTATCAATGCAAAAATGGTACCGCTAAAATCTTCTGATCAAGACGCAAAAAATGAGTCCTCATACCGCCCAATACGCGGAAAAATAAAAAGTTATAGGGGTCAGAAGATGACATTTTTAAACGTATACATTTTCCTGCATGCAGTTATGATTTTTTCCGTAAGTACGACAAAATGAAACCTATATAAGTAGGGTATCATTTTAATCATACGGACCTACAGAATAAAGAGAAGGTGTCATGTTTACCGAAAAATGTACTATGTAGAAACGGGAGCCCCCAACATTTACATAATGGTGTTTTTTTTTTTTTTCTATTTTATCTCACAATTATTTTTTTTCCGTTTTTAACTGTATATTTTTGGGTAAAATGACTGACGTAATTGCTAAGTAGAATTGGAGACGCAAAAAATAAGGTAAGGTAAGGAGGAAAAAAACAAAAATGGAAAAACGGAAAAAAAAACGGGTCCTTAAGGGGTTAAATAACTTTTCCCATTTCCTAAAGACATGTCAAAAGTGTTGATTGGTCTTCATCTCAGATACAGATACAGCCAAGAGAAGTGCTCAGCTGAGTGTTTCACTCCCCAACTCGCTGCAATCTCAGCTTTACTGCATGAGACAGGCTCCATAGAGTTGTAAAGGGGACCAACTCCTGCAGCTAGACTGATAAGGCAGTTAGCTGGGGAGTGTAGCGATCAGTCATGCACTTCTCCCAGCCATGCGTACTGTATCTACTGATTGGTAGGGTCTGAACACCCAGAACCTGATCAATAAGAACTTTCGACGGGTCTCTAAAGATATGTCAAAAGTTCAAATTTTTCTTAAAAAGTGTCCATATATTTTTGCATTTTTTCAGCAGTAGCCAGTCCAGTGGCACGATAACAAAATAGCAGTGCAGTTTATTGGGGTCCATGGGCACTAACATTGAGCAGGGTACAAGCCAACTTATCATATTTTTCGCCCTATAGGACACACCGGCATATAAGACGCACCCAATTTTAAAGGTGCAAAATCTAGAAAAAAAAAATATTCTGCCCCCAACTGGCATGCTGGGAGTTGTAGTTTTGCAACATCTGGAGGTCCGCAGGTTGAAGATCACTGGATAGGAGGTAATACTCACGTGTCCCCGCCGCTCCGGACCCGTCACCGCTGCCCGGGATGTCGCTCCATCGCTGTCGCCGCGTCCCCGTGGTGTCCCCGACGCTCCGGGCGTCTTCTTCCCCGGGATCCACGCTCTCCGTCGCCATCATCACGTCGCCGTCATCACGTCGCTATGCACGCCGCTCCTATTGGATGACGGGACAGCGTACGCGACGACGTGATGATGTCGAAGGAGAGCGCCGGCCATGCATGGGATCCCGGCATGGAGCAGACACCGAGGAGGCAGGTAAGGTCCCTCCCGGTGTCCTGAAAGCTGTTCGGGACTCCGCGATTTCACCGCGGCGGTCCCGAACAGCCCGACTGAACAGCCGGGTTAGTGTCACTTTCGCTTCAGACGCGGCGGTCAGCTTTGATCGCCGCGTCTGAAAGGTTAATACAGGGCATCACCGCAATCGGTGATGTCCTGTATTAGCCGTGGGTCCCGGCCGTTGATGGCCGCAGGGACCGCCGCGATAGGTGTGTATTCGCCTTATAAGACGCACCAACTCCCCCCCCCTAGTTTTGGGGAAGAAAAAGTGCGTCTTATATGGCGAAAAATACGGTAATCAAATTTACCACAACAGGACATGAAAAAATAATGAATATCTGATTTCTACATGCAAAGGTTCCACCTAGTTAAAAAATATCATAATAACTGGGGCTAAATGGTAAAGGGGCAGTACTCAGTAGTCCACATTTCAATCTGGATTCTGTGTAAGTTAATATCCAGCTACAAATAATAACCAGAAAACGTATATACTTCAACAAAAGTTTTAACTTTGAAACTCCTCCTATGAACAATGTGCATGGAAGGTTTGACAGGAGCCGGAAGTGTTTCCACCACTAGATGGCGCCTGATAAAAATGCATTGCTCTGCTTGCAGTAGGTATAAATGCATATATATATATATGTATATATATATGTATATATATATATATATATATATATATATATATATGTGTGTGTGTGTGTGTGTCAGTGTGTGAATATATTACAATATATATTACAATATATATATATATATATATATATATGTATTTATATGTGCTATGCATATATATATATATATATATATATATATATATATATATATATAATGTAAAATAGTCACACACTGACACAAACACACACACACACACATATATATATATATATATATATATATATATATCATTTAATTTTTTTATCTATAGAGTTTTTAGCTTATATGGCTTTCTAAACAGAGTAGATGTTCAGTGACTATAGTCTGTTGTTTTCTTATAAATGTTTTTTTTTACAATATTTTAGGCTAAGGTTTTCTATCCACTTATAGTCTTGACCAATGTTTCCCAACCAGTGTGCCTCCAGCTGTTGCAAAACTACAACTCCCAGCATGCCCGGACAGCCTTTGGCTGTCCGGGCATGCTGGGAGTTGTAGTTTTGCAACAGCTGGAGGCACACTGGTTAAAAAGAACACTGGCCTACTCTGAGCAGAAGAGGAGCATAGCAATTAACAGGATCAAAATGCATTTGGACAATCAGAGTGAAATGTACAAGTAAGAATTCCTGAGAATTTTATGAAAGTTAGGAAAATAATCTTTAGATAATCATCTTTATTTCGCATTCTGCAATTGTCACTAGTCACTAGTGATGAGCGGCAGGGGCCATATTCGAATTTGCGATATTTCACGAATATTTGGACGAATATTCGCTCTATGTTCGCGAAATTGGCATATTTGCTATGTTTGTTCTCTTTTTTTTTTTCATGCAAATATTCACAATGAAATTTGCATAGTGCGGATACACAATTATATCTTTGACCTAAAAGAAGGGAGGAATCAGTGTCCAGTCTGGAAGTGCAGATATTCGCATTAATATTCGCATAAATATTCGCATGGAAAAAAATATTCGTCATTACCAATATATATCACTATATTCTAAATATTTGCGAAATTGCGACGTGCCGATATTCGCAGTAAAAATTTGCATTTCGAATATTCGCGCTCAACACTATGTGTCACCCAGGATTTTGACACTGCAGGGAGTATGTAGACACTGGATATTTTACCTATAGGATCTATTCTATGTAAAGCACCTTGAAAACCGTGCCTGCAATGCAAATTGTGACTTTCTATAGTGTGGACGGAATAGTTTGCCTGACTTTTTTAAATATTAATGTTTGGGAATCTGAACTGGGCTTTTATATTTTATATATGGAAGGCAGATTCTTGTCAGATCAGATTTATTTATGTGTAGGAAACTGCTTTTTGTTGTAGCCCAGTGAGTAAACTTTTCTAAAACTTTTTTTATTCTGATAAGTAACAGCCATGTCTTTAAATGGGTACTCCGACGCTTAGACATCTCATCTCCTATCCAAAGGATAGGGGATAAGATGCCTGATCGCGGGGGTCCTGCCGCTGGGGACCCCGTGATCTTGCACGCCGCACCCTGTTTATAATCAGTCCTCGGAGCATGTTCACGCCCCCTCCTATAGGTTTGCATTGAGGGGGGCGGAGACGTCACACGGGGCGGAGCCTTGACCTCACAACGCTCCGGCCCCGTGATCTACAGTAATCAGACCCGGAGCGAACACGCTTCGGGGACTGATTATAAACGGGGTGTGGTGTGCAAGATCACGGGGATCCCCAGCGGCGGGACCCCCGCGATCAGGCATCTTATCCCCTATCCTTTGGATAGGGGATAAGATGTCTACGCGCCGGAGTACCCCTTTAATTATAATACCATTATTTGGCAATGGTGCTGAATGCAGCATCAAATAAGGGTGTACGGCAAAAGGCCAACAGGAATCAGGGCTCCAGCAAAAGCCTATCTATTTATCTTATTGGATAGTACAAGCCTGAGTCTCTGTAGGAACCACATTAAAGGGGTTTACCCCTATACATGTTATTGGATAGGGGATAACATGTCTGATCGCAGGGAGTCCTGCCACGGGGACCCCCCTGCAATCTCAGGGCCAGAACTTCAGTGTTACGGAAGCCTGGGGCTTCTGTGATCGTGACATCACGCCATGCCCCCCTCCATTCATGTCTATGGGAGGGGTCGTGACGGCTAGTACACAGCTTTAATGCCTCCTCCTGTAGACATGAATGGAGAGGGCATGGCGGCTGTGTTCGCCAGCCATCCGGCACTGCACAGAGTTTGCTCCGTGTACCGGATGACTGGGGTGCCGCGGCAGAGATCACGGGGGTCCCCAGCGGCCGAACCCCCGGGATTAGACATGTTATCTCCTATCCTTTGGGATTGGGTTTACCCCTCTAATGGGGACAGAGGTGCAAAGAAATGCCAAGCCAAATTTATGGTTCATACTACCATAGGAAAGTAATAAAAGTTGGCACTTGTCCTTGGTGCTGCTCGTGGACAAATCACAATGTAGAAAAAGTAGAAAATCCCAGCAGTCACTTTATGCTTCAGTCACCTTAGTGTTTATTCATAAGGCACCTTTACAGGTAATATTGCGACACACAGATGGGAATAACACTGCCAGATTGCTTGTCGGCATTGTTTATGGTCGGAACTACAACAATATCTGATCTTCTTCGAACCTCCAACTATTCTGTTGCAATAATACCTGTAAACAGGGCTCAAGTCCTGAAGAAATGCATGGGAATGGAGTTCCTGCACTTTTTCCAAAACAGGAATACTGTTCCTATTAGCAGGGATCCTGCAGGACATCTTGGATATTTTGTGTGGGTGGACATCTAGGGTGAGTTCCCACGCTTTTTTTTCCCAGGACTTGACCCCTGCCTGTAAAGAAAAAAAAAAAAGCTTTTGATATTTCCAAGAGAGATTTCAAAATTTTGGAGCAGATAGGGTCTGTGTGTTCAGACCCGGACAGAACACTAGATAGAGCTGAGAAAAGTCCTACGTGACAGGGACTGTATCATAAGGCTATGTTCACATAGTGGAAGATCTGCAATTCTGCTCAAATTCCATTCTGCTAAGCTTGCAGCAGAATTTTTGCATAATTTAAAGAATTCTGGCTTAATTTCTGTGTGTTTAAAACACAGAATTCTACCAAAATTCAATGAGTTCAATGGAATTCCGCCCGCAATTCTGCAAAATTTTAAGACAGGTCTTCTGCAGTGTGAATGGGTCAATGGAATCTCCATTGTAGAGAGTGGGCTGGAAATTTTGCGGAATTCCGCCACAGAATTTCACGTGGAATTTCCAAACTGTGAACACAGCCTCATACAAGTCTATTGGACTGTTTAGATCCATAGACAACGAGCGTTGGGAGAAGTACTCAGATGCATTTTCTCCCTGCTTGTTTTAGAAACTGGTCAGGGTCTGAACCATCAGAAAGATACACTTCAAGGAAACACTACTATCACATTATTATAACTGTTTTTCACTCTCCCGCATTAGATGGGTGAGGCTAAACAATGGCCTGCTTTCCTTCTTAGGCTGGGTTCACACCACGTTTCGTTAAATACGGTTCCCGTATATGGTTGGGAGGAGGGGGCGGGGCTTAATTACGGCGCCCGCACTCAGCCATATTCGGGAACCGTATTTAATGCATGTCTATGAGCCGACCGGAGTGAACCGCAGCCTCTGGTCAGCTTCGTTTTTGGCCGTATGCGGTTTCCTGACCGTAGGCAAAAACGCAGTCGACCACGTTTTTGCCTGCGGTCGGGAAACCGCATAAGGCCGAAAACAAAGCCGACCGGAGGCTGCTCACTCCGGTCGGCTCATAGACATGCATTAAATACGGTTCCCGAATACGGCTGAGTGCGGGCGCCGTGATTAAGCCCCGCCCCCTTCCTCCCAGCCGTATACGGGAACCGTATTTAACAAAACGTGGTGTGAACCCAGCCTTACTGAGCAGCTTTGTTTCTCCAATATGGACTGGAACTCACTTCTATATGAGAATCATAAATCTGAAGGCTTGGTTCACATCTGTGTTGAAGTTCTGTTTGGGGCCTCTGTCACAGATTCTGTTCAGGAGGACTGAACAGAGAAGGATGGTCTGCTGCATAATGGACACCAACGGATCTCGAGAGACGCCATTGACACCAGTTCTGCATCCCATATACATAAGCCCCTAAATAATGCTGTTGTTGTGTTACAAAACCTTGACAATGAACACAGTAATCTCACATCATGGGAATGATAAACATGATGTTTACGGTGCCCCGTGTGGTCCGCTGACGATCACTTACCTGTCCTCGGGGCTCCGGCGCGTCCTCTTCGGGATCCCCTGCATCGTCGGCGCTCTCCATCATCGTCATCACGTCGCTGCGCACGCCGTCCTGTCATCCAATAGGAGCAGCGTGCGTAGCGACGTGATGGCGGCAACGGAGAGCAGCGACGGAAAGCGAGGATGAACCGGGGAAGCAGAGGCCTTGCCGGAGCGTCGGGGACACCTCGGGTCGCGGCGACAGTGATGGAAGGCGACATCCAGGGCAGCGGTGACGGTCCGGAGCGGCAGGGACAGGTGAGTACAACTTCCTCTAACAGTGGTCTTCAACCTGCGGACCTTGAGATGTTGCAAAACTACAACACCCAGCATGCCCGGACAGCCAATGGCTGTCCGGGCATGCTGGGTGTTGTAGTTTTGAAACATCTGGAGGTCCGCAGGTTGTAGACCACTGTCCTATACTACACATTGCACGGATCCCTCAACATACGATGGTTTCAACAAAAGATGGTCCATTTGGAACGGATTCCCATCGTATGTTGAGGGACCACTGTATATTACTCTATGGGGAAATGAACACATTGGTGTTATGGCAGAAGTATAATAAATCCAGATTTGTAAATGCACAAAAATGTATCTTACAGTTATGTAACTGTATAACCAAAGTGATAATACATAAAAGAATAGTATATATGAGACAGAACAGGAATAAAACAACACAAGGGTGATACTTAGGTTGTTGGTGGGGGTCTAACTGCTGGGACCCCGCAAATCACTAGAACAGAAGAGAAATGTTCCCCGTAATGAAAGAAGCTGACCATGCATAACTTTAATATGTGGGAACAACCCTTTAGAAATTATATACAAATTTGTGTTCCAGGGCAGAGATGATAAACAATAAAGTCACAGTGCAGTCTTATCCTTTTATTTAGAAGAATGGCTGTTGGGCCCCCTGTGGCCCTTGGCAGTCACTATTGTTGTGCTTGTGTATTAGTTTTCTAACATTTCCAAAAGAGAGCTTTTTTTTTAACTAAAAAACTATTGGTAGTATAAAGCCCAATATATCTCTTAGATAACAATATTTTGGTTTAGCTTTATTTATTTATTTACATATTTATTATCCTCTACTCATTTTTAGACGTCAAAAGGAAAACACAGTCCACTCACAAACCACACACTTAAGTACCGTCTGTTCTGCACTGTAATACTAACTTCAAAGACTGCTATGTGAGAATTGAGCAGATAACCCTTGGCATAGCTGTTTCCTATTAAAACTTTTTTCCCCCTTGTTACAGGTTCCAGAGACTCTAGTGTTAACTCTTTCACTGCACACATAGAGCTGCCATTACTTCAGCTAAAACTAAAGTATCCTTGCAATGTATTTTATTTACAAGATTGGCCATGCAGCTCACTATATAGACAAGCGGACTGTATAGAGATCAGGGAATCAACTGTATGAGTGAGAATTAAAGGGGGTACTTTTTTAAATCAACTGGTGCCAGAAAGTTAAACAGATTTGTAAGTTACTTTTATTTAAAAATCTTAATCCTTCCAGTACTTATCAGCTGCTATATACTAAAGAGGAAGTAATTTTCTGTCTGACCACAGTGCTCTCTGCTGACACTCCCCCACCCCCACCCCATAGCAAACCTATCCTGCTCTGGACAGTTCCTGACGTGGACAGAGGTGTCAGCATAGAGCACTGTGGTCAGAGTGAAAAGAAATTAAAAAAGAAAAGAACTTCCTCTTTAGCATACAGCAGCTGATAAGTACTGGAAGGATTAACATTTTTAAATAGAAGTAATTTACTAATCTGTTTAACTTTCTGCCACCAGTTGATTTAAAAAAAGAAAATGCCCACCGGAGTACCCCTTTAACCCCTTAAGGACCCAGCTCATTTTTACCATAAAGGAGAACTCCAGAATAGATAAATTTTCCTCCATACTGCCGGCAGTAAGAAAATAAATAGATACATACCTTCCTTCGCTCCCCCAGTGCCTTCGGTAACCCACTCCGGTCTCCGCCGCGATCCTCTTCCTGCTTGCCGGTGGTCGGTGAGTCATACTGCACTCAGCCAATCACCGGCCGCAGTGAAGTCCCTACTCGGGAGAGAAGGAGTCACATTTGGCTTTTTGGGCTGAGCAAATGAAAAATAAAATTTTTCATTTTCATGGACCACTGTTCCAAAAATCTGTCAGACACCTGTGGGCTGTAAATGCTCACCGTACCCCTTATTACATTCTGTGAGTGGTGCAGTTTCTAAAATGGGGTCACATGTGGGGGGGGGGTCCATTGTTCTGGCACTATGGGGGCTTTGTAAACACACGTGGCCTTCAATTCCAGACAAATTTTCTCTCCAAACGCCCAATGGCGCTCCCTCTCTTCTGAGCATTGTAGTTTGCCCGCAGAGCACTTTACATCCACATATGGGGTATGTTCTTACTCAAAAGAAATGGGGTTACAAATTTTGGGGGGCTTTTTTTCCCTATTTTCCCTTGTGAAAATGAAAAATTTAGGGTAACACCAGCATTTTAGTTAAAAAATATGTTTTTTTTCATTTTCCCATCCAACTTTAACGAAAATTTGTCAAACACCTGTGGGGTGTTAAGACTCACTATAACCCTTGTTACGTTCCGTGAGGGGTGTAGTTTCCAAAATGGGGTCACATGTGGGTATTTATTTTTTTGCATTTATGTCATAACCGCTGTAAAATCAGCCACCCCTCTGTAAATCACCAATTTAGACCTCAAATGTACATAGTGCGCTCTCACTCCTAAACCTTGTTATGCGCCCGCAGAGCATTTTACGCCCACATATGGGGTATTTCCGTACTCAGGAGAAATTGCATTATAAATTTTGGGGGTCCTTTTTCCTTTTACCTCTTGTGAAAATAAAAAGTATGGGGCAACACCAGCATGTTAGTATAAATGTTTTTATTTTTTTACACTAACAGGCTGGTGTAGACCCCAGCTTTTCCTTTGCATAAGGGATAAAAGGAGAAAAAGCCCCTAAAATTTGTAATGCAATTTCTCCTGAGTACAGAAATACCCCATATGTGGCCCTAAACTGTTTCCTTGAAATACGACAGAGCTCCAAAATTAGAGGGATTGCATAAGGGTGGACATAGGAGTATTCTATGCCAGTGATTCCCAAACAGGGTGCCTCCAGCTGTTGCTAATCTCCCAGCATGACTGGACAATCAGTGGCTGTCCGAAAATGCTGGGAGTTGTTGTTTAGGCTCCGTTTTGGAACCACTGCCATACGATACGTTTTTCATTTTTATGGGGGGGACAGTGTAAGGCGGTGTATATGTAGTGTTTTACCCTTTATTTTGTGTTAGTGTAGTGTAGCGTTTTTAGGCGTTAGGAGTTTGCGCAGCGGCGGAAAATTTGCCGCAGCTCAAACTTGATGCAGGAAACTCACTGTAAACCCGCCCGTGTACATTCACATGGGGGGGGGGAGGGACCTCCAGCTGTTGCAAAACTACAATTCCCAACATGCACTGACAGACCATGCATGATGGGAGTTGTACTTTTGCAACAGCTGGAGGCACACTGGTTGGAAAACCTTCAGTTAAGTTCTGTTATCTAACTCAGTATTTTCCAACAAGTGTGCCTCCAGCTGTTGCAAAACTACAACTCCCAGCATGTACTGATCGCCGAAGGGCATGCTGGGAGATGTAGTTATACAACAGATGGAGGTACGCAACTACAACTCCCAGCATGGCAAGACAGCCGTCTGCTGTTTGTGCATGATGGGAGTTGTAGTTTTGCAAGATTTAGAGGGCCACGGTTTAGAAACCACCACACAGTGATCTCCAAACTGTGGCTCTCCATATGTTGCAAAACTACAAATCCCAGCATGCTCAGACACCAAACTTTTGTGTGGGCATGCTGGGAATTGTAGTTTTGCAAGATCTAGAGGTCCACAGTTTAGAGACCACTGCACAGTGATCTCCAAACTTTAACCCTCCAGCTGTTGCAAGACTACAAATTCCAGCATGCCCAAACAGCAAACAGCTGTCTGGGCATGCTGGGAGTTGTAGTTTGCAACATCTGGGGGGCTACAGTTTAGAGACCACAGTATAGTGGTTTCCAAACTGTAGGCCTCCAGATGTTGCTAGGCATCTCAACGGCTTCCGTAGTCTGCACCAGGGAGCCAGCCGCAGGTCATCGCCGCACGCTTCCGCCGATCACCACCGCCGATGGTATGTGACCTCCGACGCCGGTAACAGGACAGTTCCCCGGTTCTGCCCGGACTACTGTGGGTGGGCAGAATGGGGGAACCGAACTTTAACCCCCCCCCCCCGCCCCCAATCTGCTATTGGTTGGTCGCTTCTGACCGACCAATAGCAGGGATAGGAGGTGTGGCACCCCTGCCACCTCATTCCTATCCCTTCAGGGAGATTGTGGGTGTCTTGGACAGCCCAAATCCCCCTTATTTTCCTGGTCACCGGAGACCCGTATGGCCCGGAATCGCCGACATGGGGGAGGTCTCAGGACCTCCCTGGGCATTGTCACGGGATGCCTTCTAAATGACCGAAATTCCCACGGGCATAAAGATACGCCCTGGGTCCTTAAGTACCAGGGAGTGAGGGCGTACCTGCATGCCCTGGGTCGCTAAGTGGTTAAGGAACAAACCCATGCAGTGGTGACATTCCAGATCAAGTATGAAGTTTTACTTTTTAGATTACAGTCTTCCCTCCTGTATTTATATTCTATCTTTATTCCCACTTCTTATAATAAGATACTTTCCAACAACATTATGGGGGAGATTCATCAAGACCTGTGCAGAGGAAAAGTTGACCAGTTGCCCATAGCAACCAATCAGATCGCTTGGTTGCTATGGGCAACTGGTCAACTTTTCCTCTGCACAGGTCTTGATGCATCTCCACCTATATTTGTAAAGAACTGTATAATGTGAACTAGAGTCGGTGATTCACATTAAAAGTTTATTCTATAAGTAAATAAATCATGGGTAATATAACTTATCTAGATTCACTGACTGAATTTAACCTACTTAGTGGATGCACAAATATATGCTCTGGATTTACCTTCATTGTGGATGCACAAATATATGCTGCCATTTAGTGAATTTGCCTATGTCCGTCAAGACAGGTTGTTCTACAGATACAGTAAAGAGCAGGACCACCAGGAAAACCTAAAAGGTCTTGTCCCACCATTGAGACTTATCCATTATCCAACAAATTGGAAAAATGTATAATCGCAAGCCTATCTGCTGGGACCCTCTGCAATCTGAAGAACAGGTCTAGACTGCCATTGAATGAGCGCAGTGGACACACATGTGCACTGCCATTCTATTTACTGTCTATGAGAGCTTCTGGAGATAGCAGCTGCATTAATAAACAACAACAAAATGGTGGTTGCCTGCATGTGTCCACCGTTCTGTTTCAGCAGGAGACTCGGGAACCCATTTTTGAACACATAGGGGGCCCCAATAGTTGGACCCCCACAATTGTACAATTATCCCCTATTCTGATGATAAGTCTTAGTGGTGGAACAACCCCCGGAAGTGGGCTATAAGGCTTCCTACAAACATTTGTTTTCTAGGTGCCAGAAGAAATGTTCATGTTGAACACAATAAAAGAGTTCTAATGAGGCCTAGATGCATTTTTGGATATTAGATTTGGATATTAGATTTAAAGGGGTATTCTGGCCAAAGACATCTTATCCCCTATCCAAAGGATAGGGGATAAGATGTCTTTGGCCAGAATACCCCTTTAAAAGGGATTGAACGTTGATTCAAGAATTTATTCTGATTGCCATATTTGGAGTCTGGAAGGAATTTTTGCTTTGTATGGGGCAATTGGCATCAGCCTCATAAGGGTTTTTTGCCTTCCTCTGGGTCAACACAGTGGGGACACAGTAGGGTTATAGGTTGAACTTGATAGACTCTAGATAGTCTGTAACTATGTAACACATTAGGGTATTGCTTTATTTGTATTTCCCTCATATAAATTTATGACTTAAAATTATGTTCATGCTACCAAGTGGAGAAGGACAGCTGTTTGAAAAGTAAAGATGTAGTGGCCAATCATCCAGTTGGTGGTGTGCTACTGGGTTTTCAGCTTCAAAAACGAACAATGACCAGATGTGTTGTTTTATCTCAATACTGTACATACTCACTACTGTTGTCAAGCACAACATCCATAGCTTTTCCACTCTTCATAAATAAAAAAACTAAAAAAAATCTACCTACACTTAAAGGGGTACTCCAGTGGAATTTTTTTTTTAAATGGTGCCAGAAAGTTAAACAGATTTGTAAATTACTTCTATTTAAAAATCTTAATCCTTCCAGTACGTATCAGCTGCTGTATGCTCCAGAGAAAGTTTTTTTCTTTTTGAATTTATTTTCTCTCTGTCCATGGTGAACTCTGCTGCCACCTCTGTCCATGTCAGGAACTGTCCAGAGCAGGAACAATTCCCCATAGAAAACCTAGCCTGCTCTGGACAGTTCCTGACATGGACAGAGGTGTCAGCTAAGAGCACAGTGGAGAGGCAGAAAATAAATTCAAAAAGAAAAAAAACTTTCTCTGTATTATACAGCAGCTGATAAGTACTGGAAGGATTAAGATTTTTTTTTTAATAGATGGATGTACTTTACAAACCTGTTTAACTTTCTGGCACCAGTTGATTTAAAAAAATAATGTTCTCCACCGGAGTACCCTTTTAAATGTGCTATGTAACTGGTAAATGTAGGTGGTGTCTTTGGCGCATATAGAAATGGTTAGTTGTTTTATATTGAGTGTGTTCTAAAAATAGGTATTATAAAATCTGTTCCTCATGGCAACCCATAGGAAATACTTTTTTTTTTTTTTTACTTAAATTATGTTTATAATCTCCTTTTCATTTTTGTTTATAAAGATGCTTTCCAAATCTATCGAACAACTACGCCAACCCGGAAGCCAGCTGGAGGAATCTGAAGAAGAACATCACAGCGATTATACAATGCAAGAAGAAAGGCTTTCCTCCACTGGAAACATAAGAAGTCACAGCAGTACTGATCTTAGAACTGACCACCTAACGCCCGTGAAGGTGAAAGAGGAACCGCTGGACAGTGACGACGACATTCAAACACACCCAGAATCTAATCCCAAATCAGCCTTTGTCCAACAGGTAACGGGCAACGATTTTACCCCAAGATTTGTCATAAAGTTTCTGCTTTGAACTTGGAACTGGCCAAAAAATGACAACTGGTACAAAGTTACCACTATTCAAAATAAACTGTTTAATTATTATTATTTTTATTTTTTTTATTTATTCCTAGAAAAAAAACTGTACATTTCCTTTATAAATTAAAATTAAATATTAAGGTTACATACATATTCTGGCTAGTAGTCACATGGCAAACAAATCACTAGATGCTCTGCTCTTTAACTATCTCTTGTACAGCACAGATTTGAAGGTAACCTTTTACCTGACCTTGTCTATTTTTTCCTATTTAAAGGAATACTTCAGAAAATGTTCTAATTTAGGGCCCAATAGGCAGGACATTACACAGGGTTTAAAAAAAAAAAAAAAAAAATACCAAAGACAGAATCCCTCCCTGTGTCATGCCCCACACTTGGGCCCTGCACCAGGTATAATACAGTAACCTACTTTTTTCTAGATTAGTGTTCTCTAAACTGTGGCCCTCAAGATGCTGCAAAACTATAACTCTTAGCATGCCCGGACAGCCAACGGCTGTCCGGGCATGCTAAGAGTTGTAGTTTTGCAACATCTGGAGGGCCATAGTTTGGAGACCACTGGCCTAGAGTATGCCTTTAAAATATTTCAATGATCTACTTAGACTTCATCTAATGTTAATGATGTTAGGGGACAAAAGCAAGGAATTTAAGAGTAATTTGATTAATATATATATATATATATATATATATATATATATTTTTTTTTTTTTTTTTTTTTATTTATATATATATATATATATATATATATATATATATATATTAACAATTTACTTATATACATTGCTATTTCTTAATATATGGTTTAAAGGGGTACTCCCCTGGAAAACATTTGTTTTTAAATTAACTGTTTCCAGAAAGTTAAACAGATTTGTAAATTACTTCTATTTAAAAATCTTAATCCTTCCAGTACTTATCAGCTGCTAAATGCTCCACAGGAAGTCCTTTTCTTTTTGAATTTCCTTTCTTGTCTGACCACAGTGCTCTCTGCTGACACCTCTGTCCATGTCAGGAACTGTCAAGAGCAGGAGAGGTTTGCTATGGGGATTTGCTCCTACTCTGGACAGTTCCTGACATGGACAGATGTGTCAACAGAGAGAACTGACAGAAAAGAAATTCCAGAAGGAAAGAACTTCCTCTGGAGCATACAGCAGCTGATAAGTACTGGTAGGTACTGTTTTTTTTAAATTGAAGTAATTTACAAATCTCTTTCTGGCACCAGTTGATTGAAAAAACAAATGTTTTTTTAGAGGAGAACCCCTTTAAAGGGGTACTCCGCCCCTATACATCTTATCCCCTATCCAAGGATAAGGGATAAGTTATCTGATCGCAGGGGTCCCGCTGCTGTGGACCCCTGCGATCTCTCCTGCAGCACCCTGAGTCATCAACTCTCCGGAGCTATGTTTGCTCCGTGGCTGATGACGGGCCAGTGATTCATGCTGGCATGGCTCCGCCCCCTTATTATGTCATGCCACACCCCCTTAATGCAAGTCTATGGGAGGGGGCGTGGTAACAGTTACGCCCCCTCCCAAAGACTTATATTAAGGGGGCGGGGCATGATGTAATTAGGGGCGGAGTCATGATGTCACAAACCGCCGGTCCCTGTATTGTGAGTCATCAGCCATGGAGCAAACCAAGCTCCGGAGAGCTGATGACTCGGGGGGCTGCAGGAGAGATTGTGGGGGTCCCCAGCAGTGGGACACCTGCGATCAGACATCTTATCCCCTATCTTTGGATAGGGGATAAGATGTCTAGGGGCGGAGTACCCCTTTAAGGCTTTTATTGCAAAAGTCTATATGTACAGTTCTTAAGGTGTGATATATTTTCTAACATATCTGAACGAAACAGAACCAGGTAAACACAGTAGGTTCAGATAGAGAAACAAGATTATGAAGTGTTTAGTCGTTCATACGATATACCTGATTCGATACTGACCATACATTTTGTATGATTACATTAGATTAATCTATATGTAGGTTAACATGTCACTGTACCTTTTTGTCTTCAAATGAACTAAAGATCTATGTGAAATGTGAATGGAAATAAATGTTTGTTTTTGTTCTGTAAGATATGTTTGGATACATATTTATTAACTCCGCTGTTACTGTAGCATTTTTTGCATTAATAAATCACTTAATATCAATGTGGGCATAGCTTGATGGTCCTGGGCCCTGGTGCAAAATCTCAACCAGGGCACAATTTGTATTACTCCTGTCCTCTTAGATAGTCTGTTTGGCCATTAACTATCTTTCCCAATCCTCGAATAAACGCTTACCTATGCCAACTATTCATAAATTAAAGAGTACCTGTCATCAAACCATATTTTCTGAACTAACTCCGATTATATTCCCTAACTACTCCAAACACCCCTCTTGCCCTTAACATTTTTTTAAAAAGCTGCGTATCATACCTTTACCCTTGCTCACATTGTGTGAGCTCCCAGCAGGAGAAAGTGGTCGCTCCCAGCAAGCACAATGTCACTGAAGCTTACGAGAGCTGTGCCTCGCCATGCCCCGCCATGCCCCGCAGGCACTTCCAAACTAACTGTTTGACTTGAGGCAGGAAACAGAACAGAGCCACCTAGTGGTTGTTTTTTCAATCACATAAAAAATATATAAAGGTTGAAAATTTTAACAGCAAGTAAATAGCAAAGTGTCTTATAATGGCATGAGGAACAATATATTAAAAGTTTAATTTGGTGACAGGTTCTCTTTAAAAATCAACTATCTTTCCCAATCTTTGCATAAATGCTTAGCTAGGCCAAGCTGGGGGGGGGGGGGGGGGTTGAATATGCCACTACTAAACTCATCTGGCCGCAGATATATCCACAAGAATAAAGGGATTGGACAGATGGAATAAAGAATGCACAATCTTTCTCTTTCCCTACATTATCTATAGGGGGAGAGTATGCAGGTCCTTATACACATTAGATGGTCGGCAAGTTCAGCAGACAAATGTGTAATGTGGGCCTTTACATAGCAGTGAAGCCTAGAGAGGCCCGGGTCTACTTCAACCTCTTGTGCCGTAGCTACACCACTAGTGACTAATATTCCTTTCAGTTACAAATGACTGCCTATAGTAGGAGTAAGGAGAAACATGTTGGGCAACATATGTCACAATGACTTTATTATATACAGTTAAACCACTTTGAGAAGACCACCTAAATGTATTCAAAAGTGGTCTTCTATGGGGATTGTCTTCTGATAGAAAATAGGCACTATGCATAATGTATGGTAGACTGAAACCCATTAGACAAAATCTGGTCTGGACAAGGGAGTAGGGATCTCATTAAGATGGTCTTTGGAGAGGTGTCACTGAAATACACTTGATGTTATTTTATCTTCTCTTGCACTTTGAAAGTGTAGTGATCACTGATTTTGTAGCGGGATGTAACTGAGCCAACAAAAAAAATACTAAAATATTTTCATGAAGTTGCCTTAAATAAGGTTGTTATATACTATAGAAAAGTTAAGAGATTATGAATGAGTGCTGTGAACTCCCTATTTTAGTTCTCACAAGCTTGAGGACTTTCCCCACAGTGGGAACTCTAAGCACATACTAATTTCACTATAATAGATGTAAAGGTGTAACACCTATGGCACTTTATTAGAATTCTTAAAGTTTTATATCACACTGAAAATTGCAGTGGAAGTTCATTCTTCCCCAAAATCCTTGCTCTCTTGCCCCTTCAATGTGTCAGAATCTCGTCTGACTAAAAACCTGATGAGTGATAGACTTTCTTTTCCCAGGCATTGTGAGGTATCCACGTAATGTTATTTTGTCATTTTGTTGAGATCTGTTGTCCATAACTTTTGTACACAATTTGTATTTCTAGATACTGTTAACATACTGTGTAACATTATGTCTGATGCAGCAGTGTTTTTTTTTTTTTGCCTTGAACCAATAAATGTACTAAAGTGGGAAAAAAATGTGATGTCATCTGGCTAAAGTACTTCAATGATGTCACTTTGTAATTATGCACAATCACAACATGTCATTTGTTTTTTTTGGCTGTGTTCACATGTTTAGGTTTTTAATTGGAATTATTGAAAATAAAGCCAGGAACAGATCAGGAATGGAGGACACATATAAAAGACCAAGACATTTCCTTTTTTCAGATCCATTTCTGGCTTTGTATTTAATAATTGCAATAAAAATACTGAACGTGTGAACACAGTCTTAGATTAGGTCTTAATTCTCATATTCATGATGGCAGGAATAACAATGTCATTCCTTCTTACTTTTTTTCTATGTGTAGCAACGTATTTTCCACACTCAAGAGGAGAACTTGCAGCCAGCCCACTTTCTGTAGGTGGAGAACACTTTCTTAGTGTCTTAAATTGTGGCCACTCCCTAAAATCACAAGGCTCCTTGGATTATATTGCCCCAATTCTTACACTCAGTCTGAAGATTTTACCTACCTTGGGACATCAAGCTCCTGCTGACAGCAGCAAGTACAGATACAACTTCTTTTTTTATAGAACCGAGAACTTCACAGGATTGATCTACCAGCACTTACACCTATACCTTTAACCTGAAAAGCCTTCATTTTGGATCTACTGTTTTCACGATGACTCTTTCTGCATGACTTGACATTTTCATGATAGCCTTTACATTTTGTACCCTTTTTTGTGACATCTTGCAAGTCATTTGAGGTTACAGAGAGAAATGTGACCAGAGCCCTCTCCTTACATTGGTTTATACAGTATGTGCACAACAAGAACCTTCTTTAACTTAACGCTAACAAAAAATAAAAAATAAAGATTTGACTATTCTAGGACAATTATATATTGTTTCATTTATACTTATTTATTATTGACAGCGGGAAGTACATGTAAAATTGAATAAAATTACTGTTCAATTTTTTCTTTTTTTTGGAATGGTCCCCTGGTAAGCTATCAACTGTAATCTGCATATAAACCTGGCACTGAGCATCTAAATTCCTTGCAATGCAACCACATGTGAAATGGAACATTTAGCAGTTCTTATTGAAAGAAATTTGTAATAAGAGGATGTAATGAATATGCATTACAGGTCCCCTAGAGTCAGTGACAGTCTTTGTGGCCACTTGCTAATGAATGAGAGTACTAAACAGAGGCCACCCCTCTCTGAATTTACTTAGAATTTCAAAAATGGGATTTAAATTTGGGTTTGCTAAACAAAGACAAAGCTGTTGTGTAACTATCATCAGCGAACGTCTAGTTAGTCCAGACATTTTAATGTGTTCTGCCAAGAATGTATCTTTTGGCTATGGGTTTGCTGTTTGTATTTGTTCACAATAAAGGCTAGCTATGGTCAACATCAATGGAAATTCACATCATTATGACCCAATAAATAATAGTTATTTATTAGTAATGCATTGGTTACCTGCATTTTTATAACTATTCATATACCGCACAATATGACTATGTACAAGTTGCATGCGATCTAGTGACCCAAACTCCATAATTTACTCTGAAATGGACATAAATATGTCTAAGTATTACAAAATCTTTATACAAAAATCATATCTGTCCTGCTAAGTTATTTTAGAACCATGATGTTTAAAATGATAACTATCTATATTAATAACTTTACTTTTTATGAGAGACTCAAGAATTTTAAAGGTTGTCAAAAAATTGTCTTATAAGGAAATGAAAAGGTTGTAGTTCAGTGGTGATCAGCCTACCATATTATGGGTGTCACATGTGTAGCCTTGACTCCATCTGAGGCCTCCCATTCAGACTGTGGCTTTTAAAGTAGTTATTCAGGATTAGGAAAATAAGGCTAGTTTCTTCCAAAAACAGCACGAATGGAGCCAAGTTGTAATACCTTACACAACCTGAGGACAGGTGTGGTGTTGTTTGTGGGAAACAATAGCTCTGTTTTTCTGTTCCTGGATAACCCTTTTAAGGCTCTTTTACATGGGGCGATTATCAAGTGAATGAGCTTTCCTAGAATTGCTCATTCACTATAGTCACCTAGTGATCATTCAGTGTTCAATATAGCCATCCAGCTTATCGCATCTATTGTGCAGTCAATAAAATCGGCCCCATGTCCCCTGATTTTAAAGGGCCACCCGAATATTCCAGCCATGCCTTGTGGGACCTGGCCGCACAACAGATCAAGGCTCTGTAAAGGTTAACCAGATCAGTGCTCATACACTGATGCAAGTTGGCCAATCAAAAACAGCCCTTAGCCAGTGTAAAAGACTAAAAGTGACCATCCATGTGCAGGCATACTATATTATGGTCTATAAGGGCTACAGACTAGCTGTTTTTGCATTTCACCTTGACTATAGAGAGTGCCTGTTCATATATGGCCATCTTTCCATGGTAAACAAGAAACATGGGACATGCATCAAGCTGGGTACAGATGGAAGAAGGGATTCAGGGCTGTAAATGCTCCTTGGGCCACCACTTACCCACCACTGTTCTAGCTGAGATCAAGGTTTGCATATATCAGAAATTGTCTTAAGATGGCATCTGTTTATAAATTTTTATGTAGTAATGCATTAGTTTCCACAACCTGCAAGTCATGTTTGCTTTAAGTTTTATAAATAAAGAAATATGCAGTATACCTCATTTATGAGTAGGTGTTACTTTTTAAAGGCATATATTTAATTTTCTGCAGAAAAAAAAGCCTTGTGATACACTGATATTTTTTACATTTTTCCATACATAAATGTTATCTGCCATGCTGATGATCGATCATGGTTTTAAAAACCAAAAATGATCACCTTTCCCCATGAACAGTTATGTTAGCGACTGCATCGGTAGATAGTTATCAAATCTAAAGTACAAGTATTTATAATTAAAAGCTGCTTATGTCAGAAGTACTTTATGTATAGTATGCAAACATTTCACTTGTAGGTTAAAGACAAAAGAAAAGAAAAAACTTCTGTCCTGGTAAGGTACACATAGACAAACATATTTATATATTATGAAAGAGATGAGCAAATGTTCCATACCATGGCTACAAAGGTTTGCAAAAAAATTGAATACAATTGTTATATATTTTTTTATTAGGAAAAAAAGATATAAAATAAATAATAAAATATATTTAACATTTCATTAGTTTTAGGGTGAATTAACATAACAGATTTTGTTACATAAATCTCTGCAACAAAAAATTGGTTCCATTCATCAAAATATGGTTGTTTTGGTGGCAAGCACATGGATTTCTGCACGATCAATCCGTGTCACGGGAATCTACAATTTTCTATATTCTATGGTAATTGAGTCCTTTGAGCTAACAAAACACTTTAACTCCTTTTTCAAATATTTTGCTCATCTCTCAGTTCATAATTAAATTTTTTTCATATTGAATAAGAATACAATTTGGGTTAAATAAAAATTTAGATTTTGTGTAAATACTATGTGAATCAAATGAAAAGTATAATTATATTTATTTTTATGTCATTCAACCTGAAACAGAATTCTCTGGATCAACACAGAGACATACTTATAAAGTTTAACACGATTAAAAAAATACTTTACTTTGGTACCTGTGTACATTACCATTTAATCTGCTGTATTTATTTTCACCACTAGTGGTGATTTTGTGTTTTATTTTGTAAATAGATTATGTTGGTATGTTTCATTTTTACTTTATGTTATTTTATTCTTTTCACAAATAAAGTTTTTGTTCCTTTTTTTTATTGTGTTCCTTTTTTTCTGGTGTTGGACTGAGGTCTCAAAGCCATATACTTGATTTAGTTAATAAATATGATAATATATTAAAGAAAAACTATCATCACTTTCATGCTGCCTGAACCACAAGTCATTGGGGCCATCCTCGATAGTTTCATCCCGGCCTGCTGGAGATCTACCAATTAAGGCCAGTGGGGTTGGAAGAAGCTCGTGGGGATTGCTCCGTTGACTCATGGCTCAAGCAGCATGAAAAGCTTACAGATTTCCCTTTAATAAGCCAAATATAGCATATATTTTTTACTGTCCTTTTTCATAGTTAACACTTGTGTTTACTAAAACAATTTTAAATACTTAGAATTTATAAAAACAGCAATAATCATTTCTTAAATTTGAAATGTCAAGATTCTGTAACTTGTACACACATATATTTGGGTATGTTACCACAGGTTTTTTCATGCATTTTTTTTGGTGCAGTCCAAGCTATGAAAACATAACACCTTATAGAAAGAAAAGACGGAGAACATAAAAATATCTGAAAATCAACTTGTAGTAAAGCAATATTGGTAGAATTTAGAAAAGGAAGCATATTTATTATTTTAAACATGGAAAGTTAAAGCCTGGTTTCCATAGTATTTGAGCAATCCTGCAATATATATGGCTAATGTGCCCATATATTATTATCCAATTGTGTGCCATGTAAGTGTCCCTTTAGCATACTTATTACCAGAGATTTTTTGCAGAAAAACATAGCGAACTGAAATTTTCAATATAAATTTATAAATAAAGTAATATACATATATGTCATGGTAAACATTTTTTTCAATGAAAGTTAGTGGTGGGTATATGTACTTAATGAAATTTATTTCCACATGTCTGTAGCATATGTTTCGCAGCACATTTGGTGTGAACCTGCACTTTAAGTTATTTGCCCAGAATGTGATTGTTATGGCTTCTAAAGGATAGTTCAAATAGAAACAAATTAAATAAATGGAGGGAAAGAAGGAAGTTACAAATGCACTTAATATATATCTTGTTACTTTGAAAGAAAATGACATAATGAAACTAATGGTAAACATGCACGATACAATGAAGAGGAGAAAACACAAATAAAAAAGGTAATACTGAAGGAAAAAAATGAATATTGTTATGATTCGGCTAGCTGGATGTGGATCCTCTGCGTCAGCGAGGGATTGGCGTGGACTGTGTCGGTGGACCGGTTCTAGGGTTGCTACTGGTTTTCACCAGAGCCCGCCGCAAAGCGGGATGGTCTTGCTGCGGCGATAGCAACCAGGTCGTATCCACCGGCAACGGCTCAACCTCGCTTACTGCTGAGAAGGCGTGGGACAGAAGGACTAGGCGGAAGCAAGGTCAGACCTAGCAGAAGGTCGGGGCAGGCGGCAAGGTTCGTAGTCAATAGTAATAGCAGGAGGTCAGGAACACAGTAATGGTAAACACAGTAGAAGCTTTCTCAAGGCACTAAGGCAACAAGATCCGGCAAGGAAGTGCAGGGGAAGTGAGGTAATATAGCCAGGGAGCAGGTGGAAGCTAATTAGGCTGATTGGGCCAGGCACCAATCATTGGTGCACTGGCCCTTTAAATCTCAGAGAGCTTGCGCGCGCGCGCCCTAGAGAGCGGAGCCGCGCGCGCCAGAACATGATAGCCGGGGACCGGGACGGGTAAGTGGCTTGGGATGCGATTCGCGAGCGGGCGCGTCCCGCTATGCGAATCGCATCCCCATCATGAATGTCAGTGCAGCGCTCCCGGTCAGCAGGCCCGACCGGGGAGCTGCATAGAGGAGAACGCCACGAGCGCTCCGGGGAGGAGCAGGGACCCGGAGCGCTCGGCGTAACAAATATATTGTATATGGTTATATATAGAGATGAGCAAACTTTTCAAAAATTTGATTTGGCCGATTCGCTGAATAATACTGTTATTCAGAATAACATGAAGATAACCGCTTTTAGAATCACTGTGGCAGAGCGGCACAATGACAGAGCTTGGAGGTGGAATCACTATGAGGAGACCATATAGTGGCTGAATGACACAGCGTGAAGGTGTTGGCAGCATGAGGAGACCATATAGTGGCTGAATGGCACAGCTTGGATGAGGCTGAAGCATGAGGAGACCATATAGTGGCTGAATGACACAGTGTGGAGGTGTTGGCAGCATGAGGAAACCATATAGTGGCTGAATGACACAGCATGGAGGTGTTGGCAGCATGAGGAGGCCATATAGTGGCTGAATGACTCAGTGTGGAGGTGTTGGCAGCTTGAGGAGACCATATAGTAGCTGAATGACACTGCATGGAGGTGGTGGCAGCATGAGGAGACAATATGGTGGCTGGATGACACAGCTTGGATGAGGCTGAAGCATGAGGAGACCATATAGTGGCTGAATGACACAGTGTGGAGGTGTTTGCAGCATGAGGAGACCATATAGTGTCTGAATGGCACAGCCAGGACACACAATCCCTAAGATTATAAGATGAATTCTGAATTTTAAATTGAAGATTTTGGATAGCTAATGCTACCATAACAGCATTTTTATTCTCAGACCCAGGCCCAGCAGCATCAGTAAACCATATATTGCCTGAATGGCACAGCCTGGAGTTGGCTGAAGCATGAGGAGACCATAGAGTGTCTGAATGGCACAGCCTGGAGTTGGCAGCAGATGAAAAGACAATAGGGCCTCACAATCTCTAATAATAAAAGATGAATTTTGAAATTTCAATTGAAGATGTATGGTACCTAGTGCTACTAGGTAATGTCCTAGGCTCAGCAGCATCACTAAACCATGTAGTTGCTATATGACACATACAGGAGCAGGCAACAGCATGAATACACAAGAGGGATTCACAACCCCTAACATTAAAAGTTGAATGTTGAAATCTCTATTAACCCCTTCCCGACCTATGACATACCTGTACGTCATGGGTGGCAAGGTGTTCCCGACCCATGACATACAGGTACGTCATGGACATTACTGCCGCTACTCGCGGCACCCCGCAGCGCCCGGAAAGATGGTGGCTATCACTGATAGCCAGCCATCTTACCGTGCGACCACGGGGGGTTTCGTCCCCCTCCCCCCCCAGCGATCGCTGCTATCAGCTAGTCAAATCTGACTAGCTGATAGCAGCGTTTCGCTATCAGTGTGTGTCCCGATACGGGGATCGGGACACACACCGCTCTGCTAAGTGTCCCTGACCCGTCCCCCGGCATCACCTACCCGTCGGAGCGGTGTCCCGAGCGGTCCCGGCGTCCTCCGTGCGGTCCCGGCGTCCTCCGTGCGGTCCCGGCTGCGCTGCGTCCCGGAGGTGAGTTTCCGGCAGCAGTGCGACATCTTCATTGGCAGCAGTGAGATCGCCGTAAAGCGATCTCACTGCTGCCTCTGGGAGTTTCAAAACTGCAACTCCCAGCATGCCCAGACAGCCTTTGGCTTTCTGGCATGCTGGGAGTTGTAGTTTTGCAACATCTGGAGGTCCACAGTTTGGAGACCACTGTATAATGGTCTCCAATCTGTGCTCTTCCAGATGTTGCAAAACTGCAAATCTCAGCATGCTCAGTCTGTCCAGGCATGCTGGGAGTTGTAGTTCTCTAACATCTGGAAGAGCACAGATTGGAGACCATTATACAGTGGTCTCCAAACTGTGGACCTCCAGATGTTGCAAAACTACAACTCGCAGCATGCCCAGACTGCCCAAGCATGCTGGAAGTTGTAGTTCGGCAACATCTGATCCTTCAGATATTGCCGAACTACAACTTCCAACATGCCTTGGCAGTCTGGGCATGCTGGGAGTTGTAGTTTTGCAACAACTGGAGGCACACTAGTTGGGAAACATTGTCCGTTTCCTACCTCAGTGCCTCCAGCTGTTGCAATTGTTGCAAAACTATAACTCCCAGCATGCACTGACAGACCATGCATGCTGGGAGTTGTAGTTTTGCAACAGCTGGAGGCACACTGGTTTGGAAACACTAAGTTTGGTTGCAAAACACTTGAAAGTTTATTACTTAACTTAGTGTTTCCAAACCAGTGTTCCTCCAGCTGTTGCAAAACTACAACTCCCAGCATGCACGGACAGCCAAAGGGCATGCTCGGAGTTTGCAACAGCTGGATGTTTGCCCCCTCCCCCCAATGTGAATGTACAGGGTACACTCACATGGGCGGAGGTTTACAGTGAGTGCTGCAAGTTTGAGATGGCGCAAATTTTGCGCTGCAGCTCAAACTTCCAGCGGCAAACTTGCTGTGATCCTCTGCCCATGTGACTGTACCCTAAAAACACTACACTACACTGACACTAACCTAAAATAAAAAGTAAAAAACACTACATATACACATACCCCTACACAGCCCCCCTCCCCCCAAAAAATGAAAAACGTCTGGTACGCTACTGTTTCCAAAACGGAGCCTCCAGCTGTTGCAAAATAATAACTCCCAGTATTGCCGGACAGCCATTGACTGTCCAGGCATGCTGGGAGTTTTGCAACAGCTGGAGGCACCCTGTTTGGTAATCACTGGCGTAGAATACCCCTATGTCCACCCCTATCCAAATCCCTAATTCAGGCCTCAAATGCGCATGGCGCTCTCTCACTTTGGAGCCCTGTCGTATTTCAGGGCAACAGTTTTGGGACACATATGGGGTATCGCCGTACTCGGGAGAAATTGCCTTACAAATTTTGGGGGGCTTTTTCTTCTTTAACCCCTTATGAAAAGGTGAAGTTGGGGTCTACACCAGCATGTTAGTGTAAAAAAAATAATTTTTTACACTGACATGCTGGTGTTGCCCTATACTTTTCATTTTCACAAGAGGTAAAAAGGAAAAAAGACCCTCTAAATTTGTAACGCAATTTCTCCTGAGTACGGAGATACCCCATATGTGGGCGCAAAGTGCTCTGGGGGCGCACAACAAGGCCCAGAAGGGAGAGTGCACCATGTACATTTGAGGCGATTTGCACAGGGGTGGCTGATTGTTACAGCAGTTCTGACAAACGCAAAACAATAAATATCCACATGTGACCCCATTTTGGAAACTACACCCCTCACGGAATGTAATAAGGGGTGCAGTGAACATTTACACCCCACTGGCGTATGACAGATTTTTGGAACAGTGGTCTGTGAAAATGAAAAATAAAATTTTTGATTTGCACAGTCCACTGTTTCAAATATCTGTCAAACGCCAGTGAGGTGTAAATGCTCACTGCACCCCTTATTAAATTCCATGAGGGGTATAGTTTCCAAAATGGGGTCACATGTGGGGGGGGTCCACTGTTCTGGCACCATAGGGGCTTCCTAAATGGGACATGCCCCCCAAAAACCCTTTCAGAAAAACTCACTCTCCAAAATCCCATTGTCGCTCCTTCCCTTCTGAGCCCTCTACTGCGCCCGCCGAACACTTTACATACGCATATGAGGTATTTCCTTACTCAAGAGAAATTGTGTTACCAATTTTAGGGTGATTTCTCTCCTTTTACCCCTTGTAAAAATTTAAAAATTGGGTCTACAAGAAAATGCGAGTGTAAAAAATGAAGATTTAGAATTTTCTCCTTCACTTTGCTGCTATTCCTGTGAAACACCTAAAGGGTTAAAACACTTACTGAATGTCATTTTGAATACTTTGGGGGGTGCAGTTTTTATAATGGGGTCATTTATGGGGTATTTCTAATATGAAGATCCTTAAAATCCACTTCCAACCTGAACTGGGCGCTGAAAAATTACGATTTTGAAAATCTTGAGAAAAATTGGAAAATTGCTGCGGAACTTTGAAGCCCTCTGGTGTCTTCCAAAAGTAAAAACTTGTCAATTTTTTAATGCAAACACAAAGTAGACATATTGTATATGTGAGTCAATATGTAATTTATTTGGAATATCCATTTTCCTTTCAAGCAGAGACTTTCAAAGTTAGAAAAATGCTAAATTTTCAAAATTTTCATGAAATTTTTAGATTTTTTACCAAGAAAGGATACAAATATCAGTGAAATTTTACCGATAACATAAAGTAGAATATGTCACGAAAAAACAATCTCGGAACCAGAATGATAAGTAAAAGCATTCCAGAGATATTAATGTTTAAAGTGACAGTGGTCAGATTTTCAAAAAATGCCCAGGTCATGAAGGTGAAAATGGGCTGGGTCATGAAGGGGTTAAAGATACATGTTAGCTAGTGCTACCATGCAAAAAATTTAAGGCCCAAGCCCAGCAGCATCAGTAAGCCAAGTAGTTCCTTAAACACACAGTCAGGAGCAGGCATCAGCAGTACACCAGAGGGTTTCATAACCCCTTACATTGAAAGATCAATGTTGAAATTTCTATTAAGCATGCATTTAGCTAGTGCTAAACATCCAAAAATGTAAGGCCCAAGCCCAGAAGCATCAGTAAGCCAAGTAATTCCTGAAAGACACAGGAGCAGTCAGAAGCAGGCATCAGTTGTATACCAGAGGGTTTCATAACCCCTTACATGGAAAGATCAATGTTGAAATTTCTATTAAGCATGTATTTAGCTCGTGCTGAACATCCGAAATTTAAAGGCCCAAGCCCAGAAGCATCAGTAAGCCAAGTAATTCCTGAAAGACACAGGAGCAGGCATCAGCAGTACACCAGAGGGTTTTATAACCCCTTAGATTGAAGATCAAGCTTGAAATCTCAATTAAGAATGTATGTTAACTAGTGCTACCAGAACATATTTGGAGTGAATATCCCAGTCCCAGTAGCATCAGAAAACATGTAGTGTCTGAATGGTACAGCCTGAAGTTGGCTGAAGCATGAGGAGACCATTGACATACAAGAATTTTATGTAGAAATCTAAATTTTGAAATTGAAATTGAGGATTTTGAAATGGAACTTTTAACTCCCAAGTTTTAGTGGCCCCAGCCCCGGCGTGTGGGTACAAAGGACCTAATCTAAAAAGGAGTCCCTTGTCACATGTCAGCACAATGACAGAGCCTGGAGGTGGCATCAGTAGGAGGAGACCATATAGTGTCTGAATGGCACAGCCTGGAGTTGGCTGAAGCATGAGGAGACCCCAGGGCTTCACAAAAATTGTCAGAATACCACCTGACATTCAAAATAATAAAATGATAGATACGTTCTCTGAAGAAAAGGATCCTTCATTAGATGACATTATGAGTATTGTGTGTACCAGTGACATTAGCTCATCGGAGGAACAGGAAAACCTGATACAGTCACATTGGACCTGTGGCAGATCACCCTATCCTGATGAAAGTAGTCACTGCTAATTTTTTATCCGATTGATTTATAAATGTGTGAGAAATCTCCACATAAACAGTATTGATCATAGTACTGTCAAAAATACATTGGGGAATTTTTTTTCAGGGTCTTGTTGATTTCCTGAGCATTTTCAGCTGCCCACATTGGCATAATTTGAGAGTTCACATAGCTGGATAATTGTAACCTAGCCTTATCCTCATCTTTAAACCATGTGACATAGAATATTTAGACTGTTGGTGACAAATGTTCAAAACAACTAAAATGCCACTATGCACAAAAATTACTGCAGTGCCATGCTTGGGCTAAGATTATATGATCATTGTGCTCTGACCAGTTCAGGGTATGTTCAGCTCTTTTTTTTGCACCAAATGGACCCTTAATGGTCAGAGCACAACTGACACAGCCGGGTTCTGTCAGATCCCATTGTCTTAAATGGGGTCCATCGAGGATCCACATTTTACAGGAGTCAAGTGGAGAAAAATAAAGACTGGACATGCACTTTTTTTCTCTGCTTAATTCCCATCCTATGACAGACTGACCGACAGAGCTCACTTTACCGAAACACAACAGCCGTTTAAATGAGCCCTTAAAGAATGTTTAGCAATATGAAGTATCAGGATAAGTTGAGCTTAACCACAAATGGAGGATACTTTCGGCACATCTTATGAGGCTCCTGATATACAGTACATTAAGTAAGGAATGTTTTAACCAAATTTCCTTAAAATGTGTTCATTAATTTTAGAGTTATAGATTATATCTCTAGACCTCTAGTCAGTGGGACAATTTGAATACTGTTATATACATATATATATATATATATATATATATATATATATTTTTTTTTTTTTTTTTCTTTTTTCGAAGACAGTATACAATAAAATATATATTAGGAGAGATACAATTGAAATACATTTAGACTTGATTGAGAAGCAATACCTATGATAAAGACAAACAAAAACATATCGCTTGTCTTATAGACCACTATGGGGGCAGTGGTAGGAGACAGCCCAAATGTGCTGAGCCATAGGTTAAAAGGTCAAACAAGCCCTCGACAGCCTGTCCTCACGTCCCTCTTATCCTGGTGTTGATAGGACTTTAAAGGTAAATTTTTTTCTAATTACAAGAAAAATCACAAAGCTTCCATGCCCCAGCTTCCCTCAGTCTGTGTCGGCAGCCTCCGTACAATGCTGAAATAGCTTCATTTAATAAGCCCGGGAGGCATAAACAAATTAAATCTGCATGTCCTTCAGGTAGCCTGATGCAATGTCAAGGAGGTAGTGTACTTGCTACTTTTTATGTGCACTATATAAACACAAAATTTGGCACATTTCTTAAGCTGGGGACTTCTCACTGGACCAATTTAACATAAAAGATTTACTGTTACAGTTTGTGTGTGGCCGGTGAATGTCGTATGGAAAACATGTTTCCTGTTATTTAATTTAATTACTGGGATCACGTGCCAGCCCCAGGCATGTCATTCCCAACCTCTAAAGCTCTTTGTCTGGCAAGAGATGGACAATATTATGGCTTTGTTTTGCTGTTCACGTTTCATATGCCGCCTTTCCTATCTGACATGTTTGTTTTACCAAAGTTGCATATTTTATATAATTTTACTTTAAGGAAGATGTCACTTTGACCCCTGCATTTTCCATTTGGAAATGGTTTGTTGGGAAAACATATTGTGTAATTGTCGGTATGAACTAAAATGGTGAACTTTTTAGTGTTGTAATAGTCATCTTTAAACCACATAAATGGATATTTTGGCATTTTTTTTTTGTGAAAAACAATTTACATAATAAGATATGTCACTCTGATTTTATTTGGGACATATTTATTTATATTTATATGTTTTACATTTATTTTTTTAACTGGGTCCCACAAAAATGCATTTAACATTTTTAAATGGTTTGTTAGGAAAACATACTGGGGAGGGGGGGGGGGGGTTGAGATATTCAAAACTGACAATGTATGTATTTATCAATGTATTTATTTATTTTTTTGTGCAGAATGCACCTGATTTGATGAAAATTTTTCGCAGGACTCATTTTTAAAAGGATTTTGAAAGGGGTGTGTCTCGAAAAGGGGGCATGGGTTAAATTATGCCAGATTTAAAAAAAACAAACAAACAAAAAAAAAACTGTCTTTAAAGGGTTTATTCAGGAATAGAAAAACTGAGCTAATTTCTTTCAAAAACCACTCCACATCTGTCTCCAGATTGGGTGTGGTCCTGCAACTGAGTTCCATTGAAGTGAATGGAGCGAAGTTGTAATACCTCACCCAACCTGGGGACAGACGGGGAGCTGTTTTTGAAGGAAATTTATTCCTGGATAACCCCTTTAACTAAAACACTTCAAAAGTGGTGCAGACTAAGTACACAGTGCATACTTCATCAGATTTTTAAACAGCCTTTTTAAAAATCTTGTACAATCTGTTTAGTCTTGATAACCAAACCTAGTTTTTGAATATGTTCCCTATAGTGTAATTGTGGGTATGAAATAAAGTGGCAAATGTTCCAGTATTGGAATATTCATCGTTGAACAACATACATGTTAGGATATATTGGCCATTTTTATTTTTTTTTGTAAAACATTTTACATACAGTGGAGCAAAAAATTATTTAGTCAGCCACCAATTGTGTAAGTTCTCCCACTTAAGATGAGAGAGGCCTGTAATTTTCATCATAGGTATACCTCAACTATGAGAGACATAATGAGAAAAAAAAAATATCTCTGATTTTTAAAGAATTTATTTGCAAATTATGGTGGAAAATTAGTATTTGGTCACCTACAAACAAGCAAGAGTTCTTGCTTTCACAGACCTGTAATTTCTTCTTTAAGAGTCTCCTCTGTCCTCCACTTGTTACCTGCATTAATGGTACCTGTTTGAACTTATCAGTATAAAAGATCCCATTGTCTTAAATGGGGTCCATCGAGGATCCATATTTTACAGGAGTCAAGTGGAGAAAAATAAAGACCGGACATGCACTTTTTTTCTCTGCTTAACTCCCATCCTATGACACAACATCAAACAGTCACACTCCGAACTCCACTATGGCCAAGACCAAAGAGCTGTCGAAGGACACCAGAAACAAAATAGTAGACCTGCACCAGGCTGGGAAGACTGAATATGCAATAGGCAAGCAGCTTGGTGTCAATAAATCAACTGTGGGAGAAATTATTAGAAAATGGAAGACATACAAGACCACTAATAATCTCCCTTGATCTGGGGCTCCACACAAGATCTCACCCTGTGGTGTCAAAATGCTAACAAGAATGGTGAGCAAAAATCCCAGAACCACACAGGGGGACCTAGTGAATGTCCTGCAGAGAGCTGTGACTAAAGTAATAAAGGCTATCATCAGTAACACACTACGCCACCAGGGACTTAAATCATGCAGTGCCAGACGTGTCCCCTTGCTTAAGCCACTACATGTCCGGCCCCGTCTGAAGTTTGATAGAGAGCATTTGGATGATCCAGAAGAGGATTAGGAGAATGCCATATGGTCAGATGAAACCAAAGTTTTTGGTAAAAACTCAACTTGTCGTGTTTGGAGGAGAAAGAGTGCTGAGTTGCATCCAAAGAACACCATACCTACTGTGAAGTATGGGGGTGGAAACATCAAGCTTTGGGGTTATTTTTCTGCTAAGGGACCTGGATGATTGATCCGTGTAAAGTAAAGAAGGAATGGGGCCATGTATCTTGAAATTTTGAGCGAAAACCTCCTTCCATCAGCAAGGACATTGAAGATGAAATGTGGCTGGGTCTTTCAGCAGGACAAAAAACCCAAACTCACCGCCTGGGAAATGAAGGAGTTGCTTCGTAAAAAGCACTTCAAGGTCCTGGAGTGGCCTAGCCAGTCTCCAGATCTCAACCCTATTGAAAACCTTTGGAGGGAGTTGAAAGTCTGTGTTGTTCAGCGACAGCCCCAAAACATCACTGCTCTAGAGGAGATCTGCATGGTGGAATGGGTCAAAATACCAGCAACAGTGTGTGCAAACCTTGTGAAGATTTACAGAAAACGTTTGACCTCTGTCATTGCCAACAAAGGGTATATAACAAAGTATTGAGACGAACTTTTGTTATTGACCAAATACTTATTTTCCACCATAATTTGCAAATAAATTCTTAACCCCTTAAGGACTGTTTTTTTTTCCGTTTTTGCATTTTTGTTTTTTGCTCCTTGCCTTTAAAAAATCATAACTCTTTCAATTTTGCACCTAAAAATCCATATGAGGGCTTATTTTTTGCGCCACCAATTCTACTTTGTAATGACGTCAGTCATTTTGCCCAAAAATCTACGGTGAAATGGAAAAAAATCATTGAGAGACAAAATTGAAAAAAAAAACGCCATTTTGTAAATTTGGGGGCTTCCCTTTCTACGTAGTACATTTTTCGGTAAAAAGGACACCTTATCTTTATTCTGTAGGTTCATACAATTAAAATGATACCCTACTTATATAGTTTTGATTTTGTCGTACTTCTGGAAAAAATCATAACTACATGCAGGAAAATACATTTAAAATTGTAATTTCTGACCCCTATAACTTTTTTATTTTTCCGCATATGGGGCGGTATGAGGGCTCATTTTTTGCGCCGTGATCTGAAGTTTTTAGCGGTACCATTTTTGCATTGATGGGACTTATTGATCGGTTTTTATTAATTTTTTCATGATATAAAAAGTGACCAAAAATGCACTATTTTGGACTTTGGAATTTTTTTTGCGCATACGCCATTGACCGTGTGGTTTAATTAACAATATATCTTTATAATTCGGACATTTCCGCATGCGGCGATACCATACATGTTTATTTTTATTTACACTGTTTTTTTTATGGGAAAAGGGGGGTTGTTCAAACTTTTAATAGGGGAGGGGTTAAATGATCTTTATTCCCTTTTTTTCCCCCCTTTTTTTTTTGCAGTGTTATAGGTCCCATTGGGAGCGGACACATGACGTACCAGTACGTCATGTGTCCTTAAGGGGTTAAAAAATCAGACTATGTGATTTTATGGATTTTTTTTATTATGTCTCTCATAGTTGAGGTATACCTATGATGAAATTACAGGCCTCTCTCATATTTTTTATGTGCAAGAACTTACACAATTGGTGGCTGACTAAATACTTTTTTGCGCCACTGTAATACAAATATGTCACTTAATTAAACAATTTTTATTTCTTTTTAGTTAAATGGTACTTCAGAAATGAGCCAAAACTGTAATCCTGCATCTAAGTAATAAAATTCTTCTTTTTACAATTCTTTAAAATCAGGAGTACAACATTGTATAAAACCATGACCAAATCTGAAGAGAATTCACCGATGTGTTTCGATTCTCAACAGATTATTAAACTTGGTTACACACATACCACTTTAAAATAAGCTCATCACTGTAACGGGTCACGGCAGGTGGTGGATCCTCTGGGCCTGTTCGATAATGATGTGAACTGTGCCAGGGAGCGGAGTCTAAGGTGCTGCAGGTTTTCCCCAGAGCCCTCCGCAAAGCGGAATGGTCTTTCTGTGGCAGGCGGCACCCAGGTCACCACCCCTGGCACGACTTGACCACACAGGTTGCTGGGATGTGGCGTGGCACAAAAGGAAACTGGCAAGACATGGTCAACGTAGCAGAAGGTCGGGGCAGGCAGCACAGGTGCAGGGTCAGATAACGGAACATGGATCAGGAACAGGGATATCAGGAACACAGAAACACAGTATGCTTTCTCTGTGGCACAAAGGCGACAAAGATCCGGCAGGGATACAAGGGAGGAGCAAGTACTTCTAACAAGAGCACAGGTGACTACACTTAATTAAGTGAGTACCGGCCCTTTAAATGTAAGAGCTCCAGCACGCATCCACCCCAGGAGGCAGGGGCACAGTACTCATTTAATTTAATTCTGCGGGAACAGAAAGACCAGTGAGGTGAGTGACGGGCTGGGATTCGCATGCGGGCGCATCCCGTGATGCGAATCCGAGCCCCGTTGATATCGGGGACATGACAAGAGAGCACTCACGGCCAGTGTGTCTGGCCGGAGCGCAGATGTTACAATTACAAGGTACCCCACAACCTGACTATCTGGTAATCCCCTGTCATTTGTGGGGAAACTTGGCAGTGAGTATTCAGGTCTCCTACATACAGCGCCACCACAAGGAAATGTTTTTTTAAAATTAATATACATTAACCCCTTCCCGCAGAATGTCATATATAAACGCCGGGTTGTGCAGTGCGTTCGCGCAACCCGGCGTTTATAAATGACATGCAGTTAACCCGGCGATGCGCAGCATCGCACGGGTTAACTGGCAGAAGTCCCGCTGTTTCCAGCAGGGGACAACTTCTGCTTCACCCCCAGGACCATCAATTGATGGTCCTGGTCAGCGATCACTGTGATTGGTCCCTGTGGACCAATCACAGTGATCTGGGGTGAAAGTTCAGATCCCCCGCACTGCTCGCCCCTGGAAGTCGGGCAGAACGGGGGACGAAGGCTGCAGGGGCTCGCAGGGACCTGCGGCATTCGGGGGGAACACGAGGGGATCGGCGGACTTACCTGATCCAGCGGCGGGACCGAGGAGCAGCGCGGGACCGGCCACGTGGAGGAGCAGCGACGGGTAAGTATGTGGTCCTCAGAGGCAGCAGTGAAGATCTTCACTGCTGCTTCTAGGAGTCTGAAAACTACAACTCCCAGCATGCCTAGACAGCCTTTGGCTGTCTGGGCATGCTGGGAGTTGTAGTTTTGCAACATCTGGAGGGCCTCAGTTTGGAGACCATTGTATAATGGTCTCCAATCTGTGCTCTTCCAGCTGTTGCAAAACTACAACTCCCAGCATGCACTGACTGTCCAGGCATGCTGGGAGTTTTAGTTCAGCAACATCTGGCCCTTCAGATGTTGCCGAACTACAACTCCCAGCATGCCCTTCAGCTGTCTGGGCATGCTGGGAGTTGTAGTTTTGCAACAGCTGGAGACACACTGGTTGGGAAACATTGTTTCTAACTCAGTGTTTCCTAACCTGTGTGCCTCCAGCTGTTGCAAAACTATAACTCCCAGCATGCACTAAAAGACCATGCATGCTGGGAGTTGTAGTTTTGCAACATCTGGAGGGCCTCAGTTTGGAGACCATTGTATAATGGTCTCCAATCTGTGCTCTTCCAGCTGTTGCAAAACTACAACTCCCAGTATGCACTGACTGTCCAGGCATGCTGGGAGTTTTAGTTCAGCAACATCTGGCCCTTCAGATGTTGCCGAACTACAACTCCCAGCATGCCCTTCAGCTGTCTGGGCATGCTGGGAGTTGTAGTTTTGCAACAACTGGAGACACACTGGTTGGGAAACATTGTCTGTTTCTAACTCAGTGTTCCCTAACCTGTGTGCCTCCAGCTGTTGCAAAACTATGACTCCCAGCATGCACTAACAGACCATGCATGCTGGGAGTTGTGGTTTTGCAACAGCTGATGCAAGCCCCCCCCACTCCCCCCCCCCCCCCCCCCGCCACGCCACGCCACCCCCGTGAATGTACAGGGTACATTCACATGGGCGAGGCTTTTACAGTGGGTTTCTCGCATCTTGAGATGCAGCAAATTTTGCGCTGGGAGACTCGCTGTAATCCCCCGCCCATGTGACTGTACCCTAAAAACACTACACTACATTAACACAAAATAAAATAAAAAGTTAAAAACACTACATATACACATACCCTTACACAGCCCCCCTCCCCCAATAAGAACGTCCGGTACACCACTGTTTCCAAAGCAGAGCCTCCAGCTGTTGAAAAACAACAACTCCCAGTATTGTCGGACAGCCGTTGACTGTCCAGGCATGCTGGGAGTTTTGCAACAGCTGGAGGCACCCTGTTTGGGAATCACTGGCGTAGAATACCCCTATGTCCACCCCTATGCAAATCCCTAATTTAGGCCTCAAATGCACATGGCGCTCTCACTTTGGAGCCCTGTCGTATTTCAGGGCAACAGTTTAGGGCGACATATGGGGTATCGCTGTACTCGGAAGAAATTGCGTTACAAGGTTTGGGGGGCTTTTTCTTCTTTAACCGTTCATGAAAAGGAAATGTTGGGGTCTACACCAGAATGTTAGTGTAAAAATTTTTTATTTTTTACACTAACATGCTGATGTTGCCCTATACTTTACATTTTCACAAGAGGTAAAAGGGAAAAAAGCCCCCCAAAATTTGTAACGCAATTTCTCCCGACTACAGAGATACCCCATATGTGAGCGCAAAGTGCTCTGGGGGCGCACAACAAGGCCCAGAAGGGAGAGCGCACCATGTACATTTGAGGTGATTTGCACAGGGGTGGCTGATTGTTACAGCGGTTTTGACAAACGCAAAAAAAACAAAACCCCACATGTGACCCCATTTCGGAAACGACACCCCTCACGGAATGTAATGAGGGGTGCAGTGAGAATTTACCCCCCACAGGTGTCTGACGGATCTTTGGAACAGTGGTCCATGAAAATGGAAACTTGTACAGCCCACTGTTCCAAAGATCTGTCAGACACCAGTGGGGGGCAAATGCTCACTGTACCCCTTGTTACGTTCCTCAAGGGGTCTAGTTTCCAAAATGGTATGCCATGTGTGGTTTTTTTTTGCTGTTCTGGCACCTTAGGGGCTTCCTAAATGCGACATGCCCCCCGAGCAAAATTTGCTCTCAAAAAGCCAAATATGACTCCTTCTCTTCTGAGCATTGTAGTTCGCCCATAGTGCACTTCAGGTCAACTTATGGGGTACCTCCATACTCAGAAGAGATGGGGTTACAAATTTTGGGGGGTATTTTCTGCTATTAACCCTTGCAAAAAGGTGAAATTAGGGGGGAAACACACATTTTAGTGGAAATTTTTTTTTTATTTTTTTTTACATATGCAAAAGTCATGAAACACCTGTGGGGTAATAAGGCTCACTTTATTCCTTATTACATTCCTCAAGGGGTCTAGTTTCCAAAATGGTATGCCATGTGGGTATTTTTTGCTGTTCTGGCACCATAGGGGCTTCCTAAATGCGACATGCCCCCCGAGCAAAATTTGCTCTCAAAAAGCCAAATATGACTCCTTCTCTTCTGAGCATTGTAGTTCACCCATAGTGCACTTCAGGTCAACTTATGGGGTACCTCCATACTCAGAAGAGAAGGGGTTACAAATATTGGGGGGTATTTCCTGCTATTGACCCTTGGAAAAATGTGAAATTTGGGGGGAAACACACATTTTAGTGAAAAAATAATTTTTTTTTTTACATATGCAAAAGTCGTGAAACACCTGTGGGGTATTAAGGCTCACTTTATTCCTTGTTACGTACCTCAAGGGGTCTAGTTTCCAAAATGGTATGCCATGTGAGGGTTTTTTGCTGTTCTGGCACCATAAGGGCTTCCTAAATGCAACATGCCCCCAAAAACCATTTCAGAAAAACGTACTCTCCAAAATCCCCTTGTCGCTCTTTCCCTTCTGAGCCCTCTACTGCGCCCGCCAAACACTTTACATAGACATATGAGGTGTGTCCTTACTCGAGAGAAATTGGGCTACAAATATAAGTATACATTTTCTCCTTTTACCCCTTGTAAAAATTTAAAAATTGGGTCTACAAGAACATGCGAGTGTAAAAAATGAAGATTGTGAATTTTCTCCTTCACTTTGCTTCTATTCCTGTGAAACACCTAAAGGGTTAAAATGATGACTGAATGTCATTTTGAATACTTTGGGGTGTGCAGTTTTTATAATGGGGTCTTTTGTGGGGTATTTCTAATAAGAAGACCCTTCAAATCCACTTCAAACCTGAACTGGTCCCTGAAAAATAGTGAGTTTGAAAATTTTGTGAAAAATTGGAAAATTGCTGCTGAACTTTGAAGCCCTCCCATGCCCGGACATCATGGGGGGATGATGAGACAGGGGAAAATGATGAGGGGGGATGATGAGGCAGGGTGGGGGAATGATGAGGGGGGAATGATGAGGGACATGATGAGACAGGGTGGGGAGATGATGAGACAGGGTGGGGGGAAGATGAGGGGGAATGATGAGGGACATGGTGAGACAGGGTGGGGGGATAATGAGGGGGAATGATGAAGGACATGATGAGAGAGGGTGGGGGATGATGAGACAGGGTGGGGGATGATGAGGGGGGGAATGATGAGGGACATGATGAGACATGGTGGGGGGATGATGAGACAGGGTGGGGGATGATGAAGGGGAATGATGAGGGACATGATGAGACAGGGTGGGGGACGATGAGACAGGTTGGGGGGGACGATGAGGGGGGAATGATGGGGACATGATGAGACAGGGGGAAATGATGGTGGGGGAGGCACTAAATGCTTAATGTCTGTATGGCTAGTGGTGGTCTATGACAGGGGGAAATGATGAGACATGGGGGGATGATGAGACATGGGGGGTGGCGATGAGAGGGGTTAAATGTGGCACAGGGACTGATAAAAGGGAAGGAATGATGTGGCACTGGAGGGGGCAGGACCAAACAGGTGCAGAAGAAAACGAAGATGGGGGGATGATGTGGCATTTAGTCCAAGTCATTTATTTTACATTTTTACTTAAATTTCCCTGTTAAAATGGGGGAGCGTGTTATATGCCGATAAATATGGTATATAAATTTAAATTTATTGCGTGTGGGATTTGGGTGGAATAGGAGCGCGGCAGAAGATTGACGAGCTGCAGAGCCCAGCAGGGGCCCTTGCCTTTTTTTTTGGTCCGGGGGCCCCGAGTGTTGTCAGTCCGCCCCTGGGGGGAAGGGAGGGGGTGTAATTAAGGGGGGGGGGGGTGTGTGTGGGGGGGTGCCAAACAAAGGGTCCGCCCCGGGTGCCAAATGCTCTAGGTACGCTGTTAGGGAACATCTTCATGTTGCATAAATGCTGCAGAATGTCTTCAGCAAAAACTCTTCACCAAATTGTGTTCTTTGTGATGCAGATATGCTATGCAGATTTTAATGGGGCTTACCCAATGACACCTTTTTTTCTATAAATGTGCCCAGGCTGTGTGACTTAAAAAAAAGAGACCATACTTATCTCCCTTACTCCTCCGCAGCCTCCTCATCACAGCACCTGTGAACTTTGCTCGATGGTGCCACAAACAATACGTCACATTGCCACTTAGCCAATCACAGGTATCATCGTTGTCATGCATTGGCCGGTGATGTAAGAATGAGTAAGAATGTCCTGCCCCAATAAATCATATCAAAAGCATCTACAAGTGAGTAAACAGGGGACCTGAAGTTGCCAGACCTGTAGCAGCAGGGGAGAAGGTAAGTATTATTTATTTTTAGGCAGCCCCAAGGTAACATATTAAAATGTTTGAATCCTGGAACACGCCTATAAAGGTTATTACAATATATCTTAATAATGTTATACAAAGCTGGGATAGGAACGTAGAAATAAACATTTGCAAACACTAAGAGGTTCTTCGTAAACATTTTGATCAAATTGCTGTCCGGGCATGCTGGGAGTTGCAGTTTTGCAACATCTGGAGGTCCGCAGGTTGAAGACCACTCTTCCCCTTTCCTTACTTGTCTGTGCTTCGGCTGTCTTGCGGGGTCAGTGAAACAGATGAGTTACGTCCTCTCCCGGCTTCTATGTGCGGCATCAGGGATGTAACTTTTCGGCGGTGACTACAGGAAATGAAAAGTGACGTCAGTGATGCCGCACAGAGAGGCCGGCATAGGACGTAACTCATCTGCTTCACTGACCCCGCAAGACCCTCCGCCTGACCTGCCGAAGCGCAGCCAGGTAAGGAAAATAAACAAAACTATAAAAAGCAGGAAAAGGGGGAATGATGAGGGAGGGGGGAGGTTCTCCCGCACTATACACAGATATTGGGGGATAGTGCGGGAGACGCTGATTAACCCCTTAAGAACACATGACGTACTGGAACGTCATGTGTCCACTCCCGATCTATAACGCGGGGCCACGGCGTGGCCCCGCGTCATAGTGGGTCGGGCCCGGCCTCTAACAACGGCCGGGACCCGTGGCTAATAGCGCACGGCATTGATCGCTGTGCCACGCGCTATTAACCCTTTAGACGCGGCGTTCAAAGTTGAACGCCGCGTCTAAAGTGAAACCGAAAGCATCCCGGCTAGCTCAGTGGGCTGTTCGGGACAGCCGCGGTGAAATCGCGACATCCCGAACAGCTTACAGGACAGCGGGAGGGCCCCTACCTGCCTCCTCGCTGTCCGATCACCGAATGACTGCTCAGTGCCTGAGATCCAGGCATGAGCAGTCATCCGGCAGAATCATCGATCACTGGTTTCTTACGAGAAACCAGTGATCAATGATAAAGATCAGTGTTTGCAGTGTTATAGGTCCCTATGGGACCTATAACACTGCAAAAAAAGTGAAAAAAAAAGTGAATAAACATCATTTAACCCCTTCCCTATTAAAAGTTTGAATCACCCCCCTTTTCCCATAAAAAAAACAGTGTAAATAAAAATAAAAATAAACATATATGGTATCGCCGCGTGCGGAAATGTCCGAATTATAAAAATATATCGTAAATTAAACCGCACGGTCAATGGCGTGCGCGCAAAAAAATTCCAAAGTCCAAAATAGTGCATTTTTGGTCACTTTTTATATCATGAAAAAATGAATAAAAAGCGATCAATAAGTCCTATCAATGCAAAAATGGTACCGTTAAAAACTTCAGATCACGGCGCAAAAAATACCCATAAACGGTAAAATAAAAAAGTTATAGGGGTCAGAAGATGACAATTTTAAACATATACATTTTTCTGCATGAAGTTATGATTTTTTCCAGAAGTGCGACCAATTCAAACCTGTATAAGTAGGGTATCATTTTAATTGTATGGACCTACAGAATAAAGATAAGGTGTCATTTTTACCGAAAAATTTACTACGTAGAAACGGAAGCCCCCAAAAGTTACAAAATGGCGTTTTTTTTTTTTCAATTTTGTCTCACAATGATTTTTTTTCCCGTTTCACCGTAGATTTTTGGGCACAATGACTGACGTTATTACAAAGTAGAATTGGTGGCGCAAAAAAAAAGCCATCATATGGATTTTTAGGTGCAAAATTGAAAGAGTTATGATTTTTAAAGGCAAGGAGCAAAAAACGAAAATGCAAAAACGGAAACCCCCCCGGTCCTTAAGGGGTTAAAAGGTAGGGCAGATCCGGACAAGGTAGGGCTCATTTTAATCAGCGTCTCCCGCACTATCCACCAGTATCTGTGGACAGTGCGGGAGAAAACAAGTGACAGAGCAGGGAGGAGATGCCGCTGGTTACTGATTTATAGTGGCCGCGGCCGTGCTGTTAATACTTAACAAGCAGACGCTGCTGCGGCCGCTTTAAATCAGTGACCAGAAGATTTATCGGCGTATAACACGCAGGCAGACTGTTTGCATTAAATTTAAGTTTTAAAAGTGCGTGTTATATGCCGATAAATACGGTGTGTAAGGAACACTTTAACCCCTTAAGGACCGGAGGTTTTTCCGTTTTTGCATTTTCGTTTTTTGCTCCTTGCCTTTAAAAAATCATAACTCTTTCAAATTTACACCTAAAAATCCATATGATGGCTTATTTTTTGCGCCACCAATTCTACTTTGTAATGACGTCAGTCATTTTGCCCAAAAATCTATGGTGAAGCGGGAAAAAAAATCATTGTGCGACAAAATTGAAAAAAAAAACACTGTTTTGTAACTTTTGGGGGCTTCCGTTTCTACGTAGTACATTTTTCGGTAAAAATGACACCTGATATGTATTCTGTAGGTCCATACGATTAAAATGATATCCTACTTATATAGGTTTGATTTTGTCGGACTTCTGGAAAAAATCATAACTACATGCAGGAAAATTAATACGTTTAAAATTGTCATCTTCTGACCCCTATAACTTTTTTATTTTTCCGTGTATGGGGCGGTATGAGGGCTCATTTTTTGCGCCATGATCTGAAGTTTTTAACGGTACCATTTTTGCATTGATAGGACTTATTGATCACTTTTTATTCATTTTTAAATGATATAAAAAGTGACCAAAAATGCACTATTTTGGACTTTGGAATTTTTTTGCGCGCACGCCATTGACCGAGCGGTTTAATTAATGATATATTTTTATAATTCGGACATTTCCGCACTTGGTGATACCACATATGTTTATTTTTATTTTTATTTACACTGTGTTTTTTTTTTTATTGGAAAAGGGGGGTGATTCAAACTTTTAATAGGGGAGGAGTTAAATGATCTTTATTCACTTTTTTTTTTCACTTTTTTTTTGCAGTGTTATAGGTCCCATAGGGACCTATAACACTGCACACACTGATCTTCTATGTTGATCACTGGTTTCTCATAAGAAACCAGTGATCAACGATTCTGCCGCATGACTGCTCAGGCCTGGATCTCAGGCACTGAGCAGTCATTCGGCGATCGGACAGCGAGGAGGCAGGAAGGGGCCCTCCCGCTGTCCTGTCAGCTGTTCGGGATGCCGCGATTTCACCGCGGCTATCCCGAACAGCCCACTGAGCTAGCCGGCATGCTTTCGGTTTCACTTTAGACGCGGCGTTCAACTTTGAACGCCGCGTCTAAAGGGTTAATAGCGCGCGGCACAGCGATCAATGCCGCGCGCTATTAGCCACGGGTCCCGGCCGTTGTTAGAGGCCGGGCCCGACCCGCTATGACGCGGGGCCACGCCGTGGCCCCGCGTTATAGATCGGGAGTGGACACATGACGTTCCAGTACGTCATGTGTCCTTAAGGGGTTAAAGTAGGTAAATTTCAATGACCAATAATACTGGTATAAAAGGAGTAAATATATACCACCACACAATAACTGGATAATACCGCCATGCTGTACTGAATAAAACCACTATACACAGACCAGTATACTATAAAGAATCTGTGTACAATATAAGTGATTATATAGAGGACCATATGGCGGTAGATATCAGCTGTACACAGGATGTGTACACCATATAAGCGATTACAGTTACATTTTGAGACTCACAATTACGTCATGTGGTTCTCTCAACATCTGCAGGAAAAACATGTCAGACTGCATTTTTTAGTGCCCTCCCCTCCTATACACAATCTGCCCATCTATAGGCCCGCAAACTGTAATAATGCCCTCCTTGGTGTCCTGCACAGTAAAAGGGCAGGTAGGTAGGTAGCCAGGTAACCCCCTCTTTCTCATAGGTATATGCAGAGTTACACCCCTCTCTTTCCTATAGGTATATGCAGAGTTACACCCCCCTCTCTTTCCCATAGGTATATGCAGAGCTACGCTACACCCCCCTCTTTCCCATAGGTATATGCAGAGTTACAGCCCCCTCTTTCCCATAGGTATATTCAGAGCTACACCCCCTCTTCCCCATAGGTATATGCAGAGCTACAACCCCCTGTTCCCAGTAGGTATATGCAGAGCTACACCCCCTCTTCCCCATAGGTATATGCAGAGCTACACCCCCCCCTCTTCCCCATAGGTATATGCAGAGCTACACCCCCCTCTCCCTCCCTTTCCCATAGGTATATACAGAGCACCCCCCCTCTCTCCCTCCCTTTCCCATAGGTATATGCAGAGCACTCCCCCCCTCTCCCTCCCTTTCCCATAGGTATATACAGAGCACCCCCCTCTCTCCCTCCCTTTTCCATAGGTATATACAGAGCACCCCCCTCTCCCTCCCTTTCCCATAGGTATATGCAGAGCAACCCCCCCTCTCCCTCCCTTTCCCATAGGTATATACAGAGCACCCCCCTCTCCCTCCCTTTCCCATAGGTATATACAGAGCACCCCCACTCCCTCCCTTCCCCATAGGTATATACAGAGCACCCCCCTCTCCCTCCCTTTCCCATAGGTATATACAGAGAACCCCCCACTCCTTCCCTTTCCTATAGGTATATACAGAGCACCCCCCCACTCCCTCCCTTCCCCATAGGTATATACAGAGCACCCACCCCCCACTCCCTCCCTTCCCCATAGGTATATACAGAGCACCCCCCCCCACTCCCTCCCTTTCCCATAGGTATATACAGAGCACCCCCCCACTCCCTCCCTTTCCCATAGGTATATACAGAGCACCCCCCTCTCCCTCCCTTTCCCGTAGGTATATACAGAGCACCCCCCCACTCCCTCCCTTTCCCATAGATATATACAGAGCAACCCCCCACTCCCACCTTCCCCATAGGTATATACAGAGCACCCCTCCTTCCCCATAGGTATATACAGAGCACCCCCACTTCCCTATAGGTATAGGCAGGGTTAAAAAATAAACAAAAAGGATGCTCACCTGATTTCCCACACAGCGATCTCCTCAGCTGCAGGGCCCGCGTCTTCTCCTGTCCACAGTACAGGCGCCGATGAGTGACGTCACCGGCGCCTGTACTGCATGCTGCGTGGGGGCGGAGGTCACGCCTAGTGTTGCTCACGAATATTCGCAATTCGAATTTTATTCGCGAATATCGCATATTCGCGAATTCGCGAATATTCGCGAATATAGCGCTATATATTCGTAATTACGAATATTCGTTGTTTTTTTTATTTTTTTTTCACAGTACACATCACAGTGATCATCCCTCTCTGCTTCCAGCTTATGTGGTGTAAGAAGGCTCTAATACTACTATGTGAGACTGGTGTGCGAATTTTCGCCTGTGTTGATTTTTATATACGCAAATTTTCGCATACGCACATATTCGCATATGCAAAAATAAAACGGGAATATTACGAATATGACGAATATTTGTCCATATATTCGCGAATATTCGCGAATTCGAATATGGCCTATGCCGCTCAACACTAGTCACGTCTCCTCTGTGTGAGCTTCAGATGCGGCTCACACAGAGGGGACACCTTCTCCTGTATGTGCGTGTATCGTGCATACAGGAGAATGCAGCGCTTTCTGCTGGGGATCTGGGACGAGTGTCCTGGATCCTCAGTAGTGGTGGCGGTGGGTCAGTCCGCCCCTGGCACTCCCCTTGAGAGTGGCACCCGGGGCGGGCCGCCCCCCCCCCTTGGTACGCCACTGGTCAGCGCTTGTTTTTTAGGCTAAATCTGAGCCCTGAATTAGTAAAGGATTCCGCATATAAGACAGCTTCCACTACTAAGCCTGTAAAGTAAATAAATAAAAAAAGAAAACACATTTAAAAAACTTTCATTCCAAAAAACACTCTCCCACAAGCCCTCATTAACCATTTTGTTAAAAAAAAAAAAAAAGTGAGTTATCATTGTAGTCCTCCAAATCTGAAGTAGTCCTCTGCATACATGGATCTGAAATGATAAGAAAAAAAAAAACACAAAAATATGTTAGTACATTTATAGGGCTCTCCCCTGGGGAGAACGCCCATGAAGCAATGTTTCCAAACAGGGAGCCTCCAGCTGTTGCTAAACTACAACCCCAATAATTTCCAGACAGCCTTTGGCTGTCTGGGAATGATGGGTGTTTTAATTTAGCAACAGTGAGCTTCCAGTTTAGCAACATCTGGAGTCTTGCTGTTCCTAAACTACAACTCCCATGATAGGAGTTGTAGTTTAGGAACAGCGAGACTCCAGCTGTTGCTAAACTACAACTCCCATGATGGGAGTTGTAGTTTAGCAACAGCTAGGGACACCCCATGTCTAAACTACAACGTCCATGACCGGAGTTGTAGTTTAGAAACAGCTGGAGGCACCCCGTTTCTAAACTACAACGTCTATGATGGGAGTTGTAGTTTAGCAACAGCTGAGACACCCATTTCTAAACTACAACTTCTATGACGGGAGTTGTAGTTTAGAAAAAGCTGGAGGCACCCTGGTATTAAAATGCCAGCCGCATCTACCACCAGCCCACTAGCTGTTGCAAGACTACAACTCCCAGCATGCTTCTATAGTGAGGACATGCTGGGAGTTGTAGTTGCAACTCCTAGGTGGGTGGTTGATACAGGCCGGTGACCATGGCAGCGGAGCCGGCGAGCTCCCAGAAATATGAAACTACACTGTAATTTCATATTTCCCGGGTGGTGCCATGATTGGCCGGTTGTCTCGGCCAATCACGGCACCGCCCAGGAAATATGAAATAACAGTGAAGTTTCATATTTCTGGGAGCCCTCCACTGCCCCGGCCCTTCATCTCATCTCCCCTGGTAAACTTAACCTGCCGCTGCTCATCTCTCCCTGCTGCCGCTCATCTCCCTACCTCCCCCGTAATCATAACCTGCCGCCGATCATCTCTCCCCCGCCACCACTTATCTCCTCCCCGCCGCTCATCTCACCCCAGCCGCCGCTTATCTCTCACCACCGCCGCACATCTCTCCCAGTCGCTGCTCATATCCCTCCGCCGCTGCCCATCTCCCCCCACCGCCGCTCATCTCCCCCCAGCCGCCGCTTATCTCTCCCCGCCGCCGCAAATCTCTCCCCGTCGTCGCTCATCCCTCCCCCAGCACTCATCCCTCCCCCGCCACTCATCTCCCCCTCTGTCGTGCCGGCTGGTTAGGATTATGGGGGGAGGGGGGGCGCAGGGGAGAGATGAGCAGCAGCTGTGGGTTAAGATGAACATACCGTTAAGCCTTGTTCACATGGCATAAAATGTGCATAAAGGCCGGAAAACACATATGTGCACATTTGCAGGATCTAGTGGGCACTAGGACCGCTTGGAAATGCACAGTCTCATAGAATGCATTGCTGAGCGAAATCTGTTGAAAAAATAGAAATGTCGGAATCTGGATTTCCACTGCAGAAACATCTGTTGAAGAAATTCCACCATGTGACCAGTGCAGAAGAATCCTATTAAAATCAATGGGACCCTGCTGCAGTGGAATGTCCTTGCAGAATATTCCGGGTAAATTCTGCACAGACATTCTGCCTTGTGAACATTGCCTTATTATGCCTGCAAACCTGTTTAGACATTATGGTAGATCTGAAAATAATTTAAAAAAATTAGAATATTCATCTTTTTTGTATAATCAGAGAGGCGGTCACAGCCATTATTCTAGGCTTTCAGGTTGGAAATGTTGTACTTTTTTGATCAAGAGCAACTTAGAGCCTTAATAAGATGCGTTCTTTGTGCCAAACATACATATCAAGATTAAAGAGGTAATGCTAACCACTTGGACAGCAAGCAGCAACTAACCTTACATTGTATGTGAATAATGCCTTTTATTGTGGCCCGTGCCAATTTTTCTCTAGGGCAGCTTCAAGCTTTCTTAGCAGAACAAAAGAGATGGCAGACACGTAGCTTGTGCAAGTAGTGTGCTCAGAAAGGAGCTGAACATAGAGTTAATACATCCTAAACTGCAATATACATCACGTCCTCAACGTATTGGCAAACAACAGTATATTTTATGGTACGTAAATCATATATACAGAGAATACCCAATAATATACTTACAGTGGTATTCTCATCTGTCCTATTTATCCACAGGATTTACCATAAGGGCAGGGTCACATGGACAGCAACATTTCACGCTGCAGATGTGCCAATGGAAGTCATAAGAGTGAGTTCTCTGCTGCTGCCGGGTAGCTGTGTGTGTCCGCTCATAGCGGCGGAAATCCTCCACTATGAGCAAACACACAGAGCTATCCCCCACCACAGCAGGGAGCTCGCTCTTGTGACTGCCATTGACGCATCTGCAGCGTGAAATAAGATGCAGTTGCTCTCCATGTAAGCTCACCATTAGGCTTTGTTCACACAAAATTTCCTCACTGGATTTCCTCTACTTCTCCATGCAAAAACCATGGCACATAAGTGATTTGAAGCATATTCAAAGCAGAATTTCCATGCAGAAATGCTACCTGGAAGTCCCCATTGATGTCATTAGAAGATCCTGACAAAGAGTATTTTCTGCTTCCAAAAATTTCGGCTTCAAGAATTGACATCAATGGAAACATCTGCCATGGCAATCCGGATTATGATCATTGTTTCTGCAGACTCCGCTCGGAAACGCCTTATCATCTATGGAGACGGCGCATATCCGAGTGGTCCTAGCACTGGCAGAACATGCTAAATTTGCAGAATATTCACCAATGTTTTCCAGGTGGACATTTTGCCCCCTCCCATTGACTTGCATTGACCATGACATCACACGGGGCCGTGGCTGACCCCTGCAGCATGAAAAAAGCATTTGGAACATTTACTTCCGAACGCTGACCAGTGGAGTACCCCTTTAAAGGGCTAGTCACATTTCAGACATTTATGACGTATCCACATATGCCAACATTTTTTTTTTTTAAAGCTGGACATGGGCAGAGCAAAAAATGTATCATTCACTTAACAAATCTAATAAAATCTTTTGATACTGTTAAGCAAGAAGAAAGCTTTGTCATTTACATTTTATAATTGGGTACTGTTTGTGTGCAGTTATACAATATTGATATTATAGGCATATGAAGGATCCCTCTCCACCCTTTTAGCCTGCTTGTGGCCTCCAGTGGTGCTCACAAAGCCAAATAACAGCAGAGCTGGCTGTTTCATGCAATTTGTTCAATTCCCATAGACCTTAAAAGTACTTGCAATAATCCCACGAACGTAGGTAAAAAGACGATCCTTATAGCGCTCACCCGTGGAAAGGATATTAAAAATGAACCGATTCGGACCAATAAAATAATAAACAAATGCTGATTTATTCGGTAAAAAGCACTGTCAACTACGCGTTTCAAGGGGTGGGACCCCCTCTTCCTCAGGTCCCCAGGTCTTGCTCCTTGAAACACATAGTCCACAGCACTTTTTACTGAATAAATCAGCATTTTATTGTTATTTTATTTTATTGGTCCGAATTGGTTCTTTTTTAATATCCTTTCCACGGGTGAGCGCTGTAAGGCAAGTACCCTTTCCACGGGTGAGCGCTGTTATTGCAAGTACCGCTAGACCGTCCACAGGTTCCCTCAAGACGAGACAGATCCAGGCAGCACCCCGGTTATCTACTCACAGCATTGGGATTCTCATACCCTACTAGATGTTGTGCTCTTAGTACAACATCAAAAGGTTAGCACAACAATATTACTATTTTTCACTGAACAAGTGTTGGAGTAACGTCACATGTCCGTGCTTTCTGTCTGTCCCCTTTTCCTTTCTGTATACTGAAGATAAAGCTGAAAGGGGTACTCCTGCCCTAAGACATCTTATCCCCTATCCAAAGGATAGGGGATAAGATGTCTGACTTTGAGCTGCACGCCGCACTGCCAGCTCACAAACTGCCAGGTGCCGACCATGGGGCAGGAGTATCGTGATGTCACGACTCCGCCCCCGTGTGACGTCACTCCCCGCCCCCTGATATGCAAGTCAATGGGAGGGACCCCCACAGTCAGACATCTTATCCCCTATCCTTTGGATAGGGGATAAGATGTCTTAGGTGGCAGCAGAGATAATTGTGGTCAGACTGGAAAAAACTTCACAACTTCCTCTGTAGCATACAGCTGATAAGGAAGACAAAGAG